>NC_064615.1:263390912-264000912 GCF_023898315.1 Schistocerca nitens
TCACTTATATCATGGATTTACAACAAGGAGTGAAATAACAGTGTGATTTTCTGACTGTGGGTCTGATCATTCTAAAGTCGATAGAGGTTACAATTAATACTTACGTAGTAAATAGTCTTCACTGGTTTGCCGCCAAATCACTTTATGCAAAAGCAGTGAATGACAATAGGCACAGTAGCCTGATTTACTGACGTGTTTATCATCAAAATTTGCATCAGTAGCTGAACCTAACCTTTCCAGCAAATCATCAATGTGTTTCCTCCATTTCAATTTCTCATCAACGTGTTTCTTCCAATTCAATTTCTCATCAACGCACACACCCAGAAATATTGAATATTCTGCCTTAGGAAACACACTTCTGTTCAAAGACTATATTTATCAATGATGTTATGCCATTTACTATACAGAACTGTATGTGCTGTGTGTTCTCAAGCTTCACTGAGAATCAATTTGCACACAACCACTTAATAATTTTCAGAAAGACATTACTTACGTTTTCTTCACCTTAGATTAGATTAGATTAGTTTTCGTTCCATAGATCCGTGCTGAGGAGATCCTCGTGGCTGTGGAACATGTCAATTTTTTTTAAAGCTGAAATAACAATACTAATAGTATGAATATATACAATACATCATTTGTTTCTACTAAAAAATTCGTCAATGGAGTAGAAGGAGTTGGCCACTAGTAAGTCTTTCAGGCTCCTTTTAAACTGATCTTTATTTGTAATTAAATTTTTTATGTTTACTGGCAAATTATTGAAGATGAGTGTTCCTGAGTAGTAGACCCCTTTTTGAACTAAAGTAAGTGCTTTTAAGTCCTTGTGCAGATCATTTTTGTTCCTGGTATTGTATGTATGAACTGAGCTGTTTGTTGGAAAAAGAGATATATTATTTAGGACAAATTTCATTAATGAGTAAATATACTGAGAGGCAGTAGTTAGTATACCCAGTTCTTTGAAGAGGTTTCTACAGGACTTCCGTGAATTTACTCCACAAATAATACGTATTACACGCTTTTGGACTCTGAAAACTTTTGTTTGACGTGAAGAGTTACCCCAAAATATTACACCATATGACATTATGGAATGGAAGTAGGCAAGGTATGCAAGCTTTTTCATTTTTATGTCGCCTATGTCTGATAACACTCGAATTGCAAATACAGATTTGTTAAGGTGTTTCTGCAGTTCTGTGGTGTGCTCTTCCCAACTGAATTTATTATCAAGTTGTAATCCCAGGAATTTAAGACTGTCAACCTCTTCTATCTGCTCTTCTTTGTATTTTATGCATATACTGGGTGGAAACTTCTTACAGGTTCTGAATTGCATATAGTGAGTCTTTTCGAAGTTTAATATCAGTGAGTTGGCTTTAAACCATTTATTAATAACCATGAAAATATCATTAGCAGATCTTTCTAGAACTACACTTCACATACTATTTATTGCAATACTTGTGTCATCTGCAAACAAAACGAACTCTGCTTCTGGCAGTGTAACTGATGAGAGATCATTAATGTACACAAGAAAAAGCAATGGCCCTAAGATGGATCCTTGTGGGACACCACATGTAATTTCTTCCCATTCTGATGATGACTGATGACTTAATTCACTAGTCCCTTCACTGACACCCTTTGTTTCCTGTTAGTGAGGTATGACTTGAACCATTTTGCAGCACTGCCCGTGACACCATAGAATTCTAATTTACTTAAAAGGATGTTGTGGTTCACACAATCAAATGCCTTTGACAAATCTTAGAAGATACCCGCTGCTTGTAATTTGTTATTTAATGAATTAAGTACATTTTCACTGTAGGTGTAAATAGCCTTCTCGATATCAGAACCTTCAGAAATCCAAACTGTGTTCTTGATTATATGTTATTTGTGGTCAGATGGTTGAGCAGCTGCCTGTACATTACTTTTTCTAAAATTTTTGAGAATGCTGGCAAAAGTGAAATCGGTCTGTAGTTTGATGGTATCTCTTTATCCCCTTTCTTGAATAGAGGCTTAACATCTGCATATTTTAGCCAGTCAGGAGATGTCCCAGTTATAATTGACTGGTTACACAAGTAACTTAGAACTGTACTAAACTTCTTGTTCTTCTAATTCTTGTTTGTTGGGTATGATTACTATATTTATATAATCAGCAAAAAGACTGATGCGCGCGACTTCTGGATACGCGACACTCCAGCGACAAGCAGCAGCATCTAGCTAAAGCTTGGGTGTCCTGCGTGTGAGCCACCATGTCGCGCTACAAGATGGCTGCTTAGAACCAACCAGCTGTTTCTATAAAACGGCGTCCCTAACCTGAAGAATACTGTAGCTGGAGAGTATGGCTACAAATTAGGTTTACTTAAGAAAATAAAGCGAAAAGGAATGCTGTGCATGAAATTTACAAAGGGAGCAATCTCCATGGAGAATTTCATAAATATTAACTACGAAGATCACCAGACAAATTCGTCGAAAACACGCGAATGAGCAGAGAAGCATTCGAATATCTCATCAATAAATTACAAACGCATGTTTTATTTTTACGTGATCAAGAACTTTTAACAGCCAATAAATGCGCAGGAATGACTACTACATGACATGATGATGATGATGATGATGATGATGATGAGTCCCATACTTCTTTACAGAGTGTAGGGGAGCGACGCGGGAGACCCGTGCCGCCTTACTAGGCAAGGTCCTAGTGGAGGTGGTTTGCCATTGCCTTCCTCCGACCGTAATGGGGATGAATGATGATGAAGAAGACAACACAACAACACCCAGTCATTTCGAGGCAGGAAAAATCCCTGACCCCGCCGGGAATCGAACCTGCGACCAGGTGCTCTGGAAGCGAGAACGCTACCGCGAGACCACGAGCGGCGGACTACATGACTAACTACGCTAAATACAAAACTAAGTATACAGATTGATCAAAGTAGTCAACAGCTAGCTGTGATGTAGGGGTAGCGTTTACAGTTCGTGATTACGTGGAAGGAAAAGGTCCTGGGTTCGACTCTGGGCCGTTATTACATTTTTACTGACTGTTACAATTCTGTGTAGTAAGTTTAATGTATACTGTTTACACTGCATCACTACGTATATTTTTAAGGTCTCGCAAAGAACTTCACACCTATCCCAGCATATCACACACATTTAATTCCTAATAAATTACAATGAACCATGAAATTTTACAGATATTTGATGTTGCGAACGTAATTCATCAGCAGCCAATGTTAAGGTCAAGCTTTTCAATTACTCTAAATAGTCTGTAAAAGTAAAGCTTACAAAATTTTGAAAAGAAAATCAAATGTTTTGTGTAATGATTTGTCTAAAAGCATGAAATAAAATATTAGGGTAACGTTTGGTGCACCTCCGTTTCTGTTAATGATTTCGAGCATCATTCGAAAGCACGTAGAACGTTTCTCTGATCTACTTCTTTCTTTTACACAAATCATTTCATAAAATATTTGACTAATTTCTTTCATTTTTTAATTTCAAGTTTTATTCAGAAGGCATGATCTTACTGACTCCTCGTTTGCCTTCCTGACGTACTTGATTCCTAGGAAGCCTTTCTGACATTTAAATATCACACCAATGTATCTTTTTATGTACAAAATAGCTAAGTCTTGAACACATGAAATTTTTGACACTTCATTTACAGCAGTTTCTCGTGAAATATTTCAATTTTTCCTCAGCTTATTAATTAAATTTTCGTTAGTTACCTTGATCACTTTCAAGCAGATAAATATTTTCATCCCAAACTAGACCTCATGCTGGTCACCTTGATAGCCCGTTTACTTGTTTCTCTCCCTTTGTTTGGCTATGAAAATTTGGACAAAACTTCATGGTGTAAATTATAGGGAGTCTTGTTTTCACTCTGCTCACGCGTTTACCAACACGTATCGAGTGTTTATGATATGATAAAATAGTCCTTTCTGCGTGCTGTCATTTCCAAAATTCGTCGTTTCGAAATCTTGAATCGTTTATGAGATACGATGATTTTTACGACCACTTGATTCCTGAAGCGCAGGTAAGGTTTGGACGCGGTGCGAGCGACCCGTCCGCGGATAAAACAACCAATACCTCAACAATGAAAAGAGATTTCATTCCGGTCTCAACTTTAAATCCAATTTAGAGATATTGGTTACATTTCATACGCAATAATGTATGGCCTTAAATAAACTATACGGAAAGTCTACGCAATGTGATTTTTACCTCTGCAAATTCTTAAAAATTTCGTGCAGCACAGTATCAATGGCGAATAACGAAAATAAATTCTAACCTTTATCGTTTAAAGATATCTAGCTATAAGATGCGGAAAAATACTTTTCTCAAAATCGTATGTTAAGTAATTCATAGCTGCCGTCGCGTCCGCTCCACTGTTTTGCCGAGAAGACACGTGGCTGTCGCTCTCTGTCGCGCGTGCTGCAGCGACAAGATTCAAACAGGTTTGGATTCAGACACGTTTGAATTCAAACGTCGCCAGTTGCAGCGGGAGACAGGCAGCGACACAGATGTTGCTCACATAGGACACGGCCATAAGACTACAGTCGTGTGTGAGTTGCGTTGGAGAGAGAGAGAGAGAGAGAGAGAGAGAGAGAGAGAGAGAGAGAGAGACATTTATTTACCATTGTCCATACATACACAGGCTCAATTATGTCTATCATTCATGACCTTTTATGTTTGTATTTACTATTTCTCTCTAAGTGCTGAAGCGTAAAAAACACACCAGATGCCGTTGACGTGTAGTGATTGGTATGTATTTCTCTCATATAATGTCAAATACCAATACATTTTATCACTTCATTTTGTAACTTCATGTATTATTTTACTTATTGGTGTAGTAGGATTGGTTGGTTGGTTTGTGGGATTGAAGGGACCAGACTACTACGGTCACCGGTCCCTTTTTCCACGAACTTGAAACACCCACAAGGAATAGAAACAAACAATACAGATGACAAGAGACGACACAGGACAAGACAGACACAGACAGAGACCAGAAAAAATGAATTAAAATCACATCGAGTGTGACAGTGGTTTGCCGACCTTAGAAACAAAAAAGGAAAAGCCAACCACCAAGAAAAGCACTAAAAACCCCCGTCTAAAATCGTAGGCCAAACGCCAGACTCAACACAAAAAAAAGGACAAACACTTAGATCAAGTGATTAAAAAACCCCCTGCACGAATAAAACTCAAAACTAAATCTCCCATCGTATCTTCATCCGATAAAAGTGCAGGAAGAGTATCAGGCAGCGCTAACGTCTGCCTGAGCAGAGCTAAAAGCGGGCAGTCCAACAAGATGTGGACCACTGTCAAAGCTGACCCGCAGCGACATAAAGGTGGGTCCTCGCAGCAAAATAAATAGCTGTGTGTCATCCAGGTGTGGCCTATGCGCAGCCGGCAGAGCACAACAGAGTCCTTGCAAGAGACCCGCAAGGAGGAGCGCCACGCACCGGTAGCCTCCTTGATGGCACGAAGTTTGTTGGGTGAAGGAAGGGTGCGCCATTCTTCACCCCAGGTGCGAAGTACCTTCTGCTGCAAAACTGACTTGAGGTCACTCTCCGAAAGGCCAATCTCCAAGGCTGGTGCACCGACAGCATGTTTGGCCAGTGTGTGAACATGTTCATTTCCTGGGATGCCGACATTACCTGGGGTCCACACAAGGACCACAGAGCGGCCGCAACGGGCAAGAGTATGGAGGGACTCCTGGATAGCCATCACCAGATGAGAGCGAGGGAAACACTGGTTGATAGCTCGTAAACCGCTCAGGGAGTCACTATAGATAATGAAGGACTCACCTGAACAAGGGCGGATATACTCTAGAGCGCGAGAGATGGCGACCAGCTTGGCAGTGAAAACACTGCAGCCAGCCGGCAATGAGTGTTGTTCATAATGATCCTCTAAAGTAAGAGCATAACCGACAGGACCAGCAACCATCGAACCGTCAATATAGATGTCAGAGCCTTGAAACACAGCAAGGATTGAAAGAAAGTGATGGCAGAGGGCCTCAGGAGGGACTGAGTCCTTCGGGCCCTGTGCTAAACCAAGCCGAAGGCATGGGTGGGGCACACACCACGGGCGTATACGTACAGGGGCCTGGAAAAGAGGTGGAAGAGGGAAAACCTCAATCCCAGAGAGAAGAGCAGTGGCGCAAACCGCGACCGGACACCCTGACCGGGGCCACCGTTCTGGAAGAGGGACGATTGACTGAGGGAACAGGAGATGGTAATTGGGATGTCCGGGCAAGCATAAGCGGCCAGTAATCGTTGGCGCCGGAACCGCAATGGAGGGACACGTGCCTCCACAAGTACGCTGTTGACAGGGCTTGTCCGGAAAGCTCCAGTGGCAAGTCCGATCCCGCTGTGAAGGATGGGGTCCAGCAACCGCAATGCAGAAGGGGTTGCCGAACCGTAAGCCAGGCTCCCATAATCTAGATGGTGGTGGTGGTTGTTGGGATGTTTAAGGGGGACTAAACAGCGAAGGTCATCAGTCCCCCATTCCAAAAACAGGCGAGCCGAAAATCGTCGAAGCAGGTAAAAACCAAAGGGGGGAGGAGACGCCCCACAGGCGCTAAAAGAACACAATTGCAGCAACAAACACTACAGACAAGAAGAGTACAGAGGAACACCAGACAGAAAGGAACAGAAGAAAATAAGATGGCCGGAGACTGGTTGACTGACCACAAGAACAAAAAAAAAAAAAAAAAAAAAAAAGGGAAAGAGTCAACCATCCGACGACACACCAAAACAGCAACAAAGATTGAGAGACGCGAGGACAAAAGACACAGAAAGGGAAAGGTGCAGGACCTCCCTAAATAGAACCATAAAAAGGACTGCCACGGATAAAATTTAAAACGTTGTCAGCCATGGAGGCATCGTCACATAAAATCAGAGGCAAAGTGCCCGGGAGATGAAAAGACTGCCGGAGGGTGTGCAGTCGGGGACACTCCAGCAAAATGTGGGCGACCGTCAGCCGGAACCCACACCGACGCAGGGGGGGATCCTCCTGACGCAAAAGATGACCGTGCGTCACGAAGGTATGGCCTATGCGCAGCCGATGCAGGATGACAGAGTCCCTGCGAGAAGCCCGCAGGGAGGAGCGCCACACATCGGTCGTCTCCTTGACAGCCCGCAGTTTATTCGGGGATGTCATGCCACGCCACTCAGCAGTCCACATCCCAAGCACCTTACGGCGCAACACCAGCTGCTGATAGCGAGCCGGGAGGCCGATTTCCAAAGCTGGGGCGTCGATCGCCCCTTTGGCCAGCCTGTCGACACGTTCGTTCCCCGGGATACCAACGTGACCTGGCGTCCAAATAAAGACCACCGAACGACCAGAGCGGGTAATGGCGAAAACAGACTCCTGAATAGAGGACACCAGAGGAGAAGAGGTATAGCAGCGGTCGATGGCCTGGAGGCTGCTGAGGGAGTCACTGCAGATGACGATGGACGTACCTGAGCAGGAACGCATATGCTCAAGAGCGCGCAATATGGCCACCAGCTCTGCAGTAAAAATACTGCAGCCAGCTGGCAAGGAGCGCTGTTCAACATGGGCAGCGTGAGCAAAAGCGTAGGCAGTGCGACCATCAACCAGGGAACCATCAGTGTAGACACTCTCACAGCCTGGAAAGGAGGCGAGGAGCGCAAGAAAACAGCGACGGAGGGCCACAGGCGGAACCGAGTCCTTGGGTCCCTGTGCCAAGTCCAGACGGACGGACGGCCGGGGCAAACACCAGGGAGGCGTAGGTGCACGGACCTGGAAGGGAGGCAGAAGAGGGAATAGCTATGGAAAGCCCAGACCGAGGTCGCCGTTCGGGCAGATGTAGGACCATGGCAGGGAAAAGCAGGCGACGATTGGGATGGCCCGGCGAGCAATGCACGTGGACAGCATAGTCGGCGAGCAGTCGATGGCGGCGAATCCGCAGCGGGGGAACCCCCGCCTCCACCAGTAGACTGTCCACGGGGCTCGTACACTGAGGGTGATGCAGACCCATAGGCCAGGCTCCCATAATCAAGCCTGGACTGCACAAGGGCTCTGTATAATCGCAATAGCGTGCAGCGATCCGCACCCCAAGAGGTGTGGCTCAGGCAGCGGAGGGCGTTGAGGTGCCGCCAGCACTTTTACTTCAGCTGAGTAATATGAGGAACCCACGTGAGCCGGGCATCAAAGACGAGTCCTAAGAAGCGGCAAGTGTCCACCACTTCAAGCAGGTGGCCGTCGAGGTAAAGTTCAGGATGAGGGTGGACCGTCCGACGCCTGCAGAAGTGCATAACTCGAGTCTTGGCTGCAGAGAACTGAAAACCATGAGTCAGAGCCCATGATGCTGCCTTGCGAACGGCTACTTGCAGCCTGCGTTCGGCAACTCCCGTAGTCGTGGAGTCAAATGAGATGCAGAAGTCGTCGGCATACAAAGAAGGAGACACCGACGACCCCACGGCTGCAGCCAGACCATTAATGGCCACTAGAAATAAGGAGACACTCTACACCGAGCCCTGCGGGACCCCATTTTCCTGTATATAAGATGAACTAGAGGCGGCACCCACTTGCACCCGGAAAGAGCGGCGCAATAAAAAGGTTTGAAGAAAAGCCGGGAGCTGACCACGAAGACCCCACTGATGCAACGTAGCAAGGATGTGATGCCTCCATGTGGTGTCATACGCCTTCCGCAGATCAAAAAAGACAGCAACGAGATGCTGACGTCGGGCAAAGGCCGTAATGATAGCAGATTCCAGCCTCACCAAATTGTCCGCTGCAGACCGGCCCCGACGGAAGCCACCCTGGGATGGAGCAAGGAGATCGCGCGACTCAAGGACCCAACACAAACGCCGCCCCACCATACGTTCGAGCAATTTGCACAAAACGTTGGTGAGGGTAATGGGACGATAGCTGTCTACCGCCAGTGGGTCCGCACCGGGTTTCAAGATGGGGACAATAACACCCTCCCGCCATTGCGACGGGAACACGCCCGCGCTCCAAATGCGGTTAAAGATGGTGAGGATGTGTCTCTGGCAGTCCCTGGAGAGATGCTTCAGCATCTGTGCATGGATGCAGTCTGGTCCTGGTGCTGTATCAGGGCAATCGGCGAGGGCAGCGAGGAATTCCCTCTCGCTGAAAGGAGCATTGTATTTTTCAGAACGACGCGTGTGGAACGATAACGGCGTCTGCTCGGCTCGCTCCTTGAGAGAGCAAAAGGCGGGGGAATAAGTTGCAGTCGCAGAGCTCTGAGCAAAGTGCGCAGCAATGGCGGCAGCGTCCGTGCAGACAGCGCCGTCCAAGGAGATCCCAGGGACACCCATAGGGGTCTGTTATCCATAAATCCGCCGGATCCGGGACCACACGAGCGAGGGGGAGACACGGGAGCCCAAGGATGAGACATACCTCTCCCAGCACTCCTGCTTACGCCGTGCAATAAGGCGACGGGTCAAGGCACGGAGCCTCTTAAAGGCGATGAGGGTCTCTAGAGACGGGTGCCGCCCATGACGCTGGTGAGCCCGCCTACGGTCGCGAATAGCCTCAGCAATCTCCGGCGACCACCAGGGGACAGCCTTCCTCCGAGGGAGTCCAGAAGAGCGGGGGATGGCAGCCTCGGCCGCCGAAATGATTGACGTGGTTAAGACACGGACCACCTCGTCAATGTCACCCTGTGGGGGAGACTCAATGGTTGCAGCGGAAGTAAAAGCCGGCCAGTCAGCCCTGTGGAGAGCCCAGCGGGGCAGGCGCCCAGAAGTATGACACTGGGGCAGTGACAAATAGATGGGAAAATGGTCAGTACCACACAGGTCAGGATGCACTCTCCAGTGGAGGGATGGGACAAGTCCGGGGCTGCAAAGAGAGACATCGATGGCCGAGAACGAGCCGTGGGCCACACTGAAATGCGTGGGAGCACCGGTGTTCAAGAGGCTAAGGTCGAGCTGAGCCAACAAATGCTCCACGGTACGACCGCGGTCATCAGAGACAGTCCCACCCCATAGAGGGTTGTGGGCATTGAAATCGCCCAGCAACAAAAAAGGTGGCGGCAATTGGGTTATCAGTGCAGCCAGGACAGGCAGCGCGACATCACCATCCGGTGGAAGGTAAAGACTGCAGACGGTAATAGCCCGCGGCGTCCACACCCTAACAGCGACAGCCTCTAAAGCTGTTTGTAGAGGGACAGACTCCCTGTGAAGAGAGTTAAGAACATAGAGGCAGACGCCACCAAACACCCTTTCATAAGCTGCTCGGTTCCTATAATAAACCTGATAGCCACGGAGGGCGGGGGTTCGCATTGCTGGAAACCAAGTTTCCTGCAGAGCAATGCAAAGGAAAGGATGAAGGCTGATAAGATGGCGGAGCTCAGCTAGATGGTGGAAGAAATCGCTGCAGTTCCACTGGAGGATGGTATTGGCCATGGATGGGAAAGGCGTGAAGGGACTGGGGAGGCAGATTACGCCTCCGGGGCCCCTGCTGCTACTGAGTCACCACCTGTACAACATCCATCCATGGCGCCCGAGGGACTGGCGAGATCCAGGTCCTCTGCGGACGCCAGAATCTCCACCTCATCTTTGGACGCAGAGTGAGAAGGTTGCGGTGGGACAGGTGCCACCGCAATGTCAGTATGCTTGGGAGCCTTTTTCTTGGTCTGCTTTGCGCGCTGTGCCTTAGGTGGTTCTGGCTGGGAGGGCCGCACCGGGTCAGTCTCAGGGACTGAAGACGACCGCGACGCCCTAGGACCAGCGACCGGTGGTTGTTTCAGATACTTGCGAGTGTCTACTGTGCCGCTGGTCGTAACTTGTGAATGGTGGTCCCCAAGGGACCCCTTCTTTGCGAGAGTAGCCGAAGAAGTCTTACGCTTCTCCAGCTGGGAAGGGGGAACTGATGTCCCCGATGGTTGGGGGGGGGGTGTTGCTCCTGAAGTAGATGGAGCAGGAGCAACAGTGGGTTTAGTGCCCCCCACCATCAAGGGGGCAGGTGTGGGACTGCGACTCTGAGAGCTGACTGGAGCGGATGGAACTGGAGCAGGAGTGACAGTTGCGGCATAAGAAGCTGTCATGCGCACTGGATGAAGCCGATCATATTTCCGCTTCGCCTCAGTGTACGTCAGGCGGTCGAGAGTCTTGATTTCCATGATCTTCCGCTCCTTCTGCAGAATCGGACAGTCTGGCGAGCAAGGCGGATGGTGCGCACCACAGTTCACACAGATTGGAGGTGGGGCACAGGGATGATCAGGATGGGATGGCCGACCGCAATCGCGACAGACGAGGTCAGAAGCACAGCGTAAAGACATATGGCCGAACTTCCAACACTTTAAGCACCGCATCGGGGAAGGGATATATGGCTTGACATCACAACGGTACACCATCACCTTGACCTTCTCAGGTAACGTGTCACCCTCGAAGGCCAAGATGAAGGCACCGGTGGCAACTTGATCCCTCGGACCCCAACAAGCGAGCAAGGCCCGCGACTGGGCGGAGGATGCCGTTTTTATGAACACCGATCCAGACCGCATCTTGGACAAGCCCTCCACCTCCCCAAACTTGTCCTCTAAATGCTCTACAAAGAACTGAGGCTTCACGGATATAAAAGATTCCCCATCAGCTCTGGTACAGACAAGATATCTGGGCGAATACATCTCACTTTCATTCAATGCCTTTCGTTCCTCCCATGGTGTGGCGAGGGAGGGGAACGATTTGGGGTCATAAACGTTACCTTTAAAATGGGCCCTCGAACGCTTAGAGACTGCTGGTGGCTGGCCACCAGCAAGAGAAGATGTGCCACGCTTCATTGCGTGTCATCCACCCTGATGCCACCTACTCCGACCAAGGGCCCTCCCCACGGGCGCCACCCAGCCGCAGCAATAGCCACCTGGCAGGACGGCCATTGCCGGGAGTCCCGATGCCCCAGGGAGATGGGCATCTACTCCTTGGCATACGTGGGGAGTTAACAGCGCAGGCATCAGTAGAGCGATCCCTGTGTTGTCAGGGGGCTACAACCAAGAGGGTACATGGCGGCCCCACAACGGACTGGCTACCGTGCTGGATCTTAGGTGCAAAAATGTCCAAGGTCGTCGTCGCAGTTAAAAGCAACACTGCAGAGTGCAGCGTGGTAATCGCACCCGGGGACGTATCCTCGCCCAAGAGATGGAAAACGAGCAGGACACCACTGCAACGACGAAAGAGCCGGCTAAAGGTCTCAATGCACGACGGATACAGTGCACCATGTAAGGCGCCCTTCCCCAATTGGCTCGCTCTTCGGAATAATTTAGAAAGATGGAGGTCAAACCCGCGAGGGGACCATCACATAAGGCCGAAACATTTGAGACTCCTTTTAGTCGCCTCTTACGACAGGCAGGAATACCGCGGGCCTATTCTTACCCCCGAACCCGCAGGGGGAATAATCTAGATGGTACAGAATTAACGCCTGGTACAGCTGTAGAAGGGTAGACCGATCGGCACCCCAGCTGGTGTGACTCAAGCAATGAAGAGCGTTAAGATGCCGCCAGCACGTCTGTTTAAGCTGCAGAATATAAGGGAGCCAAATCAACTGGGTATCAAAAACCAATCCCAAAAACCGATGCGTCTCCACCACAGCAAGTGTTCGCCATCAAGATAAAGCCGTGGCACAGGGTGAACAGTGCGTCGCCGGCAGAAATGCGTAACACAGGTCTTGGCAGCCAAAAACTGGAAGCCATGCACTACAGCCCAAGACTGCACTTTGTGTATGGCGCCCTGCAGCTGCCGTTCAGCGGCTGCAATGCCAGTGGAGCTAAAGTATAGGCAGAAGTAGTCTGCATACAAGGAAGCTGAGACAGACGTTCCCACTGCCGCAGCGAGCCCATTAATTGCAATTAAAAAGAGTCAGACACTTAAGACAGTGAACTCGGGAGGAACTATGGGAGGCCGCAACTTGCACGCGGAAGGAACGAAGAGACAGAAAATTTTGTATGAAGATCGGAAGCAGACCCACAAGACCCCAACCATGAAGCGTAGAGAGGATGTGATGTCGCCATGTTGTATCGTATGCCTTCCACATGTCAAAAAAGATGACCAGATGCTGACAGCGGGCAAAGGCCATATGGTTGGCAGACTCCAGGCTCACCATATTATCGGCGACAGAGCGGTCCTTACGGAACCCACCCTGAGACGGAGCCAGAAGGTCCCGAGACTCAAATAGCCAACTGAACATGCAGCTCATCATGTATTCGAGCAACTTGCAAAGAACGTTGTTGAGGCTGATGGGGTGGTAGCTGGCCACCTCCAGTGGGTTCTTGCCAGGTTTCTCACGGGGAGTACGATGCTTTCCCGCCATTGCGACGGGAACTCACCCTCAACACAGATATGGTTGAAAAGGTCTAGGAGGCGTCGCTGGCAGTCCACCGAGAGCTTTTTGAGCATCTGACAGTGGATATGATCTGGCCCGGGAGACGTATCAGGGCAAGCGGCTAGGGCACTCTGGAATTCCCACTCACTGAATGGAGAATTGTATGATTCAGGGTGGCATGTGTGAAATGAAAGGCTCCAACATTCCAACCACTCTTTTATAGAGCAGAACGCCAGTGGGAAATTTGCAGAAGCAGAACTCTGAGCAAAATGCTCCGCTAAGCAGTTTGCAATCATGTTGGAGTCAGTACAGACTGCTCCATTCAGTGACAGCACAGGTATGCTAATGGGGGTCCAATAGCTATAGAGTAGCCTAATCTTGGCTCAAACCTGCAATGGAGACCAATGGTGGAGACATACCTCTCCCAGCATTCCTGCTTGCGCTGGCGAATGAGGCAGCGGGCCTGCGCACGGAGCCGTTTAAAGGCGATGAGGTGTGCCAATGAGGGATGCCGCTTGTGACATTGAAGTGCCCACCTGCGATCTTTAATCGCCTCAGCGATCTCGGGCGATCACCAAGAAACAATCCTCCACCGAGGGGACCCAGAAGAAGAGGGAATGGCAGATTCTGCAGCAGTAACTATGCTGGTGGCGACCGAGTGAACCACCACACCAATGGCGTCATTGGAAAGAGGTTCAGTAGTGGCAATGGAAGTGAACAAGTCCCAGTCAGCCTTATTCATAGCCCATCTGCAGGCGCGCCCAGAAGAGTGACGCTGTGGCAGTGACAGGAAGATCGGAAAGTGGTCACTACCACACGTCATCATGCACGCTCCATTGGACAGATGGTAATAGGTTAGGGCTGCAGATTGAAAGGTTGATGGCTGAGTACGTGCCGTGTGCCACAATGAAATGTGTGAAGGCACCAGTATTTAAAAGAGAAAGGTTCAGCTGTGCCAATACTTGCTCAACGATGCTGCCTCGGCCTGTTGCCACTGATCCACCCCACAGAGGGTTATGGGCATTGAATCCACCCAGTAGTAACAGAAAAGGTGGCGGCAATTGGGCTACCAGCGCAGCCAAGACATGCTGCGGGACATCACAATCCAGTGGAAGATAGAGACTGCAGACAGTAACGGCCTGCGGCGTCCACACCCGAACAGCGACAGCCTCTAAAGGTGTTTGTACAGTGACAGACTCGCTGTAAAGAGAATGAAGGGTGTAGATGTAGACACCACCAGATACCCTCTCATAAGCTGTCTGGTTCTTATAGTAACCCCGATAGCCACAGAGGGCAGGAGTTCGCATTGCCAGAAACCAAGTTTCCTGAACAACAATGCAGAGGAAAGCGTGAAGGCTGAGGAGTTGTCGGATTTCAGCAAGATGGTGGAAAAAACCGCTGCAGTTCCACTGGAGGGTATTTTCCATGGCCGAGAAAGGCGTGAAGGGACAGAGGAGGCAGATTATGCTGCTGGGTCACCTGCTGCCACCGACTGAGTACTGACGGGAGCGAGATCCATCATGTCCGAAGGACCGGCGAGATCTAGGTCCTCAGCGAACGTCAGAATCTCCACCACATCCGCAGATGCTGAGCTCATAGGTAGTGGTGGAGTGGATGCCACCGCAATTTCCTTGGTCTTTGGAGTCTTCGATTTCTATTTTTCACACTGTTCCTTTGCTTGCCCTTGCTGGGAGAGCTTCTTTGATTCAGTCTCTGGGACTGAAGAGGACCGCGAAGCCCTACGACCAGCTACCTGGGGCTTCTTCAGCCTCTGCCGGGTGTCTTGTTTGCCACTGGTAGGAACCTGGAAAAGGAGTGACCCAAGGGATCCCTTCCTAGTGAGAGAAGCCGAAGAAGACTTATGCTTCTCCAGCTTAGAAGTGGGGACTGGTGTCCCCATTGGTGGAGGGCGGGGGGGTGCTGCTCCTGAGATAGGTGGTGTGGGAGCAACAGGGAGGGAAGTGCCCCCCACCATCAAGGGGGCAGGTGTGGTCCTTCGGCTTTGAGAGATGATTGTATGTGGTGCAACGGATGGAGCTGTAACAGGAGTGACAGTGGCAGCATAAGATGACATCATGTGCACGGGATGAAGCCATTCAAATTTCCGTTTAGCCTCAGGGTAAGTCAATCAGTCCAGGGTCTTGTATTCCATTATTTTCCGTTCCTTCTGTAGAATCTTAGTCGGCGAGCAAGAGGGACTGTGTTTTCTGCAGTTGACACAGATGGGAGGCGAGGCACATGGAGTATCGGGATGGAATGGACGACCACAATCGGGACATGTGAGGGTAGAATATAATTTCCTGGAACATACTTAAGCTTTTATAGGGCGTGATAGTAACAGAGAAAATTCCCAGCTTCTTACAAGAGAGTAATGACAGTTACTGGGCCGAGGATGCTGTTTTTATCAAGACTGACCTGGACAGCATTTTTGACAAGATCTCCACCACCCCAAACTTGTCCTCTAAATGCTATACAAAGAACTGAGGCTTCACGGACACAAAGGATTCCCCATCACCTCTCGTACAGATTAGATACCGGGGCGAATATGTCTCACTGTCATTCACTCATAGCCTTTCGTTCCTCCCATGGTGTGGTCAGGGAGGGGAACGATTTAGGGTCATCATGTTTGCAGTAAAGTGAGCCCTCGAACGCTTAGAGACTGCTGGTGGTAGGCCACCAGCAAGAGAAGATGTGCCATGCTTCACTGCGTGTCATCCACCCTGATGCCACCTACTCCAACCAAGGGCCCTCCCCACGGGCGCCACACAGCCACAGCAAGGGCCATTTGGTAGGATGGCCATTGCCTGGAGTCCCGATGCCCCAAGGAGATAGGCATCTACTCCTTAGCATACGTGGGGAGTTAATTGCGCAGGCATCAGTACAGTGATCCCTGTGTTGTCAGGAGGCTACAACCAGCAGGGTACATGGCGGCCCCACCACAATGGACTGGCTACGGTGCTGGATATTAGGTGGCAAGTGGTCCATAGTCGTCGTCGGCGCAGAAAGAGACACTGCAGAGTGCATGGCGGAAATAGCACCCAGGAATGTATCCTTGCCCAAGGGATGGAGAGTGAGCGGGACTGCAATGCAACGACAAATAAGGTGGCTAAAGGTCTCAATGCACGATGGAAACAATGCACCAAGTAAGGCGCCGTTCCCCAAATGGCTCGCTCTTCAGAATAATTTTGAAATATGGTTCTCAAACCCAAGATGGGACCATCATATAAGGGCCCAAACTTTTGAGACTCCTTTTAGTCACCTCTTACGACACGCTGGAATACTGCGGGCCTATTCTTACCTCCCAACCTGCAGGGGAGTACTAGTCTAGGAACACAAGTTGTAAATGACATCTTGTGTGCAGTTAATTTCATCTAACAACAATTGTTAAAAATGGTTGTTACTACTGCCTATGCTAATCCAATGTTACTGTGCCCACGCGCGCGCGCACGCACACGCACGCACGCACACACACACAAACAAACACTCGTGAGAAATGTCATGGGATACCTCCTAATACACTCCTGGAAATTGAAATAAGAACACCGTGAATTCATTGTCCCAGGAAGGGGAAACTTTATTGACACATTCCTGGGGTCAGATACATCACATGATCACACTGACAGAACCACAGGCACATAGACACAGGCAACAGAGCATGCACAATGTCGGCACTAGTACAGTGTATATCCACCTTTCGCAGCAATGCAGGCTGCTATTCTCCCATGGAGACGATCGTAGAGATGCTGGATGTAGTCCTGTGGAACGGCTTGCCATGCCATTTCCACCTGGCGCCTCAGTTGGACCAGCGTTCGTGCTGGACGTGCAGACCGCGTGAGACGACGCTTCATCCAGTCCCAAACATGCTCAATGGGGGACAGATCCGGAGATCTTGCTGGCCAGGGTAGTTGACTTACACCTTCTAGAGCACGTTGGGTGGCACGGGATACATGCGGACGTGCATTGTCCTGTTGGAACAGCAAGTTCCCTTGCCGGTCTAGGAATGGTAGAACGATGGGTTCGATGACGGTTTGGATGTACCGTGCACTATTCAGTGTCCCCTCGACGATCACCAGTGGTGTACGGCCAGTGTAGGAGATCGCTCCCCACACCATGATGCCGGGTGTTGGCCCTGTGTGCCTCGGTCGTATGCAGTCCTGATTGTGGCGCTCACCTGCACGGCGCCAAACACGCATACGACCATCATTGGCACCAAGGCAGAAGCGACTCTCATCGCTGAAGACGACACGTCTCCATTCGTCCCTCCATTCACGCCTGTCACGACACCACTGGAGGCGGGCTGCACGATGTTGGTGCGTGAGCGGAAGACGGCCTAACGGTGTGCGGGACCGTATCCCAGCTTCATGGAGACGGTTGCGAATGGTCCTCGCCGATACCCCAGGAGCAACAGTGTCCCTAATTTGCTGGGAAGTGGCGGTGCGGTCCCCTACGGCACTGCGTAGGATCCTACGGTCTTGGCGTGGATCCGTGCGTCGCTGCGGTCCGGTCCCAGGTCGACGGGCACGTGCACCTTCCGCCGACCACTGGCGACAACATCGATGTACTGTGGAGACCTCACGCCCCACGTGTTGAGCAATTCGGCGGTACGTCCACCCGGCCTCCCGCATGCCCACTATACGCCCTCGCTCAAAGTCCGTCAATTGCACATACGGTTCACGTCCACGCTGTCGCGGCATGCTACCAGTGTTAAAGACTGCGATGTAGCTCCGTCTGCCACGGCAAACTGGCTGACACTGACGGCGGCGGTGCACAAATGCTGCGCAGCTAGCGCCATTCGACGGCCAACCCCGCGGTTCCTGGTGTGTCCGCTGTGCCGTGCGTGTGATCATTGCTTGTACAGCCCTCTCGCAGTGTCCGGAGCAAGTATGGTGGGTCTGACACACCGGTGTCAATGTGTTCTTTTTTCCATTTCCAGGAGTGTATGTTAGACCTTTCGCTTGGCCTTGGACTCAACAAGTCACTGGAAGTCCTCTGCAGAAATACTGAGCCATGCTGCCTCTCTAGCCATTCATAATTGCAAAAGTGCTTCCGAAAGAGGATTTTGTGCACACACTGACTACTTGATTATGTCCCATAAATTTTTGATGATATTCACATCAGGTGATCTGGTTGGCTAAATAATTCACTCGAACTGTCGAGAACGTTCAGACCAATCACGAACAAGTGTGGGCCGGTGACATTGTGAACTGTCACCCGTAAGAATTCCATAGTTGTCTGGGAACATGACATCCATGGATGGCTGCAAATGGTATCCAAGCAGTCAAGCAACCAGAGGACCCAATCCCTTCTATGTAAACACAGCCCATAACATTATAGAGCCACCGCCCGCTTGCACAATGCCTTTTTGACAACTTGGGTACATGGCTTTGTGGGGTCTGCACCACACTCGAACCCTACCATCCGCTCTTACCAACTAAAATCAAGACTCTAGGGTCCAACTGATACGGTCCCAAGCCCAGGAGAAGCACTGCAGGCAATGCTGTGCTGTTAACAAACAAATCTGCATCATTTGTCTGCTGATATAGCCTGTTAACACCAAATTTTGCTACACTGCCCTAATGGATGGATAAGTTCGTCATATATCCCACAATAGTTTATGTGGTTATTTCATGCAGTGTTGCTTGTCTGTTAGCACTGACAACTCTACACAAATGCCATTGCTTTCCGACGTCAACTGAGGGCTGTCACCAATTATGATGACAGTGAGTTGGTGAGAGGTAATTTTTGGCACACACTTGAGACTGAGGATCGTGGACTGTTACATTCCCTTACAATTTCTGAAAAAGAGTGTGTGTGTGTGTGTGTGTGTGTGTGTGTGTGTGTGTGTGTGTGTGTTTTATTTCTTACTTACTATGTTACTGTTATATTTTGATGTTCAAAAATGTTCAAATGTGTGTGAAATCTTATGGGACTTAACTGCTAAGGTCATCAGTCCCTAAGCTTACACACTACGGAACCTAAATTATTCTAAGGACAAACACAAACACCCATGCCCGAGGGAGGACTCAAACCTCCGCCGGGACCAGCCACACAGTCCATGACTGCAGCGCCTTAGACCTCTCGGCTAATCTCGCAATACGGACCCTTCGGAATAGCATTCTCGAGAATACAGGGGGAACTATGGGTGGCACCGACTTGGACACGGAATGGAAGTTTTGGATAAAAATCGAGAGCTGGCCCCAGAGACCCCATTCATACAATGTGGCAAGGATATGATGTCACCAGGTCGTGTCGTATGTTTTACTTAAGTCAAAAAAGATGGCAACCAAATGTTGGCGTCTGGAAGAAGTTGTTCAGATGGCAGACTCAAGGAACATAAGATTATCAGTGGTAGAGCGACCTGGCGGAAGACGCCCTGACATGGAGCCAGTAGACCACGTGACTCCAGGACCCAACCCAACTGCCGACATACCACATGTTCCAGCAGCTTACAAAGAAAGCTGGTGAGGCTGATGGATCAGTAGCTATCCACATCAAGTGGGTTTTGAGCGGGTTTGAGCATCAGAAGCCGGCCGAGGTGGCCGAGCAGTTCTAGGTGCTACAGTCTGGAGCCGCGAGACCGCTACGGTCGCAGGTTCGAATCCTGCCTCAGGCATGGATGTGTGTGATGTACTTAGGCTAGTTAGGTTTAAGTAGTTTAAGTTCTAGGGGACTGATGACCAAAGATGTTAAGTCCCACAGTGCTCAGAGCCATTTGAACCATCTTTTTAACCATTTTTTGAGCATCAGAATGATGGTGTTCTCCCCCCATTGTGATGGAAAGATGCCATCACACCACATCTGGTTGAAGGTGACTATATGATGTCGCTTGTAGTCAGACGAGAGATGTTTAATCATCTGATTGTCGATCTGATCTGGCCCAGAAGCTGTGACGGGACAATGTTCAAGAGTGCTGACGAGCTCGCACTCTGTAAATGAGGCGTTATAGGGTTCACTGTGGCGTGTACTGAGAGACTGTTTGAGGGTGTGAAAGGCTGGGTGGTAGTTCTCTGACACAGAGGCTCGAGCATAGTGTTAAGCAAAGTGCTCGGCAATCGCGTTTGCGTCGGTAGATAACACGCCATTGATGTTAATGCTGCGGTCACTTGTTGGGGGCTGGTAACCAAAAACACGTCTGATCTTCGTCCAGACTTGGGAAGGTGACATATGGCAACCAATGGTCGACACGTACCTCTCCCAAAACTCCTGTTTCCGTCGTTTCATAGGCTGGCAAAAGCTGGCATGGAGCTGATTAAAGACTGTTAGGTGCTCTAGGGAAACGTGCCACTTACGTCGCTGTAGAGCTCGACGACGCTCTTTAATTGCCTCAGCGACTTCCGCCGACCACCAAGGGACTGTCTTTCGCCGGAGGCACCATAAAG
Organism: Schistocerca nitens; assembly: GCF_023898315.1. Lineage (NCBI taxonomy): Eukaryota > Metazoa > Arthropoda > Insecta > Orthoptera > Acrididae > Schistocerca > Schistocerca nitens. The sequence continues at coordinate 263,411,567 of NC_064615.1, forward strand.
AACGAGGGATCGCGTTTTTCGCCGCAGAAACGATCGTTGTAGTGACCTACTCAGCGACAACATCGATGGCACCGTGTAGAGGAGATTCTGCAGAGACAGCAGAGGTGAAAACTTCCCAGTCTGCCATCTTTAAAGCCTGTCTGGGTAGGCGTCCGGAGTGACAGGAAGATAGGAAAGTGGTCACTACCACACAGGTCGTCATGTGCTCTCCAGTGGATAGATGGAAGAAGGCCAGGACTGCAAAACGAGAGATCAATGGCTGAATATGTGCCATGTGCCACACTGAATTGTGTGGGGGCACCTGTATTTAAGACCCAGAGGTCGAGTTGTGACAGTAAATGTTCGACCTCCCTACCTTGGCCAGTAAGCTAGGCGCCACCGCACAAGGGGTTATGCACGTTAAAATTTCCCAAAGTAGGAAAGGTTTAGGGAGTTGATCAATCAGTGCAACCAATACGTTCTGGTGTACTGCACCATCTGGAGGAAGATATACATTGCAGCCAGTTATTTCCTGCATCGTCCTTATCCTGACAGCCACAGCTTCAAAAGGGGTTGAAAGGGGCACAGGTTCACTACATACTGAGGTCAGGACATAGACGCAAACTACACCTGACACACTATTATAGTCACTACGGTTTCTGTAATATCCCTTATAGCTGCAGAGGACAGGGTCTGCATTGCCGGGAACCAGGTTTTCTGGAGGGCAATGCAGAAAGCAGCTTAACAGGTGCTGTAACTCAACAAGGTGCTGGAAAAAACTGTTGCAATTCCACTGGAGGTTTACGTGATCATGAGACTGGGAAGGCATGAAACACTCAATGAGGCAGTCTACTCTTCAGGGTCACCTGCTGCCACCAAATGAGTACCTGTGTGGTCGACATCCATTGTGTCTGAGGGCCCAGCGAGATCTAGGTCCTCAGCAGACGCCCGAATCTCCATCTAATCCTCAGTACCTGCGTGTAGGTGCCACTGCAGTGCCTTGGTTCTTGGCGGTCTTTTTCTTTTTAGGTTTCTCACATTGCTCCTTAGGTTTGTCCGGGTTGGAAAGCTTCACTGATTCAGTCTCAGAGACTGAGTAGAACCATGACGCCCTACGACCAGCTACCTGTGGTTGCTTCAGCCACTGGCAGGTATCATCATTCCCACTATTAGAATCCTGGGAAGGGAGTGGCCCAAGGGACCCCTGCCTAGCGAGAGGTGCTGAAGACGACTTATGCTTTTCTGGCTGAGATGTGGGGACTGATATCCCCTATGGTTGGAAAGGGGGTGGGGTGCTTCTCCCGAAGTAGGTCGTGTAGAAGCAACAGAGGAGGAAGTGCCCCCCAACATCAAGGGGGCCGGTGTAGTCTTTCAGCTCTGAGAGATGATCTTGAAGTGGTGCGACGGTTGTGGCTGGAACAGTGGTTATAGCAGCGGCGTTAGTTGTTTTCATGTGCATGGGATGGAGCCTTTCAAATTTCCTCTTAGCCTCCTTGTAGGTCGGTCAGTCCAGGGTCTTGTATTCCATTATTTTCCTTTCCTTGTGTAGTATACTACAGCCTGGCGAGCAAGGGGATTGGTGCACTGCGCAGTTGACAGAGATGGGAGGCGGGGCACATGGAGTACTGTGATGTGATGGACATCCACAATCTCGACATGTGACCTGAACTTCCAGCATTAAAGTGCCACGTCGGGGGAAGGGACATATGGCTCGACATCACAGTGGCAGACCATCATCTTGACTTTCTTGGGTAATATGTCACCCTCGAAGGCCAAGATGAAGGCACCGGTGGCAACCTTATTATCCCCTGGACTCTGTTGGACGCGCCGGACGAAATAGACACCTTGTTGCTGCAAATTGGCACACAGCTCGTCATCAGACTGTAAAAGAAGATCCCTGTGGAAAATAATACCTGGACCATATTTAAGCTCTTATGGGGTGTGATGGAGACAGAAACATCCTCCAGCTTGTCACAAGCGAGTATTGCCCATGACTGGGCAGCGGATGCTGTTTTTATCAAGACGAGCATTTTGGACAAGCACTCCACCTCCCAAAACTTTTCCTGCTCCACAAAAAACTAATGCTTCAGTGACAGGAAAGATTCCCATCAACTCTCATTGTGGCAATGGAGGGAAACGATTTGCTGTCGTATGTCTTAGTATTGAAGTTAGACCTTGACTGCTTAGAGACTGCTGCTGGTGGACCACCAGAAACAGATGATGTACTACCCTTCATGGCATGCCATCCGCCCTGGTGCCACCCACTCCGACCAAGCGCCCTCCCTATGGGCGCCACCCAGCTGCAGCAAAGGCCAGCTGGCAGGATGGCCATTGCCAGGAGTCCCAATGCCATAGGGTGACGGGCATCTACTTCTTGGCATACATGGGGAGTTAAAAGCACAGCGATTCCTGTGTGGTCACGGAGCTACAACAAATAGGGTACATGGTGGCCCCACCACAGTGGACTGGCTACCATGCTGGATATCAGGTCCAAACGAGCTAAGAAGTCCATTACCGCATTATCGTCATCAGCGTAGAAAGCAATAATGCACAGTGGATGGAGGAAAACGCACCCACGAGGGTGATCTCGCCCAACAGCTGGAGAAAGAGCGGAAGTGCAGATCCACATTGACGAAGGATGCGAGGTGTCTCGGTGGGCGCCCTTCCCCAATTGGCTTGCTCTTCGGGAAAATTTAGAAGGAAGGAGGTCAAGCCCTACATGGGACCATCACATAAATGCCGAAACGTGTGAGACTCATTTCAGTCACCTCTTAAGACACGCAGGAATACCTCGTGCCTATTCTAACCCCCAGACCTGCAAGGGGGTGCAATTGTTACAGTTGAAGAAGCAGGATTTTGTTTTGAGAATTTGACAGACAATTCTAAAGTTAATGTAGTTATGTTTGAGAGTATGTGTAGTGGCTCGATTTGACCAGAAACAATTCATCCCTTGATCAAAACTGAAATTTGTTTCTCAGTTACGATCAAAGCAACATAATGAAATGTTCACTCTCAATTTCTAAACTGAATATTCACAATAGATGGAAGAGATACAAGTGGCAAACATGTTACAACTCGCCACGAACTAAAAAGTAACCTGGTATTCATGACTTAACCAGAAGAATGGTCTATCTGTCTAATTTGGAGAAAATCACTCTCCACAGGAAAAGTAGTTGTTTTCAGTATCCATCATGGCTCCTCCCACAGGTGAATATTATCCCAATATGTAAAGTCTTCAAGGGTCCACGGAGTTCATGGAAACAGTACACAAAATGGTATGACATTCTTGATACATGCAATACTACACACGCATATACTTCACGCAACCACGACAAACTACACTTCTTTGCAGTAAGTGATGGCCAACCTACGTGGCTCACTGAAAGTTTTCTTTCTTAAATGAAGAAACACAGAAATCTTGACAATGTAAATATGAAGTTTTTAATGTGGAAGTGTATAATGCAATTCTCATCACAACAGAATCGACAGTAGCTTGCCTATGGTATCTGTTGAAAATTGAATTCCATTGTGCGTTGGCAAGAAACATTTTGAGTGATGATACAGTGTCGATTTTTAGTCACTTCAGGCAGCTTGCAGGCTTCAATGATACGACATATGTGCATTCCTGTATGCATGCCATAGAGATGTCAGTTAAAACAGGTCTCTTACAATCATCTGTGAAAGCGAATATGGAAACCATCACTAACTATTTTTCTGAGAAATGCTTCATACGGTATCACATTCAACACCAACATCAACAGTGCAACTGAACACGGAATAGTACATAAGATCTATGAATTTCACATACTATTGTTTCCATTATTTTAGAACCGTGAAGAGAAAAAACACTCTCTGATCCCGACACTGGAGGACTTTGTTTTCAGATTACCATAAGTAACAACGGTATTTTGTTTTAACACTAAATTTGTCACTAGCACATTGCTCAATTATCTCTCCCATTTTGTGATACAATTTATTTAATCATGTCTTTCAGTCAGTTTGCCACGTGACAACGAAAACATCCTCTGTCACCTTTGTATAGGGTTTCTCGTAAGAGTTTCAGAGGAAAAACAGATAACTGCTCAGAAATGGTAACTACAGTTAATAACTGATCGCCACTGAATATGTTAATAAGAACCAAGATAGTGGTGGGCTACGGTACATGAAGCCTTCATCTGTGTCTCTTGTGCTTCTCATAGCCAATTTCTACACAAGCGCTGTATGATGCCAGTTACTGCCTAACAAAATTGTAAGGGCATCGCTCCATCACTATTGTACGATGAGGTTCACGAATGAGCTAATGTGGTTTACATACAAAAATAAGAAAATGTTTTGTTTTGCTAATTAAAGCGCTGAACACACTTTTGGATAACATTGAAAGAAAAGTAACAGCAGCACCTACGTGAGAAATTGCTTAATTACAAGCCATTAAATAGAAAGATCTCGAAGAGCTAAATGTGCAAGTGTGTGCCCCAGTTCTTTGTTTCATTCACTATATATTTCTTATAAAATGCACTATATTAATCTGGTTTATTAGTTCTGTAACATTTAAAAAAAGGGGGGGGAGTGAACTAATATGCAGCAATAAGGATAGTTTTCTGAATTAGTACAATACTATCCTGTAGTTTAATAGTCTGTATTTCACATTAAACTAATCTGAGTAATGACCTGTACTGTGCACACCAACTTTCATGCCCTTTTTTTGGAAGTAATATGAAGATCTCCAATACTATGCCCTTTTAACATGTGGTCAAGTACAGGGAAACAAGATGACATCTAGTGGCTGTGTCGGAATTACGGGTGCAGTGCCAATTACGGGTGCAGTGCCAATTATGGCTCCATAAAGCGGCTAGATATGGAGGCCTTACATACCTTGTAGGCAACAGTATACAGGGTGTTTATAAATGCATATCGGGGTTTTAACGCTTTATAATATTTATTATATTAAACTTACAGTTATAAATGATGTCAAATGAAAGAGCAACTCAAACAGTCTTACCAAGAACCTTACAAATGTTCAATGTGAGCACCATTTGTCACACGGCGCACATCAAGTCTATAGCCAAGTTCTTCCCAAATATTGATAAGTGTGTCTTCAGTGATTGTAGCAACAGCTGCTTCAATCCGGTTTGATTAATTCAGCGAGGTCTGCTGGTAGTGGAGGCACGTACACACGATCCTTGAGGAAGCCCGAAAGGAAAAAATCGTATGGCGTTAGGTCGGGATTGGTTGAACTTCACTGTATCCAAGCTGCATAGGCCGCAAGGGGGCCCAATGACAGGGCCATCTTTGCATGGCCTCCATGTTCACCCGACCTAACACCATGCGATTTTTTCCCTTTGGGGCTTCATCAAGGATCGTGTGTACGTGCCTCCGCTACCAGCAGACCTCCCTGAATTAAGAAACCGGATTGAAGCAGCTGTTGCTACAATCACTTAAGACACACCCTTCAACGTTTGGGAAGAACTCGGCTATAGACTTGATATGTGCTGTGTGACAAATGGTGCTCACATTGAACATTTGTAAGGTTCTTGGTAAAACTGTGAGTTGCTCTTGCATTTGGTGTATCATTTATAACTGTAAGTTTAATATAATATATAATATAAAGCGTTAAAACCCCGGTATTCACTTATAAACACCCTGTACACTGGTCCACTGTTCTCTTAGAAGAAATTATATGCTTTGAAAACAATCGCTCTCTCTTCTTAACATATTACTTTTGTTTGCTTTCTCACTCCATGCTCGTTTTCTAATGACTGACCTTTATAATTACATCGCTCTGGATAAATGCTTTCAGAGAAAAAAAAAGCATTAAACAAGAGAGAAATTGTGTTCCAAGTTTTATTCCACTTATAGCGTCATTAATGCATTCCTGATATGCACTGATCAGTTTCTTTCATTGGATGTGTCATAGTCTTCATATATACCTCTGTCTCTGATTTTCCCTGCTGTTAACCCCATTCCAAACTTTGTGTGTGTGTGTGTGTGTGTGTGTGTGTGTGTGTGTGTGTGTGTTTTGTCATTCCATTCACTATTTCTTTCTTCCAAGTCCTCTAGACCTTTTCTTAAAAAGTTCAGAAGTCGATATTGATATTGCTTTGTGCAGAAACAAAAAGCACAAGAGTCATTCCATGTGAAATCAACACACCTATTTTACCTCACCCTCTTAGATTTTGCTGAAAGTTGGTATACTTATAGTGGGCACTGAGACCAAGAAAAATACCAAATTTCAATTTTTTAATCTCAAACCATTCCTGAAATATGGCTATGTAAACTTTTAAAAAACCAGCCAAAAATGTGTGAACGGACTTTTTTTAAACTGTCCTAGGAGCTGCCCTAATTGAACTAGAGAACTGGAAAAGGTGTCATTTTGCATACTCTTTCCAGGGATATACAACAAAACATAGCTTTGAATTAATAACCTTTTTCAAAATACTAATTAATAATTTGATTTAATTTTAATTTTTTTTACAAAAAGTACATACTTGAAAATTTTCAAAATATTTCCATAACTACTTCATACTACTGTAAATCACATGGCAAAATATAAATCTGGGATGATGATGGGTTCATTGTTAAAAAAAATTATTCCGGACTCTTTGTTTTTCACTAACAGCCCTAGTTTGACTACATTGACCTTTAACAAACAGGAATTTCTTTAAAATATACTGAAAGGTAAGTAAAAAAAGTATTAGAAATTCAAAACATCACCTTATTAAACCAAAACTAATCAGCATATTTTATAATTAAGTTGATTGCTTATTTTAATTTCATACAACTTCACTAACAGTATATTAACCGATATAACAAAAACAAGAAATTGAGCATTTAACTACAAATTGAAATAAAGAATGAATAAGTACAAGTATTTACATAATAGTTCTGGTCCATGATGTTTGAAATGGAACTATTAAACAAATTAAATATGTAATGCTTGTTTTTGAGTAACAGGTATCTGTACATAGCTAAATTTAACACAATAAGTACTAACAATAATTTTGAAACAAGTTTCTATAAAATATATGTTAACACTAACCTGAGACAAAAATTAAGTTTTGAGTTGAAAGCAGTTTCCCAATAAATTGTCTTGGAACTTCACATATTATATTTTAATAAAGCTGACTGGGTTTGGTTTACATCACTTTCATTAAGAATGTATGTTCTCCCTGTCTGCGTAAATGGATTCACTTTTGTGAGAACATCCACAACTGACACCCACAGGACATCTGCATGTGCACGATCAGAGAATGACTTAGCTGGTCCACATGGATGAAGAAAAGTTATTTTCACTTCATCAAGTTCTTCGTTTTTTTCTAAACTGTACCCAAGCCACCTGATTCTGCCATATACAGTGGTGACATAGCCTGATACATCTTGTAACTTCAGTTTGTCTGGTGATGTAGTTACTTCCTTCTCCCAACTCTGCATATTACCTGAGAAGTATTTGACTACTAATTTTGATGCAGTGTTGGGAATGAAAGCGTGAAATTGATGTGTTCCTTTGATTGTCAATGCCTCTTCAAGTCGGCTTTTTAAGAATATTTCTGAAGCAGCATAGTCTTCTTGAGTGGAATATGCAAAATCAACATTTGTGATATTATCTACTGCCCACTCAAATAGATCTCGTGCAGTTTGTATCTGATTTTGGTATGGTCTTTGCAAACTTGCACAAGATGCCAGTCTCTTTACTGGACCCCCTACTCCATCACAAGGCCCTTTCCCATGTGCTATGGCTGAAAAATGCCACTCAGCTTTTATGTTGAAGTCTTCCTCATGAAAGCAAAGGTTCAGGAAGTTTTTCTTATTTTTATACTGAGCAGCAGAACCATCAGAATAATAGTATATCTTTTTTGGAATTTTATTTGTTAGATATGAAATTAGCTTCTTTTGAAAGGGGTAAACCACAGTTGTATTGTGCTCCAGTCAATCAGAAACGATGACAAAGCCCATATGCTCAATTTTGTCTTCCTATTTGTAATATATAACAAAAGGATGAATGGTAATCTGTTGTCTTGTCAAGAGGAAACTCTGTGCTTCATCCTGTAGAGCTATACTATAATTTTCTGAAAAATCACATATGACAACAAATCCAGATTCCATAAGGTTTTCTCTTGTGGAGTTAAGGAATGTTCGTTGTTGTTTGGCAATGAAGTCATGCCAAATCAAAGTCGACATCTTACTACAAAATAAATCTATTCATTCTTCAGAAGTTTTCTGAACAATTTCCAGATTACATCGGTCAACCGACACCCACTGTCGGAACTGAACTTGTTCAATTAAGTTTTCATGAAAAGAATCTTTTAAAATATTACGTATGACAGTTTCTCCTGGGCAGTATTCACAGTTTCCCAAGTTGCAATCAATTGATGATGGGTTGCAAAGCATTTTTGCAATGCACTGCTTATAACTGTTTAAGCTGCTGTTTGTCACTGTATTTAGTTTGGCATTTTCTATCATTAATTTTATGTTTTGGTGAGTTGTGCACATGCAGACAGTTTGTGTGCCACTCCAGCCAGCTAATACACTACGTTTTGGTCTCAACTCGGCAAATTTAGAGAAACCCATTTTTGTTAGGAAACTTGTCTTTAAAATGCTTGTAAGCTTCTTTAAGGTTACACAAAATAAGTCTTTTTGATATTTTTGTTTTATTTCCACTTGTTTCTGTAATTGTCACACAATCTTTAATATCTAGCATTGCCCTGCTAACTTCATCATTTTCATAAAATGAATGTACAGTTTTGACAGTTTCTGTTGGTAAACACTTCCCTGGTTTTGGGTTTGGCCCCTCCATGAATCCTTTCTCTTTCAAAATTTTATTGGACTGCCGAACAACGTAATTAGGAGCATTAAATTCCCTCATTATTTTCCTGACACTGCACTCTTCTGGTAAACTTGTAAGAATGGTTAGTTTTTTGCTCTACTTATAGCATTTTTAAAGTTTCTTTTAAGATTTTCAAGAACGGATTCATCAGTATCAGTATCTGACGAAGTTTCAGGAGCAACAAAAAGTTTGTGTGTCATTGATGAGATTTTCTTCACTTTTGATTTGGTGTAATGGCTAGATGTTAGTTTTCTCTTGTCAATTGGGGACTCACCTAATAATTTGGGCATCCATGTTGTGACATTTCTCAGTTTTTTTCTGTCTCTAATAAAATGATTTGACTTCTTCAATGGATTACAACACTGCACCCTTACAGCACTGCACTTTTTACTTGGTTCCATATTTATACAAAAACCACTTATAAACTGTCCTTGAATATATAGATTTACTTGAAAATGAACTACTAAATATAATAGATACAGACTGGTCAACACAGGGGTAACAATTGATTTGCACTAAAACCACAGTGCACAATAATGCTGTAGGCACACAAAGCCTTAGAAGGTAATGCAGACTACATCATCTCAACAATGGCACCAGTCTCTGAATTATTGTACAGACATCAAGCCCTATGTATACAGTCCTCTACTGACGTACTACCTTAAACGTCAGTTTGGACAAACTAGGGCCGTTAGTGAAAAACAAGAGTCTGCAATAATTTTTTTTAACAATGAACCCATCATCATTGCACATTTATATTTTGTCATGTGATTTACAACAGTATAAAGTAGTTACGGAAATATTTTGAAAATTTTCAATTATGTACTTTTCGTAAAAAAATTAAATCAAAATATTAATTACCATTTTGAAAAAGGTTATTAATTAGAAGCTTTTTTGTCTATCGCTGGAAAGAACATGAAAAATGCTAAAAAATGACACCTTTCCCAGTTCTCTAGCTCAATTAGGGCAGCTCCTAGGGCAATTTTAAAAAAGTCGGTTCACACATTTTTGGCCAGTTTTTGAAAAGTTTACATGGCCATATTTCAGGAATGGTTTGAGGTAAAAAATTGAAATTTGGTATTTTTCTTAGTTTCAGCACCCACTATAACTATACCAACTTTCAGCAAAATCTAAGAGGGTGAGGTAAAATTTTTATTTAAAGTGTGTTGATTTGACATGGAATGACAAGTGTTATGTTATTACTATAGAAAACAGCCCAATATACAACAATAAACAAAGTAGCTAATAGTTGAAAGTTCAAAGCAATGGAAATAATGTCCCTAGACAAATGAAGAGATGTCAGAAGAAGAGATGTCACAAAGCAATAGTGTGCGTTTCTCACTCTGAAAACTGCCATTTAAACCGGCATTTAGGACCTTCAACCTAAAACACTTTTATATTAGCAGAAAATATACTTCAAAGCACTAAAAATTCCCATTCTCATCATTTTAATGTACTTTCTGCTCTTAGGTGCAAAACTTTTCAAGCAATCTAATAGAACAGCCAGAAGCAAACTGTAGAGCATATAAGTCTTGTAATCATGAGGTCACTTTTTTAATTTAAAAAATACTTGAAATATATTAACTAATACTTCCACTTTATAATTAATATGGAATTCAAATCAAAGCAAAGAGATGTGTCAAGAATTGAATGAGCAACTTTGCAAATATGATACTTATATAACAATACACACTAAGCTACTAATGGCTCATTTTGTATTCAGAAGAATAATTTTTTAAAATAAAAAACTGATTTGTACTTCTTCCAGAACATTTCCTCTCCATAACTGATATAGCGTTTCAACAGGTTTCACATATAAATCAGAGAAATTACACAGCAGAATTGCTACAGAATATCTTTCTAATAGAATCAAAAAATTATTCAAATGTGTGAAATATTATGCGACTTAACTGCTAATGTCATCAGTCCCTACGGTTACACACTGCTTAACGTAAATTATCCTAAGGACAAACAAACACACATCCATGCCCGAGGGAGGACTCGAACCTCCGCCGGGATCAGCTGCACAGTCCATGACTGCAGCGCCTTAGACCACTCGGCTAATCCCGCGCAGCTACTAGAATCAAAAAGTGTTATAAGAATGTGACGTGATAATTATATTAATTACATGAGCGATCTGTTTACATTTGCTGAACGCAAAAGTGATAACGTCCAAATTTTTGTTAATTACACGGTATATACAACACAATGAGACCTCCAATGCAAGTCATAAAATGTTTTTCTTCCCTTTCACTTAAAAAAATTGTGTTTATTGCATTCTCAGACATAGCTTCAAAAGCGACAGCATTTAAGATATTTTTCCTTGCAGTTCTACATGATTTTTCCCAACTGCCTTGTCCAATAAGGTAATTGTGTTGTTGACTTAAATGTGAAATCATCATCACTGTTTTCAGTTCTTAAACTGCCTAGAATAGTAAGTGGGTATGTTGGGTGCATTTAAGGCACAAACAATGGTCATAGCCAAGCAGGGAATCAGTGGACATTTTTGAACTGTAGGACATTTGTACGAAGGGCTGTAATCAGCAAAGAGGTGGTGCTAAACAAGGAAAAAATATAGTGATAAAATTACTTAACTAAAAATCCCACACCACGAAATTCATGATTATTTTTAAGCTTCTGCATTCATTTATATCTGTTTAGTACTCCTTCTTCAGAAAATTGAAAATCCCAGCCACTGAATTAATTTATTACATCTGTTTGGAAAAATAATTTTAAATTTATTATCGACCTGCATACCGTTTTTTTTCACCATATCTCATTTTCATATACCCACATACTGTAATGTAACATACATTTACTTCTAGCTCGCCAATCTTACAAAAAAATTCGAATCGATAGCGTTGTTGTGCTTCTTGAGCAGTCTCCATTTTTACAGATAAAAAATTTATTATGCTTAAAAATTATTAATCTTCTAAATATGAGTACTGTGCATGATAATTTAAATTTGACATTTTGATTGAGAGAAGTAATAAACCAACAAGAAGATAAAAATGGAAAAATGGTTTTAAGCAAATCTTAGCTGAATACTTTGAAAATCTATTAAATTGTGAGGAGCCTAATGACCGGTTACAATTTCAAAAACCACAACATGAAAATCCACCGTCAGAACCACCTACAGTAGAAGAAATAGAAAAGATTATCAAAGCATTGAAGAATAACAAAGCACCAGGTGAGGATGGGATAGTGGCAGAAATGTGGAAACTAGGGGGCTTATCCGCATGTCAGAAAATTCACAAAGTAATTATAGACATTTGGACAAAAGGAATCATACCCAGTGACTTGAAACAAGCATTGATCCACCCTCTCCATAAAAAAGGAGATAAAACAGACACCAACAACTACAGGGGCATATCCTTGTTACCAGTGGCATAGAAAATACTTTCTAAAGCACTTTTAAATAGAATAGAGGAACAAGCAGGGCCTAATATAGAAGATAATCAAGCAGGATTTAGAAAAGGTAGATCATGTGCAGAACAGATTTTTAATTTAAAAACAATTTTGAGAGTGAGAGCTATACAAAATAAAAATACAGTAGTTACTTTCGTAGACTTCAAGAAGGCCTACAACTCAGTTGACAGACAAACACTATTCCAGATACTTTATGAATCAGGGATAGATGAAAACACCAGAAGACTTGTTGAACAAACGCTCACAGATACATCAAGAATTAAGTTTCAAGGTGAAATTTCTGAACCATTCAAAATCAAAACAGGAGTTCGACAAGGTGACGGACTGTCCCCAATTCTCTTTAACTTGGTTTTAGATAAAGTAGTAAAAACATGGGAAAACACATTAAAAACAGAGGCATCAAGGGTATAAGGTATAAGCATGGGCCAAGGAAAGAACAAATTTGAAGTAATATGTTTAGCCCTTGCAGATGATATGGCATTGATAACTGAAAACCGAACAGACGCAACAGTTATGCTTGATATGTTACACGAGATTGCTGAAAAGACTGGGCTAAAAATATCCTATGTAAAAACCGAGTATATAGAACACAAACATAATGCAGAAAAGTTAATGAAAACAAAGTATGTAAAAATTAAAAGAGTTGATAGATTCAAATACCTGGGGGAGTGGATCCAAGCCAATGGACTGGATAATACAACAAATGAAGAAAGAATAAAAAAGTTGGAATTTGCATATAAATTAACACAAAACTACTACAATAAGAAATCAATATCCATACAAGCAAAGATTAAACATTATAATTCAGTTATTAGAACACAAGCAACATATGGATCAGAGTGCCTAATATTGAATAAGAAAGGCGAATTCAGAGAACTAGAAAAAAGAGAGAGATAAATATTAAGAAAAATTCTAGGTCCTGAGAAAAACAAGGAAATAGGTGGATTAAAAGGAGAAATGAAGACCTATACAAAAATACAGGAAAGATCACTGATACAATGAGGAGCCGGCCGAAGTGGCCGTGCGGTTAAAGGCGCTGCAGTCTGGAACCGCAAAACCGCTACGGTCGCAGGTTCGAATCCTGCCTCGGGCATGGATGTTTGTGATGTCCTTAGGTTAGTTAGGTTTAACTAGTTCTAAGTTCTAGGGGACTAATGACCTCAGCAGTTGAGTCCCATAGTGCTCAGAGCCATTTGAACCATTTTACAATGAGGAAGAGACGGCTAAAATTTTACGGACATTTAAAAAGAATGGAAGAAACACGGATTACAAAGAAAATTGTTAATTACGTTAGTAAGCTGAAAAAAACCGTAGGATGGGTAGAAGCAGTAAAGAAAGACGCCAACAAAATAGGTGTTACAGAAGAAATAATACGTGACAGGAATAACTTTAGGCTACTTATAGAAAACGCAAACTTTGAAAAAGATACGCCAAAACCTCGACCCAAGAGAGTGTGGACAGATTAGCAGAGATGAGCAGAGACAAGCAGTTGGCGAGAAAATGAAGAAGTACTGGGAAGAAAGGAAGAAAAAGAAACACCATAAGTCTTAAGTTGCATGCAGTCCATAGCTGGCCAAATTCATAATTAAAAAAAAACAACAAGAAAGAAGTTCAATGTGATATCTGCAAAGCATATTTTAAACCATCTTTAATTGTAGAACGTTTGAGAAATACACCAATATATTATTGTATATTGCAGTTATATAATATGCTTAATATAAATTTTATTTTCATATTAGAAGTGTTAGAAAATTTATTTTAATTTATTAATTTTAATATCCATAAGTCACTGCATCACAATTTTCTAGACCTACTCTTTTATCATACTGAAATGAGAATTCTTTCGTACATCGTTTGTTGAATAAAATTTTAGCATCAACATCTCTGGTTACCTGATTATACTCTCATTGTATCTTTTCTCCCACTTCACTCTCAATTAACCTTATCATAGATTTTCCATTCAACTTTTGAATGTTAATACAGTATCAAGCGAACCACCACCACCACCACCACCACCACCACCACTATCACTGTGGTTTTATCTTTTTTCTGAAAATAATAAACTTTCAGGTTCAGTTGAAGCTCAATTTACTATCTCCTAATTCATCCGTCCACTCACTTAACATACAACATTTTTTCTACACTAACTTCACCATCATCAATGTATGCTTCAATGTACATATCAAAATACATAATACTTTTTTCCTAGCTTATATATCCTATCATACAGCTTCGGCCCTGCATTTGATATGGTGAATGCTGCTATAAAAATATTTGTAGATGTTTTAATTTTCACATAATAATCCTTCAAATTCTACTTCATCAGTACCATACTATCATTAATAAAATTTTATCTACATTATCTAAATGGTCATCCAATAGTACCTAATAAAATTGTTGTGAATCTGTCTCATACTCAGTTTTACTCATTTTGTCGTTGTCCAAGTTTTACCCATAGTGAATTAAGACAACTTAGCAACAGCTCATTTTCCTAAATTTCCTTTTATCTTAGCATTATCTACACTCCTGGAAATTGAAATAAGAACACCGTGAATTCATTGTCCCAGGAAGGGGAAACTTTATTGACACATTCCTGGGGTCAGATACATCACATGATCACACTGACAGAACCACAGGCACATAGACGCAGGCAACAGAGCATGCACAATGTCGGCACTAGTACAGTGTATATCCACCTTTCGCAGCAATGCAGGCTGCTATTCTCCCATGGAGACGATCGTAGAGATGCTGGATGTAGTCCTGTGGAACGGCTTGCCATGCCATTTCCACCTGGCGCCTCAGTTGGACCAGCGTTCGTGCTGGACGTGCAGACCGCGTGAGACGACGCTTCATCCAGTCCCAAACATGCTCAATGGGGGACAGATCCGGAGATCTTGCTGGCCAGGGTAGTTGACGTACACCTTCTAGAGCACGTTGGGTGGCACGGGATACATGCGGACGTGCATTGTCCTGTTGGAACAGCAAGTTCCCTTGCCGGTCTAGGAATGGTTCGATGACGGTTTGGATGTACCGTGCACTATTCAGTGTCCCCTCGACGATCACCAGTGGTGTACGGCCAGTGTAGGAGATCGCTCCCCACACCATGATGCCGGGTGTTGGCCCTGTGTGCCTCGGTCGTATGCAGTCCTGATTGTGGCGCTCACCTGCACGGCGCCAAACATGCATACGACCATCATTGGCACCAAGGCAGAAGCGACTCTCATCGCTGAAGACGACACGTCTCCATTCGTCCCTCCATTCACGCCTGTCACGACACCACTGGAGGCGGGCTGCACGATGTTGGGGCGTGAGCGGAAGACGGCCTAACGGTGTGCGGGACCGTAGCCCAGCTTCATGGAGACGGTTGCGAATGGTCCTCGCCGATACCCCAGGAGCAACAGTGTCCCTAATTTGCTGGGAAGTGGCGGTGCGGTCCCCTACGGCACTGCGTAGGATCCTACGGTCTTGGCGTGCATCCGTGCGTCGCTGCGGTCCGGTCCCAGGTCGACGGGCACGTGCACCTTCCGCCGACCACTGGCGACAACATCGATGTACTGTGGAGACCTCACGCCCCACGTGTTGAGCAATTCGGCGGTACGTCCACCCGGCCTCCCGCATGCCCACTATACGCCCTCGCTCAAAGTCCGTCAACTGCACATACGGTTCACGTCCACGCTGTCGCGGCATGCTACCAGTTTTAAAGACTGCGATGGAGCTCCGTCTGCCACGGCAAACTGGCTGACACTGACGGCGGCGGTGAACAAATGCTGCGCAGCTAGCGCCATTCGACGGCCAACACCGCGGTTCCTGGTGTGTCCGCTGTGCCGTGCGTGTGATCATTGCTTGTACAGCCCTCTCGCAGTGTCCGGAGCAAGTATGGTGGGTCTGACACACCGGTGTCAATGTGTTCTTTTTTCCATTTCCAGGAGTGTAAATCAATATCCAATTTTTCTTTCAATTCTTTCATATACACCCTATTAACTTCAAAATTATGTTTACTGGTTTCTCATTTTATTTTCGTAACACCTTTCACATAATTTTTGAACATGTTACTTTTTTATCTAAAGTCCCATGCTTCACAATTATCTGAAATTATATATCCTTTTTTCCACAGCTTTCTTTACTTCGTCAGTTACCAAAGTACCAATAAAACTTCTTTCCTCGTGTTGTGACGTCATTTACTTATTTATTTATTTATTCTTATGGACATCTGACACACAAAGGAAATAAGTTTTGCATTTTTTCTTGTCTTCATTCATACTGGTAAAACTGGTATATATTTTTGTTTCGTGCCACTTGGGATAATAATCATAATATTGTACATTTGGATAAGGACTGTGCATATCATCATACGTTATTTTTGTCTTAACACCATCTGCTTTGGCTGTTAATTTTGTCATATTTCTACGACCACCATAAAAGCCTCTCTAGGGTTTACTGGCTTGACAATTTTGGGTAACTGTTTCACTTTCTTCAGTTCTTTATACACTGCTGACTTAAACTGGTCACATTCCCACATCTCTACTGAATTATATCCATTATTTCGTATTTCTGCACTTCTTGTCAAAGTCTTCAGATAGAAGTCATCCAGCGATTATTTATTTTTGTTGTTGATTGTCTCACTTTTAAAACATTTTTTTTTTTACAACCATGCCAGAAACAACCATGATACTGACAAACATTAATGGTTTCTTTATCAAAGCCATCTACTTTAGCTCCAACTATACTTACTTCACAACTGCTAAGAGTATGTTGAATATTATTTTTGTTAAATTATTTAACCAAGCTATGGATTCTTTAATACAATTTTCCAAACGATCTTTATCCACTACGACAATTCTTCCTTCGGGCAAATAATTATACCCATATATAGTCGTACACACTCCGGCAATTGTTAAATAAAAGAATGGACCTACATTAGCTATTTCTAGGAACTGTCTCCTTAGTTGCACGCAACCTCTTCTCGATGTACACAAATCAGAATTATAGTACTCATTAACTTCCTACCTCATATTAAGCACACAATTTTCTTTAACTTTTTAACTATGCCATTGGGAAATTTTTTCTCTATCTTCTGGTTCCATAGATACCATCCACCTTCAGACTTCATCATTAATTTTAAATATATGAACAGTATCTCCATTAAAACTGTGAGCTATTATGAGATCTGGAATATGAATAGCTGCTTTTTGTTCAGCTTCATAATCAAACCACATGTATCTTTCAATATAGGTACAATGAATTCTCTTTGTATTCCCTTTTCACAACATTTAAACTCTTCATCTGCCACTATTTTAAGGCATTCCCTGTACTGGGAAACTATCTTTCAATTCCTCATTAATAAACCCACCATTTTTATGATACTTTTCACAAACTTTGACTATAAAAACGTCACAATATTTTCTTTCACAAATGCCACATTTTCCCAAATTGTATTGCATGTAATATTTATGATTTTTAATTTTTGCAAATTGTTTAGTTTCTACAGTGTGCATATCTATCAGATCTCAAACAAATGCGTTTATATTCTCTACATTTATAAGCTGTTTCACAAACTTCTTAGTGATTGTTTACGCATTCTTCATAATGAATAGCAATTTGCACAGTATCTTATTCTCTTCAGTATTTTATTCTGTGCCATTGCGTAATATATATAAATTTTCTCTCTATTTTACAGCATGATTGTTGTTCTTGTTATTTTGTTTGTTACATTACAGAAATACATTGATCCTAAGAAACCTGTTACACTGCTAATTACATAAAAAGGGTTTAGGTTTACATAAAAGGTTTTTATACAAATATTTTGTATACCTTTCTCAGAGCCACAATAGATAACTGAATTGAAATACTCAACACATACAACTTTTATCTCAATACCTAGAGTAAATCCTTCTTCATTGTATTCACATAACTGATTACGTAATAATTCAGTTAACTATTTCTGTAATTTGTATTTATGTCCAACTTTAATTTTCTTAATTTCCACTGCAGTTAGTTCTCTCCCAAAGATAATATTTGTACGGTATGTTAATGCACCTATTATTGCTCTAGGACAACACAGATTATTATCATAAATAATTCTTGGGATACATCCTTTTTTCTTTTTGTCATCAGCTAGATTTATTACTTTTTTTACTTTTGCTACCTCTAGGAACTGCTAATATTTGAATACTAAATGCGGTATCCGCTATATTTTTATTGCACAAAACTTCAACAGACTGTTTAATTTTATTGAAGCTTTATATCCTGTAGAAATAGGACAAATCTGATAAAACATTTTTGAATTTCCGGAGGTTACAAATCTTTTTATACCTAACTGTACCACAGAATTAAGTGCTTTTGTTGTATAGCCTGTTTTCTCACTAACATAGTGAATTTACTAATTTTGTCATAGTTAAAGACAATTTTATAGTCAATAGACCAAGCTATAAATTTTTAATTTAATCTCAGGTTTACTTTTTTAATCTCAATTTTTTTTAATCGTTTACCCTCTTCTCCTTGTTCTCATAGTTTACTGCTGAATGGATATATTTGATCAAGTCTTACTATTTTTTCTCAGTGGTCGAGTTTTTTCAAAATTAACATCAAATTTTTATAAGTGATGTATATTAGGTACTCGTTTTGGTCTTTACTTTTTTGGAATGGTTAATGGTGAATAAGACATTCCTGTGACAACTGAATTAACTAATTCTGATTTCTTTACTGTGTTATAGCGTCTGATACCAAGACTTTTAGCTAAAGCTTTGAGTTCAACTAATTTTAAGCTACTGAGATTATTCAGAACAGGAATACATATGTTATGTGATATAATTAAAGTAATTAAATTATGTTCACTTACTCTGCTGTATTATTTCTCCTATAAGCATCATGAAGCTGAGTGACTATGAGTCGTTTCATTTTAATGCCTTCTATTTAGGGCTATAAGAAATAAGACTTGCAAAAAATGAGAATTTAATTTTGATTTTATTTGACTTCCGTCTTTGTTTATAATAATCCTGAAGACGAATCTTAATCTCCCAGAGGTTGTCCATATATGTTGGATTTAAATAAAAAGCAACTAAAATTTTAATACCTAACAATTTATATACTTCATGGTTGAATTTCACACATCATTTTTTAATATTTTAGAATGTTCATCACATGAAATTCGTTTTTAAATGATTCTTATAATACTTAGATTTAATATATTTTCCACATACACACAGAACTTGTTTATTACAAATATGACCATTTGTATCACATTCTTTATGAATAAGTGAATGCTTATCCTTTGGGTACATGTAAGAATAAAAATTATCAACTCACTTCTACACATTTTTTACACTTTTTGGACACTTACATTTATTTGAAAATAAGTTGTATTAGATTAAAGTAAAATTATGCACTAGCTTCAGGTAAACAGAAATCAGTTTATTAGAAATACGCTACTATCACCATTACTGACTTCCTTTAATTACAACAAATTTTATTATTGATATAAAATTATAGAGACTATTGTAGATAATGCATACATCAACGACATGAAAGTTTTATCAATACATGAATCAATCAACTAATTGCAACCCACTTATAATATTTCAAATTTCATTCAGCTATTAAATATTTAATCCATATTGATGCACTCAAAGACACTTCAACAACAAGCTTTCATACAGTAATAAACAAGTGTTCTACATCTACATTTATACTCCGCAAGCCACCCAACGGTGTGTGGCGGAGGGCACTTTACGTGCCACTCTCATTACCTCCCTTTCCTGTTCCAGTCGCGTATGGTTCGCGGGAAGAACGACTGTCTGAAAGCCTCCGTGCGCGCTCTAATCTCTCTAATTTTACATTCGTGATCTCCTCGGGAGGTATAAGTAGGGGGAAGCAATATACTCGATACCTCATCCAGAAACGCACCCTCTCGAAACCTGGCGAGCAAGCTACACCGCGATGCATAGCGCCTCTCTTGCAGAGTCTGCCACTTGAGTTGGCTAAACATCTCCGTAACGCTATCATGGTTACCAAATAACCCTGTGACGAAACGCGCCGCTCTTCTTTGGATCTTCTCTATCTCCTCCGTCAACCCGATCTGGTACGGATCCCACACTGATGAGCAATACTCAATATAGGTCGAACGAGTGTTTTGTGAGCCACCTCTGTTGCTGACGGACTAAATATTCTAAGGACTCTCCCAATGAATCTCAACCTGGCACCCGCCTTACCAACAATTAATTTTATGAGATCATTCCACTTCAAAATGTCCCATACGCATACTACCTGATATTTTACAGAAGTAACTGCTACCAATGTTTGTTCCGCTATCATATAATCATAGAATAAAGGATCCTTCTTTCTATGTATTCGCAATACATTACATTTGTCTATGTTAAGGGTCAGCTGCCACTCCCTGCACCAAATGCCTATCCGCTGCAGATCTTCCTGCATTTCGCTACAATTTTCTAATGCTGCAACTTCTCTGTATACTACAGCATCATCCGCGAAAAGCCGCATGGAACTTCCGACACTATCTACTAGGTCATTTATATATATTGTGAAAAGCAATGGTCCCATAACACTCCCCTGTGGCACGCCAGAGGTTACTTTAACGTCTGTAGACGTCTCTCCATTGATAACAACATGCTGTGTTCTGTTTGCTAAAAACTCTTCAATCCAGCCACAGCTGGTCTGATATTCCGTAGGCTCTTACTTTGTTTATCAGGCGACAGTGCGGAACTGTATCGAACGCCTTCCGGAAGTCGGAAAATAGCATCTACCTGGGAGCCTGTATCTAATATTTTCTGGGTCTCATGAACAAATAAAGCGTGTTGGGTCTCACACGATCGCTGTTTCCGGAATCCATGTTGATTCCTACAGAGTAGATTCTGGGTTTCCAAAAACGACATGATACTCGAGCAAAAAACATGTTCTAAAATTCTACAACAGATTGACGTCAGAGATAGAGGTCTATAGTTTTGCGCATCTGCTCGACGGCCCTTCTTGAAGACTGGGACTACCTGTGCTCTTTTCCAATCATTTGGAACCTTCCGTTCCTCTAGAGACTTGCGGTACACAGCTGTCAGAAGGGGGGCAAGTCCTTTCGCATACTCTGTGTAGAATCGAATTGGTATCCCGTCAGATCCAGTGGACTTTCCTCTGTTGAGTGATTTCGGTTGCTTTTCTATTCCTTGGACACTTATTTCGATGTCAGCCATTTTTCCGTTTGTGCGAGGATTTAGAGAAGGAACTGCAGTGCGGTCTTCCTCTGTGAAACAGCTTTGGAAAAAGGTGTTTACTATTTCAGCTTTACGCGTGTCATCCTCTGTTTCAATGTCATCATCATCCCGGAGTGTCTGGATATGCTGTTTCGAGCCACTTACTGATTTAACGTAATACCAGAACTTCCTAGGATTTTCTGTCAAGTGGGTACATAGAATTTTACTCTCGAATTCACTGAACGCTTCACGCATTGCCCTCCTTACGCTAACTTTGACATCGTTTAGGTTCTGTTTGTCTGAGAGGTTTTGGCTGCGTTTCAACTTGGAGTGAAGCTCTCTTTGCTTTCGAAGTAGCTTCCTAACTTTGTTGTTGAACCACGGTGGGTTTTTCCCGTCCCTCACAGTTTTACTCGGCACGTACCTGTCTAAAACGCATTTTACGATTGCCTTGAGCTTTTTCCATAAACACTCAACATTGTCAGTGTCGGAACCGAAATTTTCGTTTTGATCTGTTAGGTAGTCTGAAATCTGCCTTCTATTACTCTTGCTAAACAGATAAACCTTCCTTTTTTTATATTCCTATTAACTTCTATATTCAGGGATGCTGCAACGGCCTTATCATCACTGATTCCCTGTTCTGCACATACAGAGTCGAAAAGTTCGGGTCTGTTGTTATCAGTAGGTCCAAGATGTTATCTCCACGAGTCGGTTCTCTGTTTAATTGCTCGAGGTAATTTTCGGATAGTGCACTCAGTATAATGTCACTCGATGCTCTGTCCCTACCACCCGTCCTAAACATCTGAGTGTCCCAGACTATATCTGGTAAATTGAAATCTCCACCTAAGACTATAATATGCTGAGAAAATTTATGTGCAATGTATTCCAAATTTTCTCTGCTGTTCTGGAACTAATGCTGCTGAGTCGGGAGGTCGGTAAAAGGAGCCAATTATTAACCTAGCTCGGTTGTTGAGTGTAACCTCCACCTATAATATTTCACAGGAACTATCCACTTCTACTACACTACAGGATAAACTACTACTAACAGCGACAAACACGCCACCACCGGTTGCATGCAATCTATGCTTTCTAAACACCGTCTGTGCCTTTGTAAAAATTTCGGCTGAATTTATCTCTGGCTTCAGCCAGCTTTCTGTACCTATAACGATTTCAGCTTCGGTGCTTTGTATCAGCGCTTGAAGTTCCGGTACTTTACCAATGCAGATTCGACAGTTGACAATTACAATACCGATTGCTGCTTGGTCCCCGCATGTCCTGACTTTGCCCCGCACCCTTTGAGGCTGTTGCCCTTTCTGTACTTGCCAGAGGCCATCT
This sequence comes from Schistocerca nitens, assembly GCF_023898315.1. Lineage (NCBI taxonomy): Eukaryota > Metazoa > Arthropoda > Insecta > Orthoptera > Acrididae > Schistocerca > Schistocerca nitens. The sequence continues at coordinate 263,434,328 of NC_064615.1, forward strand.
AACCTAAAAAACCGCCCAGTCCACGCCACACAACCCCTGCTACCCGTGTAGCCGCTTGCTGCGTGTAGTGGACTCCTGACCTATCCAGTGGAACCTGAAACCCGACCACCCTATGGCGCAAGTCGAGGAATCTGCAGCCCACACGGTCGCAGAACCGTCTCAGCCTCCGATTCAGACCCTCCACTCGGCTCTCTACCAAAGGTCCGCAGTCAGTCCTGTCGACGATGCTGCAGATGGTGAGCTCTGCCTTAATCCCGCTAGCGAGACTGGCAGTCTTCACCAAATCAGATAGCCGCCGGAAGCCAGAGAGGATTTCCTCCGATCCTTAGCGACACACATCAATGGTGCCAACATGAGCGACCACATGCAGATGGGTGCACCCTGTACCCTTCATGGCATCCGGAAGGACCCTTTCCACATCTGGAATGACTTCCCCCGGTATGCACACGGAGTGCACATTGGTTTTCTTCCCGTCTCTTGCTGCCACATCCCTAAGGGGCCCCATTACGCGCCTGACGTTGGAGCTCCCAACTACCAGTAATCCCACCCTCTGCAACTGCCCGGATCTTGCATACTGATGGGCAACCTCTGGAACAGGACAAGCAGCCATCTCCGGCCGAACATCAGTATCAGCCGGAGACAGAGCCTGAAACCGGTTCGTCAGACAAACTGGAGAGGCCTTCCGTTCAGCCCTCCGGAATGTTTTTCGCCCCCTGCCACACCTCCAGCTGACCTCCCACTACCACAGGTGAGGGATCAGCCTCAATGTGGGCAGTATCCCGGGCAGCCACAGTCGTAGTCCGATCGGGGGATGCGTGGGACGAGCTGGCCGTCCCCGACAAACCCCCATCCGGACCCCCACAGTGATGCCCATTGGCAACAGCCTCAAGCTGTGTGACCGAAGCAAACACTGCCTGAAGCTGGGAGCGAAGGGATGCCAACTCAGCCTGCATCCGAACACAGCAGTTGCAGTCCCTATCCATGCTAAAAACTGTTGTGCAAAGAACGTCTGATCTAATCTACAGAGAGCACAAACAAATCGATACAAAATTTAAACGGTTATTAAAATACAAGATTGCCTAGTAAATGCAGTAATGCTGCTACTTGCGCACTGCTTACACACTGCTTGGCGGCGGAAGGTGACTACGCGATTTTACACTATTCACGTAGTAAAACGCGATCCTACAACTCTCAAATACTATAATACGCCCGAAATTTATGAATTTGAACAATGCAAGTACCAAAAACACGCAAAGAAATTAAGAATTAAACTATGTAACAAATGAGTGTGCTAGGAGTATACAACTTTCTGCTGGCAGCTGCTTATCCAACGGTTGCAGGGAGAATAATCATTGGTTTAAATCTAAAGATGTTCTTGAAATATTAGGATGTAAAATACAAATGGAGCAATCATGAAGCAATCTAGATATACAAAAAGTGATAAAGATAAAGAGGATAGTGATTTGCTACCTCCTTCAAACATGCAGCCCCACACTATATTTATCGAAGAACCTGTCCTGTATTCATTGATTTTGATATCAAATATGCCTCTTCCTGAAAAAATCTAAGACTGGGTGATACAGGAAGTTTTGTCATCAATTCGGGAATATGATGAATATAAGAGAAGAAAATAAATTATGGATTCCTACAGAAACCAAACAGAACACAAAAATTATTTTATTGAACGACTACAAGAAATTTGTGAAGAAATGTAAAGACTTGATTATGATCCTAATTCAGTAAACTTTTAACAGAGAATGAGAGAAAATTTATGCATTATTGCTATTGTAATTATTTTAAGAGTTTGGATGGATACAGAAAAGGTGAACTGATTAACAATGTAATCAATTTTCGTCAATGAAAGTGAAAACCCCACTACTTTTTTCATAATTAAATTTTATGTTTAATTCGTAACACTTTTTATGTCATCTAATGAACAAAATGAACAAAAATCATTTTATTCCATCAACTCAAATTTAAATTTATCAAATAATTCTGACTTATCGTTTTTATTAACTCTCATTTTAAGATCAAAATAAACCCTACCTTCTTCAGTAAAACAATTAGCAGTATTAATATTATAAACAAGACCAAACATCTTCGTCAATGACAACTTCCATTTACAATTTTAGTTTCATCCACCTACCCAACTATTACATGAATTGTCAAAACCCAACAAAATCTAATGCCTTATCTCATTTCTTCCTCTCAAGGCCTTCTCCAGGAGACATCAGGATATTTTGTCTTCTGCAGTTCCTGGTCATAAAAATTTCCTTTCACTTCATGAGCTAATGCTCTTAGTTTGAACTGATTGTATCAGAATGAATAATACTTTCATTTTCAAAAATTTGTTGACCAACTGATCATTAATCACTTTCCAAAAATCCTTGAAGCTTACTGATTCTCACTTTATCACTCCCTTTACATTTGGGTTTATCATTAGATGTAATTACAGTTGGCTTATAAATTCTATCATTAACTTCAACTAGCTTCATTTTTATTGCTGAATGTTTTGTATTATAGTACTAGTCAACTAGATTCTTAACTAAATCAACTCATTTATAATTTCCCTTTAAGTCAAATTTTTTCTTTAAGCATTCTATTAAATCTTTCAACAACAGCTGCTTTACTTTGAATACTGATTAATATTACAATTACTTTAAGTTCTTCACATTCTTTATTATAGATTTCTTTACTATTATATGCCTGCAGATTTCTTTGACAATTTAGTTTCAATTTTTTTTTCAAAAGTATCAGCCACATTTTTAATGCTTTATCTTTAACTGGAATACTTCACCCAAATTTTAAAAACAAATTACAGTCAATAAATATTTATATATATTTTTGAGATACCTTTGAAGATTCCAGAATCCATTTCTACTAGATCAGCTTCCTATAAATGATCGATATCAAGAGAAATAACTTTTTAAAAATTTTCTCTTTAGTCTTATGTAACCGATTAACAATTTCTTCACGAATATTCAGATCACATACAATATTTTAACAAATTTACTCTTTTTAGTATTGCACACTGTGTAATAACCTTCAATTGTCTATCATGTTTAGTTGTTACTTTGTGAGGATAGTGTATGTCAGTAAATTTTCTACACTTCAAGCACCAGATGTAACTTATTATCCACTAATATAGATCAAAAATTAGTTAAATTTTAAATTATTTCACCACATATAATTAACTTTACATCTACTGTTAGTCATAACTGTATCCTTCAATTTTACAGTTAGAAAATTTTGATATGTGTACCATCATTGATTACTACTATTAACTTCATATAGTTCATCAAATTTCAAATCTTTGTTTATATTCTTACCAACAACTCCTTTAAGCCTGATATCATTTTCGAAATCGTGCATTTTTGTTCATTTCCAGTCATAAAAGGAAATTCAATTATTTTCTTATGATCTAGTCTACTACATCTATCTAAATGAAATGTCAGTTGCATTCATGCTTTTCATCGAGATATTTTATAGTGGATAGTCTTCTTGATGAATCTGCACAACTTTTTCATCAACAAGTTTTGTAGTGTCGCAATTACTGAATTGTGTTAAAATACTTGAGTACTCAGTTGTGCTAACAAGACTGGCTAATCCATTTTCTAAGTATTGTTTAGTAACTGCATCCTAAGCATTTGCAGCTTATGCTTTAAAAGTCTTAATTTTCTGAAATTGTTTAGTTATCAATTTTTGGATCAACTTTCTCATGTATCATGACGAATACAGGGATTAGCGACCACAAGGCAGTTTGAATACCGTAACACCCACAAGCATCAAAAATAAACGCAAAGTACATCTATTTAAAAAAAGGTGATAAAAAGGCTCTTAACGCCTTTTCAAGAGACAGTCTCCACTCCTTTCAATCTGATCACGTAAGTGTAGAAAAGATGTGGAACGACTTCAAAGAGATAGTATCGACAGAAATTGGGGTGTGTACTACATATACGTGATGGTACTGATCCCCCATGGTACACATAACAGTTCAGATTTCTATTTCAAAAGCAACGAAAAAAGTTGCCGAATTTAAAACAACGCAAAATCCCCTAGATTGACAAAGTTTTGCCAAAGTTCGAAATATAGCATGTGCTTCAATGTGAGATGCTTTCAATAATTTCCACAACGAAACTGTCTCGGAATCTGGCAGAAAACCCAAAGAATTCTGGTCATATATAAGGCGCACCAGTGGTAAGACGCAATCAATACCTTCACTGCGCGATAACAATGGTGAAGTCACTGATGACAGTGCCATCAAAGCAGAGTTATTAAACACGGTTTTCCGAAACTCCTACACCAAAGACGAGGAAGTAAATATTCCTGAATTCAAATCAAGAATTGCGAAGATGAGAAACACAGAAGTAGATATCCTCGGTGTAGCAAAGCAGCTTAAATCACTTAATGAAGGCAAGGCTTCCGCTCCAGATGCTATACCAGTCACTTTCCTTTCAGAGTATGCAGATGCAATAGCTCCATATTTAGAAATTATATACAATCGCTCGCTCACAGAAAGTTCTGTACCTAAAGACTGGGATGTTGCTGAAGTCACTCAAATACCCTAAAAGGGAAATAGGAGTAATCCGCTGAATTACAGGCCCAAATCACTTAAGTCGATTTATGGTAGGGTTTTAGAACATATACTGCATTCGAACATTATGAAGTACGTACCTCGAAAAGAAAATGATTTACTGACTCATAGGCAGCACGGATTCCGAAAATATCGTTCTTGCGGAACACAACTAGCTCTTTATATTCGAGAAGTAATGAGTGCTATCGACAGGGATTGTCAAATTTACATATTTTTAGATTTTCAGATGGCTTTCGACACCGTTCCTCACAAGCGTCTTTTAAAGGTACTATTTCGCTGCGACTGTCCGCCGTAGTGGCGGGCAGTAACTGCCAGCCCTAACTGCCGACCGTCACTGGCTGTGTATTTCGTTGAGACTGCTGACCGCAGCGGCCACGCCACTCAGTGAGTTGCCGTCCGGAGTGGCCGTGCGGTTCTAGGCGCTACAGTCTGGAACCGCGTGACCGCTACGGTCGCAGGTTCGAATCCTGCCTCGGGCATGGATGTGTGTGATGTCCTTAGGTTAGTTAGGTTTAAGTAGTTCTAAGTTCTAGGGGACTGATGACCTCAGAAGTTAAGTCCCATAGTGCTCAGAGCCATTTGAACCATTTTTGAACTCAGTGAGTTACCTCTGTGAAAGGAACACGCACGCGAGTTCGCAACGTGGATGCTAACACCGTTCTAGGTTTTTGGTGGACGAGGAAGAAGAGGAGGAAATTATTGCATTGCTTACAAGATCTTCTCCCCACAGCATTTTCCAAACACGGAAAAGTGAAGGAATTTATGCTAACTTAGTAACCGGTCACTTGCGAAACGATGAAGAGAGGTTCAGAAATTTCTTTAGACTCAGTTCGATTTTGTTTTAAGTCTGGTGAAAGAAGATAATAGCAGGAACAGCTGCCAGTGCAGTGCAAACTCCAATAGAAGCCGAAGAAAAAATGGCAGTGACTTTACAGTAAGTAGCTGTAGAAAAACACACGTATTCATCAACAATGGTTTAAAATGGATAATTTTGTATCTCTATGAAATAACAGAAATTTCTATTAAAATAATAGGTTTATTTGGAAACGACTCAGGGCCTGTACGGTTTGTTGTTTATTTTTACATTATCTTTACACTGTGTTTACATTATGATTAGTAATTATTTTCAAAAGTAGTATCACCTGCTTGTGGTTCGACGTTTATTAATGGGGTGAAAGTGTACGTATCGTCTCCAACCGATGAAGTTCGTTCGAAAGGGGATGAAAGGGAAGACGAGCTGGAAGGACTGATGATGACAGGTAGTGGTACAAGAGATGATTCTGAAGAACTGTCAAGTCTCGTAACATAGCTTAAAATGTCAATTTTCGCTTTATTAATGAGGTGACGTGGTAGTTTCCTAATGGACGCTGCGATGCTTGTCATGAACAGCCCCACATCATCTTCCGGCTCCCGATTATTAGCCAAGCGCTGCAGCAATTCCAATCGTTGTTGGCCCCTTTGGTTGATTGAATCCCAGTGTGTTTTCCTCGATCTGCGAGCTGAGATGGAAGAGTTGGCAGTAGCTGCGTCACTAGAGGACAAGGAAGCAATGGCTTGTAGAGTGTCAGGCCCTGTTTCATTGGCATTTTGTCCGTCTTCATCAGATAGCAGTCCTTCAACACTTGTTGGCTCCTTTGGCGGGACACTACAAAAAGACGACCGCTCCCTTTCTACATCTCTCAAAAAGTCTAGTCTGTTGAACAACGCCCATTTTGTTGTTGAACTTCGTGCTGCAGAATCTGTTTGCAGTTGTTCTTTTCGAACAGTTTTCCAGTAGTTATCTCTGATGTCTTTCCATCTCTTCTTACACTGGTTACCTAAAACGGAACGATATTTGTTTAGCTGTGTAATTAGGACAAGACATGTTATTTATGTTTCATGAATGAATAATAATTATGGTTTGTGTTACAGGTTTCTAGCTACAGGGGAGTGTTTCGTGTCCCTTGGATATGGTTTCCGGATATCACCAAGCTACGTGAGCATCATAGTTCGTGAAACAGTAGAAGCTATGTGCCAACACTTGGCACCTATCTTCCTGCCTCCTCCATCTCGAGAATCTTTCAGGGAAGGCGCGAAAGAATTTTACACTCTTTGCGGTTTCCCTAACTGCTGTGCTGTGATTGATGGGAAATATATAAGGACACGGTGTCCTGTAAAAAGTGGTTCCCTTTTCTGGAATTACAAGGGTACTTCTCCATAGTACTTTGGCATTGGTTGATGCGAACCGTAAATTAGTTGCGATAGACGTAGGTTCATATGGGAAGAAAGGAGACAGTGGCATATTTAATAAGTCAGCAATGGGGAAAATGATCAAGAAAGGAGACGTGTTTCCAGCAGATGAAAAGCTTCCATTAACTGACATCAAGATGCCATTTGCTATAGTAGAGCGACGAGGCATTCCGCTTGTGAAAGCATATTCTCAAGACTTACACTCGCTCGTCTGCCCAGCAAAAGCGATCTTCAACTATAAACTGTCACGAGCGCGCCGAGTTTCTGAAAACGCTTTAGGACTTTTGTGTCTGGTATTTCGAGTGTTCTACACAAATCTGAATCTTCAACCTAACACATGTGATAAACTCGTTACAGCTTGTTGCTGTCTACACAATCTCCTCAGGGACGTCTATTTAGAAAAAAGAGGACGAGATTTTTATGAACTTGACCATGACGTGAGTTTACCACTGAACATTATTCCCCTGCCCCGAACAGGGGGATTCTACTTCTGTGAACCTACAAATCAATGATTACAACCTGGAAAAGAACTAAGGCTCAAATAAAGGAAATAAATTATTGTTACTACTCGTAACGACTATTGTTGTAATCGTTTGGTGACAGAAAGAATGGAAGCATTGTTGTAGCCTCCATATTGTACAATTTGTCACAGTAGGGAAAAAAACATAAATAAATGAGTGTCTATATGCAAAACACTTACCATCTTTTTTTTCATTGCTTCTCCTATCTTCTTCCACATCTTATCCTTTGCCATCACATTTCTGAAATCTGTATGCTTATGATCATACAGTGTAGAGTATCTGCTCACATACTCCACTAATTGTTCGTCGTCATCGTGAAAACCTTTCTTCGACATAGCGCGTCGTTGATTTCTGCAGTCGTCACACACGTGGCAGTCGCGGCCCAACTGCTTGACTGCTTCTGCAGCGGCCGAGACGCGGCAGTCGCAATGACGTCACGACCGCTGACTGCCGAGCAGTTACAACGACATATGTTCCGTTGCTTTGCCTGCAGCGAAATAGTACCTTAACCAAGCCGTGTGCCTATGGAATATCACCTCAGTTGTGCGACTGGATTCGTGATTTCCTGTCGGAAAAGCCACTGTTCGTAGTAATAGACGGAAAGTCATCGAGTAAAACAGAAGTAATACCCAGCGTTCTCCAATGAAGTGTTATAGGCCCTCTATTGTTCCTGATCTATATTAACGACATAGGGGACAATCTGAGTAATCCTCTTAGATTATTTGCAGATGATCCTGTCATTTACCGTCTTGTGAAATCAGATGACCAAAATGAATTGCAAAATGATTTAGGTAAGATCTGTGTGGTGCGAACAAATCAGTAGGCTGTAAATTCAACTAAATACTTAGGGAGTACAATTACAAATAACCTAAACTGGAACGATCACATAGATAGTGTTGTGGGTAGAGCAAACCGAAGACTGCAATTCATTGGCAGAATACTTAGAGGTGCAACAGATCTACTAAAGAGACTGCTTACACTACTCTTGTCCGTCCTATTCTGGAGTATTGTCGTGCAGTGTGGGATCCGTATCAGGTGGGACTGACGGATGATATCGAAAAAGTTCAAAGCAGGGCGGCTCGTTTTGTATTATCACGAAATAGGGGAGATAGAGCCACAGACATGATATGTGGATTGGAGTGGCAATCATTAAAACACAGGCGTTTTTCGTTGCGACGGGACCTTCTCATGAAATTTCAATCGCCAGTTTTCTCCTCCGATAGCGAAAACATTGTGTTGGCACCCACCTACATAGGGAGAAATGATAATCACGACAGACTAAGAGAAATCAGGGCTTGTCCAGTACTCATTTTGTCGCGCACCTTTCGAGAGTGGAACGGTAGAGAGAAAGCTTGAAGGTGGTTTATTGAACCCTGTGCCTGGCACTTTTGTGAACAGAGTAATCACACACATGTAGATGTACCTAATTTATTAAGAGCATTTTTTCCTATTTTTGGTTCAAAACACTAATTCCTTTGCTTGTATTTTGATTTTTGACTTCATTTTTTCAGTGCTCTCCTTGTTTAATGAATGGAAATTTTTGGAAATAAGGTAAACTCAAAATATCATTTAACTTATAATTATCTGATAACAGTTTTAAAACAAAGACACAAATCGCCACACATTACTTCATTATTCATTATCATACAGCTCACTTGAGCCAAGATATTTAATCAATTCTTTAGGAGTAATTCCTCAAAATGAATCAAATACAATTTTTTTATTTTTATTCTAATAATATGTCCAACGTGTCCCAACACGATCAGATGTATCTAAATTTACTATTCCAGGTTCTCAATATTTATTTTTGGCTTTTAGGTAATTCATCAGTCATGTACACAACACGAAAGTGTTTAATTTTTAATTGTTTAGCAAATTTTTCTATATCAAATTACTTATAAATTTGGGAAAGAATTATTTTTTGAATTTTTTTTACTCCTGTTCCCTTCTTCTCAATCGCTGAAGTATGACTTTTTTACTGCAATTCTGCATCACTTCTTTTCTTATCCATTACTACTATTGCAATTCCAGCTACTCTGCCTACTAATGAACCAACAGCTCCCAAGAATAGTGTAACTCCACTTAATTCTGTTAATAATACTGGAATAATTCCTCCTCCATATTTTGTTAGTCCCAAGCTTTTTTTTTTTTTAGATATACGATAATTTTTTCACAACAGGTATACTTCAGTTATGAGAAAATTGCCTCCAGGTTTTCTTTATCTCTTTTAGTAGGAAAATGAAATAGCCTTCGCTTCAAACCTGTTTCCTGGACGCTGTCTAAAGGCTGCTTTAGCTGCCACTTGTCTCTTTGTTCAGGAAACCGGTAACAGATCTCATTTTTTGTTCTCCATTGAACTTTGTTACTAAAATATCAACTATATATACGATTTGTGAACGCTATTTTCTTGCCCTGTGGGGCACAATTGAATTGCTATAGAATTGGTTCGGGCAGCCAATACTATTGTAATTTGCTATCGTCGTCCACTGCTGCAGCCCATCAAGAAGAAGACTGGGACAACGGCCAGAAGCAACTTTTCCATTGCATACCAATGTGCATTGGCCAAGACGCTGCAAAAGAAGATGGTGGACGATGACAGTAGACAAGCAGATCAACAGTGACACTCAGCAGGAATGGCCCGGTGGGGTGAAATAGTGTACCATCAGAAAAACCCTATCAAGTTTCCTTCAAAAAGGTGCCAAGGGTTTAGCACTTGTCGAGAATGAATTTATTTTTTAAAGCTTATTACAATTTATTCTACATAAATGGAGGCTCTGATGAAGCTCAATAACGCTAACAATTCTAATCTGTTTAAAAATATTAGTGAGTCAGAAATAAATGAATTATATTACATTACAGTTTGTGAATATTTGAGAACTGGGTATGGTGGCCAAAATCTGTATGAGCTCGATGGTAAATTTAAAATTATTTTGCCAAGCAGAATAATAAATTAACTGGTGGCTAGGATTTTAAGTTTTTCGAAGAAGAGAATATTAAACAGATATAAAAGAATGAAGAAGCTTAAAAACAATTATCATTAATTTCACGATCTGGAATTTTTTGTTTAATATTTTTTTAATTTTATCGACGTATTTTGTTTCTTACTTATCACCGAATGTCGCCGGTTATCATCCCTCTTGAAAAAGTCTAAAATTTTGTTTGGATGAGTACGACTATTGTTTATACACCAAGTTCAAAAATGGTTCAAATGGCTCTGAGCACTATGGGACTTAACATCTGAGGTCATCAGTCCCTTGAACTCGGAACTACTTAAACCTAACTAACCTAAGAACATCACACACATCCATGCCCGTGGCAGGATTCGAACCTGCGACCGTAGCGGTCGCGCGGTTCCAGACTGAAGCTCCTAGAACCGCTTGGCCACACTGACCGGCATACACCAAGTGTATCCAACATACCCATTTACTACTGCATAGAGACTTGACATGGTGATAATGGTGCACTGTCCGTCCACTTCAGGCTACTCAGTAGGTAAGTGACATTCACATGTTGTCATGACAAAAAGCGGATAATTCCTACACGTCTGTCTGTAATCTTCAGTTTGGAGAGAAAAAAATGACAAATTACTGACAACCAATGTAAAAGCATTGTGTTTAGTGTCAAGATAAAAATTCCAATCTGGTCGTAAAACTTGGCCGATATCTATTATACAGCGTGTCTTAAAAGAAATGTTATATTTGAAGAGATCCCCGGACATCCGCAAAAAATCGCCGCAAAAAATCGGAGGAGAGTGGGGAGTACATTCATCGCTTGCTTGGCCTTTTTAGGAATTCAATCGATTTGGAGCGCTTCTCGGGAGCGTACCGCACGTTGTGTGTGCGAGAATTTTACAGAAACAGTAACAAGCCGACTGTAGCACGCAGGAAATTTTGCAGTGATTATGGATTGCATAATGTAAATGATGCTCGAAGTGTTCCTTTAATCCAGAAATAGATCGAAACATTTGAGAAGACCGGGTCAACGCTGGCCAAACAGAAGCGCAAGAAACCCCTTAATCAGCTGAAAGTTACTGTATGAGCTGCGATGTCGGCTCGAGGAATAACTGGCCCGTACTTTTTTGAGGATCAGAGCGGTTGTGCAATTGTTCAAATGTGTGTGAGTTTCTAAGGGAGCAAACTGCTGAGGTCATCGGTCCCAAGGCTTACGCACTACTTAAACAACTTATGCTAAGAAGAACACCCACACCCATGCCCAAGGGAGGGCTCTTAACCTCCGGCGGGAGGGGACACGCTATCAGTGACATGGCGCCTCTAACGGCGCGTCCACTCTGCGCGGCAGGATGTGCAATTATTGTGAATTCGGAACATAATGTGATGATGTTTAATGGCTTTTTGGTGCCTGAATTGCAAAACTTTCCTGGTTATAACCAAAGAACCTGATTTCAGCATGACGGAGCCACAGCACATACGTCCAATGTCAAATCTAACGTATGAAAGAAGATATCCGTAGCGAAGTGGGTTCCATTCCAGTGTCTACCTGCCAAGCCGTCACGCAAAATTTTGTTCAACTTCAAATGAGTGTCTTAGGCTTGCTGGATTGCATGTAAGTGACATTTTTAAGAAGTATATCCCTAAACTGTATATTTCAATAATAAATGAAGATTTTTGCTATAGAGTTCAACCTCTATTTTGTTTTGACACATCAGATATAAACATTCTTTTGAGACACCCCATACTATGGTGGTTGTGGTCACCTGTCGAGATAACAAAACCATTGTGTAAATGCTTTCAGTTAAAATACAACACTAATAAATGAAAAAGGAATTTAGTACTTTAACACGCCAAAGTGTCATCATGATCTCTCCATTCGCAAAAGATTCCGGTCTAGTCCCCCAGTCAGATCTCCAGAACGGGACTGCCGAGAGGGAGGTGACCATGAGAGAGAACGTTCTAAAACGCAGATGAAAATCTAATTGTCGTGGGGGACTGGAAATCGGTTGTAGGAGGAGTAGAAGAAAGGGTTACGGGAGAATATGGCATGGTACTAGGAATGACAGAGGAGAAAGACTAATTGAGTTTGGCAAATAAATTTCTGGTAGTAACAGCGAATACTCTGTTCAGGAATCACAAGAGGAGGTGGTATACCAGAAAACAGCTAGGAGATCCAGGAAGATACCACTTAGATGTCATGGTCAGACAGAGGTTTCGAAATCAGATACTGGACTGTAAAGCGCACCCAGGAGCAGATACAGACTCAGATCACCATTTAGTAGTGATGAAAAGAAGGCTGAAGTTTTGAACAGCAAGAAACTTAATATCAGGATTGCTGGTCACGAAGTAGATGAAGTTAAGGAATTTTGCTACCTAGGCAGCAAAATAACCAAGAAGAAGGAGCAGGATGATAGGATGTATGTTAATACATCAGAGATGTCCATTCTTCTTCAACTGAACTGTTTACTGAGTTATTTTTTATTAAAGTATCTATAGCTTTAGAGAACTTCAAGCGCATCTCTGATTCCTTAGTACTTCCATATACCACTTCTGTGCGTATTGATGCTTCCTGACTGATCTGTTGTTAAACTTCAGCACACTAGTACTTGCTAAAAGGGCATTCCTCGCCAAGAGAAGTCTAATAGTAGCCTTAATTTCAGGAAGAAATTTCTGAGAACGTACGTTTGTAGCACAGCATTGTACGGTGGTGAAACACAGACTGTGCGTAAAACACAACAGAAGAGCTCGAAGCACTGGAGATGTAGAGTTACAGATTAATTTTGAAAATTAGGTGGACTGACAGAGTAAGGAATGATGAAGTTCTGTGCAGAAGTGGAGAGGAAAGGAATACATGGAAAACACTGACAAGAAGAAGAAGCAGGATGATAGGATGTATGTTAAGACATCAGGGAATAACTTCCATTTTACTGGAGGGAGCTGTAGAAGGTAAAAACTGTAGAGGAAGACATCCAGCAGATAACTGAGGACGTAGGTTGCAAGTGCTACCCTGAGATGCAGACGTTGGCACGAGAGAGAAATTCGTGGCGGACCGCATTAAAAAAAGAGGCAAGGTCGAAGCGAACGACCGAATGCTTTGGGATACTGCGGGCGACGTTGGTAAGCTGCATCAACATTCGTCAACTGCACAGGCCGATTTGCCGTCTCTCTCAGCCAGCTAGCCGTGGTTTGTTCCCGGGCGAAAACTCTCCCTGTCCCAAATGCTCCGCCCGCACCAGCAGCCATGTACCTCGCCGCGCCGCCACTTTTGTCACAGCTCTATAGTTCGACTGTACTCTTCCGCAGCGCAGTTGAAAGCTGGCAACAGAGCTGCTAGCTGTCGGGGACGTTCAGTCCCGGGACACGCCGCAAGAGGTCGACACGCTCCACATCAAGTCCATACTGTTGAGGCGGCAACTCAATCTACGTTCGCAGTCGACGCTACCTAGAATGAAAAGACTACTCATACACCTGAGACGTCTGTGACGCCACATGTGCGTGCATGAGAACCGCCTTTGCCTGAGTTAAGCTGAAGCACCTGTTTCGAGTCACTGCGTTCGTTCTATGTGAGATGGAATACAGAACTCGCCATTTCACAGTAAAGAGTAGGTCTCTAGTAAACCGTCCGTCGTACATAATTGCTCATTTGCCTTAATATATCGCTACTTTTTTAAGAACGTAATGCTAAAAAACTGCAAAGTCTAATCATTAACTAAAGAAAGCATTATGTGACTTCTCTCTGAGCAGTACTCTGAGTCGGTTTTCCTTTGCTGAGTTTGCGCCAAACACCAAGATGTATGCTTCTTTTTAGCTATGTCAGTGTCATTAAAATACGGACTACATTTTTGCAGTACAAGCGTGGAACTGGTACACGGCACCTTTAGTGTATCAAGTGGTTTAAAACTTACTCAGTACTTCATAGAAAATACTTTTAACCAATTTTTTAAAGATCGAAATAGAAGTGTGCTTGAATTTTGTTACGATGTTGATAGGGATCCAATATCAGATATGGGCCAAGCCGTTATTTTGGAGTATCAGTTATCACAGTTACAGTTATTTTTTATATTAGTTATTTTTAACGGTTATAAGTATGTGTCAATTATTTTTCACTGTCAAATTCTCCAGACAGGGGTACACTTAAATAACGAGGTGGAGTCCGTCAGTTCAGTTTGCCAATGCGAGTAGTGCGAAGTGGTAGGAATATCCGCATGAATCACGAATCGTGGCATAACCTTAGCATACTAACTGTCCAGAAGATTTAAATTGATCTTTGAACGGTTATTGGTGTTTTATATATATAGGCACATACTTCTTCATAACACTATTTACAATCTTTTTAAACTTTCCCGATAATTCCTCTACATCCCTCATACTGCAACTAAATGATATCAGTTCATTGTCTGAGTGAGATGCTAACAGCTGTTTATCTGTTCTTTCTAGTAGAAACAGTGTCACACACTTCTTGACTGATTTATTAACTTTATTAACCATAGTCGCCATGGTATCATGGTCACTAATCCCGGTGCCTATACTGATGCCGTCTATAAGGACAGGCGTGTTTGTAGCTATGTGTAATGTTATCGGTCGCTATTAGAAATATTATCCTCGCAGCTGCAACAGAATGTAAACGGAACTTTGCTACAGCACTGTTAAAGCGAAATGTTAAAAACGCGCTTTTACAAGTATGAATTAATATGTGAGCTGAATACTGTAAGTAAAATTCGAAGCTTAATTTCTGGTGCCGTTCACTTAATGGAGTAAGTGTATGGCCTTGTAATGAAATATATTCGTTTACTCCTGTACAAGATAATCCAATTGAGAGAAGTTTTATGTGAAACCTGGAAAACTGCTCGATTTCTTCAGCCGCCTGTAGGGTCTTAATTTTTTGGAGGGAGAATGAATAATTGCTTTTCTCCAAGTATTCAGTTTGTTGCGTATCTCTTAGGTTTGGCATTATTGTACGCAAAAATTCCAGTGGATGATTGGTTGTGTTAACCTCGTATGAGTAACATATTTAAACGCCTCAGATGTCATTACTATATCTTTTTACTCTGTTGATCGAATTCTTCTTCAGGTATCCAGATTGTGAGATTCAGAATAATAACAAAGCCTCAACATGGTAATGAGTGCACCTGGCAGAAATATAAAATGAACTGACTTGAGCTCCTTGAAAACAAAAATGCATATATTATGCAAATATGTTCATGTAATATGCATAAGCACTAGTCAGTGCCGGATTGCCCACGTAGCTGGAGTTAGCAAATGCTACGGGCCCCGTGCCTGTTTTTGACAGTCATTTCAGGTATAGCATTTATTTGTTGCAAGTAGACTAGTGAACCCATTTGATTAAGTTCGCAACATTCTGCCAACAGATTAATTATGTTTCTGGCGTCACGACGAAGAACGGGGTAATCGTTGTGTCGGAGCTAACTTCGATGGCCCACAATAGCTTCTTAGTGACATTTTGTTCTTGTAACAAACCTCTTGCACGCAACCAACGCCACACAGAACAAAATTAGAAATCTAAAAGCGCGGGAGTGTTGACGCAACAGTAATTCAAAAAGGGCAATCGACACAAGTCCCGAGAGGTACAGACATCTAACAATTGGTGCCTGGAGGCCAATAGTTAACTTCTTTTACAAAGTACATGATTAGTAATTGGGTGACATCGATTTTATGTAGTGATTCCAAAGTTGCTGACTGAAAAGCGGAAACCATTGAAGCATAAGGTAAGGTCCCTGTTTATTCCCGTATCTACGCTGAAGTTTAAACAGTAAAAAAAGTATTTTGGTTCTCTGTATGTAACATGTAGGAATCAGCTATTTGTGTCTGATATCATCATAAAACACTGTACTTTTTATTTGGATGATTTCGAATACAGTACACATTTATTTAGCGCCCAGAATTTGTTGACCCATAGTTCTGGTATATACTTGAGAGTTTTTAATACCACAATGGAACGTCATCGACTTGAAGTCATATTTTAAAGAGGAAATCAGAACACTGGTGAAATAACAACGTTGCAATCGATTTTCCGTCAGAATTTGAGCAATGATCTTGATAGTGCGCAGCTTTGACCATCTCTGATGTACATTTTAAGCATTAGCACGTTGCAGTACCGCACCCCACTGTATCCTCTTAATGGTAAAGCGTGAATCACGAACACACCTAATTGATTAAACAATTATTTTAATAACAGGTTAATAACTTTCAATTTACAAATCTGTAACGTTGAAGAGTTGGCGTAGATCTTGAATCTGTACATCATATTAATATTGTCAGCTTTCCAGTTCAAAGGAAGTGTTCTCTTACAGGTACCTTTAACAATTTTTCGAAGGATGGTGATCTGGAGAGACGTCCACCCAGCTACTCAAGACATTGGCAGCAAAAAATCATTCAATACTGGACATAGCTTTGTTGCATATAAACCGGTACTCTTTGAACGTTACGCTCAGTGGTTTCCACTGCATTGTGAATTTACACAAAATAATAAAATTATAGTGGTTCATGGTGTGGGTTCCTCTTGTCATGTCCTAGTTCATGAACCGCGGGCAACGTATGAGTGGTCAAGTAAGTGGTCCTGACAGTCACGATACCAGTTACTTTGGAATACGGCTGGGCATCTCCGACATATTCTGAGTCGTGGTCACCTTTGTGCTCAGACGGCAAAGACTACCAAATCCACCAGTTAGTCCCTCAACCGTTAAGGGTAAAACTCAATGGGACCCGGGGAAAGTAAGGCTAGCCACCTGCTTCCTGGTACTTTAAATATGATGCTGGCAACAATCAGAGCAAAATGCCTCGGACCTTTGGAGGTGACGGAGTCCCACTTCTAATTGACAAACCAGGGACTTCGAAGATACGACTCGGCAAACGAATGGTAACGAGATGGGGAGCTATTAATATCTGGGAAGAAGGTAGAGCTGGCAGAGGCTGCAAGTAAGATGGGGTTGGACGTTTTAGCTGTAAGTGACATTCGGGTAAGGGGTGAGAAAGAAGAGGAAGTGGGAGAATACAAGGTCTACCTGTCAGGAGTCGAAGCAGGAATAGCCCAATGGGGTGTAGGGCTTGACATCAAGAAAGAAATGGAACCCAGCGTAGTTGCAATAAGGTATGTAAACGAACGACTTAAGTGGATAGATTTGACAGTGTCTAGCAAGAAAATTAGGATTGTGTCAGTATATTCGCATTGTGAGGGGACAGATAAAGATAAGATGGATAGTTTTTATGACGCACTCAGTGAAGTAGTTGTTAGTGATGGTAGGAGGAGGGTAGTAGGAGTCGGGGTAGACCAAGGAGAAGGTACCTGGATTCGGTTAAGAATGATTTTGAAGTAATAGGCTTGACATCAGAAGAGGCACCAATGTTAGCACTGAATAGGAGATCATGGAGGAATTTTATAAGGGGGACTATGCTCCAGACTGAACGCTGAAAGACATAATCAGTCTTAAATGATGATGAATAAAATTATAACTTGAAAATGTCTGTACGTAGGAGACATTTCAGAAAACTGGATATGAGGGTGCTTTTCATAACAGCTGTCGAAGCGGAAAAAATTATTTTTAGAATTTTTGTATCTATGTCTTACGCGCACCACGCAAAAACTAATGCACAGAACTGGATGCACTTTTCAGTTGTATTTTTGCAGGTCTAACTTAAAATGTGATACAACTTTCATGTTGACGCGCCGAGTAGAATCAAAGTTGTCGCAGTTTTGCCATAAAAGCATGTGCTGTTACATACCATTGTCGCTTGCTGCAAACTAATTTGCAGGCAGGACGGCAAAGCTTTGTGAGCCGCCGTCCGCGCCGGCGTCTTTAAAAGCTAGTCGCAGTATAAAAATGCACAAAGCAAAGATGTCTTTGGCACCAGTTACCAGACTAATAAAGCACGTGAACAGTCTCAAAACAATATTTCGCGAGAAGTGGCGAAAAAAATACGTGTACAGGAGAGCGGTTAAGTGTGCGTGGCACTGGCTTTTTTATGTCACCATTTAGTAAATTTATTAATATATTGTTTTCAATCAACAGAAACAAACTTAGAAAAGTAATCTCGCTTATTAACGCTACTCACAGTGACATGTTATTGGAGATCCCAGATAGAAGCAAAAATAGATAACAGCAATATTCGGATAGGTTAAAAGCTTTTGCTATAACTTTAAATTTTTATTCACCTGCTGCTTACAGGTATGTTTGCAGTACATTTAATTTATCCCTACCACATGCAAGTACTTTACGGAGATGGTACAATTGTGTTGAAGGTTTGCCAGGTTTTATGTCACAAAGTTTTGACATTATAAAGGCAAGAGTTGCAAAATCGTCTCGTGAAGTGCTTCGTGCGTTAATGTTTAACGAAATGTCAATGAAAAAGTGTGTTGAGTGGGATGGAAGTGAATTTGTAGGCTATGTTAATTTTGGGTGTGTGCCAACATCAGGACTAGAAGCATTAAGTTCTTATGGCAGTAGGTGTCAACGATTATTGGAAGAGCCCTATAGGATACTTCCTAACTGATGGTGTTTCTGCCTGGGAGAAGAAAACAATTATTGAAATGCCCATTGCAATGTTGTATGATGTAAATATCAGTGTGTTAGCTGTTACTTGTGATGGACTTTCCACTAATATTGCAATGGCAAAGGAGTTAGGGGCAAATATTGCTGTTGAAGATATGAAACCCTATTTTTCTCATCCTGTTACAGGTTAACAATGTATATATAATTCTAGATCCTTGTCATATGATCAAGTTAGTTAGAAATATTTTTTGGTACATACAAGAATTTAGTTGATGGGAGTGGAAGGAAAGTCTCCTGGCAGTATATACAAAAGCTGCATTGTACACAAGAAAGGGAGGGGCCTACTCTAGCTAATAAACTGAAATTATTGCACCTGAACTTTGGACAACAAAAAATGAAAGTGAAGTTAGCTGTCCAGGTATTAAGTGCTACAGTTAGTTCCACACTGCAATATTTATGCTGCGGTTTAAAATTAGAGGAATTTCAGGGTTCTGAAGGAACAGCAGACTTTTGTCTTATTTTTGATCAAATATTTGATAAGTTCAATTAAAAAAATCCTTTGGCTAAGGGATGCAAAGCACCAATACGGGAGAGTAAAACGTGTGTTTGGGAGCCAATCCTTGAGACAGTAGCTGTTTATTTGACATCCCTTAAGGATACAAATGGGAAGCTATTATGTAAAGGTAATAGGAAGATAGCTATACTTGGGATATTAGCACTGTGTGAAACTATTAAAGGCTTGAATAATGATGGAATCATGACAAAAAAGATGAACTACTTGCTGATGTACCAGTTTAGCCAGGATCATCTGGAAATGTATTTTTCTTTGGTTAGATCTAGGTTAGGATGGAATAACAATCAATCCTACCTGCAGTTCAGAGCAGCATATAGGAATCTCCTCCTTTCAAATGAGGTCAGACCTAAGACAACTGCTAACTGTCAGGTTCAAGATGATACATGTCTTTTACCTTGGACTGGGAAAAATAAACGTGTTTCATATGACCCAGTTGAGTTTTGCAACAGCAGCAGATATGACTGTACTGATGAAAGAAATGTGGAGTCTGTGTATGATCATGATTATGTGATGTTGCCAAATAACAGAGTAGACTAGTAATGCTGTTATATATATTGCAGGTTTTGTCGTGGAACATATTGTAAAGAAATTGAATTGCAGTTCTTGTGTACATAGTTTATTTAGTGTATAAGCATTTCAGTTCTCTGATTTGTTAAGGAGGAAAAACAATGGTGGCTTGATTATGCCATCAGCAAGAGTAATTGTGGTTTGCAGAGAAGCCGAGAAAATAATACGGCTACCGGTTGTGAAATCAACTAATGTAATTCAGAAAAGCAATACTCTCATTGAAATGTCACATGTTGTGCAAATAGTAATGCAGCAGGACTATTTCCTGAACTGAAGGACCATCTGATGGAAAATGCTTTCCCAGAGAATCACTTGTACATTATTGTAAAATCAATTGTAACACATGCAATGCAAAACTGCACAAAAAAGTTATTAGACACTGACAAAATCAATTTTATTTCAAAATCAGTGATGGGTGAACTATTATGTTTTTCAATTAAAAATAAAACTGTTTAAAACTGAAAACAGCATTGTTGTATCATTTAAACTATCATTTTACCACCTGTGTATGAATAATCCAGACAGCTGTAAATGTCTTTCTTATGTATGTGTACAAAATTAAATCCTGTGCACTTAATTATGTAAATTAATGTCTGTAGTGTGGTGGTCCTTCCTCACACCTCTTACCTCCTCCTACTGAACATTACATCAGTAGTATTCCATAGGGTGTGGAATGAAGTTAGAGATGTACATGTCAGTGTACAACAGTTAAAAGTCATTACATTATTGTACTAAAGTGCTAATTCTATAACCAAAATAATACATTTAAGATTTACTGAATAGATTTCAAGGAGTTGCCACATAGGAAGTTCTTAGATTGTTTTGACCTCCACTAAATGACATTTAATGTGCTCTGGTAAGTTACTGAAAACATGGATAGCTGACTCTTCTTAATACCTTTAGATCTTTGCAGAGGCTCTTTTTGGTCCTAGCATTTTATTTCCATGCTTTCACCATTTATTTAAAGTGAGAAATGTTGATAATGATAAAGGGTATTATTGTCAAGATACCAATAATAGGTTGTTGCAGGATGCTCTTCAAGTGACACTACATCTTGGTTGTGATAAAAAAAAATGGTTCAAATGGCTCTGAGCACTATGCAACTTAACTTCTGAGGTCATCAGTCGCCTAGAACTTAGAACTAATTAAACCTAACTAACCTAAGGACATCACACACAAGATTCGAACCTGCGACCGGATGGGTCGCTCGGCTCCAGACTGTAGCGCCTAGAACCACACGGCCACTCCGGCCGGCAGTTGTGATAAACCAGTATGTGATGCCTCTGAGTTGTAGGTTAAATTGGAAAGTAACATTTTGTTTGCAAAGCCAATTAATGCAAATGCTAAATGTAGGTGACAGCAGATTGTTCTATAGCCTAAACTGATGTCTATATTTACACCTTATACTGTATCCAATAAACTTTCTGCTACAAAAATTGCAAGCTACATAGGGAAAAAGTTGCAGTGTTAGATTAGACACAAAGGTACTTTGTTGCATGTCAAGTACTTATATTGTATTTGCATATAAATTACTAAAAATACTAACAGGGTTAATGTACTAAGTTGAACTGAATGAAGAACTAGGCACATGATAGGTATTTAGATTTTTAATCAAATATTATGAATCAGAGGTAGGTCGAATAATTGATACTTAACATGTGTTGTCAGGTGGTGATCATACTTCGTAAATGGTCAAATATTGATCAAATGTTGCAAACTCCACCACTTTCAGAGGTGCTATCAGTGTTAAAAACTAATATGCGAATGAAATTCCTACGGTATTTAAAGTGATATGGGTTATTACAATTAATCATACCAAAATTCGAGTGTAGACAATACTGTGCTAAAGAAAAGTAGGCGTGCAAAATCTACACAGTAGTCGGCAAAAAGCAAACAGGACCTGACAGGAAAATTACATGAATTAAATAATAATCTTACTGTCAGCTACTTTAAAAGTTTCATGTTTCTATCTAACGCAAATAACTCGATGTAATCCCGTTCCACCTTGTCAGGAAAGAGCCTTACATTCTTAAATTTCGCGTCTCTATGTATATGTATTTCGGAAATTAGGAAACTTCATTCATTTAAGTATATTTTTAAAATAGACTCGAATACTCAATATATTTTGAAACAAATGTGTGTTTAATTTGTGCTTCAATTTGCTCTTGTTGCGTCTCATATACTTCAAATCACAACCCCAGTACTAGGATTCATCCCTGCAAATGGCGGCGATCAGCTGCGTCAATTGGGGACCAGTTGCCTCGCTTCTCCGCTACGGCGTGGTAGGGGCTTCTGTGGAACCAGCACAGCGAATTAGAGGTGGCAAAAAATAACGTAACTGATAGAAATAACCGGTTACTGAAAAGTAACGTGATAGAAATAACCGGTCACTGAAAAGTAACGGTTACTGCGATAACCGTTCCTCTGATACAGGCAGTTATTTCAATAACTGTCTAATGTCAACAATGCCTCGCGCCATCTGTTGACCGAAGATCGTACTACGTTTTCCCGTCAACTCATCGGAGATCTGGCTAGGAACTAAGGAGAGGGTAGACCATTTGGAAGGCGTTCTATAGGCCAGAGGAATAACTGAGAGACTGCGCGCCATCTGTTGATAAGAACTGTGTACTGTATCATGCGCCTTCGTTACTTTTAGCATAAACAATTAAATAAAGTTAATGTCCAAGCGGTGGCTGATAGGAGCTGCAGTACAGGCATTAACAAGTACGGTCGTTTCCTTAAGCCACCGCCTCATATGTCAATTTAGTTTGGACGGGCTGTATAGAGATACCATAAGGAATTCGAGCGACTATGGAAATAACTGTCAGAGATCGGTATTTTCCTCTGGCAGTTATCGTAATTGGCTCACAGTTCTCGCTCTCTGGCAGTTATCGGGCTACCAAGTACCATTACAGGCAACCTGGAAGATGGTAACGGAATAACTGTTTGTATTCCTGATACAGTGACTCCAGTCTTAGGCCCCGGTGACATTACAGAGACGATAGTTACTGGTGCGAACAAATATTTACATACTTCTTCGGAAACAGCCGCTGGCCATCGCGAATAACAAATAACATGTCAGAAAGTATAACATAATACAGTTGAATATAATTATTATCCTCATCATTTGTCAGGAGATTGTCAAAATATGTGAATATATCACAGTAACTGCTAATATTTACAGAATTGATACACTGTCAGAATAAAACACAGTTACGCACTTTCAATAAATTTATCATACACAGAATACCCGATCTTGACTGTTGCAACCAAGTGCTGTCAAAACTGAAATATAGCAGAATTTTTACCTAAGCTGGTCTATCAGTCTCTGTTACGATATTCATCTACAGAGTAGAAGGAGGGGTCAATGGAAGCGTCTGATTCCACCCGTCTGCTTCGACGTAAAGGTGTTGTGGTGTGTGAATGTCATTACGGCACGGTGTTTATGAGTTGGTTTTTGTGTGTGTGGGGGGGGGGGGGGAGGGGGGGGGCTGGCGACGATCTAGTTTGCAGTGCCGGAATTTGCTGGTGGTAATTATTTTTTTTTTTTCTAGTTGTGATGTTTTGTGTATTTATGGAGTATTGAATGTGATTTAATTTATGTAGGGATGATTGATTTGTGGACTTTTGGGATTGTGGTTTTATTTTTCGCAGTTGTAGGTGTTGGTTTTTTTGGCACCTATATAGGCCACCGGAAATGTCCGATTCCCATTTTCATAGTTGTATGTGTTGATGTTTTAGTATCGTCATCTGAGGTTGACCTATGTAGGTCAAGGGAAATGTCCGATTCCAATTTTCGTACTTTTAGTTGTGGGTACTGGTGTTTTGGTATGGTCACCTACGGTTGACCTATATTGTTCAAGGGAAGTGTCCGATTCCTGCAGATTTTTGGAGTGTAGCAGAATTTTTCTTTTTGTTCTTAATTTTGTGTTATGGGATCATGGTGTTTTTTTTTACTAGCTCGTCCTCACCCTAAAACCCCCAACTTCCCGCAGCTGTCCCGTTGGTTTGATTGTATTTTTGGTGGGAGATGTTATTGTATTATTTATATGTATCTTCGTATTTGTTACCGTGTGTACGTAGTGACGTCATAGACACAAAATAGCCATTTCCAGCATATTGATGACGGGTGGAATCGACACTTCTGTATCAAATAGTCTTTCAAACACACTGTAAACCGTGCTTTATCTGAAACCAAGTTTTTAATGGTTGCTGACTTGCTGGCAGTTTATTGAAAATGCATGTTCCTGAATATTGGACGCCTTTTGGACCAAGGTAAGTGATTTTAGGTCTTTATGTAGATTGCTGTTCTCATTTCTAGTACTGATATTATGTATTGAGCTATTGGCTGGAAATACCTGTAACAAATTTCATTAAGGAATAAATATACTAGGAAGCAGTGGTTAGAATACAAAGTTCCTTGAACAGGTTCCTACATGATGTTCTTGAATTTATACCACAAACGATTTTTATTACACGCTTTTACATGCGAAAAACTTTTGCTACGTCTGATGAGTTACCACAGAATATGCTCCCTTATGAAATAATTGAGTCAAAAAATGTGGTATGCCCTTCCCAACTGAATTTATTATCGAGTTGTAGTCCCAGAAATGTAACACTGTCAACCTTTTCGATCTGCATGTCTTCATATGTTATAAACATGCTGTAGCTGGAGAAATCGAGCAGTTTCCAAATCTGACATAAAACTTGGATTAGCGTACTCACACTTTCCCTAATAGGACTAGCTTTTACAGCACAGGAGTAAACGAATCTGTCACATTACGTATATTTTTTGTTGTATTACAAGGCTGTGTACTTTATTCTATTATGTGAGCAGCACAAGAAATTAAGATTCGAATTTAACCTTCAGTACTCAGTTTACATATTACTTCATACTTAAAAACGCACGTTGTTAACATTTTACTTAAACAGTGCTGTGGCGAAGTTCCGCGTACTTTCTGTCGCAGCTGCGAAGATAATATTTCTAATAGCGACCGATAACCTACAAACATATGATATGAAACACTAAAATAATCGTTCTAACATCAACTAAAATGTACCCGGAGTTGGTAAGTTAAGGTTATGACATGATTCATACGACATTTCTGCCATTTCACACTACTCGCAGTTATACTGATAACTAAACTGATGGATTCCAACTATGTCGTTATTTAACTGTAGCCCCTCGGAGTATTCGGTATTCGCTAGCGAAAAATAACTTGGCAGTTATTAATAACCGTTAACGATAACGGTTATCAAAGAATAACTGGAACTGTGATAACGGTTACTCCAGAATAACCGTTTGGCTCACCTCTACAGCGAATATACTGGTGGGTGGAGGGGAAGCGCGTGAGTCAGCTGGGACCGCAACTCCTCCAGCGGCAGCATGAGACGGAGCGGAGGGGGCAGGTCGCGCTGGCTCGGCTGCAGTCGGTGGACTTCTGCGACAAGCAACTGGTGGTTCACGTTGCTGACCGCTAGATGGCTGCAGTTGCTCAAGGTGAGTCCCCGCCCGACCTCTACCAGCCGACAGAGGAAGTATAGGCGCTGGCGTACCAACCGCAGTAGCAGACGCTGCACTGCGCGAGTGAAGTAGGCGGCAGAGTCGAGTAATGCGTATACCTGATCAACCAACCGTCGTTTATCCTCGTGTGATGATGAGGTATGAGGACGTAATTGTAATTCCTGTGGCAGTGTAACTAACCACAATGCCCAGAGCGCTAAATCCGGCATGACCTCTGTCATGACCTGAGCACGGAAGCGTCGGCACAGCTGGGAAGAGGTTCTGTCACATAAACTTTCGTCGTAAACGATGCCGTGGATTGCATCTGCTGGCATACGGGAAAGACGTTCGATGAGGAGTGAACGAGCAGAAGCGTATTTATTACACTCAGGTGGGTTTAGCAACATATCACTATTAACAAGTAAGATCGGGGTGGTCATGCAAATGGTTCACCCAACGCAGGGGTATCCCGGCGCGATTGTGTGTCCCATTTGCCGGTGCGGCAGTGAGCACATTAAACGGCATTGCGCGATCGGCGAGAAAGTTGGCGTCGAATGGGTGCGACGCTTATAATGGCGGGTCAACCGGGGTGGGGGAAGCTGTGAGTGTGGGCCGCCAAACTGTACAGCCGAGTCGTCCGTAGTGGAGTGAGACAGAAACTCCGCGAACATGAAATCCAGTCGCAGGCTTCAGGGCATGTGTGTGCTACATCCGGTGCGGCGTGACAAAGGTTAGAGTCGCCTCTTCCGGCGGAGTAAACACTGGAGAAACGAGCATTCTCGTTGTATTGGTTAATACCTGCGGAAGAACTTTGCGCTTCACAACCTAAAGTAAATTCCGCGGTAGTGACGTACCGCACTGTCGCGAAGGTTGAGTCACAGTTTGAGCTGGCGCGAAACCGGTGGTAAGCAATGCACAAATTGAAACGTATTCACACGACTCGGGATCACCAATGTGGATTTTCTATCGACACCGATTAACTTCCAGATAGAAATAACCAAGAGTACGATTACAGACTCTTTATACGCACACAATGACCAGAAAATAAAGCACATCGAGCGGAAACAAACAGCCCAAAATAAGGTCCAAAGCTCACTCAATACCAAGATAGAGCACACCTCGTTCTAGAGTCATTGTTAATTGATGGTTGCCACAAGCTAACAGGTCGCATTTTCAGGTGCTTGTTGTAGGTAATACAGCATTATTATTGTGAAGGTCACGTGGAGTTTTCATTTTCGGCAGTTATTTATTTAATCGTATGGTGGTTATATACAATCTACAGCTGATACAAGGCAAGTGATTTTATACAATATACATATGATAAAAGACAAGATTGAACCTGACAGTCTGTGTTTTTCAACCAATTAATTAAGCTGGGTATGAATGAAGTTAACAGCGTTGGACTAAATGTTCAATTGTCTGCTCTTCTTGATTACATTCACACATTGGTGAACTAATCCAGCCCCATTTGTACATGTGAAGTAGCTACAACAACTATGTCCAGTCCTTAACCTGTTGAGGCGGCACGAGTGGTTCCTCGGTAGGTCAAAACCTTTTGGCTTCTTTGTGGGATCAGGGTGATGGGCTCTTGTTCCCAATCTTTTTGTTGACCATTCATGCTTCATGCTTCCTGCTTTCATTTAGATCAAAACCATCCGCGATGAGTTGTCCTGCAGTAACACTTGCTGGTCTTCTTGATCGCAATCGTTGCTGTGGCGGATGACAGAATTCCTTGTGCAGTGGTAGAGAGGGTCATGCACAGATTTTCTTCGCCTTCATTAGTAGAGCTTGTTTCCGCCTTAAGTGAGGTGGAGGGATGTGACTCAGAACAGGTAACCAGTGGCATGGGGTTGAATTGATGGAACCAGTAATGCAGCGCACTGTGTCGTTAAGTTTTGTGTCTGCCTTCTTCACATATACACTTTCCAACCACACAGGTGCACAGTACTCGGCAGCAGAGTACACAAGACTGATGCCAGTTAAACGCAAACAGTCAGCAGAAGTCCCCAAGTGGTACCACTGAGCTTATGTAGTATGTTGTTCCGTGCAGCAACTTTATGAGAAAGCTTGGTGATGTGCTCTTTGTAGCTCAGGGTTCTATCTAGAGTGATTCCGAGATATTTTGGAAAAGGATTGTACCTCAACGTTTGTCTATTGCGCAGAACTCTTGGTTTGTAGTTCGCAGCACGATTCGCTAGATGGAAACAGGAGACTTCAGTTTTTGATGTGCTTGGGATCAATCTCCAGGTCTTAAAGAAATTTGACATCTTCTCCAGAACCTTCGTAAGAATTTATACATTAATGATTCACCAACCACAATATCAACTAAATTCATCCATGCTGATGACATCGGACTGGTAGACAGAGCAGTAATTTCGAAGATGGTGAATTTTCGGCAGCAGAGGAGCGCGACAAACAAAAGTTTGCGAACCCATGCTCTAACACTGAAGTTATGTCCACATTCAATCTTACAGCAAAATGTGGAGTTAATATTGCGTATTTTTAACGCCACACAGTTGTTGGTTTGCACTAATTGGACTCAAGGAAAGGAACTGACAACTGCAAGAATACTGCTACATTTATGCCAGATGACGTTACGTTAAAACGTTGCAAAGGCAATGTTTTCGATGTGCAAAAACTTTGTCATGGTTCTGTTCATGGCAAGATTTTACTGATGGAACTCACTTCGCTCTTAAACACACTACCGCTGCTTTGACTGATTTTAGTAATTACTGGCTTTGTGAGAAAAAGAGAACATCTTTGCTTCTTGGAATAATACAAGAAGTTTGCAGGCTGATGTTGACGCTGGTCTTGTGGAAGACAGAAAGCTGCACCAAAGCTCTAAATTTAGTAATAGATGATAATGGTGTTGAAGGAGTAAGAGGAAAAAATTTGGCCTTAATTATACACAGACGGAAAAAAAATCGCAACATCAAGGAGGAGTTGAACAACACAAACGGAAGTTGGTAGGCATGTGTCTAATCTGAAAGATGATGTCTACTCAAATTTCGCGCTAGTCCATAACAGTTGCGCTAGCAGCGCCACTATGAGGATGCAAATCAGGCTTGTTTTTAAATACACGCTGTAACGACCATGAGTGTCAGTAACTTTTGAAACTGGACATGGTGACTATGTTAGTCAAGAATACCTTTAAGGCAACAAAGACGACATTATCAACACCTTGCTGAGTTTGAACGAAGTAGTGTAGTAGGGCTCCGAGAAGCTGGATGTTCTTTCTGCAATGTTGCAGAAAGACTTGGCAGGATTGTAGCCACTATACATCACTGTTGGCAGCTGTGGTCACGGGAATGTACGGTCGCAAGAAGACCGGCCTCCAGGTGGCGACTTCCCAGAGGGAGACCACCGTATTCGATATATGGCTCTGGTGCATCGCATTGCATCTGGAGCAGCAATATGAGGAGCAGTTGGCACAAATGTGACATAAGGAACTTCAACACACACACACACACACACACACACAAAGAACTGTAACAAATCGGTTACTTCAAGGACGGCTTCGAGCTAGACTCCCTCTAGCGCGCATTTCACTGACACCAAACCACCGCCATCTGCGACTTCAGTGGTGTAACGCGAGATCTCATTGGGGGAGGGGGGGGGGGGCACGGCGGAGATCTGTTGTTTCCAAATGAAGGCTGGTTCTGCCTCGATGCCAGTGCCAACCGGTCTGCGTGCTAGATACACTGGACCTACAACTGCATTTATGGTCTGGGTTGTGATTTCGTAAGACAGCAAGAGCACTTTAGTGGTTACCGCAAGCACTCTGACTGCAAGTTTGTATATCAATCTGGTGCGTCAACGTGTTATACTGCCATTCTTGAACAGCATTCCAGGCGGTGTTTTCCAACATAATAACGCTCGCCAAAAACCGCCGTTGTAACCCAACATGCTCTACAGTGTCGACAACTTGCCTTGACCTGCTCGATCACCAGATCTGTCTCCAATCGAGCGCATATGGGACATTATCGGGCGACAACTCCAGCGTCATCCACATCTAGAATTAACCGTACCTGTACTGACAGACCAAGTGCAACAGGCATGGAACTCCGTCCCGTAAACTGCCATCCAGCACCTATGGAACACGATGAATGCACGTTTGCATGCTTGAGTTCAACATTCTGGCGTTTACACGGGTTATTAATGTACCAGCGTTTCACATTTGCAATGACTTATCTCGCGCTTATTTTAAAATTCTTGTTCTCCTTTGCTACATTGTTCTTGACAAATGCCCAAAGAAGTCCAATGGCGTTCAATACGCAGTGCGCTACTGGCAACCACAAAGGTTAATTTCCTTGTCCACTGATCGCAACATACTTTCCAAAAGGTATTCCTGCGCACTGAACTGCGGCCGCACGTGTTCGAGTAGGCCAGCTTTAGTAAATTCCTCATACGATGTGGCATTAGACGGAAGCTCTACATTTTTGCTTTCCATCCATTTAATAATAGAATGCCTTCGCTATTTCGTAGATGGATTTCGTGATACTGGATTTATCATTGTGTGATATGGAGTCTGATCTAAAACAATCGCGGATCTAATTTTTTCGAGAACGCTTCTAAAGCGCTCTTCATTTCAGAATTTCATTCTTGTCCAATAAAACATAAGCCAGTATTTTGCACGAACCCAGCTTTGTTCCCAATGTGGCACATTATAATTATTTTTCCACAACAGGACGGTGTTTGAATTCCTCCTTTTCAGCCATTCCACTCTTTATCACTTCCTCTGTGATAATCGTATACATTTTCTGATGCATAAGGCATTTTTTGTTCCTGCCGACCAAGCTTTCTTGAAGGATTTGCACCACACCAACTCTCATCAGTGTAATAACTAGTCCATCCAGTGTTCGCGCAATAACTATCTTTTTCCTGCTACTTGGTTATTTTCCATCAGTACAGGTTTTTTGTTGAACTTTTTTGTACCTGAAGACCAATTTTCGAATAGGATGACAATGGATTGTTTCACTCATATCAGAAAAATCTTCCACTTCAGTCTTTTTTCAACACGGCTGCTACTGCGGGAAACTGCTTTTCCACATAGAAGTCGTGAATTTTTCTTATTATGACTTTCTGTGTAAACTCGTCCAATACAGACTTCTGTCGCCTCGTCCAATATTAACTTCTGTCGCCTGCCAGAACTCTTTTTGATGATACAAGACATGAAGTTTCTCTACATTCTCTCGAAATTCGCTTTACTGTACTTTTCACTAATAATGTGTGAATTCCAAAGGGACCAAACTGCTGAGGCCACAACAACAAATGGGAGCATGATTGTTTCCTATCCGATGGCAAGAAGCGGTATAAACACTGCAACAATGAATTGGAAATAGTGTTCAGAGGTCCGTCAACAAAGCACATGCAAGCACACTGCGCGTATAAATGCAAAAGCAAATAAATTACACATGAGATATTAGTGCTTTATGTAGATTTACATAACCGCTGTTTAAGACAACAACGCTTGCATTTAAACCTTTCGTCTTCATTAATATGTATCACCATTAGGCGAATTGCGGAAATCTATGCCCATCATTATTAGGACAAAACGACTAATTGGAAAGCAACGACAATTCGTCTGGAAGTAGAGTATGGTTGTATCTTTAAACTGTGCAAAGGATATTTCTTCTACTTACGTCATGATATTTATGCGTCCTTAAAGTCGACACTCGCCTAAAAAAAAAAAAAAATAGAATAAGCACGGTTTCTCTTAAACATTAGCGCGTAAGACGCCTCCATTTCAAATGTTCAAATGTGTGTGCATTCCTAAGGGACCAAACTGCTTAGGTCATCGGTCGCTAGGCTTACATACCACTTAACCTAACGTAAACGATCTTACGCTAAGGACAACACACAGCCCCATGCTTGGGAAAGGGACTCGAACCTCCGTCGGGGAGAGCCGCGCGACCGTGACAAGACGCCTAGACTGCGCGGCTACCCCGCACGGCACCGTGACCAGAATATGAGCTCAAAGTCAGGGGTCGATCAATATGAAATGGATAATACTGTAAGAGGTAATTTCACATTACAACATCAGCCACAGGATGAAAACCATCTACCAGACTGCTTCCTGTCATAATGCTTTAATAAGATGCTGACAGACATACTCTAGATGTACGAGGGGCAGTCAATAAGTTATGCAACACCTTTTCTCCGAAAGCATGTTGGTTTTATTCAGGATTCCAACATGCCATATTATTCCCCACTCTTTTAGCTACAAAAATCCCATTTTTCTACATAATTTGCGTTTAACGCGACAGCCTTGCGCCAACTTCCTGGGAGGACCCATATACCTACATGGTACCAATCTATTGGTCGACGTCGGAGCCAACCTCTTACGTCTTTCTGCATCAATAACCTCCATATCATCCACATTCTGCTTCTCACAGAGTGCATTCTCCATTGGGCCACACGGATGGAAGTCGGAAAGTGCGACTCCGGGCTGTAGGGTGGATAAGGAAATATAATACAACGAAGTTTTGTGAGCTCCTCTCGGTTGCACAGAATTGTGCGAGGCCTTGCATTGTCATGGAGGAGAAGAGTTCTTTGCATTTTTGTGGCGATGAACGGACCGAAGTCATTTCTTCAATTTTCTGAGGGTAGCACAATATCGGTACACTTCAGACATCATCGTTACACTATAAGTGAGGACATCGAACATAAGACAGTCGCCATCACTTTAACGGATGAGGGTGCAGTTTTGAACTTTTCTTTGGATTAGGAGTGGTACGGCGTCACACCATGGGTTGCTGGTTTGTTTCTGGTTCAAAGTGAAGGACCCGTGTTTCATTACGTGTGACAATACTCGACAAAAAATGGTCACGATCAGCCTTTTAACACACATGTAATTCCGCATAGATAGTCATCTATTGTCCTTTATCGCCTTCTACAAGGCACTGAGGAAACCAACGTTCGAATACTCTGAAGTACCCCAAATGGTGGACAAGTTTGTCAGCACTACCAACATAGACGTCCACCTATTCAGAGAGGTAATTGACTGTGATCTGTCAATCACCTCGAATGAGAGAGAGTATCTAAACGTTCCAGCACTTCAGGAGTCACAGCTGCGTGACTGGCCAGTATGACGGACAGATAGGACAGGTTTGCACCCAACAACTCATCATGCTTTTGTTCGCTGTCAGGTCTCCATAGACAGTCTGCGCAAGCACCTATGAATATCTTCAATGCCTAGTTTTCTGCCAAAAGAAGCTCAATGACAGCTCTCTGCTTGGAACGCACCTCCATTATAGACGATATTTTGATGGCTATGTATAGCGCCACCATCTACTGGAACTCCATGAAATTCTAGGGACCGAAGCGGGAGTATTCCATGATGTCCCACAGCAAATTCCGCATTTTTTAACCAAAGTCGGCAGAGAAAAAAATTGTGTTACATTACTTATTGAACACATCTCATACAATGTTATTATAATAACTGCATTCCATCCAGGAGGTTGGCTCTGTTCTGTTTGTATTGCTGTTTGCAATGAACGTCGCTTCAGTACTGAATGCTGTAATTTATTGACGACCCTGCTTTCAGATTAGGACTTCACTGTAGTTATGATGTGACACTATCGGTGGTTTTTGATGAATTTCTCTGGTCGCATTCCATCGAGTTATTCATACATTGTACACCGTAGGGAAAAGGAAAAAAAAGCACCCCCCCCCCCCACAAGGGCTGCATTAAGTTGCACCAGGTGCACACTGAGGGATCGTAGTGTCAGTGATTCATTTTTCATGGTCATTGACAATCAGATAGCAGTCAGAAGACCTGATTATGCACCCTCTGTTTGAACTCTTCAGGCGATAATTGTCTTGAGTTTAGAGGTGATAAGTGTTTTCAACGTTCATTCTAGGGTACGACCATGTCCCACTGACAAGTACGTACTCCTGTCGAACAGCTTCAGCTGTTTGGACGGGGTCGCATTTTGGGCATGTGGCAAGCTGGATAGACCTATCAACAAACTGCCACACATGTGGGGGACAGTGGTGCATTACTGCATCCGTGTAGTACAGACATGTCAAGATCAACACACTGTACCAGCACAGTGGGCCACCATCAGGAGGGCTCCTCATCAGCAGTGAGGGGGAGCCCCACATCTGAAAATGGGGCCACAGGTTAGCAGAGTAAGGCCAAAGCAGTCTACAGAGGATGTTGGATTCGCTGCGAGAAGCATGCAGGGAAGACTGCCACATGGTCGCGGTCTCCTTAATTGTCCTCATTTTGTTAGGGGTTACCAAGGCAGACCAATCTGAGTTCCAGACTTCAAGCAATTGATGGTGTATAAACTACTGAAGATCCATTTCTGGGACCCCCATTTCCAGAACCTGGATCCTGGTGGCTGCTTTGGCCAAATGGTCAGCTTGTTCATTTCCCGAAATCCCAACAAGAATGGGGGTCCAAATGAAATCGACTGTCCGCCCAGCTTGATGGAGGTCAGAGGCAAGATCCTGGACAGCCATGATATGCGGGTGAGGAGAGTAACACTGATACATAGTCTAAAGGCTGCTAAGGGAGTCAATGCAGATTAGAATACTCATGCCAGTGCAAGAACAAACATGGCTAAGGACTAATTTAATGACCATCAATTCAGTAGTTCAAGACACTGCAGCCATTTGGTAGAGAGTGGCGTTCACTGCAATGTGCATGTGTGTATGCAAAGCCGTTTCATCTGTCGACTGTCGAGCCATTGTGAACCCAGATACTTCTCAAAGACACGCAAGAACAGGGCAAAAAATCGTGGTGTCAACGGAATCTTTTGGACCAAAGAACTACGAGGAAAATCTAAGGTCAGGGCAGAAACCATGGGAGCAAATGTGATGTCTCCCCAAACAGAGGTGACAGTCGAGAAAGTTGCAGTTCCGCGGATCCAGCATCCGCAATGCTGAAGGTGATGCAGAACGATATGCAAGACCTTCACAGTCAAGTTGGGGCTAAATCAGAGCTTTGTAGGGCTGTAAAAGGCTAAAGCGATCTGCACCCCGGCTAGTGTTACTGTGGCATCGAAGTGTATTGAGGTGTCACCAGTACTTTCGCTTAAGTTGGCAAAGGTGGGGAAGCCACGTCAGCTGGGAATCGAAGACTAGTCCCAGACAGTGGTGTGTCTCAACTACAAGAAGTAACTGATCATCTAGATAAGGTGTGGGTGGGCAATACGATGGCAACAGAAGTGCATGATACGAGTCTTGGCAGCTGAAAACTGAAACCCATTGATGAGAGCCCATGACTGTGCCTTTTGTATGGCGTCCAATAGGCGACACTCAGCAACAACCATACTGGAGCAATAATTCAAGTAAAAATCGTTGGCATACAAGGAGGGCGATACCAAAGACCCCAGAGCTGCCACTAGACCTTTGATGGCCGCAAGAAAGAGGGGGACGCTCAGTACAGAGCCCCGTGGGACCGCGTTTTCTTGGATATGGGGGGCACTGAGTTAAGCGTCCACTTCAACTTGGAACATACACTATGACAGAGAAGATCTTGACAAAAATCTGGAGTGGAACCTGGAGTCCCCACTCATGTAATGTAGTAAGAATGTGGTGACCCCATGTCATTTCATGTCATACATCATATCATATGCCTTCTGGAGGTTGAAAAAGACAATGATGAGGTGCTGACAATGTGCAAATGTCGTCCAGATGGTGGACTCAAGGTGAACCAAATTATCAGCAGTGGAGCAGCTTTTGTGAAAACCGACCTGAGATACAGCCAAAAGGCCCCGAGACTCAAGGAGCCAACACAGGCACTTGATCACCACACGTTCGGGCAACTTACAGATAACATCAGTACGGCTGTTTGGATGATAACTGTCAATCTTGAACAGGTTCTTGACCAGTTTCAATACCAGAACTATCGCAGTTTCTCATCACTGAGATGGGCACTCACCCTCATTCTAGATCAGATTAAAGAGCTAGGATGTGATGCTGACAATCCGCTGAGAGATGTTTCAGCATTTGACTGTGGATGTAGACTGGCCCTGGGGCTGTATCAGGGCAATGGGCTTTGGAACAGGCGAGTTCCCATTCACTGCCTGGAGCATTATATGTTTCCAGGTGGCAGGTAGTAAAAGATAAGCACATTCACTAAACTCATTGTCTTGTGGGCCAAATGGTAGGGTGGCAGTTCTCAGAAGCAGCTGCACGAGCGTAACGCTCAGCAAAATGTTTAGCGACAGTGTCTAGATCAGTGTAAATGGCACCATCTGAGGAAATACTTGGTACACCTGCAGGAGACTGGAAGCCGTAGACTCATCTGATCTTTGCCCATATCCATGATGGAGAGGTATGTGATTGAATGGTGGAAACGTACTGCTTCCAGGTTTCTTGCTTTCGTACTTTTTTTAGGTAGCGGATGCGAACAAGGAGCCATTTAAAGGGAATGAGGAGCTCCAGTGAAGGGTGCCACTTACGGTGTTGGGGAGCCTGCCAACGATCTCTAAGGCCACACTGACCTCTGGGGTCCACCAGGGTACTGTCCTTGACAAGAGGACTCCAAGGAAGAGTTGGTTGCCAAAAGAATGGCTGCCATTGTATGCTGAACAGCCGCATCGACACTACCTTGTAATGGGGAGCTAAGGACAACAGCAGAGGTGAACCCATCCCAGTCAGCATCACAGAGATTCATCTATGTGGGTGGGTGTCCAGAGGAGCAATGTTGAGGGAGCGACAGGATGTTCGGGAAATGGTCATTACCACACAGGTCATTGTGGACCCTCCAGTGGATAGATGGTAGAAGACCAGGACTGCAAAATGATATATTAATAGCTGAATAGGCTCCATGTGCCACACTGAAGTGTATGGGGGCACCAGAGATCAAGGCGCAAAGATCGAGCTGTGCCAGTACAATTTCGATGTCTTTACCACAGCCAGTGTTCATTGTTCCTCCCCACAAAATATTATGTGCATTGAAGTCGCCAAAAAAGACTAAGAAAGGTGGGAGAAGCTGCGCTGGTAATGCAGACAATACATCCTGGGACATGACCTCACTGGGAAGGAGACAAACATTACACATGGTAAAATCCTAATGTGTTCGTACCTGAACAACCACAGCTTCCAATGGTGTATCAAGAGCCACAAGATCACTGTATATAGGGCCCATCACATACATACAAACTTCACCCTATACCATCTCACAGCCAGTATGATTCTTAAAATAACCTCAGTAGCCACAAAGAGCAGGGGTCCGAGATGCTGGAAACCATATTTCCTGGATGACATAGTAGAATGCAGGGTAAGTGCTTAGAATCTGCCATAGCTCAGCCAGGTGGTGGAAAAACCGGTTCCAAATCCACTGGAGGTTCACACTGTCTGAATACTGTGGGAGCATGAAGTGACCAGAAGGGAAGGAGGCAGGGGAGGGTGCAGGTTATGACCCAGGGTACTGCTACCAGCTGAGACCTTGGGAGATACACTGACATGTTCCATGGCACATTGCCTGGGAGATCTGGTGCCTCAGGGGCCACTGTGATCTCCACCTTGGACACAGGAGTACATGCAGTCAGACGGCGTGGGGGCCACCAGAGTTTCCTTCATCTTACAGGACTTTTTTGTCCTTCTTACAGCCAGGAGCCTACAGTTCCTTCAGCCACTGGCTGGCATCTGGCTGCTGACCAGCAGGAACCATAAAAGGAAGAGTCTGAAGGAACTTCTTCCTGGTTAGAGAAGCTGGAGGACAATGAGGTGCCTCCGGCTGGGGGATCGGTGTCCCCAGCAGGTGGTGAGCCAATGCTCCCAAAGTGGATGTGGTGGAAGCAGTAGGAGGACCCCCAACCACCTGGGAGGCAGGTATCAGATGGCAGCTCCGAGCGCCCAATGTATGAGGAGCAACAGAGGAAGGGATTAAGATGCTCATACTTTTCTCTAGCCTCTTGATATGTGAATTTGTCCGAGGTCTTATACTCTTGGATATTCTTCTTGTGTTTAAAAACCAAGCAATCGTGTGAGCAGGGACAGTGGACGTTGCCACAATTCACACAGATGGCGAGAGGGGCACAAGGAACATTGACGTGCAGCACACATCCACAATCCCTGCAGATAGGGGTAGTAGCAGTGCAATGGGAAGACATATGTCTAAACTTCACAACCTGAAGCATCTCAAAGGAGGAGGAACAGTGTTTCACATCACGCCAGTAGATTATCACCTTCTTCTTCTCAGGCAATGTATCACCATCAAACTCCAAGAGGAAGACCCCAGTAGCAATTCTGTTTCCCCTTGGTCCTCTATGGGCATGACAAAGTGCACACCCTGTCACTCTAAGTTGGCCCACAGATCATCACAGTGCAGAAGATTACAGTGAATGATGCTGCTGCTCTGGACCACACTGAGATTTCTGTCACGGGGACATCACCAAATTTTTCAAAAGAGAGGAGAGCCTGTGACTGAGCAGGAGACGACATTTTAATGAGGTGGAAACCACTCTTCATCTCAGACATGGCTGAAACTTCCCCATATTTGTCTTCAATGTTTTCCAAAAAAAACTGAAGATTTGTGGCCACAACGGTGTCTGGGGGGAGATTTTGCATCTTGTCTGGCCCAGCATTCCTTCCACAACATGGCAAAGAAAGGACTGCATTGGGATCGCACTTTGTTGCATTGTACAAAGCATTACCATTTGAGGTGACTGCTGAGGCCATGTGACCACCATCACAAGAAAGTGTGTCACTTCATGTGTGAATTATCTGCCATGTTGCCACCCTCTCTGAATGGCAGCTCTCCCCATGGGCACCACCAAGCCACAGTATTTACCACCTGGCCAGTAATCTATTGCTGAGAGTCACCATGCCCCAGTCATGATGGGCACAGACTGCACAGTATGAGGAGTGTGCAGCACAGGTACCAACAGTGCAATCGCTGTGTGGTCGGGAGGCGAGGGGGGCTACCATTGTGCAAGTAGTTGATGACCCCCCACAATGGGATGGCTACCATGCTGGGTTTTGGGCTTACTACGACAGCAGGAAGGAAGGGTGCCGAGGTGAAAGGCACAGAGGCTGAGCATACACCACAGTAGGTGACCTTCCCTGCATGACATGCAGTTCTGTAAAATTTGAAAAAAGGATGGCAAGTCAAATCTGATAATAGGGCCATGCAATTGTTAATGGAAGATCAAGAACAAAATCGTGAATCCAGTCCGAGCAGGGTCTGCACCCAAACGACCATCTGACAAAGTCAAAGGATGTAAGATATGTAGGTTTGCAGCACAGAAAGAGGAAGCAATGCTAAGGTTGGAATCCTGTGGTAGCCAAGCATGTACTCATAGTGTGGTGATCCCACTGTGGGGACAACTGGAGGGATAAATACTGATGAATAAAAATTGTTAGAAGCCTCAAAAGGTGGACAAGTAAAAAGTGATAGTGCTAAGTTGTGTCATACACTGGATGTGTGTCAAAAAAGACTACAATGAGGTGTTGGTATTCAGAAAAAAGGCTGCTGGAGTGCTGTTTCCAACCTAACCACAAAATCAGTTGTGGATCATCCCTCCAGTGAACAGGGGACAAAGTGCCCCACAATTCAATAACCCAGTATAATCGTTGGATTACAATCATATTAAGCAGTTTTCAGATTACACTGTTGAGGTTAGTCATTAGCTGGCAATGGTCGTTAGTTTTTTGCATGGTTTAAGGATTGGAAGATGATACTATCTCGCCACAGCAAACAGAAAACACCTTCTAGCCAAGTACAGTTGGGATGGCAGTGGTGATGAAGGATAGGGAGATGTTTTTAACTTGTCATTCATGTTTTCAGAAGGCAGCCAGAAAAGAAGAGATTCCCGATGCTGTTGCACAA
The DNA here is from genome assembly GCF_023898315.1 of Schistocerca nitens. Lineage (NCBI taxonomy): Eukaryota > Metazoa > Arthropoda > Insecta > Orthoptera > Acrididae > Schistocerca > Schistocerca nitens. The sequence goes on from NC_064615.1 coordinate 263,473,563, forward strand.
TGTGATGTGATATTTTCACATTCATATAATCACCACCCAGAAGGAAAAGATCTGGAACAGTCACTGATGTTTGGTGGGCCAAAAGACTAACGAGCTTAGCTCACATTTGAGATGAAAAGCATTATGTTCCCAAGGAGGAGACGTAGTGCACCCAGCACGATCATAATTCTCCCTACAGCTGGGAAAACAATCCTTGCGATGGCCATTTCCAAGTGTAACGAACGAGATTTCCACTTCAAATACAACAAAGCCAGTGACTAGGAACGTGTTTCAGCTAACCCCAGGCCAGGGCAGTTCTCAGGCACATACATGTGGCATCTCAAGTATGCAAGTAGTCTTTTCATTCTGGGTAGTGTCGACTGCGAGCACAGATTGAGTTGCCGCCGCGACAGTATTGACTCGATTTGATATAGACTGGCTTCTTGCAGCGCGACCTATCGAGAGTTGATCCCCGACAGCTGGCAACTCTGTTGAGAGCTTTCAACTGCGCTGCAGAAGACTACAGTCGATCTACAGAGCTGCAACAAAAGTGCGGCGCGGCGAGGTTTCTCTGCTGCAGCTGGAGGCAGAGTATTTGGGGGAGGAAGCGTTCGCACCCAGGAACGGCCACAGGTGAGGGAGGGCGGCGGTAGCTGCTTGATTTTTGCTGGCCCGAAGCCGCACAGTGTGCTCTTCACGCTGTGGCTTGGTGGCAGAGAGAGAGGGCAAATCGGGCGGTAGCTGCTTCATTTTTGCTGGCCCGAAGCCGCACAGTGTGCTCTTCACGCTGTGGCTTGGTGGCAGAGAGAGAGGGCAAATCGACACTGTGTAGTTTGACGAAAGTTTATGCAGCTGATCTGCTTCACCAGCAGTATCCCCAAGCAGTCGGTCATTCACTTCAACCCTGAGAGTCTTTTTACTCATGCAGTCCGCCACAAATTCATCTCTCGTGCCAGCCTCTTCACCTCAGAGTAGCACATGCAACCTACATCCTCAATTACTTGCTGGATGTATTCCAACCTGTCTTCGTCTACAGTTTTTGCCCTCTACTGCTTCCTCTAGTACCATGGAAGCTATTCTCTCATGTCTTAACTTATGTCCTATCATCCTATCCCTTTTCTTGTCAATGTTTTCCACATATTGCTTTCTTCTCCAATTCTGTGCAGAACATCCTCATTCCTTATGTTATCAGTCCACCTAATTTTTAACATTCGTCTGTAGCAACACATTTCAAATGTTTCGATTCTTACTGTGTGTAATCAGATAATAAGCCTTAGCACAAGGCCACTTAGAGAGGAGGTCTGGCTGTGAAGGATATCGCTTTGTGTGTCAGAGGGCCATACGAAGATCCTGAATAGCAGTTTCCAGTATGGTGCTGGCCAGTGGCAGAGAGGGCATGCAGAAAGGGGAATAGCAGTTACAGCAGTGAAGATGATCATACTGGATACATCTTCCACAACCTAGTTGCAGTCTGACAGAGGAAGTGCAAAGCTGACCATGGAGGTATGAAACTGCAAGTTGGCTCCTTGAAGTGCCCAATGTGGTAACTGATCTGTTGGACAGTGACAAGAAGGTGTAGGGATCACTGGAAGTTGGCCCCTGCCACAAAGATAATCATGTACAACCATTGTATCAAAGCCACTGCTGGGAAGACGGCAAGTGCAGCAATGAAGTGTGTAGGAATACCATCACTGAGGAGACGAAATCAAGATCAGAGAGAAGCTGATCAATCAGAAGGCACCAGACAGAATAAGTGGTATGTGCTGTGATATCCCTACAAGAAAAAGAGGTGGAAAGTTAATGGATGAAGGTGGTGGTCTCGAAATAAGTGATCTGCCTGAGGGTAAATAAAGATTATAGATAGTGGTCGCTAGGACCTTTGACACTTTACTGCTATTGCTTTCAATGTTATATGAAGGAGAATCCATTCACTGACATCTGTGTGAATGCTCACTTGAGGCCAGTACTATTCTGACACAATGCACAATAGCCTCAAATAGTTGGGGAATTGTCATCAGTGAGAAACGTTTCTTGGAGAGCAACACAGATCACAGCACAAGGGAAATAAGTTGTTGTTCTGGCAGGCAACAGTAATATCTGTTACACTTTCACTTTCATTAATCGTCACACTAAGGGCATTCTGCTTATGCTTGAAGGTACCAGGCCAGGTTGAGACATAGAAAGCACTGATCTTCTCCATCTGTTATGTTTTATCCTCCAATGAATAGATATTTTTTCCACTTTTTCATTTATATCCAATACAGATGCATATGTAATATGTAGAATGTACAGGAATATGTCAAACTGTTATTTACATGAAATTTCATTTAAATTCATAGTTAAATTCTTTGTACTTATCTCCCTGATTCCAATGATGCAATTAGTTTCACCAGAGGCACAGTTAATTAAAAGTTATGGCTTACTGAAATTTCGACTGTAGAAAGTGATGGGGAAAAACTTTAACCTCACAGACAACGAAATACTGTTACCACTCATTGAAAATTAGATATTTTACTCCTCCTGGAAACATACTTTATATCACCTGAAACTAATAGCCTTATGAAATAACTGACACTAAAAGTTAAGACACTCACAATTCCGATTGCCTATTTTGCCTCAATGTTCACAATATTCTCAACTTTGACACACTACTTTTGTTGCTATATTTTTTAAGTTTGGTGACACCTCTCACTAACTAATGAAGTCACTAATTCAGGTTTTGAATAGGTTATTATCATAAAAGATCATTGTAAAGATGGGTGCCATACTCTTAAGTATGAAATTTCTGACTACAGAAGCAGAACAAGGTTCCTTATACTTTTATAATTTACTAATCCTCAACATTTTTCATCTTCTTCTTCTTCTTCCGTCATGCATTAGGCTTTCCCTCAGCCTGTTGCAGCTACACCTGGTGCTTCCATCATTTTGCAGGTCTTCCAATGCATTTTTTATCTTAGGAAGTATATCGCCAAAAATCTGGCAGTAATCTTGATTTGTCTATTTGTAACAGATGGGATATCCATTTTTGTCAGTATTCGTCAACCTTACTGTTCATATCGAAAATATTTAATTCCTTCCTGATATCTGTATTTCTTTTGTAGTCTAGCTTAGTGTATCCTGCTGTGTACCTGAGGAATTTCATTTCACTGGCTTCTAATCTTATTTTATTTTTATTTTTCATTCCCCTAGATTCACTTCCATATAGTAATGTTGGTACTGACATAACTTTATAAAATTTTAGATATGTTTCTGTTCTTACTTTACGTTGGAGGGCTCTTCTGATAGTGCCATTTTAGCAGTTAAATTTCTCAATTTTGTCTTTTTCATCTAGGTCTCCCCTGTATGACAGCATGGTTCCTAGAAATTTGAATCTATCTACTTGCTCTATAATCTTGCTGTCTATATTTATTTTTGTTCTTACTGGACTTTTTCCACAGAAAGCCATGGCTTTTGTTTTTTGTATTGCTATTGGCATATATCTGGCATGTTTGGTATAGTTCACAGACAGCTCTCTGCAGTCCATCTTCATTATTCGAAATTAACACTTGGTCATCTGCGAATAAAAAAGTCATAATGTAATCTTTTTGGTTGAAGTTATATGTACAGTTCTTCAGTTTCATTCTCCATCGCCATATAATGTCGTCGATGTATACATTAAAAAGCAGTGGAGAGGCTGCAACCTTGTCAAACTCCTAAATTAATAACCTTTGTTGTTTCTTCATTATCCCCAAATATTTGGATTCTTGTATTAGCATGGATCTTTTGAACTACCTGTACAATGTGTGTTGGTATAGGTATACATCTTCTTATTAAAATTTCCCACAATAGCTGTCTATTTACTTTATCAAAAGCCTTTACATAATCGACAAAAAGGATATATGTTTCTTTATAGAATTCCTTCAGTTTTCTCTCGTTTGCTGTAGCTTAAGTATGTTTTCTGTACAGCTTACCCCCTTCTGAATCGATTTTGTTCTTCTGACAGCAGGCACTACACTATGGGTTTTAGTTTTTCAGTTATTATTCTAGTATAAATCTTATATGCTGTATTTAATAGTGACATGCCTCTATAATTTTCGGGTTTTGATCTGTCTCATTTTTTAAATATTGGTTTTGTAAGTGAGATCTTCCATTCTTTTGGTATTTCCTTTGTTATCCAGCAGAGATTAAAAAATCTAAGTACTCTTTTTTAATGGTGCTGAAGAATATTTTATTAATTCGCTGTTAATGCCATCACTTCCTACTGCCTTTCAGTTCTTTGTGTGTCTGAGAGCATGTTCTAATTCTTGGAATTCAAGATGATCTGGATTTGTTTCAAGATCTTCATTTTCTGTGTTAATTTCATTAGTCCACTTTTCCTTGTAATAATGCAGCCAGTCTTTTATTATTACACTGATATCTGCAACATCCTTTTCGCTGTTATAAAAGTGTCTTACCATTTTATGTACAAGTGTTTGTCTCCCATGGACATTGTTTTCGATCCTGGCAACTAAGTTATCCCAACCGTCTTGATGAAACTTTCTGCTTAGTTTTTTCACTTCTCCCGTCTGCTTATTGTATGCTTCATTATTCTCCTGAGTTGGGTGTTGTAGATATTTTTTACATAGTTTTCTTTTTATTTTTACGGCCTCCTCAGTTTCTTTTATCCAAACCATATGGCCTTTTTTCTTCTTCCTGTGTTTCGTTTTACCTAAAGCTTCACTGGCTAAAGTTCTCAATATGTTCCCACTCATTTTCAATACTCTAATTCTGGAACTGTTCCCATTATTGTGTCTAAGCGTCTTTGATAAAGATTCTTGATTAACTCCTGTCTAGTAAGTAGACTTTATATACCTCCGTCAGTTGTTCTGGGGATTTTTTACATGTTTTATGCCATCTCTGCTTTAGGGCAACTTTTGCTTGTAGCAGCAAGTGACCTGCATTAATGTCGTACTCTATATACAAGCACGTTTTTTGGTTTGCTATGAAGTAGTCAGTTATGGTACTAAATCCTCTGGCGGACCATGTGTATGTCTTTGTGATTAATATTGTGAAGTTGTTGAAAGTTGCAAAATCTCTTAACATGGTTCCATTGCTGTTGACTATAGTCTCTCCAGTATAGCCAACTATATTATCTATTTTTTCCCTTCCTATTCTTGCATTGTTGTCTCCACCAATTACAATACAGTCATTCTTATTAATTCTATCTAGTGTTTTCTGTAGATCTTCATAGAACGTCTTGCTTTCCTTCGTTCTCCCTTCCTCTGGAGCATACACTGCTATACAGATTAGATATCCTCTAGAAATCTTACATCTTATGCTGCACATCTGCTCGTTTATCCATGCACAGATTATCAATCTATTGGACTACTTTTTATTTATTATTATGGCAACTCCAGCTTGTGCTCTTTTCTTTCGTTCTACTCCACTGTATATCGTAGTACAATTTCCGATATCTTTAGTCTCTTTCATTTTCTTTTTAGTTTCTGTGATTAATGCTATATCACAACATTTTTCATAATGCAGATAATGGTAAAGCCCTATAGCCTATGCAAAATACCAAAATCTATTGTACTTGAAATTGAAATAATTCACATCATATTCTTGCGTCATTTGTAGAGCCAACCCTTTCCAGAAATCGACAGTCCCAGTGCACTGAGTAAATGAGGTGAGTAAATGAGGAACATTATGTATCGAAGAGTCAGTGATTGGCAAGCAATGTAACTTTTCTATGCCAGTTTGTGAGAGTCCCAGGTGCGTTACTGAATGAGCAGCATCTACCTGTAAGCATAAAAACTATGCAATTGGCAAGCACTCTTGTATATCTTTGCGTTGGATTGGGTTAAAGTCTGCAACTGGGACATAAACACATCACATCGAAGTGTCAGTGTTTTCAAAAGGTTCTTCAAGGGGCAATTTAATTATGGAGCAAACATTTTGTACCACCACAGCATGTGCACTGCACTGTATTTGCTACAAGTAGAGGATGTTACTAGTCTAGTTTTCATTGTGAATGTATTACTATGGTGACACTAGTTTTCCACTCAATTTAACAACTGCTCTTGTGATGTCTATGTCCATTTTTTAGCACACAGAACTATTGCTGTTTCATTACGAGTACGTTTACTGCACAAAATGTGGATGGTCAGAACTTTAACAGAGTGCATTATGTAGTTTCTCTCACCTGCATAGAAACAGAGAATTGTGAAATCCGATCTGGCCATTGATCGCAAATGTGTCAAAAGTGGAAGTAAAGTTGATTGGTTTCTAATGTTAAAAACTGCGTGAACTCCGTAGTTGAAACTATCCTTTTGTCACTGACAGTTTTCAGCTGATGACAACTTTCGACAGAAGAAATTTGAGCTACCGAGAGCACACTTGCAGATAAATGTGCTACGTATGGTGCCCCAGGTGAATATATTTCATTGTTTTGGTACAATGAAACAGACTTGTACACATGTGGAATGGTGGCAGTGTTAATAAACAGACTATGAATGTCTCAGGTAGCACAGGTGAAATAAAACTATGTGAAAATGAAAATAGTACAGTGAGCACATTATTCCAACCTGGCAAGTGACTATGAACTTAGGAAACGTATGTCTAAGAGACAGTGATAATTAGGATTTAACAACTGGACAGGGTTAGTGACAGTAAGATTTAGTAACTCAGGTGGCTCGAGTAGACATAAACAGTGTATGATAACGCACAGTGTATAAGACGATTATATTAACATTAAACTGCAACGAGAGAGAGAACACAGACTTCAAGCAGGAGCTGCCATTAAGGACACTAGTCTCAGGCAGCCAATTAGTGCACGAGCTCAACTGGTGTCACATCATGGAGCAAGGCAGCCATCTATCATGGGGCTTACTAGATGCAAACATAACAACTAGCAGCAGAGACAAACGACTTGGTACATAAACAGCAGTTAACAGCAACAGCCCCAGACACAGCTGCTGCCATCTATTAACATGTTGCCTGAACTAAAAATAGAATAATCAGTATTTCAGTACACGCCTAAGCACTGCATAAAAAGGTGACTGCACAGTGATGGCTGTACCTGCTATTGTACATACATGCATGCGAGCATGAAGATGGTATACTCAAACATTGTACACCAATGGATTAAACAACCATCAACTCCCAAAGGTCAGAAGAATGTGATATTGAAATTAGCGAAGAAAATAAATAGGAATATGTGAACTAAACTGAAAATTTTGATACGAAATTATAATCTTTTGGTAATGATAGATTGTCAAATACAAATTTAATTGAAAACAAATGTAATTAAGTGAATGGAAGTTGTTGATTTTTGTCAGGATCATTTAAATGAATCCATGTAAACTTATTGTCCTGATCGTAATGAAATGATTTCTGAAAGAAACAGAACTGATTCTGTTAGTAGTGAACAATGAATTTCAGTTAAGATAATGGGCATGGTCAATGTGAGAACCTATGGACAGTGATATGGAAGAGTGAGAAGCAGAGTTTGAGCAGTTGAGGAATGAGTATCCTAATGGAATATCAAATTGGATCACATATGAATGTGTTAAATCAGAGGCAGAAGTATAATAATAAAGTTGAATTAGATGATGTACATAAAGAGCTTTATGCAGAACATGAGTTGTTAAGGAGGAAATTTTATGATACAATAGATAAGGATGAAGAAGTAAACATTTTCACTATGAACCTCTGCATTAGCAACTTTTAATGGCTTCAAGTGATTTCAACAAATGATATCTCAGATGATACCACTGCACTATAGCTATCATCCCTGACAGCTATGTACCTGTATTTATTTCATTTCTTGGTTTAATTGGTCTTTCATATCTTTTTTATTATGCAAACATTAGGTAGAATGTCATATGCTCCACAATTACACAGCAAATGGATACAGCACGACTAACTCATATTTTGTCACACTTTTGTTTTATGTAATGAATAGTTTACTATCATGCCAGTATCTTTATTTAAATACTGATTGAGAGTGCTATTAAAAAACTGTGCTAATTTAAAACTGATCAATCAAGTGTTGGCGGCCATTACAATTGAAAAGAGAACCAGAAGATGCTTCTTGTAAGAAAATGAAACACCTACAGCCGTCTTTAAGATATCATTTATTGTAAGATACCAGTTTTGGTACTTCAATGCACCATCTTCGGCCCTTAGTTGATCCTGAAGGCATTATCACGATTCCATATATACAGTGCATCAATGGCCCACATAACCAGTCTATGTACACCTGTGTAAACCAGTTATGTTGCCTACTGATGCATCGTATACAGGGATCACGATAATCCCTTCGGCATCAACTAAGGCCTGAGGATGGTGCACTGAAATAACGAAACTGGTAGCTACACAATAAATGACATCTTAAGGACGGCTGTAGGAGTTTCATTTTCGTATAATAGTGAACGGCTGTAGTCCCCAGACCTCCATCCACAAGGGTGGATACACACAAAAAGACACTTCAATCAAGACTGCATAAGTAAGTGTTTAAATAATATTTAATGACAATTTGTCGTCATTTAACGATCACACACTTGTGCAAGAATATTGCTCATTTATTTATGACCTAACTATTACTTACATTTATTGTAAATGTTTATAATGTTTCTTTTACTTACTGTTGTAATATATTAGTTTAGTGTGGGAAAGTGGTCATGTTGAGTCAAATCATGTCCGCAGAGCTTAAGAACGCTGTATTTTTGGTGGGGATGGCCTTCAGCCAATGGAAAAGTAGGTAGAAGAGAAACACTACGGGAGTCAAGTGTAAATTAGGACTTCTCGAGTGAAGAGCTCAAGGGAGAGAGTCTATACACATGAGGTCTAGTTCTTGAAGAGGGCAGACCTGTCTGCAGTAATGTGCATGATTCAGTCATACAAGTGATTGATTCTGGGCAGTTAACACCCGCTACCAGAACACCTGCAACCATACTTTAATTCCTCTACGGACATTGTGGTTCGCGAGATCTCGGTGTGCTCCAGAGTAGGACTCTACTTCTGCTTCAATTATGGAACTGAGAATAGGAAGAGTATGAGTTACTATTCTTCGTATCACATGTATTACTTTGTGAATCATCATATCAAACTCTTGAGTTGTTTTGAGATGATGACTATTTCGTGTGTTGCGATCGCGATATTAACTTAGTTTTCACATATCTTTGATAATAGTTTAGTTTGCGGATTTTGCTACCGTTGTTGTAAAGCCATCAACTTAACTTACTGCATTTGATATGGGTATTTTCTGTCTGTATTATAAGAAATTCTCATTCAAAGGGGTCGGAAATTCGATTTTTGTTCCATTTTTAGAAAGATATATGTGTTTTTTAATCCGTGCATTACAGAAGTTTCTACCGCCCATTGTTCAAAGCAGTGTACTGGCCACTGTGTGATAATCTAAGCCGGAGACACCCGGCTCGGATAAAAATTGTCGTGCCGTGATGCACATTCACAAAAACATTTATATTGCAGTGCAGATGCTAACATATTCGCCGAAAACGCTGACGGACAACGTCTGCAGGCTGCCAAACGCAGCATATCCAGCTCAGCCTGATCGGCTATTCTAGTCGATAAGAACGAGGTAATTGCTCTTCAGGAAAAATTCGAAGAAGAGGATGGTTGATATACGGTTCTGGAATTGCAGATTAAACGTAAATAACGAAAACACTTTGTTTTGGTCAAATTTTGGTCAAAACAATTTTTGGTCCGACATACTGAATTTGCACTTTTGAATTTTTGAAAATCTAACTCCAGATATGTGTTCAATGGCATCAAAAATATACAATAACACGTAGTTTTCATGCAAACTGTACTAACAATACATAAAAAAGTTTTCCATCATCAAACAGGTTTTTTCTCGAGAAACACTTTCTCAACTGTGTGAAGATAAAATAAAAACGGTTCAACCTAAAACTTCTACCTTTGACCCTAGAAAAAATAAACCCTTTTGTTGGGAGCTTATACCTGTAATATATGAAATTTGTTAATAATAACTATTTTCTTGTAAATCCGTAAGATTGAAACAAACTGCCAAAAATCGAACTCAAGGTTCGCGTTAGCACCATATCGTTAAATTTAAAGTTATATCACTGTGGTTGGATATAACTACCTCAAAATTTAATATAGTATCGACTGATGCTATCAATTTTTGATTTCAGGTAGCTCCAGAGAGGCAACGCTCATGAAGTGTGCTTCCTTCAAACTCGTAGGCCCTCGATCAAACCGTAATTATGGGCGCCATTTTTTCTATTTAAAATCTAAAATAAAGTTCTACTTATGATCAATCATAATCCCCAGAAAGGTCCTTTGAATGTATTTTCACGTCTCAAAAAGAATTCCAAACTTTGCAAGTTTTTGCTCATTTGAATGAGAACCTGGCCTAACTGAACATCGTAGGACCACTTCCCATTTATTTGAGATGTCTTTTCTTGAATGAACATTATTCTTTGTCGTCGATGTTAGGATCCCATGTTATTAAATTATTAGCATATCATTCATTTTATATTTCTTTGCATCTCATTAACTCGCAATTCTAGCCAATACATACATACTGCAGAACCACAGCTACAGGTTATCATTTGCAGCGAGTTAGCTGCAGGGTACGAAAGCAGACGTAGGCCTCTCTACCCTAAAACTACACTGAGCTATCTCTTTAAACAGAGCTATGCATTGCTTTTTCATATGGGATGCTGTTAGGAAGAGCAACTACACAAGCAGTAATCATTAGGTACAGTCGCAGAGGGATAGTAATGAAATAATTTCTGGCTTAGTGCAAGAAAATGTTATTGATGTACTGATGTACAGGATGGTGGGTTGATTAGAAAACTATTGCTGTAATTATTGGTACACTGGTTGATGTTGAAAGACTCTGTGGACAAGCAGTAATCGAAATGGTTGACAAAGCTGTTGAACTTGTTAGTGAGGGATGTAAGCAATGTGAAAATATGAATGATCAGGTTAAAGGAAAGTGTGAAACTTCGGTAGTTAGTAACAAAGTCAATGGCAAATCAGTTAGTCAAAGTTAATGTAAATAATGTTGTAACGAAAGAGGTCCACGTTGAAAAGAAAAGTGCTGCCAAAGCAAGAAAGCTTGAGGTCAAGTTGCCTCCAAAACGATAAAGCTTGTGGTTAAGTTGCCATGTTCTGCTGAGGTAAGCAGTGAAATGTGGGTAGATTTGCTGAAAGTAATGTTTAATGAAAATGTACAGAAAATGGTTGTTAAGGAAAAATGCACTGTTCAGTGCATTTCTAATGCTTATCAGACAGAGAAAGTTGGGAACTCCTCCATACGTTATCTTTACTATTTCAATGAAAAACTCGATTTTTTTTCGTTTTTTCATTTTATATCTAATACAGCACCACATGTAACAAGTATAGACATAAGTCAAACTGTAAATCTTGTGCAAATTCATTTAAAGTCACAGTTAAATTCTTTGTACTTATCTCCCTGATTCCAACGATGAAATTAGTTTCACCGAAGTTCGGTTAATTAAATGTTTGGCTAATTGAAATTTCAACTATAGTAATTAATAGAGAATAATTTTGAGATAATATAATAATAAACTTACCATTCATTCAAAAGTAGATAATTCACTCCTTCTGGAAACACAGTACGTGAAACTAACTTTTTGAAAGAACTGACACTAAATGTTCAGATACTTGTAATTTCGATTGCCTATTTTGCCCCAATACTTACAAAATTTTGAATTTTAACACACTAGTTTTGTTGCTATATTTTCTGAGTCATGCAACATCCCACACTAATTATTTAAGTCATTAATTCAGCATTTGTGTAATTTATCACCAAAAAATATTACTGTCAAGATGGATGCCATACTCTTTAAGTAAGGGATTTCCGACCAGAAAAGGAGAACAATGTTCCCTACACTTTTATAATTTACTAGCCTTCAACATTTTCCATGTTGCACATAGTAAAGTCCTACAACACATGAAAAATAGCAATATCTATTCGTGGTGACTGCCAAAAAGATCTACCTGTATGCACAATTGAAGCCAGGTGCAAGAAGTAGGACGACACAGGTGTTCACAAAGTTAGGTGCAGTGACTGCGGAAATTTTATGTAGGACAGACTGGTAAGTCCTTCAAAAAGCGTTTTAATGAACATATGAGACAGCAATGAAGACTATTTAAAAAAGCATCTTGTACGAAACAACCACAAGTCAGGTGAATTCCAACATAATCTTAAAATACTGCACAATGCACCTAAAGGACTACTTCTGAATACAGTTGAGGAACTGGAAAGTTTTGAGAGTGAAATAAAATTTTCATCAGAACTGCTAAGGGGAAAAAACAATTTTAAAGAACCAGTTTTTCAGTTCTCTTACTGAACACTTGTAGATACATTTTTACCACTAGCCTGGGGCCTCAGTGAATGGTGATGCTCTGCAGTTCACAGTCACACTATTCTTTACAGAATGGTACAGTATGTAGTTACATATTGTACCTTTCTGTATTTCATGCTCAATGCTATGTATCTTTGTGTGGCTCGCTCCCTCGCCCCCCCCCCCCCCAATTTTATTATTCACTACGCACATAGTGTCAGACACTCATCATAGTCCCTGACCGATAAAATATATATAAGATATTATTTAGTGCTTGAAACTATATGGTATAAGCTGAACGCCCCCATAACTGCACTACCATAGCTGTTCCACAATGCGTTCACATCATTATTGATTAAAATGTCATTTTATACAACATTTGTAGTTTTAGAACTACTGATAGTTTAAAAGATTGTTTTTTCAATCTGTAAAGTTTAATCCTATTTACCCATCCCACCACAGTATATGGCGCTGATGATGACTGCATAGTTCACGTAGCAGTTCTTCTAAGACTGGTGTTAACTGTGGCCCTGAAAAAGGCTCAGGTATATATGTTTCTGGTGTGAAAGTATCAGCCATCAGATTATTTTGAATCATATTCTGACGTTGCCCAGGGTATGCTCAATTGCTTTTATCATCCTGCTCAGAGGTCATCGCAATCTTCTGAGAGGTTCCTTTCGTTCCATTTTATATATACACGAACGACCAACCTATAGCCCAGAGTACCAGGAGCTTCTTATACGCTGACGACCTTGCTCTAGCCACCCAGAGTACAGATTACAAATCAGTGGAGAACAACCTCACGAATTTCCTCAAAGATCTATCGACATACTACAACACAAACCAGCTTGAACCAAACCCTTCAAAGACCCAAGTGTGTGCTTTTCATTCGAAAAACAAGGAAGCCACTCGCAAGTTGAAAATGGTATGCTCGGGGGTCAAACTGGAACACTATGAGACTCCAAAATACCTAGGAGTGACACTTGACACATCTCACATTTTCAAAAAGCACTGTATGAAATGCAGGTCGAAAGTTTCCAGTAGGAACAATCTCCTATGGAAAGTGGCCAGATCACAGTGAGGTAGTCAACCTGAAACAATCCAAACATGCGCAATGGCACTATGCTATTCTGCGGCAGAGTATGCCTGTCGTGTTTGGTATAATTCAACTTGTGCCAAACAGTTGGATGTAGCTCTCAATGAAACCTGCACAATTATAACAGGTTGCTTAAAATCCACTCCAGTCAAATGGCTTTACCACATCGCAGGAATAGTACCACCAGCTGTTCTAAGAGAGATAGCTGCAAACAAGGAAACAAAGGCAGTGGAACAGGAAATTACACATCCTCTGTATGGGCATAAACCGCATCCGCAACGACTGAAGTCAAGGAAGTTTCCTTAGGACATCAAAGGCGCCTAGAACCTCTGCTGAAAAAGCTATGTTACAACTTGGAGGGCTATGACCTACCTTCCCCCTGGTTGGAAAAGAGTTGTTGGAGCTTTATCTCCAGGCCATGATGGGGAATGGACAACTTGGAAGTCCCTGAATGCACTGAGATGGAAGATCAAAAGTTAACTTGGCAAGATGGGGATACACTGATCCAAATGATGTTCAGTGTGACTGTGGAGAAGAACAGGCACTTCGGCACATGCTTCGGTGTCGATTGTGCCCAGTCTCTTGTACAGAAGATGATGATCAACAAGCAACTGAAAATGCACTGGATGTAGCCAAGGTTTGGTCAAAAGTAATTTAATCATAACTGTGTAAAATGTATGCACATGTACCTGTATGTTTCTGACAAGAATAATAATAATCCCACCACAGCCCCTTCTCCTCTCGCTTAAATGCTTTTATGGCATTTTATAATGCTTTTAAAATATATTTTAATGAAAAAGTATAGTTACTTACACAAAAATCATTCTGTAGTACAAAATTTAGTCTTACAAATATAATTTTAAATGTACCAATTTTAATCTTGTTCTCCTTCCCTCCTTTTGCCTTACCCCTTTTTTAATTTCATTAATTTTAATTAGGTAACTTATATGTACAACTCCAAATAATTTTTATTTGTTATACGTCTAATTCTATAAGAGTTGTCTTGGATTTCTATGAAAAAATGGAATTTGTAATATGTGAAAATAGGAACGTTATGTAAGACTGCACAACTGTCAGCGTACCATTCCACTGATTTTATATGATTGTAGTTCTGGAGTGTGTTTTGGTTAAACTAATGTTGTGGTTAAGGAGTATCAATTATATAAGGTAATCTAGATGATTCCATACTACTGATACTTGTGTACAGAATTTTCAAGATTGGTTTTCCTCAATTTGTTTGAACTATGCATTTTTTTCCTTTTTTTAACATGTTTTGCTCTTCCTGAAAGAAAGGGGAATGCAAGGACACAGCCTGCTCTTCAAATGTAATTCCTACATTCCTCGACTGCTATTTCAATATTTTGTAAAATACTATATAATGGTATTTATGAACTTTTGCTCGTGTAATTATTTTATATCTTCTAATTATTTAAAAATTATTCTTGGTAACAAACAATATCCCTCATGCCCTAGTGTCACTCAGTGTCTCCTTCCATTGAACAATTTTCGGCCTTTCAAAACTGTTACACAATGTTTCATACAAAAAATCCTCTGTGATGAATTATACTGGAATTGTTTTATACAATGTAAGGACGATGGACTTAGTTGTGGTCAAACAAAGGCATTATGAACCATGAATCTAGCTAGCACTGTCTGGGAGTTTAGTCTGTTTGGTTTCACTATTGTTCATTGATAACAGTTAGGACCTATCTTTTGGTGAGAATTTTGACAGAATACAATATGCCTACCTGGCAATTTTCTATGTATCACACTGTGACATAACATTTGATAAGCTTAAAAAAATCATCTCATTACACTGCTGCTAATCAATTCTAAAAATGTAACATATTTTGTATTTTGAGAACCAATTTTAAATTGTATTTTATAGCCTTTTGAAAATAATAGAGATACACACAAGTCGATTTTGGAAATAACAAAAAGCGCAAAGACATCTGAAAGTCATTAAAGTGCACACAATGCTTAGCCTTGTAGCAGTTTCAGGTAAACTGCAGCTCACGTAAATAAGAGACAGAGTTCTCATTAGGAGTTATCAGTGATCAGTGCAGTACATGATAAATGGACAGAAGAGAAAGATGAATCGGACAGTCCATCGGATATGGCTGAGGTTATGATAGAAAATAAATATTCTCGATAAAGTGCTGCTCTACTTTGAACTTTCTCAAAGTACTCCGTCAGTCTTATCTGGTAAGGATCCCACACTGCACAGCACTATTCTAGAAGAGGATGAGAAAGTGTAACATAGGCAGTCTCTTTAGTAGATCTGCTACACTTGCTAATTGTTCTGCCAATAAAATGCGGTCTTTTGTTTGCCTTCTCTGTGACGTTTCCTAAGTGCTCTTTCCACTTTAAGTTGTTCATAACTGTAATTCCTAGATATTTAGTTGAATTTACAACATTTGGATTTAACTGATTTATAGTGTAAGCGAAGTTTAAGAGATTCCTTTTAGCACTCATGTGGATGGCCTTATACATTCCATTATTTAGGGTCAACTGCCAATTTTCGCACCATACATATGGGTCATTCCACGTGAAGTGTCCCAGGGCTCCCAGCTCAACCATCTTCAATTTTGATGACATTTGTACAGGACGTACCTGAGGGCCCTGAATGAACTTATGCAAAGGTTCAGGCTCACCTGTAACTTCATTGAGGTGCTAGAGCCATTTTCGTGAAGACCACTTTTACAGAGACGGAAGAGTCGTGAAGAAATCGTCTAGTTTGGCATTCCACTGTTCCTGATGTAAAAGAGCTAGACTCTTGTATCTGGGTATAGTGGTACAACTTTGTGTGCTCTACACACAAATGTTGCAAGTAGAGTTCAGAAAGCAATGCATTTGGCATAATCTCAGTTCAAAGTGGCCAACAAATCATGTAGCGAGAAATTTGCCCCGTAGTTTAACGAGGTATAAGTAGTGGAGAAAGTGCGCTGTGGACCTGGTCTTCTGCAAAACTACTATCTGTCTGGGTGTTTAGTATATCACAAATTTTGGCCTGGTTTGTGTGTTTAATTAATGTGCTACCATCCTGTAAATTTGCTACAAAACATGAATGTATCAAGATATACCCGTGTTCAAAGTTATGTATCTCAAAATGGACACCTAACACATTACACTCACTCACTCACCATTCAACAGAGCACATTTCATTCTATTAGGAAAACTTATTTTCATTTTGGTGTCACTTTGGGTAAGATGCAAAAATGTCGCCTAAAATTTGGAATTTTGTTGATTATGTCTTCATTGTTTAAATATTCATTTTGCTGTTTATTCGGTGATTTTATGTCTGTTTGCGACAGGTTCATTGCTAAATTTAACCATTTAACTGTACTAGAGACTGCTACATAATTTTTGGGAAGCTGAATGCTTATTAATTTTATTTCTTTTTTTTTTAATTTAGGACTCGGCAATTTGATTTTAGTGTCTGAAGCATATCAAGTTGATGCTAAAATGGAAGCCCAAGATTAAGTCAATGTATGCAGTTTTAGAAATACTGATTCCCCACGCCATTTAACGGCATACAGTGCCTTAAAAGGACAAAGCTGTAAAGCAACTTTCCTTAGAAGAACAAGAATTACTTACTAGACAGAGTGGTTTACACTCTACTGAAAATACTCAACTATGCTTCCATCATGAAGCTTTACTCCTAAAAAGTTTTGAATTTTTGCAAAGATCATGCTGCAACCCATTTGGCAAGAAAAACCACACTGCACGAAAAATATTGCTCTCAATCAACATAGAAAAAGCTGACCTACTACAAACGATAACCATGTCTGATATTAAACCAGGCCAAAAAATGTGCCCTTCCTGTAGAAAAGAATTTGATACACTGAAATATTCACAAATGGACGTTACATATCAGTCAGTTGAAGATGACGAGACTAATGTTGGTCACAATTTGAATACAAGCTTAACATCTGTTGGAATACCACCATTAAAATTTCAACAAATTGGTGCAAGGGATACAAAAGGATATGCAAAGCGCAAAATACATCAAGTTGAAGGTGCAATTATTAAGAAAATTGCAGAAGTGGGAGGACTTAATCCCAGTGAATTGGAGCAACCATCCACAAGCAAGCAATGCTTGACTTTTTCAGATTACATTGAGCTGATACAAGAATTGAAAGAAAAATTACATATATCAAATAATAACGAGAAAATTGAAATTTTGACCTTAGTTCCCCAAAGCTGGTCTATCAAAAAGACTATGGAAGAGTTATGCGTTTCAGAAAGAATGGTAAGTAAGGCTAGAAAGTTAAAAGCTGAACAGGGAATATTGGCACAGCCCAAAGGTAAATGTGGGAAAAAGCTTTCTGAGGATGTGAAGACAAGAGTCATAGAACATTTTTATGATGAGTTTAGCCAGATTTGTCCAGGAAAAAAGGACTGTATTACTGTTCGTATAGATGGAGAAAAGGTTAAAAAACAGAAATACTTATTACTGAGCAACTTAAAAGAAATGTTTGTTGTGTACCGCAATAAAAATGGACCAGAAATTGGATTTTCCAAATTTTGTGAATCAAGGCCAAAGTGGTGTGTGACTGTAGGCACAGCTGGTTCACATTCAGTTTGTGTCTGCACAATACATCAAAATGTGAAACTTATGTTGGCGCATAGACCAATAAAGGAAGATTACAAAATTTTACTGAGCAACGTTGTCTGTAATTTGGCAACAAAGGATTGCATGCTTCATTGCTGTGAAGTATGTCCAGGAACAAAAGCTCTAAATGAATATTTGGAAAGCACTTTTGCAGATATTGATACTGAGGATACAATTCAGTTCAAACAATGGACTCACACTGATAGAGATACACTTGAAACCAGATAAATGACAGCTGAAGAATTCATGGAAGTATTAGTTACAAATCTGTTGGCTCTTTCTACTCCCCACTACATTGCAAAGCATCAGAGCAAGCATTTACAGTTCACTAAAGAAGGTCCCAAACCAGGAGAATTGATTATATTACCGGATTTCGCAGAAAATTACTCCTTTATTATCCAAGATGCAGTGTAGGGTTTCCATTGGGAAAATAGTCAAGCTACAATACATCCATTTGTCATTTACTACAAAGGTAATGAAGACCTAAAGAGTGTTAGCTACTGCATAATCAGTGATTGCCTCTGACATGACACAATTGCAGTGCATGTGTTTTTAACATACTTTATCAAATCACTTAAGTACATTTTTAAAGAAATTAAGCATATTCATTATTTTAGCGACGGTTCTGCAGCACAGTACAAAAATTGTACGAGCTTCCTAAATCTTTGCTATCATCAAAAGAATTTGGCATTAGTGCAGAATGGAATTTTTTCGGAACAAGCCATGGGAAATCACCATGTGACGGAATTGGGGGCACAGTTAACCGTTTAGCGCCTTCAGCGCCCAATTGACAACCTAATCTTAACACCAACTGAACTGTTTCAATATTGGAAAAAAAAGAAAAAAATTTCATCGCATTGAATTTATTCATATTAAAAACGAAATTATCGAAGATGCAAAAATTGTTCAAGAGAAACGTTTTGAGGATGGATGTACAGTGTCTGGTACAAGGGACCATCACCACTTTGTGCCAACTAAAGAAAAGCGACGTAAAATTCACGAGTATCAAATGATACATCGTCCTTTATAGCAAATGTTATAGTCTGGGAGACGAGTCTTTGGTATTGACAGCTCGGTAGCGTCTTTCCGTTGCCTAGCGACCGCAGGCAGGCAGCCAATGACGGCCTGACTTTGAGCGGGTAGCAAGGGCCACGTTGCCGCTCTGAAACCCGGTCGCGCGCGCTTATGAAACTTACCAGTGTCTCACGTGCAGGCGGTGCGGTCGTTCGTCGTTTGAAGTTGAATTCGCAGTTTATTTCGTTTTTGTTGTTTTTAGTGTTTCTTTGTTTATGTTTCGTTGTAAACAATGTCTAGTGCGGCGGTTAGTACCAGCCCAACACAAGAAGTGAAACGGAGGAAGAAAAGTGTGCTACACACCCAGGCCCGTGAATTCGTGTGCTCTGTGAGGGATTACTTTCAGAAAGAAAAGGACAAAGGTGGGCCCTTAATTCCTGTTGTTCAGGTTGTGGAGAGAACTGCAGCAGCATTGAAAATAAGTAAGAACACTGTTCTAAAGATAGGGAAAGAACAGTATAGTGTAGATTGTGACGAGAGTGGCACAACAAAGCTGCACACACCAGGAAAGAAGCGACCGAGAAATAAGCAGGTGACAGCTTTGGACGATTTTCAGAAAGACGCTATTCGTCGTCATATATACAGCTATTATAAGAGAAGGGAACATCCCACTCTATCTAAATTACTGGTGTCGCTTCAGAAAGACGATCTTTTTAAAGGGAGCAAATTTTCATTGCGTACAGTGTTGAAAGACATAGGCTTCAGCTATTCACTGTTTAACGGACGCAAAATATTAATGGAAAGGACAGATGTAGTTGCATGGCGGTGCAGATTTCTGCGCAGGATCATGGGTGTGGAATTCGAAAGTATAGTGTGGTTAGATGAAACTTGGGTCAATGCCAGCCATTCTTTACGTAGAGGCTGGAATGATGGAACGCCCGAGGGGACAATGACAGTGCCTGTTGGCAAAGGAGGGCGTATTATTGTCTTACATGCAGGAACATCGAAAGGTTTTGTGCCAAACTGCTTGAAAATGTTTCGGTCAAAGAAGACGGGAGATTACCATGAAGAAATGAACAGTGTAGTATTCCAAGAATGGTTCCAGACATCGCTTATGACGAATCTGACAAGTCCATCAGTGATTGTTATGGACAATGCGCCTTATCAATCCGTTGTTCACGATAAGGCACCAACCTTGGCAACAAAAAAAGACGATATCATTCAGTGGTTGAAACGGCGAAAAGTAGATTTGAGAGAAGATTTAAGGAAGGCGGAACTGCTCGAAATTGTGGCACAAAAGAAATCCCCATTTTCCAACATATGTAATTGACGAGATTGCTAAAAGGCACGGGCATGAAATCGTTCGGCTTCCTCCATACCACTGTCACTTCAATGCAATTGAAGGAGTGTGGGCGTAGATAAAAAATTACATTGCTGCAAACAATAAAAAATTCACGATCTCTGAAGTGGAAACTCTCCTTCCAGCAGCTATCAATAAAGTGACAAGCGAGACGTGGGCTAAAATTCTAAACAGCACTGCAAGTGCCATCAGAGAGGCGGCCAAAACCGAAGGGGTTGTGGAAGAATGCATCGAAAATTTAATTATACATCTGGGAGAGAGCTGTGATAGTTCGAGTAGTGCTGAGGAAGACAATTTCAAATCAGATTCTGACAGTGATGTGAATGGTGTTTTTCCATTACAGTAACTACAACGTATTCAGGAATGTAAGGAGGGAGTTTGCTATCGATCTACAACCAGATCATCATATTGTGAGTACTTTCTTCAGATTATAACTCTTAATACACTGACCAATTATTCTGTAGCTTGTAGTAGGACAAATTAATAATGCTAATACTTAACAATGGAAACCAAAACTGCTAATGTTCAACAAATTGCGAAAATAGTTTTCATTTCAGTTGTGAAGTTTAACAAATAACTTTATTATGTTTCAGCATCTTAAATACTTGTACTAAATAGCTCTTATCAGTTTTCGAGTTAATATATTTCAAGCATCAACTTTAAATAAATTCACGCGTACCAATACGACTTGTATTTTGTCTCGCTTTTATTTCTGCTGCTAGGGAATGCGTGTAGCAGACAGGGCGCCGCGTGCTGTGAGCCACGTTCGGCAACAGCGCCGTCTGCCCGCCGGAACTGTCAGTACCAATCACTCGTCTCACGGACTATAACCGACATGCTAAAGTTACTACTAAACATGTTGCCATTAATGAACTACAGCCTGACCAGTATGTTGCTTGCATTTATGATGGAAAATCGTGGATAGGAAATATCTGTGAAGTTTCATGTGAAGAGAGAAAGATGCCTTGATTAATTTCATGCATCCTCATGGAACTGCTCGATCATTTCATTGGCCTACTAGAAGAGACACATGCTCGATCCCAGAACAACAGATAACTGCAGTCATACCAGTCACAGCTGCTTCAATAATGGGGCAGCAATACAGTTTGCCGGAAGCAATAGTTTTGGACATCAGCAAAAAACATTTAATAACTGAACAATTCTGTATTACGGCTTGGGAACCACAGAGACCCAAAAAAGGCTTGGGAACCTGCTAGACACCCACTTTCAGGCTTGGGAACCTGCAGTAAAGAAACCCACCCGTGGCTGAACTTGCATGGCTATTGGGTGTGGCCCCTTGGCGAAGGGGTTACGAGTCTTGAGATTGGTAGTGGCATAGCCACCATGGACCAACGCAAGAATTTGCCGAATTACCAAAAAAGTCAATAGTTTAGGAGAATTTTTTGCACCTGACCCGAAGAGACACCAAAATGAAAATAACTTTTTTCGAGTGGAATGAAATGTGCTCTGTTGAATGGTGTTAATAACTGTAATGTGGTAGGTGTCCATTTTGAGATACATGACTTTGAACACGGGTATATCTTGATACATACATGTTTTTTAGCAAAGTTACGGGATGGTAGCACAATAATTAAACACACAAGCCAGGCCAAAATTTGTGATATACTAAACACCCAGACAGACAATAGTTTGGCAAAAGACCAGGTCCACAGCGCACTTTCTCCACTACTTATGCCTCGTTAAAATACGTGGCAAATTTCTCGCGACATGATTGGCTGGCCACTTTGAACTGAGATTATGCCAAATGCATTGCTTTTTGAACACTACTTGCAACATTTATGTGTAGAGCAGACAAAGTTATACCACTATATCCAGAAGTAAGAGTCTAGCTCCTTTACATTAGGAACAGTGGAATGCCAAACTTGAAGATTTCTTCACGACTTTTCAGTCTCTGTAAAAGTGGTCTTCACGAAAATGACTAGCACCTCAACAAAGTTACAGGTGAGCCTGAAACTTTGCGTAAGTTCAGGCAGGGCCCTCAGGTACATCCTGAACAAATTTCATTGAAATTGAAGATGGTCGAGCTGGGATCATCTTCTAAACTGGGACACTTGAAATGCAATGACCCGTATATCTTTTCTAAATCGTTTTGTAATTTGTTTTGATCTTCTGATGACTTCACTAGGGGACAAATGGCATCATCTGCAAACAGCCTAAGCCGGTGAGATTGTCTCCTAAATCGTTTATGTAGATAAGGAACCGCAGGGGGGCCTATAACACTACTTCGGGGAACGCCCGTAATCAGTTCTGTTTTACTCGATTACCTTCCATCAGTTACCAGGAACTGTGACTTCTCTGACATAAAATCGAGAAACCAGTCACATAACAGACGATATTCTACACGCACACAATTTCACAACAAGCTGCTAGTGTGGTACAGTATCAAAAGCATTCTGGAAATCTACAAATACGGAATCAATTTTAAATCCCTTTTCAATAGCACTCAACCCTTTTTGTGTGTAAAGAGCTTGTAGTGTTTCACAAGACCAATGTTTTCTAAATCCGTGTTGAATTTGTGTCGATGGATCGTTTCCTTCGGGGCAATTCATAATGTTCGAACACAAATGGGTCCGTAATTTAGTGGATTACTCCAACTACCTTTCTTTCAATATTGATGTGACTTCTGCAACTTTCCAGTCTTTGGGTACGCATCTTTCCTTTAGTGAGCGGTTGTATGTGATTATTAAGTTACGCTATTGTATCAGCATACTCCAAAAGAAACTAATTTGTATACAGTTTGGACCGGAAGACTTGCTTTCATGAAGTGATTTAAGTCACTTCACTACTCTGGGGATATCTACTTCTAAATTACTCATGTTAGTAGCTGTTCTTGATTCGAATTCTGGAATATTTACTTCATCTTCTCTGGTGAAGGTATCGTCGATAGTATTTATTTTGCTATCGCGCAGAGAAGGGATTGATTGTATCTTGCTGCTAGTGTACTTTACACATGACCAGAATCTCTTTGGATTCTCTTCCAGGTTTCGAGACAAATTTTCGTTGTGGAAACTATTGTAAGCATCTAGCATTGAAGTCTACGCTAATTTCGAGCTTATGTAAAAGACCGCCAAACTTGGAGATTTTGTGTTTGTTTAGATTTACTATGCTTCTTTATTGTTTGTGCAACAGTGTTCTGGCCCGTTTTGTGTACATTGGGGAATCAGCTCTGTCGTTTGTTAATTTGTTTGGTGTAAATCTCTGAAATTCTGTAGATACTATTTCTTTGAATTCAATCCATACCTGGTCTACACTTACGGTTACATTGTTAATTTGGAAGGTGTGGAGACTGTCCGGAAGGCATCAAGCAGATTTTTATTTGCTTTTTCTAAACAGGTATATATGTCGTTTATTTTTGGTGGATTTAGGGGTTACAATATTCAATCTTGCTACAACAAATCTGTGTTCCCTAAATCCTGTATTCGTTTTGATGTTCGTTATTAGCACAGGATTATTTGTTGTTAAGAGGTCACATTTGTTTCCACAACAGTTTACTATTCGTGTAGGCTCGTGAACTTACTGCTTGAAATAATTCTCAAAAAATGTATTTAGCACAATTTTGGATGATGTTTTATGCATACCTGCGGATTTAAACATGTATTTTCGCCTACATATCGAGGGTAAATTAAAGTCACCATCTTAATAATTGTATGAGTCAGATACGTGTTTGACATTAAACTCAAATTTTCTTTGAACCTTTCAGCAATTGTATCATCTGAATTGCGCCGTAGGTAAAAGGATCCAATTATTATTTTATTCTGGTTGCCAAAAATGATCTCTGCCTATACTAACTCAAAGGAACTATCTACTTCAATTTCGCCATAAGATAAACTACTACTAACAGCAACAAACATGGAACCGCCGACTGTGTTTAAACTATCATTTCGGAACACCGTTAGGTTCTATACAAAAATTTCGGCTGAATATATCTCTGGCTTTAGCCAACTTTCAGTGCCTATAACGATTTGAGCATCAGTGCTTTCTATTAGCACTTGGAGCGCTGGTACTTCAACACAGTTACGACAAGTTACAACTGTTATACTGATGGTTCCTGTAGCTATGTTCTTCTTGTGTTCGACCTGCACCCTTTGAGAGTGAAGCCCTTTGTGTTTCCCTGAGACCCTCTAACCTAAAAACCCACCCAGTCCACGCCACACAGACCCTGCTACCTGTGTAGCTCCCTTCTGCATGTAGTGGACTCCTGACCTATTCAGCAGGACCCGAAACCCATCCACAGTACGACGAAAATCGAGGAATCTGCAGCCTACACGGTCACAGAACTGTCTGAGCCTCAGATTCAGACCCTCCAACGGTCTCTATACCAGAGGACTGCAATCAGTCCTGTTAACTATGCTGCAAATGGTGAGCACTGCTTTTATCTCACGAGCAAGACTGGCTGCCTTTACCACTTCCGTTAGCTGCTCAAAACCTGAGAGAATCTCTTCCAATCCAAAGCGCCACACATCATTGCTATCGATGTTAGCCACCACCTGCAGTTGGCTGCACCCTGTGCTATTCATGACGTTTGAAAGGACCTGTTCCACATCTGGAATGACTCCACTCAGTGTGCATACAGAGTGCACAATGGCTTTCTTCCTCTTCGTGGCAGCCATGTCCCTGAGGGGAGCCATACCGCACCTAACATTGGAGCTCCCAGCAACTAATAATCGCACCCTCTATGACTGTCCAGGTCTTGCAGGCTAAGAGGTTTCCCTCTGAAACAGGGCTAGCGACTGCATCTGGCTGAGGGACAGTGTCTATCAGAGACAGCACCGAAACCTGTTTGTCAGACTAATGGGCGAGGCCTTACGTGCGGCCTCCTGGGATGTCCTTTGCCACCTTCCATGCCTTGAGGCGACCTTCCACTCGACCACAGGTGAAAGATTGAGGTCAGTCTGAGCAGTACCTGGGCTCACTACCGGTGTGGACGGATTGGCAGACTCAAGACATACTGGGCGTCTGTTGGATCCCCACGGTCAGCTCACAACAGTGACGCCCATCCACTGCAGCTTCAAGCTGTGTAACTGAAGACGTCACAGCCTGGGGCTGAGAGTGAAGTATCACCACCTCGGCTCACATCCACAGACAGCAATCACAGTCCCTATCCATACTAAAGACCATGGAAAACTACACTACACTGACAAAACAAGGACTACTGACACACGCTATGTAACTCTCCTGTAGACACAGAGGAAAACACAAGAACTGTGTCTAAATGCCCAAAAACTGAACTGGTAAAGCTCTCAGGCGAGACTAAATAATTTGCGCCTGATTAGCAACTTGCAACAGGTCAAAAAATTGGTTTACTTTCTGAAGCAATGAAAACGTGATAACTGTGTCATTAAATATTAAATTAACAAGTAGAAACTATACAATTTGCTCCTTGTTAGTAACTCATAAAATGTTACAAAATCAGATACTTCATTGTTGTTGCCTGTGTCTCAGTTGGCTGCTGCTGCCTGATTTCATGTACAGAAAGGGCAAGCTGAGTTTCACATGAGCAATGCTTTCAAAAACCATGCCAATTCGTGGACATAAGCTTCTCAGTCTCAAGAAAATTTATTACATCTGAACTGCGCATACATTCAAGGATTCTGCAGCAAACCAAATGTTAGCAGTATTGACTTATAATTTTGCCCTTCTTATATACAAGCCACCTGCACTTTCTTCCAGTCACTTGGGACTTTGGTGCTACGCGAGAGATTTGTGATAAATGCACATTAGGTAAGGGGGCAATGTCGTAGGGTACCCTCTGAAAAACTGAATTGGCATTCCACCTGGTGGCTTACTAGTTTCCAAAGCTGCTGTTTGTCTACACCAGGGATGCTTATTTATTACTATTTCGCCCATATGGGAGTCTGTTTGATGGTCAAACTATGGTATGTTTGTACAATTCTCCTGTGTGAATGATTTCTTGAATGTGAAATTTAAAATTTCGGCTTTTGTTTTGGTATCTTCAACTACCACACCAAACTGGTCAATACGTGACTATGGAAACGTTAGACTCACTTAGCGATTTTACATAGAACAATAATTTTTTTCAGGTTATCTGCAAGATCTTTTGCTAAGATATGGCAGTGGTGGTAGTTGTATGAATCACACAAAGTTCTTTTCACAGATGCAGGAATTTCTATTAATCTTTGCTTGTAGTCATTTGTACATTCTCTTTTGAACCAAGAGAACAACAGCCTCTGCTTTCTCTACATTTTCTGAATCTCATTATTAAATCAAAGTGGGACTTCCCATTCTTAATCCATTTGCTAGGCACATAATTCTCTAGGCCACAATTTACAATCCACTTAAAACTTTGCCCGTAATTCTTCTGTGTCCATCTTATGCAACTAAGTGATGTCAAGTTCACTGAATACGTGAGATGCTAACAATTGCTTATCTGCTCTTTCTATCAGAAACTCCCCTCTAGCCTTTTCAACTAATTTATTAACTTTCGTAAGCATAGTTGCAATAATGACAGCATGATCTCTTATCCCCTTTTCTATATTGACCTTGTCGATAAGGTCTGACCTGTTTGTAGCTGCAAGGTCTAGCATATTCCAATCGAGTGCCAAACTAGCTGCTCACGACAGTTTTCAGAAATTGTGTTCAAAAGTACTTCACACGAGTGTCTGTACCCCTCCAATGAATCCACCTGTCTATACTCAATAGGTTACAGTCGCAACCAACTAGTACAGCACAATTTGTGTATTTATGTGCTACTGACCATAGACTTTCTTTGAATGACTCTAGAACTGTCATGGCTGAATCGTGTGGCCAGCAAAAACATCCAACAATTAACTTGGTTTCACCAAGACCTGTTATAAATGACAAGATAACTTCACTGTCACACTTTGACCTCAATAGAGAGAATATTTTTGTCAATTGCGATGAACGCTCCTCTCCCCTCACCTGTAATCTGTCTTTCCAATACACGCTTCTTGACTGGCTACATATCTCAAAGCTTCTCTGCCCACTCTCAGACCCAAGAACAATCTGAGCATAAGAACTTTCCTGGAGAGCAGTAAATTTAGGAACTTTGATATGTTATGAGTAAGTGTAATATTGTTGCTGATGTCCCATGTCACATGCCAAAACTGGAAGAGCCACCAGAAAAGGATCAGAAATAGCAGAGAGTACTGCAAGTTATGCATATAAATGAAATTAAGGATGAAAAGATAATCAAGAAGATGTGCAGAGACATGAAGTAGAGAGCAGAATCCAAATGATAATTTATAGCCAGTCAAGCAGTATTTAAATTTAAATTCAACAAGTCAACCAGAAGTTGGTATTTATTGTAAGTTACATACAGGAATAAAATTTTATAGGAAAACTTAAAATAATGGAGACTATGCTTCCCAGTTCAGCATGCAGAAGTCAGACTAAATCCTTGGGAGTACGAAAATGTATAGAGAAAATTCGAGAAACACTCATTTTTAATTATTTGTGGTGGAGGGTGAAGAAAAGATTAACTTTATTTGATAAATGTCAAGATTGTCAACAGAGCCTGTCCTTGGCCTGAGACAAAATGTGTTACCAAGTAAACCACTTGAATTAGTTGCAGTAGACCTTATTGGACTCTTGCCTATATCAAGATGTGGGTGTTGCTACGTATTTGTAATATCGGACACATGTAAAGTGTAGGTGAAGTTGTTTCTAAAAGGAAGGCAAATGCTAGAACTATAGCAGAGAAGATAGAGAGTTCATGCTCAAACTGGGCAATTCAGAGGCAATGTTATCTGACAACACAGGGAGAATAAAACAAAATGTATCAGAATACCTGTACATTTTCCCCATGGCAATAAGAATGAAACTGTTATGAAAAGTTATTAGGCTGTGCAGAACTTAACGCCCCACAAAGCATTGATCTTTGGCCATGTACATTCTTGCCTTTGAAACCATTATTAATATTATTTTGTAAAAGGTGATAGGTTATCTTCAATATGGGAATTTGTGTTAGGTATTAGATCCAGTAATTTGATTCCAGAGGAACTAGAATTCCCTTACATAGCTGTATCTCAAGGCAAGAGAAAGAGCAACTAGCTAAGGCAAGAATGAAGAAAAGCTATGAAGAAAGAAGATAGTTATGAGTGTACGGCCAAAGCAACCACACTGAAACTTGAAAAGTTGTTGCTTCTTAAGACAAAGGATTGATCAAAACAAAGATATTCTGAAATTCAGAAATTTTGGCAGACCATTTGGAACTGTGGATGTGCCACACTGAAATAGCTACTCATCGCTGGACCCAAAGTCGAGAAAAGAGCTGGTACTGAGGAATACTACCGACTTAGAAAAATATGTGAAAGGGTGTGGTTTAATTTAAGGCCTCAGAGAGTTCATAAATTGAATAAACATGTGTGAGGTATGCGTGGGGTCCCAACTTCCTTGCAACGTAATTAATTTTTTTCACATTCCAATGTTGTAATGCTTCCTCTTGTTACTATCCTAGATCTATGACTATATTCTTCCCTGAACACATTTAGAGTCTACTGACTGGGGAAAGTAGGCTGGATTTAGCCAAAAAGGAAGAGTTGTTTGTGTTATATGTGGAGGTTGCTGCTGTGCAAATTTAATTAATAACAATTTGTTTGTGTTATTTGTGCAATATTTTGACAAAGGAACTTATTCATGGGCTTCAATACTCAAGGAAGGTTTGCATTTTGTTAGATGTTATGGGAATAATCTTAGGGCTGTTTCTGCCCCATAATTAGTTGGGTAGGGTGACAAGTGCTAGAATTCCCTCGACATTTCAAAATGGAGTTTATATTCTTTGTGTATATTGGACACAAAAAAAATACTTTGTATTCTTTCTGTTTGATGCTGGAGTAACAGGTTAATATACATGATCAATTTTATATCACAATTCATAAAAGTCTGTATACACTTGTAGTATCCCTTTGCTTACAAAATATATTTGCTTGAGAAGACTGTGATTTACACTTTCTGTATAATGCTTTATTATTGATTGTTATCAACTGAAATATCAATGTTGCTATTTATAGCTATAACAAAGTATTCAGGTAATGCTGTAAGAACAAAATGCATTTTGTGGCTTACAATGGTGAACCAAAATAAGAAAGAATACAGTTTAATGCATTATCCGATTACAGAAAATACTTCACACCAGCTGGGTCACTTCCCCCTTCTCACGCATCATAAAAAGGTTATTCAGGTAATATACAACATAAAAATTCAATATAACCCTACATGAAAGTAATGGTTTTGTAACATATTTTAACTAGTTTTCTTTCTATTCATCATGGAGTATGTACCCCTTTGCTTCTGACCCCCTTCATACCACACGCAAAATTTTTATTGTCAATATAAATTCTTAATTATCACTATTTTCATAAAAGATTGTTAATAAATGTGTAAGGCTTTCTAACAGAAACAATATTTGTTAAAAACCTTTATATTTGTTAAAAATCTTTTATAAAATACTGATAATTAAGAATCTATAATTTTAGTGCTTGTGTTATGTAATTAAAAACAACACCACATGTATACTTAAAAAATGATTAAATATGTGTTAATCAGAATATATTTAATGGATTTGATATTTAAATGATGTAGATATTCAAACTGAATGAAAAAAGGACCATAGCAAGATTTGGACCAATGATCCATTGATTGTCCAATGCTACCAAAATTAACCATGCAGCCCACTAGGAATAATAGTGGATTTAAGTCCCTCACAAATCTTCAAAGTCGATTTGCATGAGAATTTTTTTAGAGTTACAGCAAACTGTTTAGGTAAATTGATATTCGAGTTCTGATCTTCATGTACCATAGATATAAAAATTATAACAATCCAACTGCTGGATGACCTCCTTGTGAGTGACAGAATGTTAGATAAGAAAAAGCTTGGGTAATGTAGAGAGACCTCTTTGAGACATGTAATCTAATGAAGTTGTTTAATGAATAAATGAACATGCAAAAGGGGATTAGCAGGCAGTGGAAGAAAAGTTCTGTAAGCTGTAAGGGGGTGGGGGTTGCTATTTTGAAGAAAGTATCTAGGAAAACCTCCCAATAATATGAATAGTAATTGGTGGGATATGAATCTGTGGGTGTATTTGAAGTTTTCATTGATGAAAGCAAAGTATGGAGAGTTTTTGTGAAGATCTGCTCAACAGAAAGTATAAGATTGAGTATATCAATTTAATAATACGAATGAAATTTGCATTGTGTTAATGGGATTGCACATGCATTGATGCAACTAAACTTATGAGGGCACTGGAAAAAAAGATGGCAACATCACCAAATAGTGGATGTCTGGTTTAGAGTTACATGAAGATGACTCATATTGAAGTATTGCTTATAGATATATGTAACTGATGACTACTTTCACGACAGATGTGAGGAATTAACTAATAATAAACAGGGGTTATTCTGTATGTGTCTGTTTTACTTGATATGACTCAGTACTTAAGAGATAAGATTATGAGGTGGAGCCAATGCAATATTTATAATAAGAGTACTGAAATCTTTTGTGAGTCAATTGTGCAGGTCATTACTATCTCGTGTTTCCTCAACTAGTGACAGGGAAAAGTTTTTGTTGAGATTTATGTTGCTTTGCATATGACAGTAGAACAGAGTTGGATTTATTAGAAAGATAATACATTTTTAATGTTTTACTATTAGGTCTCTATCTAAATCAGGTATAAGAAAGTCTGTATACACTTACTGTAACATAAAGGCAAGACAATATGGTGTAATCTGTGCTAGGGGAATCTGAAAGCACTAATGATAAGTGATACTTCATTTTCCATTGCATGTGTACCTACGAGTGGAAGCACAACAGGCATTAAGAAGATGAAGGTGCTTCTGAGTTATAACCGTAAAGTGCCGACAACTTGTGAGTGTTGAGAGGATCTTACACTGAAATGTTGGAGATGGGCTGCTGAAGAAATGCATCTTCCAAAACAGTGCTGCTAACACAATTTTCCCATGTTAAGAAAGTTTAGTTTTTAACTGTACATTACACAATTGCTTGACATCAGATACTGCTGAATTATATGTTAGTTCATTAAGACAATGAGCACTAGATAGAGAGTATGCTGAATTCTATTACCGCAAACTCGATAAATTTCGATGTATTGCTAAATAAAATTTTGAGCAGTTTTCTGATTGTTCTTTTGTTTTGCACTGACTCCTATTTACAACCACCCTTTCTAGAAGTTGTTGCTATTGAGACATATCAGGCTGTAGTTCTGGTTGGTTGGTTGGTAGGGGAGGTGCAAGATGGACCAAACATTAAGGTCATCAGACCACCAATCTAAAGTGACAGAAACTAAGGAAGGAAAACACAGACTGTACAGTCTAGTTGATGGGAAAGGAAAACAAGCAGACAAAGAAACAAAAAGAACATCAGGGCAGCAGGAAAGGTAAGAAACAGAACAAAGGAGGGGAAGGAGGGTGAGAGCAGGTGATCCCCCAAAGGCACTATGCATGATGGGGCACCAAAACTGCACATCCCCACACCATACCATGAGCCTGATAACAGGGACACCATCAGGGGAAACAAAATGGCACAAAGACCAGGCAAAATGCTGGGAAAAAGGAGGAAAAACATGACCAGCACTGAGGCAAGGCCGAAGGCCACCCAAACAAATTCCAATACTAAATGAGGGACTCCAATTCCAGCAGGAAATTGAGGTACTTCTGTACCTCATCTGGGAGGACAAACTACTTTCACAAAGAAAACAGAGTACAGATGTAACCATTCTAGTGTCATCCGCTAACACCCAAGACAAGAAAGGTAGAAGGATATACTTCTTAGTGCAATGGGCTAAAAGGTGCAGGCAGTCCAGCAAAATATGGATCACTATGAGGGGGGCCCCGCAACTACAAAGAGGCAGCTCATTAACAGAGAACGAGGCATTGGTCCACCTAGTACAGACGATATGAAGACAGCAGAGGATTCCATCTGGGACAGGCAGAGGGAAGGACACTGTGAAGTGCTCATCCCTTTGACTGCACAAAGTTTATTAGACAGGGATGGGGGATGGTGCCCCAAAAAGTCAGCATGTGGGGCAACCAAGTAAGCTTGTTGTCAAACAGAAGGCCCAGATAAAGTAATCATCCACACATAGTATAGGGCTGACCAATGGTCTGACAGAGGCCGCAAGTCCGTTAATAATGACAAGAAAAAGGAAGACGCTTAATACAGAACCTTCTGGAATGCCATTCAACTAGGCCTGTGGAGAGCTGAGAATGCTGGCCAACCAGAACTCTGGATGACCACTAGCACAGCAACTGGTAAATCAGGAAGGGGCACTCAAAAAGGCCTTACAAAGATCAAAGGAAACTGTGACAAGATGGTGGTGCTGAAAAAAGGCCTTCCAAACTGCGGTTTCCAATTGATGCAGATGACTGGAGACCGTTCCTAACAAAAGGCACACTGGTAAGGAGACAAAAGGCCCCGAGATTTGAGGACCCAACTGAGCAGACGAGCCACCATCTATTCAAGTAACATGGAGGGAACATTGGTGAAACTGAATAGCTGGTAATTTTCATGGGACGACAGACCCTTACCAGGCTTAAGGACAGGAAACACAATACTGTCCCTCCACTGACTGGGAAAAATGACTTGGAGCCAAACACAGTTAAACACCCAGAGGAGATACTACCTTTGTGGAGGATTAATGTGTCGCTTAAATTAGTTGTGAAAAGAACTGAGAGCAGGTGCTGAATCATGGGAAGAGAAGAGGACCAAAAGAAGATCCCGACAGTAAATGATTCACTGTATGATTTCATCTGACAAGGGGCAAAACATAACTGGGAAGCTTCAGCCCACTGTTTCTGGATGAGGAAGGCAACTGGATAGGAGGCTGCTGAAGTAGCATAATGAATCACAAGGTGTTCCATGAGAACTCATGGATATGTCCAAAGACCACCCAGAAGGGCAATGCCTGAGATGGAAGACTGTCATTGGTCACCCTGGAGGATAAGACCGGTGCAAATAATTTTATTGGGTGTGCCACGGGTGACTTCATTAACACAACCTGATAAACAGGGGGTAAACATGATCTGGGATATATATATATAGGCCAGTCAGTGCAATGGGAAGGACAGTGGGGTAACTTGGCCATCGGGAGGTGGGAAGATAACAAAAGAATCAACATGAAGCGGATAGTGAACAAAAAATGACAGGCAAGGAAGCTGAATTTAGGCCAATGTTAACCAGAGAATGTAAGAATGACACATTGTTTAGTTGATGCAGATACATAGGATACAGTATTTACAGGCATAGTGAAGGGAGAAGTGACAGTAGCGACCAGCATAATGCAGGGACAAGGGGAGGGGACTAAAATTGGTAGGAGAACCATAGTTAACAAGGGAAAAGTCATCTGCAAGAAACTGGTCTATCAGGAAATCCTGACTAAATGAAAAGCAATGCCTGCATGGGGAGTTGTTGTTGTGGTCTTCAGTCCTGAGACTGGTTTGATGCAGCTCTCCATGCTACTCTATCCTGTGGAAGCTGCTTCATCTCCCAGTACCTACTGCAACCCACATCCTTCTGAATCCGCTTAGTGTACTCATCTCTTGGTCTCCCTCTACGATTTTTACCCTCCACGCTGCCCTCCAATGCTAAATTTGTGATCCCTTGATGCCTCAAAACATGTCCTACCAACCGATCCCTTCTTCTAGTCAAGTTGTGCCACAAACTTCTCTTCTCCCCAATCCTATTCAATACCTCCTCATTAGTTACGTGATCTACCCACCTTATCTTCAGCATTCTTCTGTAGCACCACGTTTCGAAAGCTTCTATTCTCTTCTTGTCCAAACTGGTTATCGTCCATGTTTCACTTCCATACATGGCTACACTCCATACATATACTTTCAGAAACGACTTCCTGACACTTAAATCTATACTCGATGTTAACAAATTTCTCTTCTTCAGAAATGATTTCCTTGCCATTGCCAGTCTACATTTTATATCCTCTCTACTTCGACCATCATCAGTTATTTTACTCCCTAAATAGCAAAACTCCTTTACTACTTTAAGTGTCTCATTTCCTAATCTAATTCCCTCAGCATCACCCGATTTAATTTGACTACATTCCATTATCCTCGTTTTGCTTTTGTTGATGTTCATCTTATATCCTCCTTTCAAGACATTGTCCATTCCGTTCAACTGCTCTTCCAAGTCCTTTGCTGTCTCTGACAGAATTACAATGTCATCGGCGAACCTCAAAGTTTTTACTTCTTCTCCATGAATTTTAATACCTACTCGGAATTTTTCTTTTGTTTCCTTTACTGCTTGCTCAATATACAGATTGAATAACATCGGGGAGAGGCTACAACCCTGTCTCACTCCTTTCCCAACCACTGCTTCCCTTTCATGTCCCTCGACTCTTATAACTGCCATCTGGTTTCTGTACAAATTGTAAATAGCCTTTTGCTCCCTGTATTTTACCCCTGCCACCTTCAGAATTTGAAAGAGAGTATTCCAGTTAACGTTGTCAAAAGCTTTCTCTAAGTCTACAAATGCTAGAAACGTAGGTTTGCCTTTCCTTAATCTTTCTTCTAAGATAAGTCGTAAGGTTAGTATTGCCTCACGTGTTCCAACATTTCTACGGAATCCAAACTGATCTTCCCCGAGGACCGCTTCTACCAGTTTTTCCATTCGTCTGTAAAGAATTCGCGTTAGTATTTTGCAGCTGTGACTTATTAAACTGATAGTTCGGTAATTTTCACATCTGTCAACACCTGCTTTCTTTGGGATTGGAATTATTATATTCTTCTTGAAGTCTGTGGGTATTTCGCCTGTCTCATACATCTTGCTCACCAGATGGTAGAGTTTTGTCATGACTGGTTCTCCCAAGGCCATCAGTAGTTCTGATGGAATGTTGTCTACTCCCGGGGCCTTGTTTCGACTCAGGTCTTTCAGTGCTCTGTCAAACTCTTCACGCAGTATCTTATCTCCCATTTCATCTTCATCTACATGCTCTTCCATTTCCATAATATTGCCCTCAAGTACATCGCCCTTGTATAAACCCTCTATATACTCCTTCCACCTTTCTGCCTACCCTTCTTTGCTTAGAACTGGGTTGCCATCTGAGCTCTTGATATTCATACAAGTGGTTCTCTTCTCTCCAAAGGCCTCTTTAATTTTCCTGTAGGCAGTATCTATCTTACCCCTAGTGAGACAAGCCTCTACATCCTTACATTTGTCCTCTAGCCATCCCTACTTAGCCATTTTGCACTTCCTGTCGATCTCATTTTTGAGACGTTTGTATTCCTTTTTGCCTGCTTCATTTACTGCATTTTTATATTTTCTCCTTTCATCAATTAAATTCAATATTTCTTCTGTTACCCAAGGATTTCTATTAGCCCTCGTCTTTTTACCTACGATCCTCTGCTGCCTTCACTACTTCATCCCTCAGAGCTACCCATTCTTCTTCTACTGTATTTCTTTCCCCCATTCCTGTCAATTGTTCCATTATGCTCTTCCTGAAACTCTCTACGACCTCTGGTTTTTTCAGTTTATCCAGGTCCCATCTCCTTAAATTCCCACCTTTTTGCAGTTTCTTCAGTTTCAATCTGCAGTTCATAACCAATAGATTGTGGTCAGAATCCACATCTGCCCCTGGAAATGTCTTACAATTTAAAACCTGGTTCCTAAATCTCTGTCTTACCATTATATAATCTATCTGATACCTTTTAGTATCTCCAGGATTCTTCCAGGTATACAACCTGCATGGAGAGATGGGCATTAAAATCTCCAAGGATGAGGAATGGAGGAGGTACTTGCCGAAGGAAGTAAGTTATGGCAGCAAGCATTGGTGGCCTGCCAGGAGGGAGATGCAGTTTTCAAACTGCGACCACAGAGTCCAAGTGGACATGGATGACAGCCACTTCCAATGTGGTATGAAGGGGGATCCATGTACTAACAACATTCATGTGGCCCAACACCAAACTCCATCAGAAGCCCTCAAAGGACTAACCCAGTTCCGACAGAAAACACAGAATTCACAAAGGGTTGGTAAGCGAGCTTCAGTAAAATGAGATTCCCGTAGAACAACACAAGCTGCGGAGTAAAAGGAAATAAGGGATTGCAGCTCTGGAATGATGGTAGTATTCATTACAGTTCTACTGAATAAGCACGGAATGGGGATCCACATGGGAGGTGAATGGGCTGATCCGCCACATACAAGGACAAGGTGACATCCACGAACAAGAGGGCTAACTCAGATTGTGAGAAAGGAGTCAGTATCTCCTGGGGCACCAGAGCGGCCTTGTCCCACGAGTTACGTTTCTTCTTGATTTCATAGGTTGAGGAACACAGGGCCCAGAGAGAGCAGGCTGCACAAAGATTTGGAACCAAGAGAGAGCAAGCGACCTTGTGGTACCATGGCCGTCTTGTGGCAGTAGGTCTCTGGTCTGGTGCTGAAAGGGTCCCCCCACACCAACAAAATCTGAAGGAGCGGGACACTTCTCCAGCCGGATAGGAGGAGCGGCACCTGCAGGGAAGAGCATAGGAGCTGCATGGGAGTGGGATAGGATAAGGGGTGGCACTGGAGTATTGTAGATGGAGGAGGGGGAAAGGACATAACAGATAGAAAGTTAGATGACACAGAGTGAAGATGATCATTCTTATGATACTCAGTGTAGGGTTAATGATCAAGGGACTTATCCTCCTGTACCGTCTTATAAACTGGACAATCTGGCAAGTTTGGAGTGTGATAGTAATTGCAATTAACACACACAGGTGGTGGAATACAGGGGCTTCCCTCATGGACTGGGCGCCCACATTCACCACAGAGGTTCTGCTTTACAGTGTAAGACTTGTGCCTAAAACGCAAACACAGAGTACACCTCCTGGGTGGCAGGATGTACAGCTTAACGTCACTCTGATAACACATAACCTACACCTCTGGAAGGGTATCCCCCTCAATTGCCAGGATAAAGGTGACGGTACCTATGCAACTGTCCTTACGGCCTTTCTGAACATGCCAAACAAAATGAATGACCTGCTGTTCCAGATTGGCATGGAGTTACTCATCTACTCGTCAATCTGAAGGATGATGTCTCTATGAAAAATGATGCCCTGAACCATATTCAAAGGCTGGTGTGGAGTAACGGACACATAGACATCACCACGAGTGTCACAGGCATGAAGGGCTGCAGACTGGGCAGCAGAAGTAGTTTTGATCACCAGTGAACCTGGCCACATTTTACTCAGAGTGCACTTCACCAAACTTGTCTTCAACAGTTCACACGAAAAATAAAGACTTGGTGGATGTGAAACTGTCCCCGTCAGTCCTGTTGCAGACCTGACATGAGTAAAGGATTTCACCCCAAGCCAGACAACATTAAAAGATTCATTCTCAACTAGAGAGATGGCCATATAGAAATGGCCAACTTGAAGATTAAAACATTTCATATGCAAAGCTTCTGCCCTGATATCATTCCAATTAGAGGCTCTCTCTGCAGGCATCACCCAGCCACAGCAAGGGCCACTTGGCACAGAGGTCATTGCTGGGAGCTCCAATGCTCCAGAATGACAATTACACACTCCTCTAGGCACAAAAGCTCAGCTCAGCTCAGATATCAGAACTGTGATCCCTCTGTTGTCAGGAGACTCAATCAAAAGGGTATATAACAACCACAACCACACACACACACACACACACACACACACACACACACACACTGGTTACTGTGCTACCTGTGTAATGCTAAAAGACCTTGGTATCATGGAGAAGATGGGACAGGTGGTAGGGCCACCCACAGAATATGCTAAGTAAGGTGTTCTTCCCCAGTTGGCCTTCACTATGGAGAGAAAATTAGAATGGGAGATCAAATACCAAAGAGGGGCAAAAACAGTGAAAAGGAAAGGTGAAAACAAAAAAGTAAGAGGAACAAAATATAACTAAGGACACAGAGGGCAAAGAAGGGAGCAGAATGGAGTATGCACAGGGAGGAAGCAGCAGGGGAAGGGACTGCCACCTGGGAAGGAAGAAAGGGCTGCCACAACCCAAGGTCCCATGTGTGTAACAAATGAATTTGTGAAAAAGCCATGGCCCCCTGGCAGTTGCAGTTATGGTATCTGGTATGCATCACTGCCTCCCCCACTTCAAGGTAGTGCCATTGTGGCACGTGGCCATGTTGCGTGCTAAGGCCCAGGGCACAATGCAAGTTCATGTAAGGTCTACATGAGAAATGTAGTGCAGGATGATAGGGAATGAAAAGTATCTACAAATCACCAGGAAATCAAAATATCTAAGTTTCTGAGTGGTGTCTTTTGGAACTTAAATAGTTTTTTTTTTTTTTCTTCAGAAAACTTTGATATGATTATGTGACACATTCACTCTTGACCTGTGTGATTTGAGCTGAAACTGCCCTTGGTTGCTTTCGTATGTGGCCCTGTCACATATGGGATGGGATAAGTCTGTGACATGATTGGAGCAGGAAGTGCTGGATGAGTTAATTGGGCAAATCTTGCACCTGGATCTTCCACAGTCACATCACCCCAATGACATTGGGTTGGAAGTGGGAGAAGTGTAGGGTTGGACGAATGTGCTGTTTAGGCTGAGTGGGCAGTGGAAGACTGTTTCAGGAGAGATGGGAAGGTTCTTGGATAGGATGTCCCTCAATTTTGGCCACAGCGATAGGTGATCAAAGACCTGCCAAATGATATGGTTCAGTTGTTCCATTCCATGATGAAACTGGGTTACAATGAGGGTGCGCTCTATTGTAGCTGATTCTTGAGGATGATGAGAGGATTAGGGGAGTGTCAGGATATCGCACAAGAAATGTTTGTAAACTGGGTCGAAGAGGCAGTGCTTGTCTAAACAAAGTCACCAGACATTCAGCATACTAAGCAAGGGACTTCTTGTCACTACCTATATGCTATCCACAGGTTGCCAAGCTGTAAAGGTGTGATAATTTTGAGACAATTGTCGAGTTGCAGGTACTGTTGATGATTAGTGGACTTAATATGTACACAGATGTGGATCAAGCCATTAGAGAGATGAAGGTCATCATCCAGGAAAGTGGCATGTTCGGTTGAGGAGGACTTCTGGAATCCCTAGGACAATCCCATTGTGCCATCTATAGGAAACCTTCCTCACCTCTTAAAATGTCACACCCACTGGCTGATCCAGGTTCAATGACAATATCTTCAATTTGAAATCAGAGCCATGACACTCACTCTTCATTCTTTCCCAACCCCCACACCTCTACCATCTGTTTGACCTGGTTCGTAACCCAACAAGCCACCTTCCTGGAGGTTGACCACCTCTCTAATGGCTCAATCCACACCTCTATATATTAAACCCACTAACCATCAACAGTACCTGCATTTTGAAAGCTGTCATCCCTTCTGCACCAAAAAATCACTCTCATACAAGCTAGCCACCAATGGACACTGTATTTGTTGTGATAAAGATTCTGCTGCCCAGTATGCTGAAAGTCTCACAAGGATCACCACAGAGAGACACGAACTGTCAAATCTAGTCCACAAACAATTTTCCGGAGAATATTCTCACACAGCTGTGGCCCTTCCACCACCCTGAATAATTGGCTACAGAGGAGTGTCCCACTGTAACCCATTACCAACCTGGACTTGAACAACTGAACCATGTTGTTTGCCACAGTTTTAATTATCTATCATCACATCCAAGAATTAGGGACCTCCTACCCAAAATACTTCTCTCCGTAAGTGGTACTGCATCACCCACAGCTCGCAACCCCTTTCTACATGGGTCATATCCTGTGGCAAACCCATGTGCAAGACATAACTGATTCATTGTCTTGTCACAGGCGTATCCCACCCAATCAGAGGCAGGGCCACTTGTAAAAGCAGCCATTTTTTATACAAACTCTGCTGCAATTACTGCACAGCTTGGTGTTCACTCTGATTGGCTGTTTACAGCTAGAAATATTAAAGAACTGGTCTGAATAAAAGTAACTGCTATTGGCTGGTGATACGGAAAATGCTGGATACATAGCTGCTTACTGCATGTTGATGGTGTACTTAAGTTGACAAAATAATTTTTTGTGCATGATGCCTTTGGTGTGCCATCTCGATATTTACCATATTTATAGTAACATACCCCAATGAATTTGAAAGAATAAAAAAACTGGTAGTGTATGCAGCCCATTTGAAAAAATTAGCAGTAACATCACATTATGTAGTTGTTGCCATACTGCTTATGGGAGTTTTGTCACATTTCCTACGTCACTGGTCAAAGCCAGAGCTCATATTGAACGTTCTCGTATATCCTCTTCATAATGCAATTACTCTGTTGGAACAGTATCAGCTTAAACCAACAAAATCAAACTGCATGAATTAATGAAGGTTGGCAAAATGTTGTTGGACCTACACCTATATTTTCTAAACATGCAAAGAAAAACAAACAATACTGGAATGTAAGATAAAAATAGCTTTACACATAAACAAAAAGACAGAGAGGGAAGGAAGGAAAGACGAGGAGGAAGAGAGAAATTCACGACATATATGAAAGAATGGACAAGAAACATCTAAAAAGTGGAACAGGCAAGATCTTTCATTGAAAAAATTAGATACCAAATGGAACAATATTTTTCGTGGCCTACCATCTGCCTGCATAATATTCCGATGCAAACTCGCATTTCATATTCCCCATTCCGGACTTCAAGACCAAAAATCCCAGCAATACCAGGGGAGAGTTCTTTATGCCCACCTTTTGAAAATATTGTAATCTAGTCAGATACTGTACACTTTCAAAGTTTGAAAAAGAAAAAAGTACCTATAATTACTAATGAAGTCTTCTACCAAATTCCCCCCTTAAACTTAACCCAAAAACCTGTCTTATCAGCAGATGTGACCTTTTACAATGAATATCATATTCAGTATTTCCAGGTTTTCGGCGCTTTTTGCAACTCAGCACTAATTTAACAAGTAGGTCCAAAAAGGCAACAACAATAAACGAATGTTGTTTGGCACGTTGTTGGATGTGTTGATATTCATACGACTAAACGAACTTCAACTTTTAAATAACACAGGTATGTATTTATACGTTTACTGCATTACTACATTCGGTCTAAGGTCAGTCTTAATTAATGAAAACTAACCTATACACTGTAAACTTAACAGTACGTAATGTGTGAAACAAAATATGTAAATCAGCAGCGAGTAACATCCGTTTGCGTAATATACTACACTCTCGTGCCAAGGTTCACGATTTAACTTAAACGCCACTGTGACGTACTAAATGAAACATAGTAATATTCGTATACCAAGTAGCCTATCCTCCACCGTAATGACACACGAATGCTTGGTCATCAGAAGTATTCTTCAGTTTATGATACGACAGTTAAATTTATCTAGTTTTAAACAAACACACATTCCAAACTAAAGCAAAAGTTATCGCCAAAGTATGTATAAAATACCGTATGTCAATGATGCAATGAAGTGTTGTACTTACATCTAACGGCAGGCATTTTCGAATCTTCGTTGCTGTTTCGTCGTCATCAGGAGATGTAAAAATTGGAAGCATTTTATCTCCTTTCCACAGACACAATCTACACGAATTCGTAAAACTCTCCATTTCTTTAACACTTAGTACAACTCCCCCGCCACCGAACTATCTCAATGCTTTACTCAATCTGAAACACTACTGCAAAGACCTTCGTTTCACAGCCACAGCAATGTCACACGCTACTTCGCTAA
The DNA here is from genome assembly GCF_023898315.1 of Schistocerca nitens. Lineage (NCBI taxonomy): Eukaryota > Metazoa > Arthropoda > Insecta > Orthoptera > Acrididae > Schistocerca > Schistocerca nitens. The sequence goes on from NC_064615.1 coordinate 263,515,617, forward strand.
ATGAAAGCAACGAACAACTTTCTTTTTAACAGAAAATTGTTAATTGTTTCGCCTCATTATCACAGCGAATAGAAAAGAAGATGCAATAAATTCATATTTATCCTACAAAGATAGATATTTAGACAATTAGACATCAAAAACGTTGAAATAATTGCCGAATTGTGACGGACACCAAAGCATATAAACCTAAGGACTACATACATGCTTTGTACATCACAATCTTTGATGTGACTTTTCAGACTAATCGTACGTGCTGCCACCTGTGAGCAAATAACATGAACCTATGTGTATCAACGTACGACATCTTGTATAGAATCATTGAAACTATGTAGTCCGATCCTAGTTTTCCATTTGACCGACAGATCGCATAGCAGTTCAGACTATCGGAAGTACCATTAATACTCATATTTGTTCGCTAAAAATAACTAAAACAAGCATGCTGTAAAGCTTATGAAGGTTTGTTTTATGTTCCCTATAGGTTTCAAAACTCTTCATATGTTATTTCGTAATTCTTCCGGCGTTCATACAAACATTACCTAATGAAGTTGGGCACAGCACACTGTGAAAGCTTGTCAGTGCCAAGATATTTTGCGAAGTGTTGCGAACAGCCATCATACTGTTGCTGGGTGTGTTACCTCTTGCGAACGGAAACTAGACTGTCGCCACATGGATTCCTGTGTATTTTATTAACATTGCCAACCCCTCTTGCTTTCTGTTTTAACTTTCCGCATTTTCCCGCCATTTTACACTTTAAGTCGCTGTTTTATAGCCTGTTTTTCTTGTTTCTTTTCTTCTTCCCTTTTTTGAAAAAGTCTGTAGGCTGTAGAGCAGCGTACTAAGCTGCTGCCAGCCCGCCCCCGTGGGGGGGGGGGGGAAATTGAAAATCAGTAATAAAAAAGAATGATAGATGATAGGAAGTAGAAAACATTGCATCCCTTCCCCGCCAGGAAGGACTTAAACTGCCAATGTCCCAGACCGTGCGATTTCAGTTTATTAACAGCCTTTACAACAACTTCGACGACGCTACATATTCTTGGCACATCTTGCCAGCAGATTAACGCGGTGCAGGATGCATTTCCTGCCGGATACTACCTTATTTCAACCCCTTTCTTATGAAAGCAACTATACCAGCCTTTTGCTCAATCAATGCAGGAACATCTGTTACAATCGATAAAAAATTTCACCAGCAAAGATCATATTTGTCTACAATGTTGTCTAAGAAAGGAAATACGTCTCGGTAGTAGTCGTATCGTGTATTGGCACTAAAACAAGGAGTTCGTTCATCGCGTTGAACTCGGCGTCAACATCTCTCACAGAAACAACAAACTGAGCAAGGTCCGTTACAAGCGTGCTTTCATCCAGAGCCAAAGGGAAAAAGGTGAATCTCTAGTCTTATCTTTCAGTTGCATTTCCACGTCGTTTTCCATTTCTTCGATGCATCTGCAAACTATTCTCCATGAAGGAGGAACTGCTGGGAAAAGAGGGAGAGTCGATGGGCACAAGACTGTTATGGCAGCAACAAAACAGTCTTTAACAAATTCTCCGTTGCTGAAGGGACGGGCTGTTGGTTATATTAAGAACTATGTGATAGCTCCATCACGCCATCGTTGTGAATGAAATGGCTCTCTTCCTGTAAATACGTTAGAAGGAAGTGGTAAAACCAAGAAGAAAACCAAGCAATGCTTTATAAATAATAGGATTATTTTGATGAAGTAGAGTATACTCTGCCAGTGAGTGTAAGGATAGGAATAGCGCAACTTTTAGGAAGAAGAGATGACTGTAACTAGGTAGCAGTCATGGCAGAGGTTTGGGCCCTTAATTACACAGAAGTTAGGGGAGTATCAGATCACCAGAAATTTCAAGCCGAGTGTTGGTCCAAATCAGGTGCTTGAGGATTTAGGGCCTTTGTGTAAGGATTTTACAAAAGGCAGCCAGGTAGTGATAGTGGGTGGGGCAGGGAACAGCTCGGATGGAGACAGCATGTACAACGTAGGTAGTGTAACTTCCCAAACTGGCTGCGCCATTGTCAAGGCTGACCTATTCTAGCAGCACGATGGCCTAATCTTCGCAGTGCCGTAAGGTATCTCAGTGCAGAGCTGGAGGTGTACACTGTACTGGTGCCACTGGGGACTATCATGAGGCGGGATTGTGCTAGGCATGGTCTGTACCTCAATAGGAGTGGGAGAGGGAGGTTGATAGAGTTAATTAGAGTATAGCAGGTGTGTGTGTGTGTGGGGCCACACATGTTCAATACCAGTTGTCACTGTAGGAGGATTAGACTTTTTTAGGATATATCGTGACAACAGCATCCCCTCCCTTAAAAGCGTCTCAGCCATTTAGAGATTTTTGCAAAGTGTACATAAAAGACAGAATGGACCACACTATAGTGCACAAACACTACAGAATCCCCTTCAGAAGTATCTATTCTTCGTAAAAACGTGTAGTTTATTGAAAGTAAAGTACACCAACTTGAACCTGAGTTACAGTCTTTCAGAAGCACAGTGGTATGCATTAGTGAGTAGTTGTGGAAAGGTAATGAAATACAGCATATAATTCTCTCGTCACATGAATGTGTAAATTGTTGCTGAGGAGCTATCTTAAAGGATGAGGGAATCTTCATTTATACCAAAGGTGGCACAAATGTTGAAGTTAGAGAAGGTCTGATCACAATTAGTGCAGATAAACATTTAGAATGGGTAGCTGTTGAGCTAAGAAAGCTAGACAGCTGTAAGAAGTAATTCATTGCATACATGAACTGCTCATGTAGTGGTAATGTGAACACTTCCTTCAACAAATTAACTGAAGTAATAGAAAGACTACCAGCCAGCAAAACTAACTTAGTAATTTGTGGATACATGAATATTAATGCAGATGTTGAGGACAGAATTAGAAATAAATTCCTAAACATTTTGAGCAGTTTTGGTATGGCACAAATACACTGTTATTAGGGTATCAAAAAGTTCAGCATCAGACATGGACCATGTAGTTACAGGTATCAATAGGATAAATTGGAAAATATCTAAAGGAATCTTAGCCTCTCAGATCATTATTATAAGATAATAAAGCCAAAGACAGGCTTGGTGAAACCTGCAAAGCTACAGGGCGACAAAAGGATCTTCTCAGGACATAAAATACATACTTTTTTTTAGGACACTGGCAGATGAAACTGTGTTGAAGTTTGTATGGGAAACAATGTAGCACATTGCTTAAATTAATTTTTAGAAACATTTCCAAATGTAGAAACTTCACTAGTAGCAGCTAAGGAAACTGGATGGATAACTGTGGGTATTAGAAAGTCCTCTCAGGCACTTAGATTTCTCAGTTCTTTACAAAAGCACTACACTAATCCACAGTTGCTAGATTACTATCTCAGGGATAAAAAATATACAGGAAGGTACTGCCTGCTGCAAGAAGATCACTCAATGACAAAATAATGTATAATGCAGAAAATAAAAGCAAAGTAATGTGGGATGTCATAAAGCAAGAAACATACTGTTCAAAAAGGGGGGGTAGAATGATAGAAAATCCACAGAAATTGGCAAATTTTGTCAATGACTCTTTCTTTGGTATTGTGGAGAAGTTGCATCAGAATCCTCCTAAAAACATGTAGCACCTACAATGAATTATATGCAACCATGTTGTTGTTTCCCACAAGAAAGCTTGTCATCAGGAAGACAAAACAAAAATTAAAAAATAAGAAGTCAGTAGTCATAGATGAGGTGCCAGTCTCTGTTCTGAAGGCATGCGCCATTGACAGACGTAATAAATGAGTGCCTTTCTTCAGTTATTTTCCCTGAGTACCGTACCTACAACCTGCATGAGTTGTGCCGTTACTAAAGAAATGTAATGCAAGGAGTATTGAACACTACAAGTTATGTAATCAAACATAATTGAATCAGTGATGAAAGATCGGCTAATGAGTGACATGAATAAATACAACCTCTTTAACAAAGTACAATTTGGTTTCCAAAGTGGGAGAAGTACAATATTGGCCAGTTACAGAGTTCACAAAAGTGGTTCTTGAAACTCTTGTTAAGGATTGCTGTGTTACAGGCATATTCTTAAAGTTGTCCAATGCTCAAGACATTGTTAACCATAAAATTACTAAATGAGCCACAAGCTCTGTGTGTTATAGTGTTAGAGGAATAGCAAGTGACTGGTTGTAATCTTACCTGGAAAATAGGGTGCAAAAGATAGAGGTAGTCCCCATACCGGATCATGATAAATTTTTAGTAAAATAATTGTCAGATTCAAGAAACACATAAAACATGGAGACTACACACAAAGAAAAGGTTAAGTCCAAATTTGATGAAAACGACTTATTGGAGTCATTATGCCGTTAATCAGACATACTCTCAGTTGAATCAGGTTAGTGGACTATAATATGTTTGGAATCACAGCTATAGCTAGATAAAAACATGGTGTACACTGAGAAAATGTGTCAGTCCATTCAAAACATGCACAGGAGCAGTGAAGTCCTGCAAGATATGGATTTCTGAGATGTATTGATTCCCCTCATGAACCGTGGACCTTTCTGCTGGTGGGGAGGCTTGTATGCCTCAGCAATACAGATAGCCATACCGTAGGTGCAACCACAATGGAGGCCAGACAAACGTGTGGTTCCTGAAGAGGGACAGCAGCCTTTTCAGTAGTTGCAGGGGCAACGGTCTGGATGATTGAGTGATCTGGCCTTGTAACATCAATCAAAACGGTCTTGCTGTGCTGGTACTACGAATGGCTGAAAGCAAGGGGAAACTACAGCCATAATTTTTCGGTCATGCGACTTTACTGTATGGTTAATTGATGATGGCATCGTCTTGGGTAAAATATTCCGGAGGTAGAATAGTTCCCCATTTGCATCCCCAGGCAGAGGCTACTCAGGAGGACGTCGTTATCATGAGAAAGGAAACTGGCGTTCTATGGATTGGAGTGTGCAATGTTAGATCCCTTAAGGGAGGCAGGTAGGTTAGAAAATTTAAAAAGGGAAATGCATAGCCTAAAGTTAGATAAAGTGGGAATTATTGAAGTAATAAAAAAATAATTTATATAGTTAAGGGAGACGAAAATGTAATAGTCATGGGTGACTGGAATTCGATAGTAGGAAAAGGAAGAGAAGGAAAAGTTGTAGGTGAATCTGGATGATTATGGACTAGGAGTAAGGAACGAAAGAGGAAGGCCTGGTAGATTTTGCACAGAGCATAACTTAATCATAGCTGACAGTTGGTTTAAGAATCATGAAAGAAGATTGTATACATGGAAGAGGCCTGGAGACACTGGAAAGTTTCAGATAGATTATACAATCGTAAGATAGAGATTTAGGAACCACATTGTAAATTGTAAGTCATTTCTAGGGGCCAATGTGAACTATGACCACAATTTATTGGTTGTGAACTGTGGATTAAAACTTAAGAAACTGCAAAAAGTTAGAAATTTAAGGAGATGGACCTGGATAAATTGAAAGAACCAGAGGTTGTAGAGAGTTTCAGAGAGAGTATTAGGGAACGATTGACAAGAACAGGGGAAAGAAATACAGTAGAACAAGTATACTGATACCTCTTCTTTATTCTTTTTCTTCTTCTTGTTTACCCTGGCTTCTTGAGATCTCTTTGAAGAGACACGATACAACAAGTATAGTACAATCGATGAAGTTACACAAAAGTTAATAATTTAACTTTTGAAACTGCCGGTGTGTTGGCATTTATGGAAAGAAAAACACTCTCATACTCTCATGCGGCCAGCAAACTACGTGTAACATTTTGTGTGTGTAATGGGACTTACTACGTCGCAAATAGTTCTAATGAATTAATTAAGCTGCTTTGCAGTGTTGCTAGGCAACGTAATCAACAAGGTGATACGTGTCTCAATTAAAACTGGACCTCGATATTTTTAATAAACTTTCGGTTCATTTTTTGTCAAAATCAGCACTTGTATCACAATTAATTTCCAACTTCGTGCATTAAGTCCAAACGCATCTGCATCTATTGTACGCGATTTACTGGACAGCTCGATCACGCACTGGCGTGTAACGTATTTCAAATCGAGCTGCAGGTTTCAGTTTTCCCTAATGGGCCAAACGACTCTTTTGTAATAACGTGGTGTGTATATATCACATAAAGTTTAAGTAAAACTGGATGTACTCTCCATTCGGGTAAGATCACAAAATAAAATTCACCACGTAAGTCAGCGAACTGTACACACTCAGTTTTATCACTCTTAGTGATAACTCGTCTCAGAGTAAAAGCCGCACATAAATTCACACTTTTCTTTATGCATACAAAATTCAAAACACCTTTATATTAAACAAATAAATTATGGCATGTAATTACTAATTAAACATTTCCGATCCTGAATAAACTTCCAGCCGACTTTTGTGGCCGAGCGGTTCTAGGCGCTTCAGTCCGGCACTGCACGTCCGCTACGGTCGCAGATTCGAATCCTGCCTCGGGCATGGATGTGTCTGATGTCCTTAGGTTAGTTAGGTTTCAGTAGTTCTAAGTTTTAGGGGACTGATGACCTCAGATGTTAAGTCCCATAGTGCTCAGAGCCATTTGAGCCAATAAACTTCAAGAACTTGTATTTCATAATCAATAAAATTTCATCACCTAAGAGAAATTAGTAGTTTGCTAAAACCGATTCAAATCACAGTCAACTCGTGTCTGGGCGATGATGTTATGAATCGACACTTGCTTGAGAGCCGAGCGGTTCTAGGCGCTTCAGTCTGGACTGATGACCTGAGATGTTAAGTCCCATAGTGATCAGAGCCGTTTTGAACTTGCTTTGAATAAACGAAATACCTGTACTGAAAAATAGTGTCAGTTGAGTAATTTACTGACTTTTATAACAAATTTGGTGCCCCTTGCATCGCTACACAGCCCCCCAATCTGTAATGTCGCGATAAGATCGAAGACATTACAGGATTCACTGGAGCATGCAAGGGTTGTGTACCATGCTGTTATACTGTACCTTAGTTCAGCCATCCCAAGATTCATACCAAATGAGTAATTGTAAATGGGGGCCTCACAGAAATTGCCCATTTAAATGAATCTCCAAAAGTCAATGAATTTGTTCGAATTTCACTTTTTGACACGATGCACTTCACACTCACTACACAACACACACACACACAATACTTCACTATTTGGTGAGGAGCCCTTTCAACTGGCTGCACAAGGGAGGGATTGCAGCCAGTTCCGATAGAAAATGGATAGAAGTGCGACCTCCACCGAGCCATATATGCAGCTACAGTCGGTTCTGTCATCTTCATTCTTGCTTTTCAAACGAGCCGCATACAGTGTCAGGTCGAATGACACTTGGACTATCTGCACTAACCTAAGTCATCCGACCACCACCTCATCCTAGGGACTGGTGCCAAGTTTGAATTTTGGCGGGAAGATAGGTCAATTGGGCTACCTCTGCTACCCTAAGAAAATGGCGCGAAAGAAATGACACTTGGACTAATCTAAGTCACCTGACCGCCACCTCCTCCTAGCGATTTGTAGGGAAAGGACTCAGCCTGCACTGGGCTGGTGGAGAGAGGAAGGAGTGTACTTTATTTATTTTGGAACAATTTATTTAGGGATGGAGTATCCTTACTACACTGATACAAAACACACACTCTGACATGGTTGGGGTCACGGCACACAGCCTACAGACATCAAACCACTAAAAGACTCTGCAAACATGCTTGCTGATTGTCAACTGTCGAAATCATGCATCAGTCTTTATTTAACAATTTGAGCCACTACTGCCATCCGGTGTGTTCACCACGAGGTCCAGAGCCCAACTGACCTAATGCACAGCACCACCACCAGACCATACAATTAACCCTCTCATCTGTTCGACCACTCTCTCTCTCTATCGCTATTCTAAAGGGACACCTCTGACATGCAGATACCGACGTCACAGATCGTGCTGTTCCACTGCTCATGAGGTGTGTGTGACACCCAGACTAACGTTACAGATCATGCTGTTCCAGCGCTCATGAAGTGTGTGTGTGTGTGAGACGCACATATGGATGTCACAGATCATGCTGTACAAAAACTGTTCCACCGCTCCTAAATAATTCAGTACACTGATGTGCGGACACGAAATCAACTCTTAAACTGTCCAAATAACGCATAGCATAGCCTACAGACCTGCTTGCCAAATAATCCAACAGACACATGTAAGCACTGACCACAGCCCCCTGTCCACTGCACAACACTGAAGGCTACTAGTAAAGTAAAGTGACCGTTAGCTGCCAAGTCATGCACAGCTGCTCGTAATCATGAGGCGGCGACATCCCATCCATACTCTGTAGCTGAGAAATTCCTCTAAAATATGTGTTCACCTGGGCACAGTTGCTGATGTGACCGGATGAGAGTGGGAACCTATTTCTTCAGAGTGCACTTACACTGGGTCCGGAGAATGTGCTAGTGTGTTTTTTAACATTGCTGGCATGATCACGCTATAGCTGGGGTATGTGTCCAGTGGGAACCCGTTCACCATTGTTTTCTGCAGAGGAGACTTTCAGTGCTAAAATTATCTTCCACAGATCGCTAAATTGCACTCACAGTTAAACCCACAAAACTTGTCTACTGATCATCAAATACATACATAGTAGACTCACAAGAATATCGCAAGCCAGGAACATATTTACCAGTCTAACTACAATTAAATATTATTACAACTGCCGCAACAGTCTGACACTGATTGATATACATGTAATGTGCTCTTGACGGCTGTGCTTCAGGAACGAATATTCATACCTATAGTGCACATAATTTTCCACATAAAAAACTGTCTCATACCCTCACGGTTATCTATGTGCTGAATCTATATGTCCCTCACGATAGGACACACACTCATCTTCTGTAGCCATGCTACAACATAAGCCACAGTAACCTTACAATACAATATATACCCATTTTACACAAAAAGTGCAGTTATCTTTTATATCTGTATAGCACCTGAAAAAATTATGGTATAACTACAGTCACACCAGCTGTATGTCACGATGCTCCTCAGCCCTAGGGAAGTACTGTCAGCCTTTTCTTTCTTTCTACAGATGAGACATTCAGTGGCAGTAAACTATTTTACACTGATCACCATATTGAAACGCCAACCCAACCTCGCAAAGTGCAATACATATCGTCAAATAAGGAAACACTGTTACTCAATTACACTGTTCTCCCACTGAGGACAGGAGCTTGATTATTAGGGCGTGAAACCGACCTCCATCCCAGCAATACATCACCATGTACTGTATCGATCTAGTAAACATACAATTCATATCCTCTGCCATACAAAATCATCCCTTTTACATCAGAGTACCCTCAGCAGACCAAAGTCGCTCTCAGAACAGTTCTACAAATTCGGGACTGTTTCCCCTTGGCACAAACGCGTTACTGTTTCTGCTCCAAACCTCCTTCCTTGCTTGCTCGTTTTTCTACGCACATCTCCAGACTTGGGAATTACAAGAACACACGTATTTTCGCAGGTTCACCATAATATTATACTATTTTCGCAGTACTTCTCGTTATCAAACACTAGGCAGCATCCTACCGATCGTTAGCGCAACATAATTCCCAAGATATAGACTGGAAAATATTTCTCTACAAATCTAAACTTTGGCCAGGTGCAGCATGCTGTAAACCACTGAGTAGCTAGAAACAAATAGAGGAAACAGATATTTACACTCTCGAATACCGATATCAGTGATGTAACAGACTCCAAATGATCCCTATAATTTACAAGCCCACTAAGGCCTTTCCCATGTCTAGAGAAGAGGCAAACGTGTCTTCCACATGCTAGATGCACGCACCATAATCGATCTTCTCTCAACTAAATAAAGGCGCGAAATGTGCAGAAGCAGTCAACTGAACAATTTACATGGGAGGCAATAACGTTACATCGCAAATGCATCTCCATACAGAATCTTCTCAAATTTCCACTTGATCATGAAAGCTGCCAAACACATACTGAGTATTAGTTCGCTATTCGGTCGTCTAGACGAAGGCAAAGTTAACTCAGATACATTCCTACACTCCAACAGGCCTCTGCATTCAGACGGCTAATGCCGTTAACAGGAAATGTGAATCATTACCACCACAGGCCATGCATACACGGAATCATTCTGGAAAACCAGTCACATATATGTTTTATCATTATACTTACAATTAAATGTTACGATCACAGTCTCAATTGAATGGCATTCGACAATGAGCGAAGTATCAGAAATACACCCTGCTGAAGGCTGTGGCTCTGGAAATGGAAATATTTGTACCTTCCTTACTACTGGACATAGTCTCTTCCTTTACACATGTCGGAACACAAACATATACATTATAAGCCTAATGCTCAAATGCGACTATATCACGTTCACCCCACTACTACTAAGTGTAATATTTGACCAATAAATGATTCCACATCATGCAAAATAATACTGACCGAAAATCAACAATGGGTGGGCATGTGTCTTAGGTTTTTGTTGCGAGTGCTACCACTTGCCTTAGAAAGAGAGACGTAATCGGCAGACGTTAAAAAAAATCCGATCGCAACAACTACTGCATGTTACTGTCACATAGAGATGGGCAAACTGAAACAACTAACTGTTTCAAAACAAATGAAACAGTACAATGTAATGTTTCGAAACGCTGTTTCGAAACAGTGAAACAGTTTGTGTCTTATAATTGTATAGGCCGTCACATTATATAATATTGAGTGCCTACTGTATAAATATTGTCATAAAAACACAAATGAGGTGCGAGACCGCCAATCATATCGCAGAAAGTGTGAAACTTTCACTTAGGCGTCTTTGCAGTTCCATATTTCGTGTAGCAGCAAATGCACTGCTTTCGTATCATGTGACTTTCATATTTTCCAATCGGCCGAGGTCAGACTTAATATGTTTGACATAACAGATTTTGCCAAACTCGTTTCCCTGTATTCTAGTGCATAATTTTGATAGGTTTTATGAGTGATGATCTGTATGTGCTCTTGAAAAGGCATATCATGAGATATAATTTATTGAGATAACATCCTGGAAGTGAGGCACTGAATTAACATTTATGAGTATGCCACTCACACTTTTACTACCCGCAGATAAATTTTCCATTGTTTGTAACACAGAGCAGGATGCAAAGTGACTGATGCACGCAGATCAAAAAATTACCGTAACAGACTGGAGGATATAGCGCAATGGTCAAGTATGGCAGTTTCTCATCAAACATTCACAAGTTAGCTGGATACATCTCATAGTAAGTACACTTGATAGAATAGGAAAACATGTCAAGGTAACTGAAATGCAGAGATTCGTATGTTTCTTTGAAGTATAAAGCAGTTCCTACAGTGTAATGCCTTTGTGATACCTGTATCATGGCAAATCTGCCTCTACACCACTTATAGTTCTTGCTAAAGAAGTTTGTTTGAGGTACAGGTACATGGAGTTCCCTCAAGTAGTCATAGCAAGCAGATGTATTACCATTTTATTATATACTTGCCCAGGAAATCAGAGATGAAATTACGTTGTTGTAGAAATGCAATTTTTATCACAGTATCTGAACGCCAAAAACAAAAGTATCGTACAATTGTTGATTTGCCTGAGAATTTTTTATCATACACAAGTATCAAGATGCCTATAGTGTAATAACCAAACACAGCACATTTAAAAAAATATACACACAAACATATACATACACAAATCAGATAATTATTCTCAAACACATAAATGAATAAATAACATACTAAAAAAAATTAAACTCACTGAATGGTGAGCAAAAACGTGTCTTCTGTGTGCAACAAATTTGAGAAAAATGTTCTTGTAAGGTAGCTACATACACAGTTTAGTGGACTAAACAAAATACAATCAAATATAAATTCAGTGCACTCTGTCCAGAGAAGAACAAAATCAATTGAAATTTTCCTGTTTCATTTCTGAGTAGATCTGCTGTGACTAGTTGTAGTTTAGAAATATCATTTTTGATACTTTTTCGCTTGAAAGACGGGATCGTCTGTCTGTTATTGTTTGCCCCTGCTTTGAAAATATGCGCTCACATGGAACAGAGGTGGCCATAATACAAAGATGTCGTTTCATTATTTCAAACAGTGTAGGAAACAACACATGATTTTCTTTCCACCACAGCAATGGATCTTGTGATCTGTGTATCAGTGGCATCTTCATATATCTATCAAGCTCGACTATACTTGCAGCACGTGGATTGTCTACACTTTGGATCAAGCCACCTACAGCTTGGTCAAAATCTTGCCAAATGTTGCCACTGCTAGAAGTGAATGTGCTCACCTCAACTGGTTTGGCTGGTGGCGGATTTTCTGTAGAACACCGAGTGGGTTTTTGTCGTATTGCACAGCACTTGTTAATTATGCCATCTTTTGTTTCTTTTAACCGATGCCCAGTTTTTGGAAAACCATGCTCCCTGAAGCGAGGATCCAATAATGTTGCCTCACAAGCAATTGCTTTATCTGCAAACTTTTGAACGAGGCGGGTACAGATTCCGTCCTCAAGTTTAGCAATTAATGTATTAGTGGCTTCATTGCTGTGATCTGAGTTTTTTAGTCTCACACAATGACTTTGTAAACCTTTGCTTAATAAGACAACTTTTGACAAGGTTACATTTCTTTCACTGCTAATTTCTGTTGTGACTTGTTCAAAAGGAGATAGTATTTCACAAGATTTTTCAATAACTAACCAGTCTTCATTGGACAGTTTTGTTTGTGAATCCACACTGAGGATGGCAAGGGTGCTTTGCAAAGGCTCTTTGATTTTCAAAAGCCTGTCAAACATTTCATATGTGGAATTCCATCTCGTAGGGCAATCTTGTTTCGGTGTTAAAATAGGAACGCCCATTTGCTTCTGAATATTGTGTAATTTCTCAAGTGCTTGAGGACTTCTTTTGAAAAATTCCACTATTGACTTCACCTTTGCCCTTGTGTCTGTAATTGGTTCAAGGCTTGCTTGCACGATTAAATTCAGTGTATGTGCAAAACAAGGTACATGCCACCATTTGCACATCATCACTGCCTTCACCATATTAGGTGCGCTATCTGTAGTGCAAGCTACAATTTTATTGGTGATACCCCAAGTTGAAGTCACATTTTGTAATTCATTGGAAATGTTTTCTGCTGTATGCTTGTCATGGAATTTAAAACTAGATAACAAATATGACTTCAGATTGCAGTTTTCATCAATGAAGTGAGCAGTCACTGCAATATAATTCTCATTTTTCACAGATGTCCATCCATCAGTTGTAATGCAGATGTAGGATGCAGCTTGCACTGCAGATCTTACTCGCACTAGTGTGCTGTCGAACACTTGAGAGAGTAAACTGTGGGAGAGTGTTTTTCTACTTGGTGGTACATAGTTTTCATTTAATAAATAAGTCATTTTTCTAAACTCTACACTCTCAACTACATTAAATGGAAGGTATTCTTTAACAACAAGTCTTAAAATCTGTTCGTCTATTTTGGCTCGTTTGGATGAAGGCACTGGTCTTGATGCAAATCCAGTAATCTTTGTTTGTTTACCACACCTACCCAGAACTGAACTGGTGGAAGTGCTGGGTATTTCTTGCACAGATTGTTCATCTTGACGCACAGGCACTGGAATGGCAGATTCCTGAACAGTTGCTGTGGAAACTGAACTGGTTTCGTGACTGCCCAGATTCATAAAGACTGATTTCGAACGAGTTTCACTTAAATTAACTGTTTGATGCTTATGTCGCAAGTGTCTGTTTAAGCAAGAAGTTGAACTACTTTTAAACGACAACACTGCCGAGCACAAGTTACATTTAATTTTCTCAGGATTTATCTTCATAAAATAATCCCACACCGGACTTCGTAACGCCATAGCTGAAGACAGAAGAACTAACACGAACTGTACTGGAGGCGGGATAAAATTGCAGAAACAATGGATACGCTACTGGGATTCCCACATTTCGTTAGTATGGGTAATATATACCTGGCCTGCTAATATCCATACACACAAAAGAAATCATTGTGGAGAATAGGCACATTGACTATAGACTCACAAATAAAGCCACATAATTCGAATAAATGACAAAATATAAGAGAAAAAAATTTTTGTCCCTTAAGGTGTTTCGAATCATTACTATAAATCCACCATGCTTCTCAGCCCTTCCCGTTCACCATTACATCATCAATGATCCGTCAATCATATTGATTTTCAAGTGCATCCAATTTACGTATGTGTCTAAAAATTGCCACTCTACGCTTTTTCTAATTCAAAATGTTGTAGGTTTACTTGAGTTTTTTAATATGATTACTGTACATCAACAGATAAGCATATGTTATAGGAGATGTGTAAGTTAACTGAATGTTTTTCACACTTTTATTATTTTGAATGCCAATAGTGTGCTTTATTTTATTGTTTGTTAGTGTTTATAAAGTATATATTACGCCATTTCGGAATAGAGCAATCAATTAGAAACGAAGCTTTATTTTCGGAAATCTTAAGCTTCATGCTGTTGTGTGTCAAAAGGATTTCGACACTCTTGAAAGAGTTCGATGAAGTAGCATATTAAACGTATTTCCGTATTTGTGCCATGCCCGAATCTCGTCCGAGACAAAGCGAAATGAAACATCACTGTTTCGATACAGTTAGTCCGTTCCAAGCACAAGTGGACTGAAACAGCGTTATTTTGAAACAACGATACAGTTTCTGTGGCTGGCTCGAGATCGAATCAGGTAACCGAAATGAAACATCACTGTTTCGATACAGTTAGTCCGTTCCAAGCACAAGTGGACTGAAACAGCGTTATTTTGAAACAACGATACAGTTTCTGTGGCTGGCTCGAGATCGAATCAGGTAACCGAAATGAAACATCACTGTTTCGATACAGTTAGTCCGTTCCAAGCACAAGTGGACTGAAACAGCGTTATTTTGAAACAACGATACAGTTTCTGTGGCTGGCTCGAGATCGAATCAGGTAACCGAAATGAAACATCACTGTTTCGATACAGTTAGTCCGTTCCAAGCACAAGTGGACTGAAACAGCGTTATTTTGAAACAACGATACAGTTTCTGTGGCTGGCTCGAGATCGAATCAGGTCCCGTTATCCGACACAGAGCGGAATGAAACACCACTGTTTCGAAACAGTGAAACATAGCCGTTTCGAAACAATGAAACAGTTCCACGTATCGATACACTGTTCCGAAACATAGAAACAGTAGCCAAGTCTACTGTCACAAGCTATCTTGGTTCTACAGGTGCACACAAGTATCCATGTTAAAAGCTATACCGGCTTTATGAATCGAGGTATGATGTTACTCTGAATGAGGTGGTTCTTTCCAGACAAATACCATGATGGTGATCGTAGCAACGTGTATTATCAGATCAACATATTGCCCACGATGCAACCTCGTGATAAAATTACTGCATTTTGAAAGTGATTTGGTTAAGGATCGTGGCATGTAAGTGGTATTTGCAACTCCCTCACACCGCCCCAGCTAGATAATTCTATAGTATTTGTAGCACATTCTGTCTCGGTACCATATCAGAGGTTCTGCGATATACCCACTGATTTATAGGCGATGGCTGATTGCGAAGGAACACAAACAGTAGTAGTAGATGATGTGCCCGTGGAGGTTGTAAGAAAATGTACACTAGATTCTCAGAGCTCTAGTGTTACGCTATCCGCTAGAAATGATGTCTGGGATTTGGAAACAGGTCTTTCCATTCAAGCAAATACCCACATCGGATCACAGCCTCAAGTGAATCATATTTCTGGCACTGTCATATCTCTCAATGAGTCACCTTCCTCGAACCTGTCTGTTACAGTAAAATTACAGCCTGGATTTTAGCCAGTCCCTACGATTCTTGCAGATGCGCCCATGTCTACAGCTTTGCTCATGCGATCGTTCCATTTTTAAGTCAGAACTGAGCAGAAGTCGGAGAAAACCATAGCCACCACCTTCTGCAACCCGTGTAGAAACAGAGCGACCTGAGTTAGTGCGATAGGAGCATGTTTTGGCCGTTTAATGGAAATGCGCACATTGTGGTGCACCCCCAAAATTACATGCAAATACTACAGAACCGCGTACATTCAAATCTATCGCCCCAACATGCTATCATCGTTATTCTCTACCTCCAAACACAGAAAAATTAAGAACTATAGAAGTTCCACTAACTTCATCCGGTATAGACACCATTTCTCGCGCAATGACGCAAAGCTGCGGTGCGGATCCAGTGCAGAGAGGGAGATTTCACAATGCTTCCCCAGAATAGCGCAGCGTGCAACCCTCCAAGCATTCCTAACGGTATACCCCATCCCTCACTGAATTTACACCTCAAACTGCTGCTGGTACTGCTGCTGCCTGTATGGAACGATCCTACTTAATATACAGGCACCGCAGAGGCCACTTTAAAGTTTGATCACCTACACTCTAGGCGAATGATCGTATCCACGCTCCCTCTGGTCCTGTTTAGTTGTTTGAAGCACTGTTTTCTAACAAGCTTTGTACAAGACCAAACAATTCGTTTTTCTGCCACGTCTCCGAGTCCTGTGCCAGGTTCTAAACTGACATTAAGAAGTTGTGATCCACAGCCTTTCACAGGAAACTAGACGTTGCACAGTGTAAATCATGTTCTTAGGGCGGATACCATGACACGCCACACATCGACTGATTTTAGATAAAAGACAGGTGCAACATAAGGTAACCAGAAGATTTGCTCGCGTTGTGCCGTCTCCAAAGTACAGTCCGAAGATGATTCACGAGTTCTACATTTAGACTCGTCTCTCGCACTGACGGAATAGCTGATAACTCTTCGTTCCGTTTCGACTGGCTCCTCATATTGCAGTCATACATGCATACATGCAAGCACTGTTTCGCTGCTAGCAACCCTCAGAAGGTGTCACCCATCCACAAAACTCATTCTCCAACTCAGACAAGCGCTGTCAGTCAATCATTATGTGGTAACCAAGAGCTTGCCAATGCACGGATGGGATGGAAAAGACACCGCCGATGTACTGTAATAATAAGCATCACAGTTCATAGCGCAAACAATTTTAGCAATTTTACAGTAACTTCAACACCGGCCAATGATGTGACAGCATGTTTCCCCAATTTCAGTATCATAGCTAAACAACCCCTTCTCCACTTTGCTGGTATCATTGCAAACGTGGATAGAGGACTGTTTAGTACATCCATTCTTTGTTAACTCTGGAACACATAAATCATCAAAGTACTCCAGACAGCGCTCCACATATTTCTAACACCTTGAGCATTGTGATTAATTTACGATCTATCTCTATTTGTAAGGGAGTCATAGAGCATTACCGCTGTCTTTGGGTAAAATTAGAGAGTGAAAGACCCTCCTCACACTGTCATTGACCAAACCGCCATGCAGCACCGTTACTGAATTAATCTGCAACTATGCAGAAGAACACTGCTACACTCCACACTCGTGAATGAATGGAGCTTTCTGAGTCCTCACCCACCCAAGTGCATGAGATTTCTCGAGATGCGCCTATGTCGATGAGCTTAGCACTCCTTATCAGTGTATAGTAACACATTTCAAAGTGTCGTCATGTAATAGCAGACGGTTAAGAAGAACAATAAAAGACTGATTTTTATGCGCGATGGAGATCCAGATGGCTGGTGTTCGAAAGCATTTTTACGTAAATCAACCAAGCTATCAACTCTAAAGTATTGTTCGAGAGTCTATGATCGGTACCTGGAAGGTATCAGTAAGAGAGAACATAAACACACACACTCCTAAGGCTACAACGTTCTGCACTTAAAACGGGCAAAAATGTTAGATCACCTGCGTTTCCAACCTATCAGTCGTATGGAATGTAGCGCTGTTAATATTCCAGTGTAAGAAATATATTTCAAGCGCATGACATACATCCTTCTTCCCGGTTTCTCTACGAAAAACTATGTTGTCGAACCGTAAAACGAAAAAACTACTTCATCAAAAGATTTTCTCTGCGTGATACGAGCACAATATAGCTTTACAGAGACGTATAGTGTCCAGTGTTCACATCTGACCATGGTTCATAAATTATATGATGACTGCATCAGAGACATATAAAATAATCGTTAGTAGTGGGGGATACTTCCTACAAGGAAACAAATAAGCACATAGCAGCAGCGTCTGACATGCGAAAATTACAAGTCATTCCATCACTAACTCTGTAAACAGCACATCTGTCAGGCAAATGTGTACATGGGGATCGCAGCGCCTCACAAGCACCTATCGCTAACTTAGTTATGACGCTGAAGTCATATCAGAGCTCGTTTAGAGGAATGTGTCAAGTTTCATCACACATGAGATGCAAGTCCTATGATGACCGACAGGTTTACCGTTAACGATCGCAAGTAGACAGGGCTTTAAATCACATACACAACACGTGGCTGTATACGAGCATTACACAGGCTATGTCACGCGACTGATACATCTGGACAGAACAGTGGAAAAATTTACCTGCAGCATCTTCTCTTTCTCTAGAATGCATCAGTCAACCATTAAATCGTACCTCGTTACAGCTCCACCTCAATAGACATACAGTGTAATGCTGCCTCGACGGAAAAAATTTGACCGCCTCCCTGATTCCCTTCGTTTCGATGTCGACGTTTCCTCGTATTCCTCTTGTTGGCGCGAACGAGAAGATACGCAAGTACTTCCTCACTTTCCCCACACTTTGATGTATATTAGGGCAATTTATACCGATTCCCTCGTTATTTTTCGAAATTCTATCGATCTTATGTCAGATCCATACGATCATGACATAACCTCTCGTTCTATGTTCTAAAATTGCTTGTAGATGTAGCACAGCCACCAACACCTAGCCCAAATGCACTGATCGGGAAGCATAATATAGCACTATACTCGACTGTATCCAGTCACCTCCACATTTAGAGAGCGTTTGTTCTGTTTTCTGTCTATAACAGTTTATTGCCGCTGAATATGACGTCTGTAGAAAGAAAGAAAAGGCTGACAGTGCTCCTCTACGGCTGAGGAGCATCGTGACATATATCTGGTGTGAGTGTAGGCATACCATAATTTTTTCAGGTGCTATACAGATATAAAAGATAACCGCACTATTTGTGTAAAATGTGTATGTGTTGTATTGTAAAGTTACTGTGGATTATGTTGTAGCATGACTAGAGAAGATGAGTGTGTGTCCTATCGTGAGGGACGTATAGATTCAGCACATAGATAACCGTGAGGGTATGAGAGATATTTCTTACACGGGAAATTATGCGTGTTATAGATATGAATATTCGTGAGTGCAATTTGGCGATCTGTGGAAAATAATTTTAGCACTGAAAGTCTCCTCTGCAGAAGACAATGGTGAACGGTGCTCCCACTGGACCCATACCCCAGCTATAGCGTGATCATGCCAGCAATGTTAAAAAACACACTAGCACATTCTCCGGACCCAGTGTAAGTGCGCTCTGAAGAAATAGGTCCCCACTCTCATCCGGTCGCGTCAGCAACTGTGCCCATGTGAACACTTATTTTGAGTGGAATTTCTCACGTACAGAGTATGAATGGGATGTTGCTGCCTCATGATTGCGAGCAGCTGTGCATGACTTGGCAGCTGACGGTCGCGTCACTTCGCTGGTAGCCTCCAGTGCAGCGCAGTGGACAGGGGGCTGTGGGTAGTGCTTGGTGTGTCTGTTGGATTATTTAGCGAGCCGTTCTGTAGGCAGTGCTATATGTTATTTGGACAGTTAACGAGTTGATTTCGTGTCTAACACATCAGTGTACAGAATTATTGGCCGTGCGGTTCTAGGCGCTCCAGTCCGGAGCCGCGCTGCTGCTACGGTCGCAGGTTCGAATCCTGCCTCGGGCATGGGTGTGTGTGATGTTCTTAGGTTAGTTAGGTTTAAGTAGTTCTAAGTTCTAGGGGACTGATAACCACAGCAGTTGAGTCCCATAGTGCTCAGAGCCATTTGAACCATTTTTGTACTGAATTATTTAGGAGCGGTGGAACAGTTTTTGTATAGCATGATCTGTGACGTCTGTATGCGTGTAACACACACATACATCATGACTGGTGGAACAGCATTATCTAGAATGTCAGTCTGGGTGTCACACACACGTCACGAGCAGTGGAACAGCACGATCTGTGACGTCGGTATCCGCACGTCAGAGGTGTCCCGTTAGAATGGCGATAGAGAGAAAGTGGTCGAACAGATGAGGGGGTTGAAAGTATGCTCTGGTGGTGGTGCTGTGCACTAGGTCAGTTGACCTCTGGACCTCGTGGTGAACACACAGGATGGCGGTAGTGGCTCAAATTGTTTAAATAAAGATTGGTGCATGATTTCGACAGTTGACAATTAGCAACCATGTTTGCAGAGCCTTTTAGTGGTTTGATGTCTGTAGGATGTGTGACATGACCCCCACAATGTCAGAGCATGTGTTTTGTATTTGTGTAATAAATATGCTCCATCCCTAAATAAATTTTTCCCAAATAAATAAAGTACACTTCTTCCTCTCTCCACCAGCCCAGTGGAGGCTGAGTCCTTCTTCCATGAATCCCTAGGAGGAGGTGGCGGTCAGGTAACTAAGGTTAGTCCAAGGGTGGCGGTCAGGTTACTTAGGTTAGTCCAAGTGTTCTTTTTTTCCCGCCATTTTCTTAGAGTAGCATAGGTGGTAGCCCAATTGACCTTTCTTCCCACCAAAATTCAAACTTGGCACTGGTTCCTAGGAAGAGGTGGCGGTCGGGTGACTTAGGTTAGTTGAGGTAGCCCAATTGCCCTTTCTTTCCCGCCATTTTCTTAGGTGTAATACATTATCTGTTGTGTCTAGACAATACAGCCTAGACACAATGAGAGGAAGCCGAAAGGCACGCGCTTAAACTCACGCAGGCTGGCGTGAGGTCTGAAACAGGATACGTAATGAATGCTATAAAGAAAAGTACGTAGCTTCTGGAATACTTAACTTTAATCCACATTTGTAGAACATCGCTCTTGATGATACATTAATAGAATCTCAATATCAATTGAATATGGCGCCTTGCTAGGTCGTAGCAAATGTAGCTGAAGGCTATGCTAACTATCGTCTCGGCAAATGAGAACGTATTTGTCAGTAATCCATCTCAGGCAAAGTCGGCCGTACAACTGGGGCGAGTGCCAGGACGTCTCTCTAGACCTGCCGTGTGGTGGCGCTCGGTCTGCAATTACTGACAGTGGCGACACGCGGGTCCGACGTATACTACCGGACCGCGGCCGATTTAAAAGCTACCACCTAGCAAGTGTGGTGTCTGGCGGTGACACCACATGCCTCCCCCGCAAATCGGCGAACGGTTGTGTTATAAGGCTTCCGCCCGCCGTGGGGAGGACCCCATGTTGACGTATGCGACGAGGTGGGGGGCCTAACAACAGGCGAGGCCGTGCCACCTGCACCCTGCCATTCGGTCCGAGGGGAGCTAGGAAACGCCTGAAAACCTAGTCCAGGGTGCACGCCAACATGCGGTGTATGCGCCCGTAAAGAGACAGGAGGGGCCGTAGGGTCGACCTCCATCGCGGCGGGGTACCCGACAGGCGAAGACGACATCTGGTCCGGAGCGGGCAAGAGTTCCATGTCGGAAGACAGCTGGTCACGGGAAGCGATCGGCGGCGCGTGACCCACGGAGGCGCTTGGCGGCTGCAGCGAAGCGTCCACTGCGGGCGTCGCCGGCGGGAGAACAGGCAGCGGCGGCGGCGGCGGCGGCGGCGGCGCGTCGCCATGTGGCAAAATGGAAGGCATTGTCGGTAACACCTGGGGATGAGGCGAGCCAGTAGATGGGTCCCCAGGGCGCTGACCGGACGGCACCGTCGCTGAAAGCAGACGGGGAGCGGCAGCACCCGTGCGACGACAGAGGCGCAGCTGATTGAGATGCCGACGCACCTCACCAAAGGCCCCCAAAACCTGATACATAGCGCAGCCGAGGCAGCGAAGAATGCGCCCTGCGAGCCAACGCCGTGAACCTCGATAGTTGCGATAGCATACAACGTCGCCTGGAGCAAAAACAGGTAGCTGCCGCTGCACAGGAACCTGATGCGGCGGATGCAGCAAAGACATCAAGGTTCGAGGAGGACGACTGTGGAGCAACTCAGCCGGCGAGTGACCATCTCGGGGCTGAGAGCGATACGAAGAGAAAAAGAGCAATAACGCGTCCTCCCGAGAATGCGACTCTTTCAACTTCAACATCTGGGACTTGAAAGTCCGGACCAATCGTTCAGCGGCACCGTTTGACTGAGGCGAAAACAGCGCGGATGTCTAATGTTGAATACCATTGGCCTTGCAGAATGACTGAAATTCTGCAGACATGAATTGTGGGCCATTGTCGGAAACAATAGTCTGTGGAAGACCTTCAATGCAAAAGAAAGCGGATAACGCTTGGATGGTGGCAGATGACGTCGTGGAAGACATCCGTACAACAAAAGGAAAATTACTGAAGGAATCGACCACAACCAACCATCGAGCATTCCAGAATGGACCAGCAAAATCTATGTGTAAGAGTTGCCAAGGGGAAGTGGCTTTTGGCCATGCAAAGAATTTCCGCGGTGGGGCGGATTGTTGTTCGGCACTCGCCATGCAGCATCGATTCCGAACCAAGTACAGTGCTGACGAGCAAATTGTTTCGTTCGCACTATACCCCTATGTCCTTGGTGGAGAAGCCGTAAGACAGAGGACTGTAACGAACGTGGGACCACGACTCTGGACTGATCATTATCAGAACGTAACAGCAAAACACCACGTCAAACAAAAAGTCTCTCCTTGTGAGCAAAAAATCGGCGAACCAACGGATCCTCGTTCTGTGATTTCGACAAGGGCCATTGCGTAGCAACAAAACACAAAACGGTAGCAAGGACAGGGTCAGCAGCTGTGGCTGTCTGTAGCTATACGACGAAAATCAATCGGAAACGATTCGACCACGTCATCGGTTTCCGCATCAACGAACATGCAAGCAAGTTCGGAAGAATCGAATGCTCTATCCTCAGCAACAGGCAAACGGGACAACGCATCGGCGTTTCCGTGCTTAGCAGTGGACCGATACAAGATATCGTAGCGGTACTGCGAGAGGAAAATAGACCAGCGAATGAATTTCTGCGCTATACGTGGAGGTACAGGCTTGGTCGGATGAAAAAGTGACGTCAAAGGTTTGTGGTCTGTGATGATGGTAAAGTGACGACCATAAAAGAAATCGTGAAACTTAGTAACACCCAATACGAGAGCCAAAGCTTCTTTCTCGATCTGTGACTAATTTCTTTGCGCAGACGAGAGCAATTTGGACGCAAAGGCAATAGGGCGATCATGCGATCCATCTTTGTGCGCAAGCACAGCACCGATCCCGAAATCCGATGCATCTACCATCAACAAAAGGGGTTTCTGGGGATCGAATGGCGTAAGGCAAGTATTTGAAAGCAACGCCGATTTCAACCGGCGAAAGGCGCGTTCGCATTCCGTCGTCCAGACGAACGGAACACCTTTACGGCGTAAGCGATGAAGCGGAGCTGAAATGGAAGAGGCATGGGGAACATAGCGATGATAATAGTTAATTTTACCCAAAACACTCTGTAGCTGCTTCAAATTCTGCGGCGAAGGCAAGTCCTGTATGGCACGGAGGTGCTCTGGACTCGGATGTATGCCTTGTGCATTGATTACATGTCCCAAATATGGTAAGTCACGAGCAAAAAACACACATTAGTCCATCCGCAAGCGAAGACCATTTTGTCGCAAGACCTGAAATAATGTTCTGAGATTGGATAAATGTTCGTCTTCCGTGTTTCCGGAGATCACAATATCGTCCAGATAGTTTGCTGCAGTAGGGACCGACGCACAAACAGTTTGCAGATATTGCTGAAACAATGCAGGGGCGGATGCACACCCGAATGGCAGTGTTTTGAATCGGTACAAACCCAGATGCGTGTTAACCACCAAGACGCGCTGGGATTCGTCGTCCACTGGTATTTGCAAGTACGCATCTGCTAGGTCCAACTTCGACTAAAAATATTTACCCGGGCACAGTTTGTCAAAAAGATCTTCTGGGCGGGGTAAAGGATAAGTTGCAATCACTAGTTGTGGATTCACCGTTGCCTTGAAGTCCACACAAAGTCTCAATTTTCCGGAATGTTTTGGCAAAATCACTATGGCTGATGCCCAGAGAGAAGCCTGCACACGTTCAATCACACCTTGTGATTCCAAATCGTGTAATGTGTGGTGTCACCGCCAGACACCACACTTGCTATGTGGTAGCTTTAAATCGGCCGCGGTCCATTAGTACATGTCGGACCTGCGTGTCGCCACTGGCAGTGATCGCAGACCGAGCGCCACCACACGGCAGGTCTCGAGAGACGGACTAGCACTCGCCCCAGTTGTACGGACGACTTAGCTAGCGATGCACACTGATGAAGCCTCGCTCATTTGCAGAGCAGATAGTTAGAATAGCCTTCAGCTAAGTCAATGGCTACGACCTAGCAAGGCGCCATATCAATTGATAGTTATCGTATGAAGCATGTCTCATCAAGAACGATGTATACAAATAATGGATTAAAGTTAAGTATTCCAGAAGCTACGTACTTTTCTTTATAGCATTCATTACGTATCCTGTTTCAGACCTCACGCCATCCTGCGTGAGCTTATAGCGTGCATTTCGGCCTTCTCTAGCAATATAACAAGTGGCGACGAGGCTTAAAAGCGGATTTCGCGTTCGTATTGCTCTAATTTACTTGTCATGGCTTCGCCACAATCTCCAGATGTACTGTCCGAATTTTATCGCTTGCAGAATCAGCAGACGCAGGCGTTATTGGATGCCCTTGGACAGCTCGTTCAGGGTCAACGTGCACTGCAAAACGATGCAGCAGCCGCCGCTTCACCGCTGCCGCAGCCACAACATGCTGTTGCACCCCCGTTCCGGCCATTTGACCCGGCGATGGAAAGCTGGACAGAGTGGTCCCGCCAATTTGGATTTCATCTCGCCGCCTACAGAATTCAAGGTAACGAGCGGCAGCCTTTCTTATTGGCCTGTGTAGGTGAGTCCACCTACCGTGTGATAGTGAAATTGTTTCCCCAATGCGACGTAGCGACTCTGTCCTACGAAGAATTTTTTTCGGCTTTAGATGCCTATTTCAAAGAAACAGTCAATGTCGTTGCAAAAAGGTATACATTCTTTCGTACCAAACGTACGGCCGGTCAAACTAATCGGGAGTGGGTTGCAACTTTGCAAGGCCTTACAAGGGATTGTGCTTTTGAGTGTGAATGTGGACTCCCTTATTCAGATACTATGGTATGTGATGCAATTGCACAGAACGTTTCTGATGTTCGTATATGGGAGCAAATTTTGAAACTAGTCAATCCCTCCCTTCAACAAGTGATAGACATATTGGATAGGCAAGACACACTTGACTTTGCTCAGGAATCATTTGCAACTTCGCCAGCTGTGTGTCACATTAACCGGCCCGCCGGGCGCGCTGCACGGAACGATAAACAGCCCTCGCGCCCGTCCACGCAGCGGCCGCCGCGCTCTCCACTAAGTGTGCCGCGTAAGCCTGCAAATGCAGTGAAATCATGCCCGCGGTGTGCAACTAGACATTCGCGTGACAATTGCCCATCACGCCAAGCTATTTGCTTTTACTGTAATAAGAAAGGACATGTTCAAAGTGTTTGCCAGAAAATGCTCAGATCAGACAATCACAACCATTCCAGGCCCTTTGCTTCGCGCCGGTATCGAACCACGAATACTCATGCTCGTGAACCTTCGCCTATGGACATTCATGTAGTTAATTCCACTCCGTCCAGTGCCACTTTCTCTACCAGTGACTGTGTTCGTCACACAAAAAGTGTGCGTCGACGTCGCCGGAAATCTCGTCAGGTCGCAAGTGCTTCTGTACCTGTATCAGTTCCAATTGCGCGAGAAAGTCGCTCTTGTCGTCAGCAGGACAATAAACTTTTTGTAGACTTGGACCTTGCAGGCAAAGTGATCCCATTCCAGCTCGATACCGGAGCTGCAGTTTCCTTGATCAATCACGACACGTACAAACAACTGGGCGAACCTCCGTTGCGTGCCGCAAATGTTAAGTTAAATAGTTATTCAGGACAGAATATCCCTGTGTTAGGACAGTGCACTCTTCTTGCAACATACAAGGGACAAACAAAACTTGTGTCATTTTACGTTCTTCGTTCTTCTTCTGCAGTGAACTTGTTTGGTTTAGATTTATTTCAGTTGTTTAACATGTCTATAGTAAATCAGGTACTATCAGTGAACGAGACTGTGCCTTCAGACAGTGTTTCTCATCTGTGTGAAGAATTTGCAGACATTTTTGCGCCGGTCCTAGGTTGCGCTACGAACTATAAAGCACATTTGGACCTGAACGTCAACGAGCAACCGAAATGTTTCAGAGCGCGCAATGTTCCCCACGCATTGCGTGATGAGGTCGCAAGAACATTACATAATTTAGAATCACAAGGTGTGATTGAACGTGTGCAGGCTTCTCTATGGGCATCACCATTAGTAATTTTGCCAAAACCTTCCGGAAAATTGAGACTTTGTGTGGTCTTCAAGGCAACAGTGAATCCACAATTAGTGATTGCATCTTTTCCTTTACCCCGCACGGAAGATCTTTTTGATAAACTGTGCCCGGGTAAATACTTTTCGAAGTTGGACCTCGCAGATGCGTACTTGCAAATACCAGTGGACGAAGAATCCCAGCGCGTCTTGGTGGTTAACACGCATCTTGGTTTGTACCGATTCAAAAGACTGCCATTCGGGTGTGCATCCGCCCCTGCATTGTTTCAGCAATACTTAAAAACTGTTTGTGCATCGGTCCCTACTGCTGCGAACTATCTGGACGATATTGTGATCTCCGGAAACACGGAAGACGAACATTTATCCAATCTAAGAACAATATTTCAGGTATTGCGACAAAATGGTCTTTGCTTGCGGAAGGACAAATGTGTGTTTTTTGCTCGTGACTTACCATATCTGGGACATGTCATCAATGCCCAAGGCATACATCCGAGTCCAGAGCACCTCCGTGCCATACAAGACTTGCCTTCGCCGCAGAATTTGAAGCAGCTACAGAGTGTCTTGGGAAAAATTAACTATTATCATAACTTTATCCAGCATGCCTCTTCCATTTCAGCTCCGCTTTATCGTTTACGCCGTAAAGGTGTTCCATTTGTCTGGACGACGGAATGCGAACGCGCCTTTCGCCAGTTGAAATCGGCGTTGCTTTCAAATACTTGCCTTACGCCATTCGATCCCCAGAAACCCCTTTCGTTGATGGTCGATGAATCGGATTTCGGGATCGGTGCTGGGCTTGCGCACAAAGATGGCTCGCATGATCGCCCTATTGCCTTTGCGTCCAAATTGCTCTCATCTGCGCAAAGAATTTATTCACAGATAGAGAAAGAAGCTTTGGCTCTCGTGTTTGGTGTTACTAAGTTCCATGATTTCTTGTATGGTCGTCATTTTACCGTCATTACAGACCACAAACCTTTGATTTCGCTTTTTCATCCGACCAAGCCTGTACCTCCACGTACAGCGCAGAAATTCATTCGCTGGTCTATTTTCCGCTCGCAGTACCGCTACGATATCTTGTATCGGTCCACTGCTAAGCACGGAAACGCTGATGCGTTGTCCAGTTTGCCTGTTGCTGAGGATAGAGCATTCGATTCTTCCGAACTTGCTTGCATGTTCATTGATTCGGAAACCGATGGCGTGGTCGAATCGTTTCCGATTGATTTTCGTCGTATAGCTACAGACAGCCACAGCTGCTGACCCTGTCCTTGCTACCGTTTTGTGTTTTGTTGCTACGCAATGGCCCTTGTCAAAGTCGCGGATCGAGGATCCGCTGGTTCGCCGATTTTTTGCTCACAAGGAGAGACTTTTTGTACAACGTGGTGTTTTGTTGTTGCGTTCTGATAATGATCAGTCCAGAGTCGTGGTCCCACGTTCGTTACAGTCCTCTGTCTTACAGCTTCTTCACCTAGGACATTGGGGTATAGTGCGAACGAAACAGCTTGCTCGTCAGCACTGTACTTGGTTCGGAATCGATGCTGCGATTACGAAAATGTGCTCTTCTTGCATGGCGTGTGCCGAACAACAATCCGCCCCACTGCATAAATTCTTTGCATGGCCAAAAGCCACTTCCCCTTGGCAACGCTTGCACGTAGATTTTGCTGGTCCATTCTGGAATGCTCGATGGTTGGTTGTGGTCGATTCCTTCAGTAATTTTCCTTTTGTTGCCAAAATGTCTTCCACGACGTCATCTACCACCATCCAAGCGTTATCCGCTATCTTTTGCATTGAAGGTCTTCCACAGACTATTGTTTCCGACAATGGCCCACAATTCATGTCCGCAGAATTTCAGTCATTCTGCAAGGCCAATGGTATTCAACATCTGACATCCGCGCTGTTTTCGCCTCAGTCAAACGGTGCCGCTGAACGATTGGTCCGGACTTTCAAGTCCCAGATGTTGAAGTTGAAAGAGTCGCATTCTCGGGAGGACGCGTTATTGCTCTTTTTCTCTTCGTATCGCTCTCAGCCCCGAGATGGTCGTTCGCCGGCTGAGTTGCTCCGCGGTCGTCCTCATCGAACCTTGATGTCTTTGCTGCATCCGCCGCATCAGGTTCCTGTGCAGCGGCAGACTCCTGCTTTTGCTCCAGGCGACATTGTATTCTATCGCAACTATCGCGGTTCACGGCGTTGGCTCGCAGGGCGCATTCTTCGCTGCCTCGGCCGCGCGATGTATTTGGTTTTGGGGGCCTTTGGTGAGGTGCGGCGGCATCTCAATCAGCTGCGCCTCTGTCGTCGCCTGGGTTATGCCGCTCCCCGTCTGCTTTCAGCGACGGTGCCTTCCAGTCAGCGCCCTGGGGACCAATCTACTGGCTCGCCTCATCCCCAGGTGTTACCGACGCTGCCTTCCATTTTGCCTCATGGCGACGCGCCGCCGCCGCCGCCTGTTCTCCCGCCGGTGACGCCCGCAGTGGACGCGTCGCTGCAACCGCCTGGCGCCTCCATGGGTCACGCGCCGCCGATAGCTTCCCGTGACCAGATGTCCTCCGCCATGGAACTCTTGCCCGCTCCGGACCAGATGTCGTCTTCGCCCGTCGGGTGCCCCGACCACATGGAGGTCGACCCTTCGGCCCCTCCTGTATCTCTACGTGCGCATACACCGCATGTTGACGTGCACCCTGGTCTCGGTTTTCAGGCGTTTCCTAGTTCCCCTCGGACCGAATGGCAGGGTGCGGGTGACACAGCCTCGCCTGTTGTTAGGCTCCCCACCTCATCGCATACGTCAACATGGGGTCCTCCCCACGGTGGGCGGAAGCCTTATAACACGACCGTTCGCCGATTTGCGGGGGAGGAATGTGGTGTCACCGCCAGACACCACACTTGCTAGGTGGTAGCTTTAAATCGGTCGCGGTCCATTAGTACATGTCGGACCCGCGTGTCGCCACTGGCAGTGATCGCAGACCGAGCGCCACCACATGGCAGGTCTCGAGAGACGGACTAGCACTCGCCCCAGTTGTACGGACGACTTAGCTAGCGATGCACACTGACGAAGCCTCGCTCATTTGCAGAGCAGATAGTTAGAATAGCCTTCAGCTAAGTCAATGGCTACGACCTAGCAAGGCGCCATATCAATTGATAGTTATCGTATGAAGCATGTCTCATCAAGAACGATGTATACAAATAATGGATTAAAGTTAAGTATTCCAGAAGCTACGTACTTTTCTTTATAGCATTCATTACGTATCCTGTTTCAGACCTCACGCCATCCTGCGTGAGCTTATAGCGTGCATTTCGGCCTTCTCTAGCAATATAACACAATGTTCTTGTGACCTCATCACGCAATGCGTGGGGAACATTGCGCGCTCTGAAAAATTTCGGTTGCGTGCCGACTTTCAGTTCCAAATGTGCTGCATAGTTCTTAGCGCAACCAAGGCCCGGTGCAAAAATGTCCGCAAATTCTTCACATAGACGAGAAACACTGGCTGAAGGCACAGTCTGATTCACTGATAGGACCTGATTGACTATAGACAAGTTAAACAACTGAGATAAATCCAAACCAAACAAGTTCACTGCAGAAGAAGACTGAAGGACGTAAAATGACACAAGTTTTGTTTGTCCCTTGTATGTTGCAAGAAGGCTGCACTGTCCTAACACAGGGATATTCTGACCGGAATAACTATTTAACTTAACATTTGCGGCACGCAACGGAGGTGTGCCCAGTTGTTTGTACGTGTCTTTATTGATCAGAGAAACTGCAGCTCCGGTATCGAGCTGGAATGGGATCACGTTGCCATGAATGTCCAAATCGACAAAAAGTTTATTGTCCTGCTGACGACAAGAGCGACTGTCTCGTGCAATTTGAACTGACACTGGTACAGAATGACTTGCTAATTGACGTGATTTCCGGCGACGTCGACGCACACTTTTTGTGGGACGAACACAGTCACTGTTAGAGAGAGTGGCACTGGGTGGAGTGGAATGAACTACATAAATGTCCATGGGCGAATGTTCATGAGCCTGAGTATTCGTGGTTCCATTCCGATTCCAGCGTGAAGCAAAGGGCCTGGAATGGTTGTTAGTGTCCGATCTGAGCTTTGTCTGGCAAACACTCTCAACACGACCTTTTTTATTACATAAGAAGCAAATAGCTTGGCGTGACGGGCAATTTTCACGCGAATGTCTAGTAGCACACCGCGGGCATGACTTTAGCACTGCATTTGCCTGCTGGCGCGGCAAACGTAGCGAAGAACTTGGCGGCAGCTGCGCGGACGGGCGCGAGGGCTGTTTACTGTTCCGTGCAGCGCGCCCGGCTGGCCGGTTAATGTGACACACTGCTGGCGAAGTTGCAAATGATTCCTGAGCAAAGTCAAGTGTGTCTTGCCTATCCAATATGTCGATCACTTGTTGAAGGGAGGGATTGACTAGTTTCAAAATTTGCTGCCGTATATGAACATCAGAAATGTTCTGTGCAATTGCATCACGTACCATAGTATCTGAATAAGGGAGTCCACAGTCACACTCAAAAGCACATCCCTTGTAAGGCCTTGCAAAGTTGCAACCCACTCCCGATTAGTTTGACCGGCTGTACGTTTGGTACGAAAGAAAGTATACTTTTTTGCAACTACATTGACGGATTCCTTGAAATAGGCATCTAATGCCGACAAAATTTCTTTGTAGGACAGAGTTGCTACGTCGCGGCGGGGAAATAATTTCACTATCAAACGGTACGTCTGCACCCCTACACACGCCAATAAGTGAGGCTGCCGCTCGTTACCTTGAATTCTGTAGGCGGCGAGATGGAATCCAAATTGGATTGACCACTCCGTCCAGCTTTCCATCGCCACATCAAACGGACGAAAAGGTGGTGCAACTGCGTGTTGTGGCTGCGGTAGCGGTGGAGCGGCGGCCGCTGCATCGATTTGCAGTGCACGTTGACCCTGGACGAGCTGTCCAAGGGCATCCAATAAGGCCTGCGTCTGCTGATTCTGCAAGCGATAAAATTCGGACAGTACATCTGGAGATTGTGGCGAAGCCATGACACAAGTAAATTAGGGCATTACGAACGCTAAATCCTCTTTTGAGACTCGTCGCCAAATATGTTGTGTCTAGACAATACAGCCTAGACACAATGAGAGGAAGCCGAAAGGCACGCGCTTAAACTCACGCAGGCTGGCGTGAGGTCTGAAACAGGATACGTAATGAATGCTATAAAGAAAAGTACGTAGCTTCTGGAATACTTAACATTAATCCACATTTGTAGAACATCGCTCTTGATGATACATTAATAGAATCTCAATATCAATTGAATACGGCACCTTGCTAGGTCGTAGCAAACGTAGCTGAAGGCTATGCTAACTATCGTCTCGGCAAATGAGAGCGTATTTGTCAGTAATCCATCTCAGGCAAAGTCGGCTGTACAACTGGGGCGAGTGCCAGGACGTCTCTCTAGACCTGCCGTGTGGTGGCGCTCGGTCTGCAATTACTGCCAGTGGCGACACGCGGGTCCGACGTATACTACCGGACCGCGGCCGATTTAAAAGCTACCACCTAGCAAGTGTGGTGTCTGGCGGTGACACCACATTATCCTGTTGGAATTTGAACATTGCGCCATTTTTCTGGGGTGGGGAGGGGAGGGGGGCATGGCACTTTCCCACTGTTGCCAAGTCTACACCCCGCCAACTTATATGACATCGTTACTGCCGTCTTGGATACATCTGCCAACAATGCAGAGTGTGCCAGAAAGGCTTTTCTCTAATACTGTTGATTTCTGTATTCTTGGGTGTTTTGCCTTATTTTCTGAAAAATCACCATTTCGGTCTTTGTTATGTTTATGTATCGGTAGCAATTGAGAGACTTATACCAAGTAAATTAACAAACGACAGAGCTGATCCTCCTTGGTACACAAAATGGGTTAGAACACTGTTGCGGAAACAACGAAACAAACGTGCCTAATTTAAACAGACGCAAAATCCCCAAGATTGGCGATCTTTTACAGAATCTGGAAATTTAGCATGGACTTCAATGCCAGATGCTTATAACAGATTCCACAACGAAACTTTGTCTTGAAACCTGGCAGAAAATCCAAAGCGATTCTGGTAGTATGTGAGTATGTTAGTGGCAAGAAATAATCAATGCCTTCTCTGAGCGATAGCAATGGAGATACTATCGAAGACAGTGCTACTGAAGCAGAGTTACTAAACACAGCCTTCCGAAATGCCTTCACAGAAGTAGACGAAGTACATATTCCAGAATTCGAATCGAGAACAGCTGCCAACATGAGTAACGTAGAAGTAAATATCCTCGGAGTTGTGAAGCAACTTAAATCACTTAACAAAAGCGAGTCTTCTGGTCCAGACTGTATACCAATTAGGTCCCTTTCGGAGTATGCTGATGCATTAGCTCAATACTTAACAATCATATACAACCGTTCGCTTGACGAAAGATCCGTACCAAAAGACTGGAAATTTGCACAGCTCACACCGATATTCAAGAAAGGTAGTAGGAGTAATCCGCTAAATTACCGGCCCATATAGTTAACGTCGATATGCAGCAGGATCTTATAACATATATTGTATTCGAACGTCATGAATTACCTCGAAGGAAACGGCCTATTGACACACAGTCAACATGGGTTTAGAAAACATCGTTCCTGTGAAACACAACTAGCTCTTTATCCACATGAAGTTCGATTCCATATTTCTGGATTTCCAGAAGGGTTTTGACACTGTACCACACAAGAAGCTCGTAGTGAAATTGCGTGCTTATGGAATATCGTCTCAGTTATGTGACTGGATCTGTGATCTCCTGTCAGAGAGTTCACAGTTTGTTGTAATTGAAGGAAAGTCATCGAGTAAAACAGAAGTGATTTCTGGCGTTCCCCAAGGTAGTGTTATAGGCCCTTTGCTGTTCCTTATCTATATAAACGATTCGGGAGACAATTTGAGCAGCTGTCTTAGGTTGTTTGCAGATGACACTGTCGTTTATCGACTATTAAAGTCATCAGAAGATCAAAACAAACTGCAAAACGATTTAGAAGAAATATCGGAATGGTGCGAAAAGTGGCAGTTGACCTTAAATAACGAAAAGTGTGAGGTCATCCACATGAGCGCTAAAAGGAACGTGTTAAACTTCGGTTACACGATAAATCAGTATAATCTAAAAGCTGTAAATTCAACTAAATACCTAGGTATTACAATTACGAACAATTTAAATTGGAAGAAAAACATAGAAAATGTGGGGGCGGCTAACCAAAGATTGCGTTTCATTGGCAGGACATTTAGAAAATGTAACAGACCTACTAAGGAGACTGCCTACACTACACTTGTCCGTCCTCTTTTAGAATACTATTGTGCGGTGTGGGATCCTTACCAGATAGGACTGACTGAGTACATCGAAAAAGTTCAAAGAAAGGCAGCATGCTTTGTATTATTCCGAAATATGGGAGAGGGTGTCACAGATATGATACAGGATATGGGATGGTCATCATTAAAAGAAAGGCGTTTTTCGTTGTGACGGAATCTTCTCACGAAATTCTAATCACCAAGTTTCTCCTCCGAATGCGAAAATATTTTGTTGACACCGACTTACATAGGGAGGAACGATCATAAAGATAAAATAAGGGAAATCAGAGCACGTACGGAAAGATATAGGTGTTCATACTTTCTGCATGCTATACGAGATTGGAATAATAAAGAATTGTGAAGGTGGTTCGATGAACCCTCGGCCAGGCACTTAAATGTGATTTGCAGAATATCCATGTTGATGTAGATGTGTAATTTGTGTTCACTGCACCATTTATCTATCTTCTCAATGACTTTCTGCAGCTTCTGTATATGTACTGATGCTACAGCTATGTCGTCAGCGTATGCATATATGTATACATCTTCTTCATTTTCTCCATTTCGCAGTACTTCTTCAGTATCAAGAATGTACAGCAAGGGACTCACTGGGTTACCCTGTAAGACTCCGTTCGATTGAAGATTGAGATTCGAAAAAGAGAGGTTGTCTTATATTGGGATTAAGTTGTATTTGAGGATTGACTTGATTATTCCTGCCCATACACCCATCTTCTCCCATTGTGTTTTCTGGTTTTCGGACTATGAGATCTCTTTCCTGTAGGCCAAAGGCTTTGGTAAAGTTTATTAACACTGTGAAGAACATTTGTTTCTTTTGTAGCCCTTCGTCGATGTTGTTTATAAGAAGTCTGACTGCTGTAAACGTTGATCTTCCAGATCTAAAGCCCATTTTTGGTTCTGGGAGGTGACTGTTCACAAAGGCTGTAAATTATTGTGTGATTGTCTTTGAGAACATGTTTAACTGAGTATTTTCTAGGGCTATGCCTCTGTACTTGTTTGTGTCTGTTGGGTCTCCTCTACCTTTGTAGAGAACTTTTATTATCGAGAGTCGCCATTGAGTCGGAATTCTTCCAAGTTCCAGGCATTTGTTGAATAGTTTAATCCATACGTGTTGGAGAGCTGCTTTCCCATCTTGTTCATTATATATATTATCAGGACCTGCTGCTTTCTTGTTCTTCGCTGTTTTTATTACTTTTACATCTTCTTCATTTAGAGGTTCCCATACACTGTCGATTTCCTCTGTTTGATGTTGTTTCTCTTTCTTTGGGGGTGTTTAGATTCCTCGTTTGTTCAGTATCTTACTGAAGTGGTCTTCCCATTCCTTCATGTCTATATTTGGTGTATAAGCCCGTCTTCTTGGTCTTGCTGCTATGTATGGGTCTTTTTCTGCTTCATCCGCTTCCCTTTTTGTCTCTCTTTCTATGTATTCTTTTTGCTTCCTTTCTGTTAGATTTTTTTAATATTTTCCTCCCTTCCGCATATAGTTAGCATGTTTCCTCGCCATGCTTGTTTCTTACTCTGGGGAGAGTCCTTAGAACAATGTTCCTTTTGCCACAGCATTCAGCATCGAACCTTCTTTTTGCCATCCTTGTTTTTGGGTTTGTTTATATCACTGAATTTTTTAGGAGGCCTTCTGTTTTGTCTGTTGCTTTTTCAAGGTCTCCTTCCTCTATTAAAGTTTCTGTTTGTGTTATTTGTCCTTGTTGATGTGTTATTTTTTCTTTGTGTGATTTAGTGGGTCTTTCTTGCTGGTGGTGAGGTGACGTCATTTATTTTTATCTTCATTGGAATGTGCTTTTTTATAGGAGTGATCGAGTCATGCCATATTGATTGAATGCTTCCTTGTATTTCTGCTCTTGTTAATGCGATATCAATGATGCTTTTCCCATTATGGCATGTATATGTAGATATTTGTCTATCGTTCAGTAGGCTGAAACCATCTTCTTCTAGGGCTTGAATGACTAGTCTCGTTTTATAGTTCTTCGTGTCTATTTTGCAGTTGAGATCGCCTGCAATAATGGTGAGTTTGCTGTTGCATTGTTTGATGAGTGTGATTATTTCGTCAATTATTTCTAATGCATTTATATGCAGTTGGAAATAGGCTGCAGTTATATTTATATCTGATGTTTCTACTATTTTCTTGTTTTATGACTTTTTTGGTGGGGGTCATCCAGGGTTTCAGTAGGATAGATATTCCCTTCTTTGCCATTAGGTGAAAATTGTGGAAATCTTTATGTTGCTAGTGTCTATCAGGAAGGTTTCTCTTAGAATTGCTAGATCCGAGTTTTGCAGACTGTCTGTTGGTGTTAGATTAAGAGCACTTTCTATTCCCTCTGTATTCCACAAGACGTCTTTTATTTCTTGTTCTTCTGGTTTTCTTCTTAGTTCAGTTGAGCTCTGCTCCCTCTTCCATTTATCTTCTTAGGAAACGAAATAGATGAACTTTTATGTTTTCAGGCTAGAATTCTGGTTCTTGTGTGATTTGTAGATCTTCAAACGGAATGCCTACTTTGAAAGCTTTTTTGTCGCCCATTGTGTGCAGTTCTTCACATTCTAGTTGTCCCAGTATTCGGTTCTTGTTGAGGTATTTCACTACTCTATCAGTTGTGGTGATTTCTTTAAGTTACCGATATATACCCATGCTGTTGTTTCTGCTGCTAGCATTTATTCGTCTTTTTTGTACCGTTTATGGTTTTATTATTACTCTGGTTTCTTCTCCTGTCCCAGCTCCTCCCTACCACAGTACTCCATGATGGTCCCTCAAGTTCATTAACCTGATTTTGGGTTTTATTATGTTGCTCATGTGCGTTGATTTGGACTTGTTGCTGAGTTTGTTGCTGGAACAGAGGATTTCTGTATATTGTCGTTCCCCCAATTTCAACTCTGTTGTTATACTTAGTTTGTATGTTGTTTCCATCAGGTTTGGTTTTATCTGGTTCTAAGTGACTTTCCTTTTCTAGAGTTTTCTTTATTTGCACCTTTATTAATATCCCTATACCAATTTGACATACATTGTCTCTTAGACAGTAATTCAGTATGTTATGTTTATCCTGAGAGATGGGGAAAGAATATCTAAATGAAGAAGTCTCTTCCTTACAGCATTGTGCCGCTATGATTTTGGATCCAGAGGTTAAAAATTTGGAAATCTTCTGCGATTGATGTGAGGGTCAAAACTACATCGTTTTCAGGCTCATCTACTATCTTGTTCTTCATTCAAAGTGTTTTGAATCTATTAAAATTCCCAGTTAGAGGATATTCATATTTTGAAAGCAACAAAGACATGGGCCTCAACAGATGTAAAACAAGAACTGAGCTTCCAAAGGACTGCACAGACATAATTAAAGATGCATAAGTGAAACTCACTCCTTTTGACATTGTGAAGTTCATGGCTTAATGATCCATGAATATACTGATTTCTTGCAACCAAGATACTGATCAAAATGCCCATTTCCATTTCGAACTGTTAAGGAGATGAAGATAGAACGTTATCATCCAAGGTTTTGCACACATTGTGACACTCACAATGGATGCTGGATGAAATCAGTTACCAATTGCTCCTGCTGGTTGAATGGTAGCAGAACTAAAACTTGAATATAGAGAATTTATGTTCTCATCATCCTGTTATGAAGGTAAGCTATTGGAAAACTTAGTCACAAATACTTTAATTAAACTAGATCATATGATTGTCTGAAATAGCAGTTCCTGTATTGTAATAATATGCCTATTGAGATACCACGCTTATAGAAGATCCCATGTCTGATGTTTCAGGACTCCTACCCATTGCCAAAGAAAAGCATCATGATGTGCAGGAAATGTAAGTGTTCTGTATCATAACAGGCAGTACACTGTGACCAGAGCTCATGTATCATGCAGATATAGAACAGATAGCAGCTCTAAACATTACAATTACAATACTAGTGCAGTATTTATTGCCTGCACACCTCCACATTCTTTGCCAAGGTACTACTTTCCAATGCGTAGGGGGGGGGGGGGGGGGTAGATGTCGCCCTCTGAGACACACACATTGGAATTATGACTTTTTTGATCTGATGTGTAGTTTTCATGATATTTCAATGACTTCAGTTAAAGTGAACATCCCATATATATAGCATTTGGAGAAAAAATTGCAAATGAACAATGAATGTTGCAAAACATTACAATTACAATACTAGTGCAGTGTTCATTGCTTGTACACCTACCTAGTATTTGGAGAGAAACTTGCAAATGAACGATGAATTTTGCAACCACAACAGGAAAAATGAAATGATCCTGAATTACAGAGAATGTAGAAGAAATGTTAAAGCTGCTGTTGCCTCGCACGTCAAGCGTTTTCCAGAGATATCTCACTCTCGTTTATTCTTATACAAAGTTGTGAATGTCTTAATGTCTGATGGCAGCATACAAACCCACAAAAGGAAACACAGCAAAGTGTTACAGGAGAAGCTAACGAAATAGCTGTATTAGCGGCAGTGCAACACAACCCACAGACAAGCGTCAGGCAATTACACCGTGATTCCAGTATATCTGTAGGTAATATTCTCACAATACTGCATCATCGTAAATATCATTCATGCCATGTGTCACTGCATCAAAAACTTCAGGGGGTCGATTTCTGTAACCAGGTAGCATTTTGTGAATGGGCACATCAACAAATGTAAACGACCTCCACATTCTTTGCCAAGGTACTACTTTCTAATGCGTAGGGGAGGGGGTGGGGGTAGATGTCGCCCTCTGAGACAAACACATTGTTATTATGACTTTTTTGATCTGATGGGTAGCTTTCATGATATTTCAATGACTTCAATTAAAATGAACACCCCATATATATAGTATCTCCTAACACTGCCCCACCTCAAATATCTCTGGAACAACAATAAATATGTAAAAACGGTTTTCACCAGCATGAACATACGGCAGGGGCTTAGGAAACTAAATACTATGCGGAATTTTAAAACGTAAGCAAATACTATTTTCAACACAAACTTGTGCATTTTTAAATGGACACCCCAATAGCATGAAAAATCACAAAAATCACAGCGTTGGTTGCATCGAAATACGTCAATTACATCCTGAGAATTTGCGAAGCGAAGTTGATGCTTGAAATAAATGAAGCTCACAGCATGCGCTCATCCTGAGACTATACTATTCCTATGTGCACTCAATTCTTAGTTCTGAGATCCTTTTCTGGGTACTGAAGGCACAAAACATGGACAACATTTGTAAACTGCAGAGAAGGGCTGTAAGAATAATAACTAGAAGTAATAGTGAGGCTGAGTGGCCAAACAGTGCCAACCACATATGGAGGAACATGACAGTGTCACTGCGGTGTAAGGCCAACAGACTGGAGATTGACATATCTGGCCTTGACACATCAGCCAACATTATCTTGCTGTGCTTGTATCGTGAATGGTTGAAAGCAAGGGGAAACTGCGGCTGTTATTTTTTCCAAGAACATGCCATCTGCTGTATGGTTAACATACAACTCCACTGTTTGGTTAAATGATAGTTGCGCCCTTGTGGATAAAATATCCAGGGTGATGCTGGGGGAATTACCCTAGGAAATAAAAGACTATCAGTAGTAGATAAGTTTTGCTATTTGGACAGTAAAATAACTGATGAATGAAGTAGAGAATGTATATAATTTTGATTGGCAGAGAGGATAAAATGCTTCTGAAGGATATGAATTTTTTAACATTCAGTAACATTATGTAAAACATTATCTCTAACTCAGTTAGTTTTTTAATCTCTTTCGAGACACTTATGTTGTTGAGCTTCTTGATTAGTATTCATTTATATAGAAAACTTTTATTAGATTTTTTATAATTTGTAAAGTGACTTAAGTCTCAGATTGGATACAGTCCACAGACTGCTTTAGCAGTCACTTTGTAAGGTCCGTTTGGTAATGTATCTATTCTATTTTCCAAAACGTATCTTTTATCATCATAAAGACTCAATGCATCCTTGATTATTACAACAGTGTGTCATTGGTGCTTATCACTTCGAATCATATTAATTCTTCTGTAATGTTCTCTATTGTTAAACACGCAATCTTTATAATCTTCTAAGCTTATTCTACTTTTGACAGTAAATTTCTTAACTCCTTTAGATTTTTTCTCTATTTTAGCACCAACTTTATAAGCATACATTTTTGCTCTCAAACCACAAAATTATTCCATTATTTTTCCATTGTATTCACCTCATTTTTCCTACAACTTTCTTGTTAACTTGTGGATAATCACTAGTATCAAATTTATTAATCATCGATTTCATATCTTCATTAAAATCTTTAGTTTCTATATTACAGACACAACTGTTCGTATCTTGATAACACAACTCAATATTTTCTCTATATTTCAGTTTCATTAGTCTATAATGAAAATCATATATCAGTTCTTTAGATAAATCAAGTACACTCATACCAATGTAGATGGGTTTATTGGATGAAAGTTTGGTCTTATTCATATGAATAGAGCAATATTTTCATTAAATATAGTTCTTGCTTTAAAGTTTGGCTTTGCTATTAATTTATCACATTTTTCTCCAGCTGACATTAATTATATATCCACTCTGTTTCAAATATTTTCCACTGACTAAATTATTCATAAGTTTATAGAAATCGTTTTCAAAACCATTTTTGGCTTTAGTTCTCATATCGGTAAATAAATCTATACACTTCCTTTACCAATCTGATTGTTTGAATGTTAAAACTCTATGTGTTTTTGTTAATTTCATTTCTAATGATAAATACTGCTTGTGATTTCTATGAGGGTTGGAACTTAAATAGTGGCAACTTGCGAGGTGCTGGGGCTAGCAGTGTATTTAACACTAAATTCTTCGAGAATCTTCATATATAAATGATGCTCTAAGCCCCCCCCCCCCCTATTCTAACTCTGACTTTTGCTGTTGCACATGGATTAAAAAGAAACGTGAACCGACTGTAATCGACCCTGCAAGTGGAGTAGAAAAGAGTTTGGCACCTGCAATAATTTAGTTTGATAGACAATAATTAAATAAGGGAAAGTTTCAGTAACGTAGTGAGAAATGAAAGGGTTGCTCTACTGATTAACAGAACGAAAGTTCTGTCCAAAATAACAATATGATTTATTATGACTAAACTCAAAATAATAAACAAAACACATGAAACATTTACAATACATCAAATTGGTTCAAATTGGACACTCAAATAAATGCTGTGAAGGTGAAGTTCTCCAAACTAGATTGTGACATTTATGACGAAGTGGTATGTGGAGCCAATTCCTTGCAACTCAAATCTTAAGAGAAAACACACACTGGAGAAAGAAATTTAAGAAAAAAAAACAAGGTTCGTGGGGTGTCAAGTTGTGCTTGCACATTGCACAATGTTCAAGACTGTGCTGAGAATGAGGCACTAAATCACATTGCTGGAAATATTCGAAGCACTTCACAAATTCGTTAGTTTCTCTGAGGGGTTTGGTATGTTGAGTCATATGCATTGATGCACGTGGTTCCATTTCTTGAGCATCGGAGGGGGGCTTTTGGGATGGGGCCACAGTACTGGCATCACATAGGGCTAAACGTCAGGTGTTGTTGTTACATTGTTGCAACAGCAATAGGGTGTGCTGGAGCATCTGCAGTACGCTGTTGAGATTGCAGCAAGACCCACGCATATGATCACGGCAGTACGGTAGGAAGAGTTAGGCTCTACTCATGTCGATTAAATGTCTCTGAGGTCTACTAGTTGGGATGCATCACTAATCCAGGTCTCTTCTCTCCCTGGACAGTACTTTAATTTTCTCAATATTGCAGTTCGACGAGGGATGAGGGCATGTGGAGTGACTCCACAAGTGTGTGAGGTGATCCAGACAGGATCGAAGTA
The DNA here is from genome assembly GCF_023898315.1 of Schistocerca nitens. Taxonomy (NCBI): domain Eukaryota; kingdom Metazoa; phylum Arthropoda; class Insecta; order Orthoptera; family Acrididae; genus Schistocerca; species Schistocerca nitens. The sequence goes on from NC_064615.1 coordinate 263,557,296, forward strand.
GGAGCGACGATTGCTACAACTGCTCTCTAAGTGAGAGGAGAAGTTAAAAATGAGACAGTTCATTTGTCAGAGTTTGTGGCATGATACTGATTTGTGTATGCAGATCGGCCAATGCTAGTGAGTTGTAAACACTCAAATAGGTGATTATATAGCATCCCTTTCTGTCCTGAGGCACATGAGGCGCAGGTTCTGACACCTTATGTGATCTTCGTGTACTCACGACAACGTGGTCTGCCGCAGGGAATCCCTCCAAACGGCTGCCACGTCCGGAGAGCTAGCTGGCTGTTGCGTGCTGGTCGCGTGTCAGTGTCAACAGCCAGCCACACTTTCGCTTGTGGCCCGGCGAGGGCTGTCTGCCGCCTAATCCCTCAGGTATACGGCCCGATGACTGACAGCTTGTAGGACCGGATGCTCCCACGCCCTTCTCGTCAGGTGGCGCGCTGACGCTCCCCTTCTTGCAGGTAGCCGATGACCTCTTGTTTTTGCTCCGCCTGGCCTCTGCATTGCCACGATTCCCGTCATCTGCACAGTTCTGACAAAAATCTTATGCCTAACTTTTTCCCATGACCTTCTATGTTATAATAAATTTACATAACGATACATTGATGGTCTGTCATTTCAGACACTCTTATTTTAATTTTATAGTTATTAATCTATGGCTATCACTATAACAAAATCTTGGTGTATCTAATCTAGACATGGAAATAATTTATCTATATATTTGTGTAAAGCACGATCTCCATACTGTACATGATGTGTGACAACTGATGCTATGTATTGGATGAACAACAAAATTTGCGGGCCTGCACTAATATCACTATTAATTATATAGATCGACAGTAGACATGCTCAAGAATTAACTACCATTTGCCAACGACCTACATTCTATGTCTTTTGATTAAATTATGTTGTTATGCAGGTCGAAGTTTTACTGTGCTATAAAGAACATGCAACTATTCTACTTTCGCTCGCCTGTCGTCCTTCCATCTCGGGTCTGTGATTTGATGACCTGAAAAATAACATCCCAACAGGTGCGCGCCAAACATTCCTACTTGTGGTAGAAAACCCCAATAATATTAATCTAGTTATTGTTAAATCCTACGGTTTAACTTATCCTAGTATATCATACTTTTTTTTTTTTTTTTTTTTTTTTTTACATAATTCCTGTTACGCTGAGATGTCTCGCTGCTCGCCGCTATTGACGACGACAGTGATGTGCGCGCCATACGACACGGTCTCCGAGTTCTCACTATGCCTCACTGAAACTCCAGGGATTGGGTTAGCCATAGCTGTACAAGGCAATAAATTTATAGTTGAACTTAATTTTGTCTGTGATGCAGTTTTAGCGATCAAAGCGCCCCTTTCCAGAGACAATGTAATATGACCAAGCCAGGACTGGTTCCCGTTGAGGGATTCCGTCGCCCACCACACACCAGCTACACAGTATGTCACGAATCTCCAAGTATAATTCCTTGGTTATTCATCTGTGACGGCCACGAGCAGCACGCTAAGTCCCCAACCAGCACATTGGCATGGTAGGCTTTATGCCCGTATTTCTACCGTCTAGGGCACCATTGGAGTCAAACGCTCACGGAACTTGCAAGACAACGATGCTGGCGCATCTCTGCCAAAACTATACTGCCCATATTCATCCTCGAAATCACGCAATATACCACAATCGTGCAGTGCACTGACGCATGCCTGCAAGCATTGGTATGAACGTCTCACGAACTGGTTGTGGCCGCTATGGAGCGTATCACGACATCCCAGAACGCTTCTAGGAGCACGTTCTTGTATGCTCCCGTTTGTGCGACATCTCCTCACTCATCATTATCCCTCAACATGGACACCAGACAGGAAAGGACAAAAACATTGATCATGGAATGGTAGTGCCTCCTATTCCATCGACGTTGGAAGTCGCGAACATAAACAAAAAAAAGACTAGCAGCCGTAAATTCTTTTACAAGACAACGCAGCGTGTTAATTCTTTAACAATCTTAATCTATTAATGCAACGATTATTGTTCCGAAGAAAGATTCATATATTTGCCTATTCTACTATGTACACCACTTAAACTACTATTATTCCACGAACTTCTTTGTGTGAGAGATGTGGTGGAGTCCTATGGACTAGCGCCAATCCCTTGTCAGACTACCCCTCCTCCGACGTGCATTAGGATTTGCGGGTCTAGTTTCAATCTCCTGGCTCTCCTGTTGTCCTTGGTTTCGATCTCTCCAATTACGGTCGCTTTGCCGTTCGTTATTCCTCCTGTCCCAACTTCCTTGTCTAGATTGACCCTGTTCCCTGACGTTCTGGTTTCCGTGTCTCTAGTTTCCATAACCTTGAATAGCGTAACCTTGATTTCCGTAACCCTGGTTTCCTAACTGACTAGTGCGATTATGCGATCTGTTGTCGTCTTCCCTTGCTGGCCCGTGGTATTTGTTATTTTGTGCCTTCTTCCCGTCCTTTGCGTCTTGTTTATCAAAGACTACTTCGAGTTCGCGCAATAGACTCTTGAATGCTTCTATGTCAGATCCTCACTTCCCGATAAGTGTCTGTTGATACCTAACTGGCAATTTGGAAACGCAAAATTTAATGATTTCTCCGTTGCTATATGGACTATCTAAAAACTGATTCTTCTTGAGTAAATCATCAAAAAATTTGGTTGCGCTCCTATGCCCGGACACTTCCAGTTCAGGACAAAATATTATTTCCTCTTTAATCCTGTCTTGCGTTTCCTTTGACCAGTAGGTCCGCAGGAATGCACCAACAAATTCCTGATAAGTCCGACACGTCGCTGCCACACCCCGCATCTTTTCCGCGGCTTGGCCTTCGATGTGTCCACACATGAATTCTAATTTTGCCTGGGTTGGCCATGACGACGGTAATGAATTTGTAAACTACATCGCCCAGCTCTTCGGATGCATCGACCGTCCATTATCTTTGAACTTCTGGAATTTTAGTATCGACAGGAAGTGATTCTGATCAAAATCCTGTCCGATCCTCGCACTGGTGTTTTCACTCGTTTCCGATACTTCCAGGTCTGCTGAGTGTCCTGATCTATCTTGCTGACAACTGTGATGTGCTACCTCTGTATCACAGTGGAAGTGGCACTCCGAATTCACTCTCCTAAGTGGGCTACAATTATTGGAGCTATTACTCGCTGTTTCGGCGTGTGCACTGTTTGTTCCGCACTCTGTCACTGGGCTAGAGCACGGCGGTCTTTTCCTTGGAGAAACAATTCTGTGTACTCCATCATTGGAATCCGAACGCGCAGTGCTCGTGTGCCCGTTTCGCTCTACTTTTGCTATTCGACTCTCTACTTCTTTCATTCGTTTCGTGATGTTCGTAACCGCAATATTACCTTGAGTTTTTAAGATCGCTAGGGATTTTGAGTGGGCCTGTGTCGCACGTCGCAAGCGCCCTGCGAGTTGAGAAGTTGCTTTTGCGATTTTCATTGCCCCTTTTGCTGCCGTTTTGGCTAGGCCTGCTACTTTTTGTGCTATCATTGACATTTGTTTTGCTTCTCCACATTCTTTCTTTATTTTTAGTAATTCCCCACGAATTTCCCCTATATGCGAAATTATTGCCTCAGTGTCCTTCTCACGCTGTTCGTCAGCTTCTTTCTTCTCCTTCTTACGTTGTTCTTCAGCTTCTTCTTTCATTGATCGTAGGAAGCTCAGTATTGGGTTTATGTCATCTTTTTGATCCTCGTCACACATGGGCGATGTAACTCTGGAAACCTGGGCGCTAGAGCTCTGACGTGACCGAGCTGGCCCCTGTCTGCTCTCGTTCGTTTGATTATAAACTTCTGCTACCGTCTCGACCTGTGTGCCTGTCTCTGTTTCATCCTCTACCTCACTATCATAATCACGGCCGCGACGTTGCTCTAAGATCGCGTCCCAATCACCTTCCTCATCAATGACCCTGTCGTCCTGTCCTGCTAAAATGTGCCCATCTCATCTCCGAACCTATCCCCATCAGTAAACTGCCCCTTATCCATTATGCTATCCTCTTTTGTTTTTGCTTCGCTCGATAATAGTTGTGCCTTACTTCTCGTGATCATTCATGAAAAACAAATTTATGTAAAATGCACAATACAAATAATCTACTTCATATATTTTTCCACATAGACATAACATTTCAACAACGCCGTTCCAACGCTGTAATTACATGCACGATTTGTTGTGGCACAGAAACCTCACACAAATCCGGCAAAGTGCGATGTGGCACGGACACCACATCAACGAAACACAAAAAACAATGAACAAAAAAATATATACACTGAAAACAAAAACTGTAATCATGCGCCGCTACTTAAAACTGATCACGGAACTACAAGAAAAACAAGTTGGGTATTAATCATTAAAAAAAGTAGAGAAAAAAATTTGAATGTTCCTACTAAGAATACTGTTTGCTTATCAGTGATTCACAGGAAAGATCCGAGGCTAAGGGTCGCCATTTTATGCGAGGTGCCGGGGCTAGCAGTGTATTTAACACTAAATTCTTCGAGAATCTTCATATATAAATGATGCTCAAAGCCCCCCCTATTCTAACTCCGACTTTTGTTGTTGCACATGGATTAAAAAGAAACGCGAACCGACTGTAATCGACCCTGCAAGTGGAGTAGAAAAGAGTTTGGCACCTGCAATAATTTAGTTTGATAGACAATAATTAAATAAGGGAAAGTTTCAGTAACGTAGTGAGAAATGAAAGGGTTGCTCTACCGATTAACAGAACGAAAGTTCTGTCCAAAATAACAATATGATTTATTATGACTAAACTCAAAATAATAAACAAAACACATGAAACATTTACAATACATCAAATTGGTTCAAATTGGACACTCAAATAAATGCTGTGAAGGTGAAGTTGTCCCTAAACTAGATTGTGACATTTATGACGAAGTGGTATGTGGAGCCAATTCCTTGCAACTCAAATCTTAATAGAATACACAGCCAACCCAACATTAATTGCTGCTACCCAAGACAGAACAAAGTTAGAAAAAGACGAACAGGCGCGCTCTGCTGAGCTCTGATTATCACCTAGGAAAATCCCTATCTGCCGGTGCTGCAGAAAAACATTACCAAACTGTCTTCTTAACTGCCAGAACACGATCTGGCGTACTGGAGGTGATGGCTGGTTGCTTCAACGTCCCGTCGTGGTGATGATAGTGTCGCGAGTATAGCCCGAAACGAATTATCCTGGTTTGGTTGTTCCAGACTAAAGACTTCCTAGAAATACAAATGCGCCTTTGAGGGAGACGAAGAAGGCTCGCCACACAATCACTGACGGTACAGTGATTGATTTTAACCAGCGAAGTCACACTGTAACTCCGATACAGTCAACTTTAGCCAAAACTGCTCAAGACAGACAACATAGGCCGCTTGTATGCAGAACGCTCAATTGCCAACTGTACTCGGAAAGTTACGTTGAAGTCGAAACTTCAGCAACTTCATCACACAGTTACAATTAAATCTAAGTATATTAGACAGCCAATGGAAGGCAGGCTGTCCAGAGCAGCGAGAGCTCAGTCTTGTAACCTACTCCGACCGAAAGGCGAGAGCCGACCACCACAAGAGCACCCGTACAAACTGAACACAGAACATTCCCGCCCCCACGACAGTGGCCGTGGTTAAACGTTCCAATCAGCAACTCGAAAACCGGCGGAAAATTCCACTCTATTGCCGAATCACTACCATTCCACCAATGGAGATTCTTGGCGCCAATTTCTGCGCCGATTTTGCTATGTCACGGAGCTATGCCCTGATCAAGCCAATCACAGTTACGATACGGCAGAAAACGCGGGAATTTGCGCGCCAAGGCTGCTTGGGGACACAAGTCATTCCCACGCCTCGCTGGTAGCCCGCCAGAAAGTGTTTTCGCTAAGTTTCTGCGAAGTAACGGAACCTCTAGCCCAGCCGCTACTTCAGGCCCCTGCGAGCGTGTCTCCGCCGCTATTCTACAATGTCGGCGTCTGGAAAGCATTCACTCGATCCCTCACACCCGTTGGCTTACCCTTTCAAGATCAGCAGAGCCCGCCTGTCACCGGACCACCCGGGTGACGAGAGACGCTGCGTGGGAAGTCCGCGTGTGAAGGAATAGCAACTTTTCACCGCATGCAATTAGAGAGGAAAATCGTAAGATAGAAACATGAGAGGGGGCTCATGCCACCTCTCAAACTATTTATTCACAACCAATACAAAAGAGTTACATGTTTTCACCTGTTACTGTACTTCAAAGTACTCAACAGCGTTGTGTAGAACCCATTGCCAGCAATGTGGAAGGCGAAGTATACCATTAGCAGAGCCTGTTCTGTTGATGGTGCCAATGGAGCAGTCTAAAGGTATGGTGATTCTCGTGTACAACTGTGATGGTGTTATCCTAACACATTACGTTTCTCCACAGCAGACCGTCAATACACAGCGACACTTTCTGCGCAACCCACCCATCATTTTGCATGACAATGCACGGGTGCATACAGCTCAAGCTGTGGCTGCTCTGTTCAGTCGATGGGACTAGGAAGTATTGTACCATTCATCACGCTCCCCAATTTAAGTCCTTGTGACTTTGATTTGATTCTGAAGATGAAGGAACCACTTCGTGGCTTTCGCTTCAGAACTGTTCCAGAGATTTGACAGGCAATAACTGCTCCATTCGTACCATCAACAGAATGGGCTCTGATAATGGTATACTACGCCTTCCACATCGCTGGCAATGGGTTCTACACAACGCTGGTGACTGCTTTGAAGGACAGTAACAGGTGCAAACATGTAACTCTTTTGTATCAGTTGTGAATAAGTAGTTTTCACTATCTAAGTACCAGCCTTTGTATAATGAACTACATAATTCAGAGTAGTCAACAACTAGCTTTCAGGAATGAGTGGCAAATCTAAATCATGTATTTCTTTTGGATATTCTAAATCTACTTCGAAAATATATCAAGTTTTATCAGTATCTGAAATTTGAGTTATCAATCAAAATTTGTTAGTTCTTCCCATTCAGATTCACCATAAGGTAAATATTGACTCATAGCATAACCATATAACTATCTGCATCTAAATATGCTAGATAATTTCATATCTTTTTACTATCAAAATCATTCGTATATTTATTGTTTGAATTAACATATTTTTTACAATACTGTTATATTCCTCCTCTTATTCCCTTTTCAGCCATTAAAATCATACTATAATCATGTTTATAAATCAAGTTGTTATTTATTCATTTTCAACATTGCACCCCAAGGTAATCTTGTCACTGTAAAATATCAAGATGGATCTAAATCATAGCTTTTATATAAGTTTTCCTAAAATTTTCAAATACATCAGACAATAACAGTACATCAGTTTTAAGATACAGATCATGAAATTCGTTTAGATTCTTAGTATTAAATCTTTAACAAACAATTTTTGCATTTTTATAATCTTCATCACTTATTTCATGGTTATACAATTATTATAGAATTCATCTTTTGCTGATAACTGTCTCTTCAAATTTTTCCCAATGATCCATGTAATCATGCAGATAATTACTTTTCATGATAACTAAATCGAATACCTCTTCTGAGAAAAATGTTCTAACGTTTTTCCTTTGATCTCTCTTCCAATTTGATTAAAGTGAGGAAACCATAAATTGAAATCTGTCAATAAATCTCATTTTTAGTCTTTATGTTTTCTTATAAAAATTAATGTATCTGTCTTCATTGTTTGGTATTAAATATATTTCTTTGATGATCTCTTCTCTGTTGATCAGCCAAGAGGTGGCATCGTTTTGTCGCAACGTTTCGATGGGTTTCGTACCCATTATCCTCAAGTCAGGTGTCAGGATGCTGTGCTGCATGTACCTATATAGTTTCTTGACCATTGTCGTCTTCTGAGGACAACAGCTGATAACCTAAGAAGAGTTCATCAATGGAATATGCAGAGAAATCCTGCAATCGCATTTATCACATCTCTATGGGGGAGGATATCCAGTACAGCTACAAGATGCAGCAGAAACTACGAATCAAGAAGGGGAAGCTGCTCAGCAGGTTGGCCTTCTTGCTAAGAAGTAGGGTAAGCATGTGATGCCGCAGTTTGCTAACCTATGGCATCCTGTCAGCAAGGCAAAACACAAGACGCATATTACGACGCGCCAGTTCAGCATTGGCACAAGAGCACACCCATATTACTAGAAGGAACTCTACAAGAACGCGAAGAATTTGCTCTCTCACCACTTCTACCTGATTTCCATTCTGCCAACACATACCGGGGAGTGGGTAGATGGTAACTGTTACGCAAGTTGTGAGCTCCACAAGACGAAAGCCAGCAAGAAACAATGCGATAAGTTTCTCCGACTTCCAAGGGCTCGGCAGCAGGAAGACAATTTCAACAGTGCTAAGACGTCATCAACCTGACTAAGAGAGAACAGGATGAAACAAGAATCTCTGTGCTGTCGAAAGGATTGAACTTCGCTCTATTTCCTAGAACATTACGAAAATGTGACATCGTGGTCAACGTCAAGCAAGCCATATGAGGGCTCTCTTTGGAGGCCGCTGAAGAAGTGTGGAGGGAGACTTGGAGAATACTCGAGAAAGCAAGACTCCCAAAGAACAACATTTTGGCAGCAGAACTCAAGGCGTTGCTGGCCCTCTGGGACGACAAAGATACAATGGTTTTAGCATCAGATAAAGGCAGTGCGACTGTACTATTGAAGACAGAATATTACCGACAAAAGATCGAGACTTTGCTGCAAGATTCTACATAGAAACAAGTGAGGAAAGACGCGACTACTACAGTCACAAGTAAGACCACAGATCTTCTCAATAGCTCGGTACTAGGCAGGAACACCATCAGAAGGCTTTACCCCAAGGTATTGGCGCCTCCACGACTATGTGGCCCCCTGAATATCCATAAGGAGATGGTTCCACTATGTCCGATACTGAACACCATAAACTCACTAACATAATTAAGGGAGAGCCAAACATCTAGCACAACTACTAAAACTACTTGTGGGTCAGCACATCAAGAGCTCTACAGAATTTGTTAAGGTACTCCAAGAGCTGCGCATAGATGAGAAGGTCCTTCTACTGAGCTTTGATGTTACGTCCCTTTTCACCCGCATGCCACTGGACTATTCCTTAGAGCTTCTCAAGGGAGACTTCGATGAAGACACAATCACTTTTTCGTCACGTCCTAACTACCATCTATTTCGAATATGGTGGAAATTCTATGAACAAATAGACGGGGTTGCTATGGGCTCCCCCTCAGCTCCAGTTATTGCCTACGTTTACATGGAGCACATTGAAGATGTAACACTGGATACTGTTCGCCTAAAACCAAAAGCGTTCTACAGATACATTCATGATACTGTTGTGATGTGGCCGCATGGCAAGGAAAACCTAAAGGAGTTTCTATGTCATTTCAGTGACATACATGAAAATATCGAGTTCACCAGGAAGTAGAAGAGAACGGATGCCTGCCCTTCCTGGACATTTTAATCAAGAGAAATCTGGACGGTACATTGGGACACTCGGTCTGCAGGAGAAAGACACACACGGCCCTTTATCTTAATGCTCGGAGTTGCCACCATCCAGCACAACGCAACTGGCTACTAAACACGTTTGTACATAGAGCCAGGTCCATCTGCGACAGGGGGAGTTTGCCACAGGAGTTGCAGCATCTACAGGAAACTTTACGAATAAACGGCTACAGCGAGACGCGGGTAAGTCGCTTGTTACGGACAGAGAAGAGGCGGGAGGACAAGCCAGATGCAAATCGTGTGGCGTTCCTGCCCTATGCTGGCCCGCCAACAGCCAAAATCGCAAGAATATTGAAAAAGCACGGTATAAAAGCCATCTTCCGCGCAACGCGAAAAGTAAAGGACATACTTGGCTCGACCATAGACCCTTTGGGATTGCAGACACCGGGCATCTACAGTATTGAGTGTGAATGTGGAAGGCAGAACATGGGACGAACACAACGGTGTATATCACAGCGCTATTCGGAGCACATCAGAAACGTGCGCGTAGGACAAATGAACAAGTCTGTGGTAGCAGAGCATAGTGTTAATGAGGGGCACACCTTCAACTTTGAAGAAACGAAGAAGATATGCAGTATCAACTGATTCTGGGACTCTGCCATCAATGAGGCAGTGGAAATACGTCTCCACAACAATCTGGTCAACTGGGATAGCAGATTTGGAATTAGTGCAACGTGGGATTCCGCAATTGAGGCGATACGTCAGGAATGCTCCGTTCTAAAGGTGGCGGGGTCCGGGGATAGAATGGACTCGACTCCCGCGCAGGAGCCGCGCCGTAGTACCCCGCCACCGGGCCCGCCGCTCGGCATTCATTTCCGCAGGCGCATGATTGGCCAACCTGCAGAAGAGGACAACGGTCAAGTAACTATATAAATATGTACAGCACAGCATCGCAGACTCTCTGAGTGGCAGTCAAGCGTGGAGCGTCAGTTCCGCTTACTCGCGCACATGCAGCCATAGGCCCCTGCTTGCACAGGAGTGAAACCGGAAGTCTTGCCCGGCTTTGTTTTTATTAAAACATTTACAGGCACTAGCAACGAGGTCTCGCAGCGTAGCAAAACGGTGCTTGGCAATTTTTGCGTGGCGTCGCCTGACAGTAGAATTGTCGTGTCGTCTTGTCGAAGCGGAATGTCGAGCTGGGTGGAAGTTCAGAGTCGCGGCGGACTCATTCCGCCGACGGCACGAAGCGCGTTCTCTTGTTGCCGCGGACGCGTCGCAGAGCCAGGCTCTGCTCCCCCCAAGAATAGAGAAAAAGTAGGTCAGGACCTGGAAGCAGGCCGCGGAACCAAAGGGTTTTCCGCCTCCTCCGTCCAGAACTCCGCGTCTGACATCGTGTTATTAGGGCCAGCAATGCAACTGGGAAACCCAATGGTGCCAACAAGGGTAGTAACTGGCAATCCCCTGGCAGCAACCCCCCTTTCCACTCCGGACATGGTGACGTCTACACAAAATGCAACTACACGGAGAACACAAACAGATAACTACATTGTCAGTATTTGCGATCCCCTCCTTCCCTCCCCTCTCCTGAGCCCGCTCCTGCTTGCCAACGCCCAAAACCGACTCGCCCAACATATCCTCGACCTAAATGATGGCAAGCAGAAGTCCCGTCAACTGACTAAAATCCACCCCAAACCCACAACTGCGACCCAACCCCCCACCCGATCTAAATTCCTTAAATCCCCCCCCCCCCACTCAAGTGCACGTCCAGGAAGCAGCAGCGTGCTAAGGACCACAAGGATAGACACAAGAAGAGCAGGAATCCCACCATCCCAACCCAAATCGCTCCCCTAAACACAAAATCGCTCCCCTTAACACAAAATCACACTACACAACATAGAAGGCTATAACACCACAAGAAAGGCCCTCACTGACAAAAATATACCATACTACATGATCCCCACCAGCAAGACAAGAAACAAAGACATCATTATTAGGGACCTCCCAGGCGCCCCCCCCCCCTTCCTCAGACAGTCAAAAGAGAGCGGACTGCCCAGGGATTTGTTGTAAAAACCGTTGAGCAGATGGGCAAAAATGGGGCAGAGAATAAGTGGCCATTATTCCAAATCACTCTGCCAGACATACCCCAGAACAGGCATGAGATCAAGGTTGTTCTGGCAGTTCCTGTCACCACGGAGCCGCTTCACCACAAGAACAAGATGGTGCAATGCTTCAGGTGGCAGGGACTGCATCGTATAGCCACCCATTGCTAGATGCCAAAGCGCTGCAGAAAATGCGCCGAATCCCATAACACCAGGACTTGCACAATGAAACACACGGACCCGCAGATAAGATGCATGCTGTATGGAAAAAAACACACGGCAGGGTACCGAGGCTATGAGGTCCACATACATAAGGTAAAGGGTGTCAAGGCCGCCCTCACACATGAAAACAAACCACCACCACCCCATCAAACCACACAGAGAGACGAAATAGGACAACACACACAGACAAAACTTGGGTAAAACCAAGGCCCGACACACCAAGGGCGACATATGCACAAGTGGTTTCTCCAACAAAAAGCCACCGAAACGTCGAGAAATCGACGCAAGCCCAGTTACCACAATACCAGACACACAAGCAAGAACAACATCGGGAAAAACACAACAATGACCATGTCCACCAAGACCCACACTCTGTCCACCCCCTCGGATCAGTTGTTAGGCATCATCGTCCAGACCATGAGCCTTGTTACGGAAATGATGAAAGAATTTAGGGAGGCCCAGAGGCAGAATGCTCAGATCTTCGTTGTCCTTCAGGCAGCAGTTCAGCAGTCGCTCCCCTCTGTGAATTTATCAGTAGTTTCAAAACCCCATCATGGATAGATGACCAAATAACCAAGGCCTGACAATGTGGGTCTCTCAAGCAGATGACACTGTTAATCAAGAGGTCGAGTTCAGATAACTCATGAAGGAGTTCTCCATCGACATATGCATGATGGGGGAAATAACCTCATCAACTCACTAGGTCAGTATGACATGTCCCATGATAAGCACAAATACCCTATGACGATCTTCGACGACTAAGTAGAAGAGAAAAACACCAAAATCTCCAAGTCGTAATACCAATCCTTAATCCTAAAAATAGCTTAACATCTTTCTCACCTCAGGCAAGTGCGAGACACAACCAGAACACAATCACAATACGCAGACAACCAAAACTATCCAAGATAATCACACACACACACACACAAGCATACAATGTTGAGTAAAAGCCTACAGGCTGCACACTCCTCCATACACTTCCCCAAGGAGGGGAAAGTAAAGGGTGAGAGAGACGGCAGCATCCTAACACCTCGCTTGAGGATGATGGGTACAACACCCATCGAAACGTAGTGACAAGATGACGCCACCACTCGGATGATCACCTGAGAAGAGTTCATCAATAGAATATGCCGAGAAATCCTGGAATCACATTTATCTATTTCTCTCCCATCATAACCAAGGTCTTTCACAAACAGATGCGAATCATATCCTGATTAATTATGTAAATAAACTGGTACAAAGCTCAGATGTTTTTAACTGTAAATTATGTTTATTAGATAATTGATTTACATATTTTCCTGTCAAATGATCTTCATGTCAAACCTTTTTATTTTTCGATGAATAATGATAGTAGCACACTGTACTTTTTTCGATCTTGCATATCTTGATTGCTCTTCAGGAGTTAATGGTTTCATTTATTCAGATTCAGAATAAATTCTTCTAATTTCTTCAACCTCTTTTTTTATACATTCAATAAATTTTCACCACAATTTGGTCCTCTATAGACAACAGGATAATTATAGTGTCCATTTGCACATATAATATAATAACAGAATCCACTTGGTTGATGTTTTTGATGATTCATTGCATATGAATTTTCAGGGTCTGGTTGCTAGTTGTGCATCTTCAATAATAAACTTTCAAAATCAGCGTAAATAACGAATGGAACTTTCTGCATATATTGATAATTTTTAAAATTTACATAGGAACCTTTCTCTGGCATTTTCACCTTGATGTGTGATTATCTAATCTTTCTTTACTAGTGAAATGGAGTAAACACATATCACAAATAAATTTTACTTCTTCATGTTTATTAATTAGACTCAAAATATGCCTACATAAAATTTTTATAATACAATAGTGTGAATTATTTCCTTTCTTCAAATGAGGGAGATTTACACGTTCCTCTTTCTTACTTTTCGTATTTTTTTATCGATATACTTGATATTTTTCGTGAAATGAATAAACGTTGATAGATACATTAACAGTTACTGTGTCTTGATGCCTTTTAATAAATCTAATTAGAGCAACTTTATTTAATTTACCATATATTCTTAAATTATTTCTTTTACAATAATCACAAAATTGAATAATTGTGAATCAACCCATTTAACCTTTCTATTTATATATGATAAATTTTATTAGATTTGTGAAAAAATAAGATTTTATATATTTGGAGGTTCTTTATTTAATAGGTTTTTAAGTACTAAATACAAGAAGATTCATTTTCTTATTTTTCATATATTCTAAAGTACATTTTCCATATTTATTATTATGTTTCTCTTTATGTGATGGATTAACAGAGAAACAATCTAAACTTTCCATCTCTTGCCAAGGTTTAAATTTCTTTGCCACTGTATCAGTTTCTTCTTTTTCTTAGCTTCTCACTGACAATAATATTTTCGAATGTCCTTCACTCGGACTTTGGTGTAAACTATTTTTATAATAATAATTAGAAATATTTTGTCCACATACACAAGGAATTAGATTTTTGTTGTAATTTTTTATATGATATTCATTTGCACAATGGCTACATATCATTCTATATCCATCTTTTGTATATTTCTATGAAGCAAAATTGTCAGTCGACTTCTAAGTATTACAATATTTACAATGTTTGGATTTGACACCACAAGACTGCTCTGCTTGTTGTTGAACCTGCTCCATTTATACAGAAAAAATTTATTAATTAGTGAAGAAGTAAAATATTATAGTATGAATCTATTCCCAAGCACTATCATCATCATTACCTTAAGCTTTATCAATAATTATTAAATCATCAGTTTGATTTATAATAGACTTTTCATTATATCTTTTAGTAACACTTCTACATATAGGATATTTCATTTGTTTTTTTAACACACTTTATGAAAAATATGATTACAGGTTGTTTTTATAAATTGATGATTTTCATTACTTAAGCATATAGGACATTCATATTTTTCAGATTGTTCCATCAGTATTTCATAAGGTGTAATTATTTTTTGCATAAAAGATTCACATAATTGTTGATATTTTAAAATTATTTCCCAATTAACTTTATCTTTAAATTCTACTACAAAATTTTCAGATAATTTTTATTCACCTGATGTACCTGCACAATCTAATTTATCTTGAAATGCTCTCATAAAACCTTCAGATAATTTCTGATGTATTGATATATTATGCAAATTGAAATTCTCTTATTTCTTGGGTATATAATAAAATCTCGAAATTAATTCTTTCCATTCAAATTTACCAAATGTATTTCTTTTTTAATGTAATCAATAGCTATTTCACTATATGTTTCATTTGCTAAACTCAAGTCATATAATGGTTGAAAATTAAATTATTTACACATAGGTTAAATCATCTAAATAATTTGTTGTTTAGTTTTTAATTCATTCAGTTCATTGCACAGGCAAGAGCTCACACTGGTTCATTAATAATATTATTCATTTCTTCATTAATATTATGAGTAGTAATGACATCAATAAATTGTTTTCTAACTTTGAAATATTCTTTTATTTCATACTTCTTTTGCTCTAGCTTTCAGTTCGTTGACTTTCAGACTATTTACATTTGCCATTCATTAGAAATAATTTTTATTAGAGTTGTGAAAAATGAATATTCAAAAAGGCGCCATTTCCCTTTTGAAAAATTATTTCATTCTTTGAACAAAGAAATGTATTAATTTAATTTTTCAATACAGAATACCCAGGTATGGAAAAATTTCCCACCCACAGATCTTAAACAAAAGAAGATTAATTGCATTCAGTTTCTCAAGGTCAAAAATGGACCATGACAATTTTAAGGAAAAGCAAAATTTGTAAATTACAAATGATACTTTAACTTTTCTGTACATATTTCCAGGACCCTGCAATTTTAAACGATTGTAAAAACATTATGTTGATTACTTAGTTAACAGCTACACTTACACTCAATTTTAATAATGGACCAAGACTGTATTCATTATTTATTAAATATAAAAAATTAAATATCTAATAAAAAATTTCTCTTAAATGGAATCAATTATAGATCTAATAATCAGTCAGTATTTGTGATTATTGATGAAAAATAATCTGTGGTTTTAGGCAGATCAAGTTGCAGATATTTTAGGATATAATCGACCCTGAGACAGTATAAAACTTCATGTTAAATATAGGTATATACTAAATATGAAAGTTTCAGTAGTGGTGTGACACCACTAACAAAATAATTTCAAAATTCAACAAAATTTATCCATGAACCAATTCTATATTCTTTAGTTACGAGATCCAATATGCCTATTACACAAGAATTTCATGATTGGGTTCATGAAGAAGTTTTCCCATCAGTTCAAAAACATTGAGAATATAAAATGAAAGATACAATAACTCACTAGGAAAATTTAAATAAAATCAAAGATGAAAGTATAGAAAGTTTTGAAGAAGTAATTCATGATACGTTTGGAATAATAAACGAAAGAAACAAATAAATAAATATGTTATTACCTCTTATTGTACCTAAAACAGTTAATGAAAATTTAAAACCAACATTTGCTCTTTTGAAATTATTTGACAATGATTGTGATTACACTTACTATGTTGCTAGAACTCAGAGGAAAATTATGAAAACAGTTATATAGAATCGAAGATAGACATCGAAATTGTGAAGAAATGTTAAGACTTACCTACAATCCTAACTTAAATAATTTATATCAACAACTGAAAGTAACTTTAAGAATTATTTGTTGGCATAATTATAATAATATTTAAATAATTACCCTCAAGAACAACTTTTTACTGATATAATAAATCTAGACATGGCAAATTGAGTTTACATTTTCTATATGAAAATAGATATCTAGTCCAGTAAATTTTTAACTTTATTCATTATGCCTTCATCCCATCTGAAAATTTTGAACTTTTTTCATTATGGAATTTACATAAAAAATCAGCTATCGAATATTATGACCCCTGAAATAAGAAGGAGAGAAACCATAATTTTTATTCAAAAATAAAAAACTAGTAAAATTATCTTTAATAAATAGCAGCTATTCCATCTAATGTAGTTGTCGCCAGTTCAGAATCATCTGTCTCGAATATTTGTGATCATATGAATCAAAACAACTTAACACTATGTGATGATCAAATATTTTTAGAATTATGGTTATCTTTGAAGGATAAAAAATAAATATTAATTATACCACTTAGCTTATTTTCATGGGATTTCTTAATGAAAGTCACTCATCCAATATTACGATTGCTGAAATAAGGAAAGAATCAAGTTTTGTTGAATTCATCAAAGAACATTGTATAGATTATGAACAAATAGATTATCAAAATAAATAAGTACATTTCAATCCCTATATTCAAGAGTTCACAGAAAAGGCTTCTCGAAATAGTTTATCTAGAGAAAGATAGTACTTATGACAATAGATAATTTTAAATTGTTGAATAACTCTAAGGTTAAGGATGTTAAAAGATATTATCTTAAACCAGAAGAAATTTTTCACTCCTAGGCTGATTATGTAAAAGAAAAGAAATTCATTCCATCTCAACAACTCACAAACGAATTTGAAAGTAGATTACAAATAAAAGAAAAAGATAAAGAATGTTAACATTTAAAAGAGGTAGTAACTAATATCATAGAAATGAAAAAAGAACAAATAATTTACATAGCAATTACTAAACATTATTCTAGAAAAAACAAATTATAGTTGATGGAGTTCAACTAAAATTTAGTAGGTCACTTTTCAACTAATAGTAATAGTCACTTAGATGATGACAAATTATTGTTTGTATACACACAACAATGTTATAATTACAAACTAGTTGAAAACATACTTGAAAAATTTCTGTACGTACATAAAGATAATAAAGAGAAAGAAATGTATCAAATTCCATTTGATGATTTGAAAAATCATATGAATTTATTTTATGAAGATACTAACGAATATGTTGATCAAATTAATTCGAATAGAAAAAATTATTCAAATATTCAAAACAAAGATCTGATAGAATTCAATACAATTATTATCCAACAAGAAATTGTTATACAGTTGCAGATTGGAAATAAAATACATAAAGTAAAAAGGGTTATCATAAATAATTTACTTAACAAAAAACTGTCTTCAGTTATTTCTGAAAACTTTGAAGAATATCCTCATAAAAAAGTGGCTAAAGAAGTATTCAAAGAACTTCTAGAATCAAAGGGGTATAAAGTTAAGAGAATGTTTAAGTTATGGAAAGAGATAGCAGATATGATGAGAATAAACTTTATACAGTAATTTGCATTTTAAAGTATTCAAAAACAATACAAACTTATTCTCCATTAAACTATGTAAATAATTAATATTTTCATCAGTTAAATGATTTATGATTTTCGAGACTATATCTTCATTGTCATTTAGATAACATATGGCTACAAAAAATGAAAGTGTAATTTTCTCATTCATACTGTTTGGCAGATTTATGCATAAAAATTTTTATTAATTGAATTATTTTTCCCGCTAGACCAAGTGACTCACCAGATCTAAATATTATATAGAATTAAAGTGTAACTAATGAACTGGTCCAACTTAAATTAAATAACATTACTTTTATTTACCCATCTATTATTGGAATCATCATATCTCAGCTATTTAACATATGCTTTATCTCCTTTCATTCTCAAATTTGTTCAATAAGGTGTACACCAGGATTTTTTTGTTTTTTGTAGTTCTTGTTCATAAAAATTCCTTTGTTTTTATTGACCGTTCAAATCTCTTAATTTATATATTACTGGCTTAGACTCAGTCTTCAAACCGCACTTGCAATCACTGCCAACTTGATGACGTTCCTCTCTTGCATTATCGAGAGTGGGTGCGGTGCATCCCCAGCAAGCGTGACATACATGTGGATCATAGCATAGGGTCCAGGACATCCAGTATGGCTGAGGTGCGAAGGTGTCACAGGAATTGTGACGGCTTCCTTTCGCCCGTTTCCGTCCTGTGCAGAACAATATCGTCTTAAGCGTTGTGAAATAGAGAGGGAAAGCCACTGAATAGGCTCACCTATTAGTAACTCATGCTTTCTGGAGGCAACCTGGTTTGCTGGTGGAGTGGATGTCAAGTAGTGCCACCACACTTGCATCTTTGACAGAGTCTTGCGTTATACTGGCAGTGACGAAATGGCTTTGGATGTGTGAGAACCAATGTGAAGGGCAGTCTGTCCAGACGGCTAGTTCTCTGACCACACAGTTCACTTGCACCCAGGGCATGTTGCCAACCACGTGATGAAATAGCACGAAATAATCGGCCATTACAAAATATGAAAGTGTCTTTACAATCAAGCACAAAGTGTGGGCAACATTGCACTAGGATATGCTACTTCTTCGTCTTCGACATCCAATGAGTTGATGACCAACAGGAGGAAGTATCCTAAGACACAAGAAGAACCAACATATGTGATTAAATCTAATTTACAGTACCTATCAGCTGAGCTAACGTTTCGTTTCCAGATATTTGAGAATTTCCCGAGAGATGTTGTAAATGAAATTTTGCGTCTGAAAAAAAAGGAAAAAAACATTGGCTGTGTAATGAATCGTGCAGGTCATGAACGCTCAGCTATTCATGCAACACATAATAAACTACAGAAAAGCACATATCTTGTTATTTGTTATCTTAAGGTTCTTTCCATTGCTTATTTAAGGTATGCAATAAAAAATTGAAAATTAAGGAAGCGCTGCTAGAAAAACTCATTTGAATAGTTTTGGCACAAAATGTTGCAACAACTAATCCCAATTATGTATCAGTATGATTGTCTGAAATAAGCAGCACTGCGAAGTCTGCCCTCAGTAGCCGAGTGGACAGTGCGACAGAATGTCAATCTTAAGGGCCTGGGTTCGATACCCGGCTGGGTCGGAGATTATCTCCGCTCAGGGACTGGGTGTTGTCCTAATCATCATCATTTCATCCCCATCGATGCGTAAGTGGCGTCAAATCGAAAGACTTGAACCCGGCAAACAGTCTACGCGACGGGAATCCCTAGTCACACAAGATCATTCAGCACTACGAAACAATGTGTGAATGACAAAACAGTATTTTATAATCCTCTTTAGTCCAAAAATAAATTTTCTCGAAAATAGCATAACAGTTTCTGAAGAAAAGACAGTGAAATATCTTCTGTTTGTTACAAATAAGGTCACCTTTTTCTCGAGAATTTTTTTCGGGTTCGTTTAATTTTCTGCATGGTCATCGATAAAGCTTCAAATGCTCTGTCAAACAGTGTATCACATTGTACAGGAGTGGGCATAATTCTAGTTTAGTACAAGCATTGTTTTGCACGACCAAAGGGTTGTCAATGATTTTAAGCCACTGGTAAAAAAAAAATTAACGTATAGATCATGAAACGACAACAAGCTGTAATAGTCAGTTTGTTAATTACATACAAATGCAGCTTTTAAAATGCAACGCATTTCTACAAAACACAGTTTTATGTGAAAATGCGTGACTTTTCGCACGTAGCGCTGCAACGATGAAAGAGTTTTGCAAACGCTTCTTATATAATTACCTTAAGAACATATTTTTATTATCATTTGCATCACTTTAAACAGTGTTAGCACAAGAGATTGGCGTAAAACCGCTATATCGTGCAACAGATAAGGTTTTAAGAAAACAGAAGGACGACCATTAATTGTATGTATTTGCCACCCATCGTACAAGTTTGAAACGTATGAGAGGTGCTGTTAAAAAAATTACAAAATCGTGTTTTTTCACTTAATATCGGAATAAAGCTAGATTTCTGAAAGTGAGTTTTCAATTTTATGGTAAGAATGCATTTTTTACTTACTTGATTCACTTTACATTGTTTCCACGTGCTTAATTCACTTAGGAACGATTTTAAGTGCTGCATTTAGCTCGTTTATAAACCATCATGTTTCGACAACGGATGAAGATTACTGGACAATAAGATTTTCGCTTTGACTTTATCTACATCTTGCGAACTTTGAACTGGTTCGTACAAGTTTAAAATACAGAACTGATGTGCTTCAAAAACCTCCCAGAAAAAAAAAACATATTTCTTGCACGTAAAATCAAAACAAAGCAACATTTTCAAACGGTGAAAAACTATCTTACACCAATGTCTGATATACCGATGGACCAAATAACAACCATCAGTCTCGCCCCAGTCCAGGACTATTTAAAGAAGACTGTTTTGGCATATAAGATCCAAACGATGCACATACAAGCTCAATTCAAATCTTTTGCAAAAGAAATTAATTGATTCACACAGTTGGCTTGGGCTCCATCTCCGTTTCGTTGTTCAAACATTGCGTATTATACTATAACATAGCTACAATTAGGCAGATGTTCAAATGGCTACACAAATGGCTGCTGTTCCAGGTTAAACCAAAAACTTTTTATCTCATGTTCCTAGCTCAAATAGGAACAGAGCACCAAGACCCCCTCAAACCGTCATTCTGCATGCGTGCTTTCCATACATATTGGTTACAGCGCTTCCACGCTGTAACGATTTATTTGCATTCATTAACCCATTATTTACCATTGTCCCTTTTTGGAATGCAAATGTTTTATTTATTTCTACAATAAGCAATGAACTTTTAGCTTCGATTGTTGTACATAAATGTTGAACAGACTGCTGCAATACCTGCAAATTGAAAGCAAATAATTTCTCTCTAATTAGCTCATTTTAGGAAAGGAAGTAATTGGCCTATTTTCTGTCTTCGCACTAAACAACTTTATCTGTAATTCCATATAATTCTTGAACTTTATTTAATTTTGTAAGTGTTAATGGAAATACGAAATCAATTGTCACTACTGCTAAACATTCTTTGGTTAGTAGCAGAGCTGGTAGTACTGGATGGATGAAATTGCTTGGAAAATTGCTGACATGTGGAACGATCAAAGCAACCGTAGGCGATTTGGCTGGTGCGTATGTCTGGGTCCCAAATGTGACAAACAAGCTGTGTATAGTGTCCATGCAGGATACGGTGGCAATTGCGCGGTGACCATTTTTCGTCCAAACCGCTGGACGAGTTCATTCGTTTGTTCAGAAGGGGAGGCCAACGCTGACAGAATCGAGGCGCACACGCTGCAATATTTATCAAACGATTTTACAAGAATTATTCAGAAAAAAACTTAATTTTCGATTCGCTTGTAGCTTTATATGTCGGGTTCATGATGATGTACCCATCATTTTGTGATTGATCATAGTTATGTAACATTTACATATAAGTAGCTCACTGCGCGAAATTCGAAAGAGTTTGAAATGAAGAATAGGGGTCGCCATGATTTTGGTGCTTATTGCATAATTTGTTGCTGCGAATGAAAGTTAGCTAACAAATTGCATTTTTTTTACACTTGGGTGGAGGTCTCTATCTGTCACCAATCTCTAGAATGTTAATTTGCGATCGCGCCGCGCCAGAGATAAAGCCAGAGTGAAATACACTCCTGGAAATGGAAAAAAGAACACATTGACACCGGTGTGTCAGACCCACCATACTTGCTCCGGACACTGCGAGAGGGCTGTACAAGCAATGATCACACGCACGGCACAGCGGACACACCAGGAACCGCGGTGTTGGCTGTCGAATGGCGCTAGCTGTGCAGCATTTGTGCACCGCCGCCGTCAGTGTCAGCCAGTTTGCCGTGGCATACGGAGCTCCATCGCAGTCTTTAACACTGGTAGCATGCCGCGACAGCGTGGACGTGAACCGTATGTGCAGTTGACGGACTTTGAGCGAGGGCGTATAGCGGGCATGCGGGAGGCCGGGTGGACGTACCGCCGAATTGCTCAACACGTGGGGCGTGAGGTCTCCACAGTACATCGATGTTGTCGCCAGTGATCGGCGGAAGGTGCACGTGCCCGTCGACCTGGGACCGGACCACAGCGACGCACGGATGCACGCCAAGACCGTAGGATCCTACGCAGTGCCGTAGGGGACCGCACCGCCACTTCCCAGCAAATTAGGGACACTGTTGCTCCTGGGGTATCGGCGAGGACCATTCGCAACCGTCTCCATGAAGCTGGGCTACGGTCCCGCACACCGTTAGGCCGTCTTCCGCTCACGCCCCAACATCGTGCAGCCCGCCTCCAGTGGTGTCGCGACAGGCGTGAATGGAGGGACGAATGGAGACGTGTCGTCTTCAGCGATGAGAGTCGCTTCTGCCTTGGTGCCAATGATGGTCGTATGCGTGTTTGGCGCCGTGCAGGTGAGCGCCACAATCAGGACTGCATACGACCAAGGCACACAGGGCCAACACCCGGCATCATGATGTGGGGAGCGATCTCCTACACTGGCCGTACACCACTGGTGATCGTCGAGGGGACACTGAATAGTGCACGGTACATCCAAACCGTCATCGAACCCATCGTTCTACCATTCCTAGACCGGCAAGGGAACTTGCTGTTCCAACAGGACAATGCACGTCCGCATGTATCCCGTGCCACCCAACGTGCTCTAGAAGGTGTAAGTCAACTACCCTGGCCAGCAAGATCTCCGGATCTGTCCCCCATTGAGCATGTTTGGGACTGGATGAAGCGTCGTCTCACGCGGTCTGCACGTCCAGCACGAACGCTGGTCCAACTGAGGCGCCAGGTGAAAATGGCATGGCAAGCCGTTCCACAGGACTACATCCAGCATCTCTACGATCGTCTCCATGGGAGAATAGCAGCCTGCATTGCCGCGAAAGCTGGATATACACTGTACTAGTGCCGACATTGTGCATGCTCTGTTGCCTGTGTCTATGTGCCTGTGGTTCTGTCAGTGTGATCATGTGATGTATCTGACCCCAGGAATGTGTCAATAAAGTTTCCCCTTCCTGGGACAATGAATTCACGGTGTTCTTATTTCAATTTCCAGGAGTGTATTTACAACATTCCTCAAATTCCATAAGCGATTTGAAATGTCCAGATGAGATTTTGGCAAATGGTCGCCATAAGGAGGAGAGTATTTTGTCATACGGCTATTATGCAAAAACTCATTATCTACAATGTTATTCCGCTAACCAGAGACTTTTTCACTGAAAAAATGTAGTTTTTAGGAGCCATCGTCAGTTGGTGAAACGAGAAATGCTATGGGCTCTGGAACAACATAAGTGAAGACACTGCACGTCTATTTTATACCGAGGATGTGCTTTTTCAGAAGCTACTCACCTTACTTTTCCTCAGTTCTGCAATTAACTTAACAAACTACTGTTTCAGAATTATCTCGCACTTGCGTCGGCACAACATGTTAGTGAGGTGTAAATTACGCTGTGTTTTGGCAAAAGAAGCAAATTTTAATATGACAATGAAGCAAATGTGTAGGTTTTACTCAAAATTCGCCACTAATGACGCTTCTCTAAAAGTTTCAAATGGTTAACAACCCAAGCGAAAATAAATCCCTGCATTAACAGTGGAGTTCATTTTAGATATTAACCAAAGCAGAGGGGACAGATCTTTTTGAATGGTCACCATGGAAGTTTGGGCATGGAGGGGCTCCACTCAATATTTACAAAAATTTGAGTGGGGGGTTCAGTTTGGAACAACACTTTCCCTCCAGCACTCGGCGTTTACCTTACTGTGTCTGTTCATAACCCCCACCAGTACAACTCTCCCCACGCAATCCCTGCCAACTGCGCATCTACCAACCAATTTTGGGAAAGCGAATCTGTATCTGAGAGCTTAGTAGCCGAGCAATGATTTGAAGCAATGACAATGCTTTCAACGAGTTTCTTTTCTTTTAGAAAGTCATTTTCCTGTAAATTTTCGGCGTACCATAAGTTCTTAAACCAGTATTCCAGAATAAAATCAATAACTCCATCTACAAAATCTGCACATTTTTAATTCTGGAGGTGCAATTTTTGTATGTGACCTATCCTTTCACTAGTGCCCATATTGTTTCTGTAATGTTCTACTGGTATTGATGAGGAGCCACACAACCTCTTCGCCAACTTGTGCTGCTAAGTTGCCGACTTCAAACTGATAGCATGGCACTTATTACACGTGGCATCTAAGGTGTAAACCTCTAAAGTTCCAAAACTGTACGCTGCGAGCATATATTTTTAGAACTGCCGAGTGGTGGTTCACATCACCCAACTACTGTAACAGTGATACATCGCGCAGTATTCATGCCACAAAACCTCGAACGGAAAGATTAAGTCACTGTTCATTCAAATCAAAATTTTAGTGTGGCAAAGGTTCCTTTTGATTTAGTTATTTTTGTTCTCTTATGTAGCCATTTGATAGTTACACTATTATGTACTAAATTATGAGCGCTACTGCTCGTTTAATTTCATGACACTTGCTTGCATAAGCACATGTTTATCAACCTTTACGTTTATACAGCATTTCGCACATGGAGGATGCAGTTAGTTTTGTTGCTGTTGCCCTGACAGTGGCTCTAATCCCTTAGGGGCCTTTACACTTTCCGACTTGTCTGTGCAGACGAGATTCGCAACGAATGTCTGCGCATAGGATTTGCACGTCTTACCTTCCATTTAAGGTATGTCCACGCGATGTTTTTTTTATGTTCGACTTTGTGCATGCGCGTAAATTTCCAACAGCGCAACTACGCATGCGCATTTATGCCTGCGTAATTTCCTGGAAATGGAGGCCGTGCGTACGTATTGCTACCCACTTTTGGTGGGAACCTTCACGATTTTTGGTTGACGACGTGTGTTTGATTAGGTTTTGAGGTTATGTTGTGTAGCGAATTATGCACAATAATGTCTGTCGAGTCCAAAAGAAGAACGCTGAAGTGTGTAGATGATTACAGACAAGAATGTAATGACATACTGACTGCCCTTTCTGAAAATTATTTGAATAAAAATTCGAGATCTGTTGTCCCGAACGTCAAGTATTATATAAAAGGTCTCCGATCATAATTTGTAAAGAATAAGATACAATAAGCTTAGTCTCAGGAAAAGGGAGAATAATAAGTAAAAAATTATGAAAAGTGTTGGTCTACATGAAAACTGTGGACGAATATTCATGCTTATAGCGAGTTAAAAACACGCCTGTGGGGGCCAGACATTTGAGTGAAAGAAATTATTGGGTATGCTCAATGAGTTAAAATTTCATGGAGTGGCTGAGATACTAGTTACAGCGCACCTAGCGGCAAACAACGCTAACTCGGCCGCCATGTTCTCCTTAGTCAAAACATTATGAAAGCGTTACTGTTGTTTGTGTTGGAAGTGTGTCAGCTGTTGTGATATTGCTGCAATATTTAACTTTTCTAGTTGACTTTTTTGTTACAAAATATAAAGTCAACAAGCCTGCAGTGTGTTCAGCGTTCAGCTGCACAAATCGCTGCGATAAAACAACAAATATTTCATACTATAAGTAAGTATATTAGTACCGAAATACGACACACGTTTTTAAAGTTTATTAAAGAGTCATTTGCATTGGAACTGTAATTATGCTTAAGACATATGCAGGAAAGTAATTTATTTATCATTGCTTACAGATTTCCTTTAAAAGATAAGGAAATTACAAAAAGATGGGTTATAAATATGAAGCGAGAAAACTGGGTTCCTACTACAGCCAGTTACCTCTGTTCAGCTCATTTTGAAGAGAAATATATGTACCACACAAATGTCCAGAGGCGCCTCTTGTCAAAAGCAGTACCAACTATAATTTTCCACCACATTTACAAAAAAAAAGGTAAAGTATTACAACCACAACCCAGAAAGCGATCTTTCGACAATTTTCAAGACAGTGCTGTTAATGTGACATCATTAGCACAAAGTAAGTCAATAATTTATTTTTACTCCACCTTCTTATTACTTTGAATTACATACTTTCTATTATAATCTTATGGTGTAACTCTGTTATAAACTTATGATGTAACTGCATTCTTTCAGTACCTATTGGACCCACATCTGTTTCTGCTGACAACAATTACTGTCTACCAAGCCCTAAGAATTTGAAAACACAATATAACAGAGTACAAGTACGGAATGTGCGACTAAAAAGGCGTTTAAAGCAAATGAAGCAACTTAGTGGGCGACACAAAAGAAGAATAGTGCAGTTACAGACTTTAGTTGCTGGTTTGAGAAGAAGGCTATGTAGTTCAGTTTCTGGTATGTTAAACAGTGAACATGTAGTTGGTTTGTTGAAGGAGCTATTGGAACTTCAGTGCAGTGGTAAAGTATGCCATTATTCTCAGCAAATAAGGAAATTTATTCTGCCAAGGCATATAGCTACTTAGGAAAATTTGTGAAATTACCCCATCCAAGAGCGCTTCGCCGTTGGGCAATGTCAGTGGGTGGCCATCCAGGTTTTACTGAGGAGGGTTTCACTAAAATTGCCTCTGAAGTTGAGAATAGCACAACCCAAATTTTTGTACCATGATGTTTGATGAGATGGCTATTAAGAAGGACGTTGTTTGGGATGGGGAAGAAACAAGTGGCTATGTTGATTTTGGGGAGGGTGGCATAGAAAGTGATGATAGCGAGGCAGCAACAGAGGCTCTTGTGTTCATGGTCACAGCGCTAAACAGAAATTGGAAAATTCCTGTGGGTTATTGTTTAGTGCACTCCCTATCTTCTACTGTAAAGCTAAATTTCGTAGAACAGTATCTGCGAAAATTTGAAGTCACTGTTGTTACTATAGTAGCTGTGGTTTGCGATGGTACTGCCACAACTAGATCTTTAATGGCAAATTTAGGGATCAGATGTGATGAACAGGGACCACAGTGTTTGTTTCCCCACCCTTCAAATAATGATATGAGGGTATTTTGCATGTTCAACACAGCTCACATGCTAAAGCTGGCATGTAATTTACTTGCAGAAAAGAATTTTTTTGTTAGATGGTACCATTTCAGGCAGTGATAACATAATTAAATGGGAATATTTTAAAAAGTTAGTGGACTTGCATGAAAGGGAAGGTTTGCATGCTGCAAACAAACTTAGGAGGCAGCACATTCCGTACCATACTCAAAAAATGAAAGTGGCTTTGGCAGCACAAACCCTTGGCAATTCTGTTGCAAATGACATATTGTTCTGCAAAGATCAACAGTTAAATATATCAAAATGTTAGACAGTGCATTTGATTTATTAAATTCTTGTCACACAATGGGCAAGGGCACTAAGGCACCAATTTTCAGAGGGAACAGAGACACAGTCTGTAAAAGGATCAATGAATACATTAATTATTTCAAGTCTTTAAAGCTTTCTGATGGAAGTCCTGTTATTCTGTCTAACAGAAATATGCCTTTGTATGGACTTATGCTGAATTTAATGAGGATAAAGCAAATTGCGGAATTGTATGTTTGGAAAGAAAATGCAGAGCTCAATTATATTTTGACCCGTAGAACAAGTCAAGATAACTTGGAATTATTTTTCTCCAGCATTCGTAGTAGAGGAGGAAACAAAAATAACCCAAATGCTGTGCAGTTTAGATCAGCATACAGGAAATGCTTAATTGCACAGATAGAAGGTTCTCAAAATGGAAATTTCCAAGAATCAAATACTAGTATGCTACCTCCTGCTACTGTTCCATCACTTCCTTTTGCTAAGGTAAGACCTGCAGCTGTAGATCATGATTATGTGCCAGATTATGCCTCACTGAGTATGTACTCTGAATGTGTCATTGAGTACATAGCTGAAAGTATAGTGAGACAGGTGACAAATAAAATTAACTGTACTGACTGCTTAGAAGATTTTTGATTCTATTAAGGCTAAAAGAACTGGATTGATTGCAGGGGAAGATGTGAAAACTGGTTTAATCAATCCAGCTAATTATGTTGTTAAACTTTGTAATGTTGCTGAGAAGGTTTTCAGAAATAATGAGGACATAATCGTGAAATGTCAGAAAAATGTTTTGTTGAGGTTCCAGACAGAAGTGATGCAATTGGTGAGAGGCTCCTTATTTATAAACAATGAACATCTTTTTACAGAAACAGAAACTGAATTTGGTGAAGAAACCCAATATGTTAAAATGATAAAACTGCTGCTTAAACATTAGTTTATATGTCGAATAAATCACTTATGCAACTCAAAATCTTCTGAGCAGAGAGGTAAAGTTCGAGACAACTATACACCAAGCTTATTTTATTTAAAATTCAGTGAAAAGAGTGAAAAAACTCGAATGTCAGTTAAAACATTCTAAAAATTAAATGTAAATAAATTATTTTACTTTTCTTGTAGATTATTATTATTATTATTGAATTACTATGCTTGTGTTAACTACTTGTAACACATATTTCAAATAATATTCTCATTCACAGTATACTGGTTTTTGAGGCTTTGACTGTTCACTTTGAAATAGCTACAAAAATATCGCATTCTGCGCCAGTTACTGTTTCTAATAGTTAACCACAGCATGTTTAGAAGTTTCACCATAATATTCTGGTGATACCTGATCTAATTGCATTAATTTATGGGCAACAAGTGACGTTATAGTGGATGGACGGACTTATTTGAGTTGTCTTGTAGTGTTATCTACATCGAAAAGTTTAGCTATATTTCGACAAAAACACCCCTTTTTTCTGTCAGTGTACAAAGAAATCACTGCTGTCTATTGCTTGTTTTAGAAAAAATAAAGCTAGTATGGGCTATTTCAAGTAAGTCAAACGCAGTTACAAGGGGGCGGGACACAGCAGACGAAGGCCTTGACTAAAGAAAACATGGCGGACAGAACTTCAATTTGCTTCAAACATGGCAGACCTATAGCCACTCTATGAAATTTTAACTCGTTGGATATGCTAAACTCCTCAAAAAACTACTAACAATTGAACTGAAATAACACTGATGATGCAAAAAATAAAAAATTGCGCGGGCCGGTATAGTACAATAAAAATTATAACAATAGCTTAGATAATACTACATCTGATCGCGTATCCAACCTACAAAATCTTGACCGTGTTTGTCGTTACTTTTGTGATCAGATCTTTGTAATATAAAAGTATCCTCAAATCTGATGTTTGTTCTTCTAACTCATGGAAATCAGTGAGGTCTTGGGGTAACCGTTATATAGCATCTGCCAAAACATTCTGTTTCCCTTTTATGTACACTGTTTCAAGATCAGGCTCTTGAATGTACACGCACCACCTCGCTATTCTCTTATGTAACAACTTGCACGTAATAAGAAAGGACGAATCTTGATGATAACAGTAAACTTTAGTATGTTTTCCCGAAAGGTAATATGAAATTTACGAAACGCCCAAACTGCCGTTAACACTTCTAACTCAGTTACAGAATAAGATCTCTCACATTCCGTGAGGGTTCTACTAGGAAAACTGATTCTATTGACATCTTCTTTATCATCCTTTGTTATTATTTGAAACAGACATGCACCGAGCTCCTGATAACAAGCATCGATGCTTAAACAGAAATCCAACTCCATATCTGGGTGTTTAGCGATAGGTGCGTCAACCAGCGCCTGATTAATGTGTTGAAAATCATTTTCACATTCTTCAGTCCACAACCAAGTGTGGTTTTTACGCAGTAAGTTTAATAGCAAACTACTGTACAACAATTGTTGTGGCAGAAATTTCCTAAAAACGAGGCCAGTACCAGAGAACATTTTAATTGTTTCTTTGTGTAGGGTGTTGGGAAACTGCGTATCACATCTCGTTTACTGGGATCAGGTACAATTTCTACTGGTGAAATGATATGCACTAAGAATTTTATTTTCTCTTTTCCGAAATCAGACTTTTTAAAGTTAACTGTGACATCGTATTCATCAAATTTTTGAAAAACCTTTTCCAAAACACCTATATGTTTATTCCATGTTTGAGTTGCAATTAATAAGTTATCAACATATAGTGTAATCTGGCTAAGCAATGCCGGTCCAAGTACTCTGTCTAATGCTTCAATAAAAACACCAGCACTCACGTTTAATCCAAAAGGTAGCACACTAAACTGGTAGCTCCTTCCGGCATTTACGAAACTTGTATACTTTCTACTCTCTTCATGTAATAAAATTTGCCAGTATGAAGTCTTTCAATCGGCAGGATGTTGAGTACCTAACCCCATGAAACTTTAATAACTATTCTTCTAAATTATCTGGCCTTGTTCTTATAGGAGTGGTGATTTTGCTTATTTCTCTCATGTCTAACGCCAACTGCACCATACTATCAGTTTTACTGGCTGCAAAAATCAGACTGCAATGAGGTGAGTGCGATGTTTCAATTACCTTCCATCTAATTATAAGCTCTATTTCTTGTCTTACTGCCTTTTTATTTGCCCAAGGAATGCCATCTGCGTTCTATAATAAGTTTCATGCAGATACACTTCCATTTTATATTCATATCCCTGAATAATACTCGGTTGTTTACGAAAAATGCTATGACACTTAAAGAGTAATATTGTCAGTTCACTTCTCTGTTCATAGTTAAGACTTTGTTTACTGTCTACTGTTTGCTCATCGAGAATCTCCCCACCAATGTCATCATGTTCCATTTCATTTACCATTAAGATATGAGGGTAGATAAGTTTAGCATTAATGTCAGGTGCCTGCTTAGTCTGATTTGTCGTTGTGGTTCTTATTAAGTCTCCTGTCAATGTGAGTTCTCCTTAGAAAATTGATATTCCTCGCTGCCAATATCTATTTTTACCCCTTACCTTCTGAACACTTCCATACCAAGTATACAGTTCACTATAAGTTTATCTATCAACAACAAAGTACACTGCAAAATTACACCACATATGCTAATGGGCGTACTGGCCTGTAATTTTATAACTTTGGATTTACTTCTCATCGCCGTTACGATCTTACAGGTCTCAGTGGGTAGTGTGGGTACATTTACTTCCCGTGCTATCTCTTTAAAAAGTTGCTTTTGACATCAGGCTCGTTGACGCTCCAGTATCCAAAACAACTGCTATATATCTAAGTTTCCCTACTTTACCTTTAATGTTGCTTGAATAATTTCACTTACCTTGCGTGTTGTTCTTTCCCTTCAATGAACAAATCTTCTTTCTATTTCTGCTTCCGTATCATACCTTAAAAACAGATCATGGGGATATGCTGTACGTATAATCTGGTTTCAGTGTCTACTTCCTCTTTCTGCTCATGTTAGTGTGTCTGTCGTTATTTGCCTGCTAATGTGGCACACTGGCAGTTCATTACCTTCTTTCTCTATAGTTCAATTCTTTATCTTGGCGGCTCGCGCATGCCCGCCCAGACGCGGGAGATCGCTGCGTTGCCAGTTGCACATGACGCACGCGCCGAGAGAAGCAGCGCCATAGTGTAGTATAGTTCGCAAGCTTACGTTTAGGGGGGAGCGCGCAATTCATGAAGTAAAGCCACCACGGCCGCTTTAACCCTTTCGCTGCTACAAAGACGTGCTCCCTGCATTCCGCGCTGTACGCGATTTTGTCACTGCACTGCTCTCCTGTGCAGACACATGGTGTTCCGACAGCTTTGACACTCTTATCATTCGATTCCACAAAAACTATTTGGCCCAAAAATTAGATTTTTACACATCTGCTTGACTGATACCTTCCCCCATAAATGACTTAATTTTGTTTCGATGTTCAACACAGTTATTATGTAGCATTAAATATAGTAAACCATTGCACGAAATTTTGAAGAGTTTGCAGAGGTAAAAGTCCATAGCGTATACTTTCCGTATGGTCGATTTTAGTTGCCACAATGTTGAGAATGAAATGTGGACAAGATACCTAAATTTTATATAAAATTTACTGTACAACGATATCTCATTTAATTTAAGTACCACATAGGTGTCGTATGTAATATTGAGAAATATTCCGTTTTTCGCGACTGTAACAAAAGTTTTATTTACACAGGGCACTTTGGCTTTATTTTAAAGCACTTCAATCAATCAAAAGGAAGTAGACAAAATACATTAAACAAAACTGTGGACTTACAAAAACATTAGGACTTGCCCGTCACGATAGCAAGCCATGGCTTGCCCGTCACGAATCAGATCTATTGAATCGAGCACTGAGAGAAAATACTCGAGATCATATTCGGGAATGGTTACTAGTTTTTCCCTAAATTTGCAGGCAATTTTTTCTTTAAGATTTTCAATACATCGACATGAGATACCGGATTATTCCAGTAGCGGGTCTTGTTTATATACGTTTCAAAATAATTTCTTAGCCCCTACGAATTTTGGATGGTATGATAATGGGTTGAATACCTCTCGTCTTAATCTCTCCTGGATAGCTGTTCTACAGTATTTATCAAAAAATGCACTCTCGGATTGATCACATGTCTCGCAGAGTTCCGACGTCTCTGTAGCCCGCCAAAGGGCGTCGCCTTCTGTGTGTCCTTCCACATGTTTGATCTTTTGAGCTTCTGTTAAAGTCCAAGGCAGTACATTCCTAAAGGCTCGGGCAAACACTACCGGGTGCGTTCGCTTTGTTTCATTTGAAAATACACGAAAATGCCGGTATTTTATTAAACTCTCGTCCATTAAAAACGCTGGCCAACAGGACGGAACATCATTTGCATGCGGTGATGACATATCTGTCTCATAAAAGTTTCACCCGTTGCTCGCGACGCGCGTCGGTATGCGTTCGCGCGGCGTGAGTTGGGTATTGTGCACGCCACTGATTTCTCTCAACAGCGGGCGGCTGTTTAGAGCTCCGCTTACCACCCCCGGCGATGATATTACCGTACTTCGTTTGCTAACTATTTCGTCCATTAATCTTTATTCTACCTGTTTGATATCATGTCCTACGCGTTTTAAAATTCTTTCTTTCTTTCTCTCTCCCCCCCCCCCCCCCCCCCCATTACATCGTTTACCGCTTCCACATAAGTACGCTGTTCGAGTACGCATTTTTCTGCGAACGTTGTTTTTCATCTTTTGTATTATTCTTCACTGTTTACTAAAGTTGTACAATGTCTGAGTTGGATGTTCTAACTTAAGTAATCATACTAACTAAGGTAATCCTATCTCCACTGTGATTTTCTCTACATTTTCTGGTAAGTCTTGTTCGCAGAACGAACGTAGCTTCGCTACTTCTGATTGTACGTTAGCTATGTTAAGCTGCGTATTCTTTTGCATTACCTATAAATTGTCCTGTGTTTCTCTGATTCCGGATAGCTCCTGTCCATATGTGCCTGTGAGTGTTTCAAATTTTTCTTCCACTGTGCCTTTTAATTTCTCACTCATGTCGTGAACTGAAGTCAGTACTTGTTCGTTAATTTTCCTGTCCACCTCCGTGGAGATTTGCGAAATCTGCTGTGTGAACTTCGTATCCAGATTATTGAGTTCTGTGCACAAATTTTTACTTCGCCTGATATGAGTGTCATGTTTGTATTTACCTACCCGATTTCGGACTTTACTGTGGTCATGTCTGCTTTCATGTTAGTCGTGTCTGTTTGCGTTGTGTCTAAACTCGACACCTTTGAATTTATTGTGTTCAAATTTGTCTCTATACTCAACATTTTCGAATTCATGTCCGTTTTCATTGCGTTCATGTCTGTTTGTACTGATTCTGTTAAGGCTGTGAGCATCTGCGTCTGTACTACGCGTACTACTTCCTTTGCCTTGTGGTGTCATTAATTTCGTCTACTGTAATCAATGTATTGATTGTAATGAAATGTTCCGTATTCACGGACATGTAACAATGGCATGTCGCGCCCAACATCCAAATAATGACCTTTTGACCGTTCCAAACAACTCATTATTACGTTTTGCAAATGGAAGTCTGCTACATTGGTATTTTGATCTTGAAATGACATTTCATCATTGTTTTGTCCGTCCATCATGAAAATCTTTACGTCTCTGTAGTTCCAAAAAGTAATACCTTTTCTGTTTCTTGCGCGACAGAATACATGTACAGCTATATGTAATTGTAATCTCAGTTGTTGTTCACTAAATATGCTTTTCGCACTGATAAAGAAATGTCATTCTCTCTACTTGATTGCAATTGCGTCAGCCCCTGAAGCTTTAGGTCCTGGATTTTAGGAAATAGGTGCTTGGATATCCTAATAGGTCTACTAGGAACGCATTCTCTACATGCATTGCGCGGTCCTACCAGTTGTTGTTGTCTTGTAATTGGTACTTCCCTCTATTGTATTTTTAGTTGTCCACTTTTGGTGTTCTCTTCTTCCTTGAATTTATTTATTATTGTTTTTTCTCAGTTAGTATTTTACCTGTGTTACATTATCGTCTCTGTCATGTCATCAAACTACACGCAACAGAAAGAAATTATTAACATACATCTATTTTCATTTTCTTAACAATACTAGTACTCACTGTTTTGCTCACAACGTATCGTGCCTGTCACTTGTCGCCACTTTATAATACAATAAAAAATTATAATAATAGTTTATATATATGGAAATAGTGAGATTAATTTTTCGGCGTTTCGGACAAGCACAATAAGATGAGCTATGCCTGTAAACGGGTAAAAAATATTTTCATGTTAGTTCCACATAAACGAAATAGTCTTTCTCTAGTTGTAGAGTTATGCTTACCAATTAATAATACTACGTCCGATGGCCATATCCACCTACAAAATCTTGACCGTGTTTGTCATTACTTTTGTAATCGGATCTTCTTAATAACTCCGAAGTACAGAGGTGGGCTTCTTGGGTTTTTATATGTATATAAGTACTAGTTGGGATGATGATTCAAACAATTTTTCACTGGTGAAATAATACTACATTCTTCCTTCTACGCACATCAAAAAGTCAGACCTTTTACTTATTCTCATAACCAAATAACTACCACCGATTTCGCTCTAAAATAAAGTGCGTCTACCTTCGTCCATTAACAGAGAGTGAGTCCTTCCCCTTACCAAGGAACAGGGAAAACATCTTACGTTTTTCTAACATTTGAAAATCAAAAGTACATTATAGTAGTCGCAGGCTCTATGCTGGGCTACCGCTTCACCTTTCCTCTTTGCCTTTGAAGAAAACGAAAACATAAAAGCAAGCAGTGCAAAAGGTGCATCATACTGGGCCACAATCAACAGCGCACACCAAAGCTTCCGTCAATGACTAACTTACACGCAACGATTTGTCTGCAAAAACAAGGTCTGCACAGACAGATCTGAATACTTGTGAAAACATGTAAAGGGAGCCTAAGTTTAAGGCAGAACGATGACGACTTAGTCAGATAGTTGGATTCGAATGTGTTTAGAAAGAAGGGACGAAGGTTGGGGCACATATTTCCTATTAATGAAGGAACTGAGACCTGACAATTCACAGCAATTTTGGAAACTCGTCGTAACAGACACGACTTGAGTAGAAGGGTGGGGGTGGCCTCGGTGCAGTGTGCGTTGTTGTCAGATGTACCAAGATGGTGGCGATGACATAATCCAATATGGCGGTCTGTAGACTTGCTAACAGCCCATGACGTCATTCATGATGACGGCCGTGATGTCAGCTGATGACGCAAGTACTGTTATCCAAGATGGCGGTTTTTGGTGGGAAAGTGCCACGCCCCTTGGCAGGAAGTTTGAATTTTAACGGGAAATTGAATTTTGTGCTTCTACGGGTCACCCGGCATTCCCCTGTCCCCCTCCCCCCCTTTTCCAGCTTTTCACATGATGGCGCATCATCTTCTTGGATAATAGGAGCGAATTTCAAGTTTTGGTGGGAATATTGCTCTAAGAGCTTACTCCTGCAGTGGGGGAAGGGGGGGGGGAGTTAGTATGGTGTTGTCCCCACTAGAGACTGCACATGATATCATTCTATTCGAATATAATTTGCTTAAATTCGTTGAAATTTGTTTAAATTTATTATCTACCTAAGGCAGTAACGGCTTAGTGTAGTGTTAGCGCCACAAGAGGGTGAGATATCAGTGCTAATTGAGCTGTCGGTGTGGAAGGAGCCTGAAATTCATTTAGCAAGATGTTTGCACCAGACAAGGGAAGTTTTAAAGCTGTATTACATGCGCTCATTCAGCCGAGGAGTGCATCCACAGCTCACTGCATGCAGAATGGAAGCGAGCATTAATGCTTGAACATATAAAGACGAAGAATACAGTCCCGCAACTAAATACTGTGCATTGACATGTACTAAAGATGCATTACACAATGGATGGAAATATATGTCTCTGCTGGAATTGTCTGTCATTTCTAAAATCTACGTATAAGCTCCCACCACCCAAGAAACTGCCTCTGATCCAGCAGACCAAAGAACTGAGCTAGTTGCCGAGTTCACCGCTAGAGGGCGCTGCGATAGGTCACATGATCATGCAGTTCAGCCAATAGGAGCACAGCATCATGATAAAGTCACATGTTTTTCTCAGCTGCACGTGTGCCACAGTCTCCTCATCCCCCCAGCGATCTGGAGGGTAAAATTGGTGGGAAAGGAATCAGCCTGTTCTGGGCTGCTGGAGAGAGGAAGGAGTGTACTTCATTTATTTTTGGAACCATTTATTTAGGGACGGTTTTCACCTAGTTTATTTATTACGCTGATACA
Organism: Schistocerca nitens; assembly: GCF_023898315.1. NCBI lineage: Eukaryota > Metazoa > Arthropoda > Insecta > Orthoptera > Acrididae > Schistocerca > Schistocerca nitens. The sequence goes on from NC_064615.1 coordinate 263,594,374, forward strand.
AAACAGTCACCCTGGCATGCTTGAGGTCACAATATACAGTTTACAAACCTGGAAACTACTCGTAAATAATGCAGTATACTGTTGTGCGAGACGAAAACAACTAGTAAATTACCTAAATAATCCAGTACACAGCATACAGACGTGACTCGTAGATCACCGAATTAATACATGTGAAACGCTATGCAAACACGCTCACAGTGCTTAAACACCCAAAAATAATGCAGTGCACGAACACACAGTGCACATAAAAAACTCAAGTATCAGCGGCCCGAACTCTGATTCTACTGGATGGAAAGCCTAAGTGCACTCCCTAACACTGAAATAGTCCAGTTGCGGGAGAGGAAGGTTAGGTTAGTGCACTTTATTTATTTTGGTCGGGAAACTGACGCAAATATCGATCCTAATTACATAATTACTCACAAAGATTTGACCTAATTACACAACTATACGCTTACAGATGGCTTAAAAGGGCAATACAGTTCAAAAACTAAGAATACCATAGAACTGGTCTTATCCTGCTGGGAGAAAATTTCGCAATACCACTCGAAACTGACCCACATATCGATCCTAATTACGTAATTAATCACAAAGACTTGTCCTAATTACACAGCTATATGCGTAGCGCTGCACAAGGACGGCTTAAAATCACAATACAGCTCAAAAACTGACAATACAATAATACTGGCCTTATCCTGCTGAAAAAAAATTACGCAATACCACTCGAAACTAACCCAAATATCGATCCTAATTACGTAATTAAACACAAAGAATGGGCCTAATTACACAACTATATGCATAACGCTACACGAGGATGGCAAAAAGCGCAAAACGCCGCAAAACTGATGATACCATACAACTGGTGTTATCATGCTATGAAAAAATTTCGCGAAACCACTCGAAACCAGTGACAGAAACACTCAAACTCTACCGTACACCTACAAGCTAGGGGGGAAAAGGGCTAGGGTGTAAGGTACTATCTTTATTATTTTTGGTGGGAAATAAATTCAACTGACTAGATGCTCATGTTGGACAGAGAGGAGTTTAAAAGAAGTGTATTACCTGCAAGCATACAGTATCTATCGTTGTTTGACGTCAGAGTTCGCTACAGACACCTACTAAAAATCACCCTACAACCCAGGTAAGCGAAGCCAATACGCGCTATCATAGCTGATGGCAAATGCATCACAGTTCTCATTGCACTTCGTTATTGTGAAAAACCAGCACTCGTACTGAGTGGGTCATAATGCAGCACATGTACTGGGGAAAATCGTCGTCCTAAAACACTACAGAGGAGGCGGTAGTTGCAATTGCGTTCTCCTCGATGTACAATCACAAACTGCAGAAAATCGAGGCCCCCTCTCCACCTACAGGGTGGATGGACCGAGGGAGGGAGCTACTCTACCAGCAGCCTCGCGACATGTGCTGGCCGCTGTCTACCTTGATATGATGGCCCTTCGCCAACACAAAAGCAGGTATAGTTAACTAAACAATAGGAGATAAAAGGATGGCTTTCCCAAATGCATCTTGGTCGTCTAAAGTATAGTGACACAGCCGCCCCTAATGGTTTAGGGGGCGCAGCTTTCGCGACGAGCTGTCACAGACTATACAGGTCCTCAACTACTCCAATAGGCCTCTCGTTCTGGGATGGAAAACACTTTTTGTTGAACGTCACGTAGGGCGCTCCAGCTGGGATCGAGGGGGAGCCGTGGTCTCAGAGAGGAGTCGCCCGCCGTCCTCTGCTGGACTGTTTAACATCATCTCGACTCCTATAATAAAGCAACTATTAAAAAAAATCAAAAATTCGCTACGATAATAAATGTCCTCTCTCCTTGAAAACAGTCAAAGTCCATTTTCATTTAGTTTTATGAGCAAAATCGGTGTAGTTGTTTACGTTCGACTGCAATAGCATCTCATTATTTTGTGACATCCAGAGAAGAGTACCGCCACTGATCACAAATGATCAGCCGAGACATACCCATCCTACATAAAATCAGAAAAAAAAGACTTCGACTATTTTGATGCGAAAACTACCGATCACCGCAGAATGTCCTCGTTATTTCGAAGTTAAATTGATCTTGACAGCACTTTGCATGACGAGTAATTTTTGTTTTTGTTGTTTCTGTAGCCGGATTACACTCACAAGGGAGGTCAAATGGGAATCCGTGGAGGGAACACAGTATTATTTTCGAGTAACACAATTGAGAAATGACATCTGAAGCTGGCCACAGATGGATTCTTCAGACCACAACATCCATTTCGCGTAAGGACCGTGCTATTAAAAAGACGATCGTTGCGACTAATGTTACCGTCACCATGCCTAAAAAGCAGTCTTGAGTCTACAGGTACACACACACGAGCCACTGACAGTGTTACGCTTTCTGCTAGAAATGCTGTCTGCGATTTGGAATCAAGTCTATCCATTCAACCACTTACTTGCATTAGATCCTGTTGAGACATCTTTTAATGATTACAGCCACTGGTGAATCATATTCGTGGCACTCTCATATCCCAAAATGGGTCACTTTTTGTGTCTCAGGGTGCATTCTTGTCTATCACCCAAACATATGTGGCGATCCTATTAAATATACAGGTATTGCTTCATTGAAGCACATAGTTCGTGATTGAAGTTGAGAGGCACCCACATGCCTTGTTCATACTGTGGCATCAAGCAGTCAGGCCTGCAAGATGAGTGGTCTGCCAAGCGAGTGGATTTATTCTTATTTATCGCAAAACATCAATGACTGATTGTGAGCTCTAGTACCTACAATTAAGCTACAAATTATTCTCCTTTTTTGGATATTACGCAACGGAAACGGATAACGCACATCTGACTATTAAAAATTTACACAATTCTGATTGTTCACTACGCACTGGCAATACCACATTTTCTTTCTCAACCAACGGCTTTGATCAACACTGAATATGAATGGCACACACGTTATAAATTCTGGATATTATGACTACACCCTATTCGAAGAACAAGGCCACCAATCTTTTTCTTTTCACTGTCTTTTTTATTCAGATAAATTCTATTATGATTCACAGATAACCTAAACACACCATTACATTTTATACTACAATTACACATGAGAAACTCCTCCCATTGGGCATGGCTTTACATTGGTGATTCTCTATCTTATGGTCTCGTAATTATCTAACGCTACAGTGCACTTTCTGGATAGGATGGTGGATCTCTTGCTATATCTCACACTTCGACTCTCACACCCATCATCACGAAAATTTCCTCCAGACCGAGCGGTACAAAAAGGAACATGCATAACCCACTGCCTCTGAACCTATCTTGCTACTCTCCCATACAAACCACACATACTTAAATTACATGAAATACATCACACTAGCAACATAGAATACAACACAAACGATAGTCACAACGTTAGAATCACATCACGTTCAGCTTTCCCACTTCAATTAGTATTCATCCCAGTTTCACACGACATTGCCCCACTTCGTAACTTTTCTTTCCTACTACGAACTCTGGAGGATATATGCACGTCTTCCTGTGCAATGCAAGCCAAGAGGCGTTACTGGATAGACGGCTGACTCACCTTGCTTCACTCTCAGAGTATTAGAGTTTGAATCTAGCGTCACACGGAAACATAACACACAAAGGTAATATTAATATCATATTCATCTTTCCTACCACGAACTCTGGAGGGAGGATATATGCACGTCTTCCTGTACAATGCAAGCCAAGTGGCGTTGCTGGATGGACAGCTGATTCACCTTACTTCTCTCTCAGAGTATTAGAGTTTGAATCTAGCGTCACACGGAGACATAACACGCAAAGTAATATTAAGACCATATTCATCACACATGTGAGTCCTCCACTGATACCATGGTCGAGTACTTCTCATTATCCATTGTTTCATACACAGATTGAGACTCACACAGTACTCACCACGTGGAAGTACTCGTCTCTAATTTCAAGTTCTGCACACGCCATTTCTTAAATATTTCCAATTTATAGTACACACGCCAGTAATTCAGCTTAACTTTAGCACTTAGTACTAGCACTCGAAAGTATTTCAACATATTGCTACACATGGTTTCATTATGATCGTTGGTCACTTCCGAAGATTACTACGATCCCCTTAATATTACCTGTCTGTCGTTTAATTCTCCCCCAAAAGTTCCTGAAATAGAGAAATACTTACTCCAAACTACTCTTAAGTATTCCACATGCATACCATTCTCTCCACTCTTTTGTCTTTACAGAGCACACCTAAGACAGGTCTTAACAGCACAAGATCCAGCGGCAGAGTGCTGAAACATGGCCGTTCTTCAGGTCCACTCGCACCTCTACCGAAGTGGGGGAGCACCTTGCTACCGTATTGGTCAGCCACATTTCAGGCGCTCAAAGCTCAGGTAAATTTCATCTCTTTGGTCCCACCAAAGGTGGCCAAAGGATCGTCTCAAAGATGATCATCTATTCACATTCACTATCTGCAGTTAGCAGACGACCATAATTCATTCATTTCACAGATCTCACCAAACTGGATGTAGGGATTTATTTTGTGGGAGTGCACATGTGATCAATTAAATAAATAAATTGTCATTATTTCCCACACTGGTATCCGGCTTCAGTGTATTAAGTGAAATTGAGTTATTATTACGAAAAATATGTTGTTCTGACAAGAATAACGAAGAATGTTGTACCTATTTTCAATGTCGGGCTGTTCTGTACCCTTTCAAAGTCACTTCCACAGACCGGTCTAAAGTTTCATCGCCTGTACTGTAGGATGACCATATCCAACAGACTATTAATCACACGAGAGGGTTCCTGTATTGCTCCTTCCTAAACAGTTTAATACATTGTTTTTTTTTTCGGTTGTAACACATCCAATCAGTGTACACCGCCATACACTTTGTGTTTTTCTACCATGGCTTAGAGATCAGTGTCAGCTGCTGCTAAACCGACATTAACACGCTTCGATCCTCTGGCTCTCACAGAAAAGTGAATATCACATGGCATAAACTGTACAGCTACCACACCACAGGCTGGTAGAAATAAAACACCGACGTGATGTTTCTTATTGACAAAAATGTGGAAGACATCGCAACATATGGAAACTGGAAGAGTCTGCGGTATTGTAGAGCGCTTCCAACAACTATTCGAAGGTGATTAAATGTACAGTTATCTCATCTTCCCATCGAAAGGGCAGCAGATGTCTTGATACTCCGCTTCAAAAGCATTGTTCCTTCATTTTGCAGTCATGTACATGATTACTGTTTTGGTGTTGACCATTGAACGAAGGCACTGTTCACAACACGCATGAGGTGGCACAAATAAAAAGAGGTACTGTTATCTTATTGGCGAAAAAAATAAAGATAAAAATAAAAACATGTGTACCACATCACAGCATATGTAAATAAGACGATTCTGTAGGAATGAGGAATGCTTCCAAACAACTGTATTAAGGTGATGACCTCTACATTTAATCCCATGTTCCACAGTGACAAGTAGCAGATACCCAGTGTTCCGTCAAGATTCCCTCCATCTCAACGGAGTGGTGTCAGTCAATAATTATGCGGTAATCAGCAGCATACATAGTGGATGGTCAGGTTTGGAAAGACGCCATTGATATGTAGTGATGTACTGTAATACACACCGCAGTTGATAGCGAGATCAATTTTAGCAATTTTACACAGAAGTCGGAGAGAGCAGTATCCACCACATTCTGAAACCTGTTTAGAAACAGAGTGAGCTGAGGTTATGCTATAGGAGCGTGTTTTGACCACTCGGTGTAAGTGTGAACATGTTTCTGTAGCTACACCACCCGTGTAAAATATGTAAAGTCAACGTCAAATGAAGCCTGCTCTAGCAACACAACGACAGTACAAGCAGTTATGTTGGTGTTTCTTGCTGTGAAAATTAGGAAGACACAACATCGAAGCAGATCCGCGCCCCTCGGAATCCATTCATATCTATCACCAAAAAATTCTATCATTGTTATTCTGTACAATTCAGCAGAGAAAAATTACGAACTATCTGCATGCCGGCATCGAGCACATGTCACGATCTTATTAAATATACAGGTACTGATCCATAGCACAGACCAGTGCAAAGTTGCTTCGCCTGTACTGTAGGAGGATGACTGTGTCCCACAAACTATACAATAAGTCGCAAGAGACGCTCCCTGTGACACTGTGTCGTTGTTTCAAACATTCGTTTTTCTGCTGTAACACGCTTTGTACACTGTCATACATTTTGTTTTTTTCTTGCCACGACTTCGAGGTTTGTGTCAGGTTCTAAACTGACATTAACACATTCTGATCCATTGTTTCTCGCAGAAAACTAGATGTTGCATGGTATAAATCATAAATCATGTTGCTACTGCTGCTACCGTAACACACCACACACACTGGTTTATGTTAAATAAAAGACATTTATAACATAAGGAAACTGGAAGAGTTTGGTGGCGTTGTGAAGAGTTTCCAAATTGCTGTCCGAAGTTGATTGACGACATTCATTCATTGTTAATTCTCGAACATATACATCATCAAAGTATACCAGACAGTGACCTACATACCTCCAGCACTTCGATCATAGTTTGTAACTTATGATCTTTCTCTATGTGGATGGGAGTCTCAGGGCATGTTTGTAGAATAAAGTTAGAGGCCGAAAGATCTCCTCCCATTGTCTTTGACAAACGCTCCCTGCAGCTGACCAGACGTAGACCGCTACATTCCATGTTTCGTGTAGGAACAGTGTGAACCGAGGCTGTAACTACTGTTCCGCACCCATCCAAGAGTACAAGATTTCTCCAGATGCGCGAATGCCGAGGAGGTTAGCACCCATTATCGGTGTACAGTAGATATGAAACTGTTGTTATATAACAGTCGGTTAAGAACAATAAACGGGTGGTTTTTATGCACGATAGAGCTCCAGGCGGACGGAGTTTGTTGCGTTTTACGTAAATCAACTGCACTAGCAATGCTAAAGTCTTGCTCTAGTGCTTGGGGTCATTACCAAGAAGGTATTGGTTCAAAAAATGGTTCAAATGGCTGTGAGCACTATGGGACTTAACATCTACAGTCATCAGTCCCCTAGAACTTAGAACTACTTAAACCTAACTAACCTACGGACATCACACAACACCCAGTCATCACGTGGCAGAGAAAATCCCTGACCCCGCCGAGAATCGAAGCCGGGAACCCGGGCGTGGGAAGCGAGAACGCTACCGCACGACCATTAGCTGTGGACCCAAAGGTATTGGTAAGAGATATCGTAAACACATGCACTCCTAAGGCTACAATGTTCTGCACTTAAAACATTCTATAATGTTAGATTGTTGCAGTTTCCAACCTATTAGTCGTATGGAATGCAACACTGTTACCATCCCAATGTAAGAAATATAAGAAATATACTTCCAGCACACGACATACATTCTCCTTGCAGGTTTCTCTACGATAAACTATGGTGATAACTGTAAAATGAAAAACTACTTCCTTAAAACATCCATTCCTTGTGATACACATGCAATATAGCTTTCCAGAGGTGTGTAGCCCCCACTATTCACATATGATCACGGTTCAGAAATTATACTATGCTCGCATCAGTCCTATATAAAATGATCTTTAGTATCGGAGAGTGCCTCTTACAAAGAAAGGGGCAAATGCATAGCAGCGGTGTTCGAAATTACACCTCATGCCGCCACTAACTCAATGAACAGGACATCTGTTAATAAGGTGTGTATGTGGGGATTGTAATACCTCACAAACACCTATCGCTAACTTAGAATCACCGTAGTTAAGAAACTGAAGACTTGATTTTGTGTCCAAGATTCGGTAGGGGGATGGAGTTCCTTGCATAAATCTTCGTTTGTCTAGAGGAATGTCTCGAAACAGAATGGAAGTCCTCTAATGATCGAGCGGTTTGCTGTTAATGATTTCAAGTAGACAGTGCTCTAAGACACACACAAAACACAGTTGTATGCGAGTCGAAAGCAAGTTATGTCACACATCTACATCTACATCTACATTTATACTCTGCAAGCCACCCAACGGTGTGTGGCGGAGGGCACTTTACATGCCACTGTCATTACCTCCCTTTCCTGTTCCAGTCGCATACAGTTCGCGGGAAGAACGACTGCCGGAAAGCCGCGCTCGAATCTCTCTAATTTTACATTCGTCATCTCCTCTGGTGGTATATGTAGGAGGAAGCAATATATTCGATACCTCATCCAGAAACGCACCCTCTCGTAACCTGGATAGCAAGCTACACCGCGATGCAAAGCGCCTCTCTTGCAGAGTCTGCCACTTGAGTTTGCTAAACACCTCCGTAACGCTATCACGCTTACCAAATAACCCTGTGACGGAACGCGCCGCTCTTCTTTGGATCTTCTCTATCTCCTCTGTCAACCCGACCTGGTACGGATCCCACACTGATGAGCAATACTCAAGTGTAGGTCGAACGAGTGTTTTGTGAGCCACCTCTGTTGCTGACGGACTAAATTTTCTAAGGACTCTCCCAATGAATCTCAACCTGGCACCCGCCTTACCAACAATTAATTTTATATGATCATTCCACTTCAAAATGTCCCATACGCATACTACCTGATATTTTACAGAAGTAACTGCTACCAATGTTTGTTCCGCTACCATATAATCATACAATAAAGGATCCTTCTTTCTATGTATTTGCAATACATTACATTTGTCTATGTTAAGGGTCAGTTGCCACTCCCTGCACCGAGTGCCTATCCGCTGCAGATCTTCCTGCATTTCGCTGCAATTTTCTAATGCTGCAACTTCTCTGTATACTACAGCATCATCCGCGAAAAGACGCATGGAACTTCCGACACTATATACTAGGTCATTTATATATATTGTGAAAAGCAATGATCCTATAACACTCCCCTGTGGCACGCCAGAGGTTACTTCAACGTCTTTAGACGTCTCTCCATTGAGAAGTCCGCCCCAGTAGCTGAGTGGTCAGCGTGACGGATTGCCGTCCTCTGGGCCCGGGTTCGATTCCCGGCTGGGTCGGAGATTTTCTCCGCTCAGGGACTGGGTGTTGTGTTGTGTTCATCATCATTTCATCCCCATCCGGCGTGCAGGTCGCCCAATGTGGCGCCGAATGTAATAAGACCTGCGATATGGCGGCCGGACCTGCCCCGCGAGGGGCCTCCCGGCCAATGACGCCAAACGCTCATTTCCATTTCCATTTCCATTGAGAACAACATGCTGTGTTCTGTTTGCTAAAAACTCTTCAATCCAGCCACACAGCTGGTCTGATATTCCGTAGGCTCTTACTTTGTTTATCAGGTGACAGTGCGGAACTGTACCGAACCCCTTCCAGAAGTCAAGGAAAATGGCGTCTACCTGGGAGCCTGTATCTAATATTTTCTGGGTCTCATGAACAAATAAAGCGAGTTGGGTCTCACACGATCGCTGTTTCCGGAATCCATGTAGATTCCTACAGAGTAGATTCTGGGTTTCCAGAAATGACATGATACGCGAGCAAAAAACATGTTCTAAAATTCTACAACAGATCGACGTCAGAGATATGGCCTATAGTTTTGCGAATCTGCTCGACGACCCTTCTTGAAAACTGGAACTACCTGTGCTCTTTTCCAATCATTTGGAGCCTTCCGTTCCTCTAGAGACTTGTGGTACACGGCTGTTAGAAGGGGGGCAAGTTCTTTCGCGTACTATGTGTAGAATCGAATTGGTATCCCGTCAGGTCCAGTGGACTTTCCTCTGTTGAGTGATTTCAGTTGCTTTTCTATTCCTTGGACACTTACTTCGATGTCAGCCATGTTTTCGTTCATGAGAGGATTTAGAGAAGGAATTGCAGTGCGGTCTTCCTCTGTGAATAAGCTTTGGAAAAAGGTGTTTAGTATTTCAGCTTTACGCGAGTCATCCTCTGTTTCAATGCCATTATTATCCCAGAGTGTCTGGATGTGCTGTTTCGATCCAATTACTGATTTAACGTAAGACCAGAACTTCCTAGGATTTTCTGTCAAGTCGGTACATAGAATCTTACTGTCGAATTCACTGAACGCTTCACGCATAGCCCTCCTTACGCTAACTTTGACATCGTTTAGCTTCTGTTTGTCTGAGAGGTTTTGGCTGCGTTTAAATTTGCGGTGAAGCTCTCTTTGCTTTCGCAGTAGTTTCCTAACTTTGTTGTTGAACCACGGTGGGTTTCTCCCGTCCCTCACAGTTTTACTCGGCACGCATTTTACGATTGCCTTGAACTTTTTCCATAAACACTCAACATTGTCAGTGTCGTAACAGAAATTTTCGTTTTGATCTGTTTGGTAGTCTGAAATCTGCCTTCTATTACTCTTGCTAAACAGATAAACCTTCCTCCCTTTTTCTTATACTCCTATTTACTTCCATATTCAGGGATGCTGCAACGGCCATATGATCAGTGATTCCCTGTTCTGCGCTTACGGAGTCGAAAAGTTCGGGTCTGTTTGTTATCAGTAGGTCCAAGATGTTATCTCCATGAGTCGGTTCTCTGTTTAATTGCTCGAGGTAATTTTCGGATAGTCCATTCAGTATAATTTCACTCGATGCTCTGTCCCTACCACCCATCCTAAACATCTGAGTGTCCCAGTCTATTTCTGGTAAATTTAAATCTCCACCTAAGACTATAACATGCTGAGGAAATTTATGTGAAATGTATTCCAGATTTTCTCTCAGTTGTTCTGCCACTAATGCTGTTGAGTCGGGAGGTCGGTAAAAGGAGCCAATTATTAACCTAGCTCGGTTGTTGAGTATAACCTCCACCCATAATAATTCACAGGAACTATGCACTTCTATTTCACTACAGGATAAACTACTACTAACAGCGACGAACACGCCACCACAGGTTGCATGCAATCTATCCTTTCTGAACACTGTGATGCATCTTGACAAAACAACAGAAAAATGGTCAGATGAGCTACAGCGACGTGTCCCTCTCTCTCTAGAAAGCTTCATCAATCTACCATTAAATCCTACCTCGTTACAACTCCATCTCACCCTATCACTCCATCCACTCTCTGTCATCCTTTAACTCATATACAAGTAAGATTGGAGGCATATGGTTCTCTTTTTTCCAGGAAAGTATCAAAGACAGCAGTCAATTAGCGTGTGTCGCTATTATGTCAATAGACACACAATAGAATGTTGCCTCGACAAAAAATAAAAGATTGTATCCCCTGGTTCCCGGTGCTTCCATCTCACCGCTTTCCCGCATTCCTCTTGAAATCGTGTATTCGTTCCCATGTACAATAATTGTTCTGCACCAATCAGAAGACTTATTATCCGTCAATTTATCGATTTTATGTAGTTCTATCCACATAATCACGAAATCACTTATGGTTCTGTGTTCCAAATATGCTTGTAAATGTACTACAGCTGCCAACACATAGTACAAATGCATTATTCTTCTGGTCTGGTTGCATAGCTTTGTTCATTCTGAGACAGACTGATAGTCTGACATGCCCAATGCCAGTTGCAAACCTCAAAATGTTTTCCTCAGGACAGAGTTGTTGGGGAAACGCTAAACCAACAGACTTCCAGACACGTGGTCGTACGGCACATGTGTCGCGGTTGTGTCATTAGGCCACCTGAGAGTTAAGAGCTCGTGTTGTGCGACGCCTTTCATGTCAGAAGGCCCACAGCTGGTCGGGATGGGCGGAAGGGGGGGGGGGGGAGGGGGCCGCCGTCGTTGATGCCACTGGGATGGCAAACTGCTACCGAGCCCCGCAGCGCACCGCAGAGCGCCTTAATGACTTTGCAGTCGCGATATACAAAGCAATGAAGCAATCTGAAATTTAACAAGAGTATCCACGTGCTACGAAATGCGTATTATGACGTTCTCAGAGCATAATTCTCAGATTTCACTTCCTCCGAATTGGTTTCTTTTTTCGATTTCTAGCACCTATTGTGTCGCGGATGGCTCTCAGTTCTCACAGTAGACCCAAGTTAGCATTGGAAGGTGGATCCGCCGAGCGTTATGTCGGAAGTGGTGACGCGAACCAGATACAAAACACACTACATTTGGGATATGGCTTGAGGGTGGACCAGTCACGTGCTACATACGGACATGTGTTCTATGTTTGAAGTTGAATGCACCAGCAGGAAGAGCACGTCGTGGGAACCTTCTGCAACAGATGTAAAGACACAGACACAGATAAAACAGAGCAAACGTGCTGCAACTGTAGAATATGTGTTTGGAGGTGACTGGGTGCATTCGAGTACAGTGCAGTACTAGGCAGCCCGACCAGAAAAATAATGCATTTGCCCTAGGTGTTGGCAGCTGTTGAACATTTACAAGCAATTTTGGAGCACGGAACAATAAGTGACGTCATGATCGCAGGGATAGGAGTGCATAAAATCGATAAAATGACGGAAAATACGTATAAACTGAGGGAAAATACGACGAAATGTGGGGAAATTGAGAGAGTACTAACATTTCTTCTGATTGGTGCAGAACAATTCTTGTACATGGGAACGAGTACACGACAGCAAGAGGAATGCGGGAAAATGGCGAGATGGAAGTACCGGGAACTGGGGGATACAATCTCTTATTTTTCGTCGAGGGAACATCCTACTGCATCTCTATTGAGGTGATAGTGACAAACGCAAGTTGACTGCTGTATTTGATACTTTCCTGGAAAAAAGAGAACCATATGCCTCCAATCTTACTTGTATATGAGTTAAAGGATGACAGAGAGTGGATGGAGTGATAGGGTGAGATGGAGTTGTAACGAGGTAGGATTTAATGGTAGACTGATGAAGCATTCTAGAGAGAGAGGGACACGTCGCTGTAGCTCATTTGACCATTTTTTCCGTTGTTTTGTCAATATGTATCATGTGACAACTTGCGTTCGACTCGCATACAACCGCATGTTCTGTGTATGACTTAGAGCACTGTCTACTTGCAATAGTTAACAGCAAACCTCTCGGTCATCAGAGGACTTCCATCCTGTTTCGACACATTCCTCTAGACGAACAAAGATTTATGCAAGACACTCCATCCCCCTGCCACATCTTGGGCATAACATCTAGTCTTCAGTTTCTTAACTATGGTGATTCTAAGTTAGTGATAGGTGTTTGTGAGGTATTACAATCCCCACATATACATCTGATTAACAGCTGTCCTGTTTTGGAGTTAGTGGCGGCATGACATGTAATTTCAAACACCGCTGCTATGCATTTGCCCCTTTCTTTGTAAGAGGCATTCCCTGTTACTAAAGATCATTTTATATAGGACTGATGGGAGCATAGTATAATTTCTGAACCGTGATCATATGTGAATAGTGGGGGCTACACACCCTCTGGAAAGCTATATTGCATGTGTATCAGAAGGAATGGATGCTTTAAGCAAGTAGTTTTTCATTTTCATTTTACAGTATATCACCATAGACCATAGACCTTAGACTGTAGATTCAAGACTGTTTTTTATGCATGGTGACGGTAGTGTAGTAGCGACATCGTATTTTTAATAGCACAATCCTTACTCGAAATGTATATTGTGGGCTGTAGAATCCCTCTGTGGTCAGCTACAGATGTCATTTCTCAGTAATGTTACTCTAAAAGAACATCGTGTTCCCACCATGGATTCCCATTTGACCTACCTTGTGACTGTAATCCACCTACAGAAAAAACAAAAACAAAAATTACTCGCCATGCTAAGTAGCTCTCATGATCAATTTAATTTCAAAATAATGAGGACACTCTGTGATCGGTAGTATTCGCATCAGAATAGTCGAAGATTTTTTTCCTAATTTTATGCAGGGTGGGTATGTCTCTGCTAATCATTTGTGATCGGTGGCAGTACACTTCGCTGGGCATTGTAAAGCGTCCGGATTTTCGGACCTTAGATGAGCCTGATCCACAACGACAGTACGATACAGTACGAGATTCTAAAAAAATTAATAATTATATTATATCTACAAAAGGTAATTGCTGTTACTCCCATGTACCAAAAACTAACAAAATAATATCTACCAATATACGGACAGGTGCATGTATAAACAAGTTAAAGTGAAACACATTTTAGAAACGAACAGAGCAGGTGGTTAATGGCAATGGGAAACCCGTTTAACAAGAGAACAGCGAGCTTCAGCCCAGAAAGGGATAAGGCCAGAACAATACATTATGCCTTTTTATGTACATACGGCTGGGACCGAGGGTAAGTGGCTGCACAGCATTGACAGAGCTAAGCTGCGACCCAGCAAGAAAAATAAAATTCAACTCTAACGAGACATTGATTGGCTGCAGCCATACTGGCGACACAGACGCGACACGATGAGGAGATCCCTATTATATAAAAGCATATTGAGAACTAAAATGGCTAGATCTCTCTCTCATTTTGCGGCGGATTGCACAAGAGTGTGAAAAATAACGAGGGCATTGAGAGCTTTGCTTTCTAAGAAGCGAGGACGATATGCTTCATGTATCGTGGCGACAAATAGCAAAGAGATAGATAACTATTTCTGCGGGAACTTTTGCAGCCAAAGAAATTGTGCATATTACTCCAACCCTTAGCGAGTGTGCAATAGCCATTATCTCGCCTAAGGAAAGATTAACGTTCTACGGAATGCAGGAACGTTGAGACTGAGTGAATTCAGTCAAGGCCAGAGTAGGGAATGAGCATTTCAGATCCAGCATGGAGACAATGCCGTTGCTGATGCCTCTTGGTAAAGTACCATCATGCATTAGGCCACAGCAAATGTTGAGTCTAGAATTGCTCACGTCAACTTGTGTACGCTTTGACCATTGAATATCAAAAGTTTGCTTACTAACCTACCCTCACATTGTGTACATGAAAGTTTCTTCATTGGTTCAAAAAGTAAAATGTATTCTCCACCAACTCAGTGCGTTTACCAGCTATGACAATGTAGATTTAAATGAGCTGATGAAGATTTTTAATCATTCTTTCCTGTGATCAATGATAGAGATAATGATAGAGATAATGATTTTAATAATCGTCAATTCAATATGTCCAAGTGTTGTGTCGACACGAGAGCCGACACTGTGTCTGAGGGTGGCCGAGATGCACGCTATAAGCGCACGAAGGATGGCTTGAGGTCTGAAACAAGATACGTAATGAATGCTATAAAGAAAAGTACGTAGCTGCGGAAATACTTAACTTTATTCCATCCTTGTGGTACATCGCTCTTGACGAATCAAGTGAGACTCTTAAGATACATGCAATGTTACAAATGGCGCCTTGCTAGGTTGTAGCCACGGACTTAGCTGAAGGCTATTCTAACTGTCTCTCGGCAAATGAGAGAAAGGCTTCGTCAGTGTAGTCGCTAGCAACGTCGTCGTACAACTGGGGCGAGTGCTAGTAAGTCTCTCTAGACCTGCCGTGTGGTGGCGCTCGGTCTGCTATCACTTTGAAAGTGGCGACACGCGGGTCCGACATGTACTAATGGACCGCGGCCGATTTAGAGCTATCACCTAGCAAGTGTGGTGTCTGGCGGTGACACCACACCAAGAGTTAAATATTTTGTTATGGAGTGTCAAAACTAACTGAACATGATTGTTGTGTATTACTTGACATCTGAAAGCACAGTTGATTAATTATATGTACAATAAAAATGGGAATAGCTGTGTTGTCTTTCTAGAATAGACTCCAAACTTTCACATTTATTAATTCATGCATTCCAGTTAAATGACAGCAGCATTTGTAACGACTTTTGTTACGGTCTGCACCTGATATTAGCTGCCTTACAGGGCCAGGTTCATATTTATTTAGAATGACTGACACTCTGGGCTTGAGAAGATAGTTCAGATGTTTTGTCCATTTGCATTGTAAATGGTTTGCACTCACTAGTACACTCACTGTGCAGATACAAAAGTCAGAACATGACACGTACGATGACAAAATGACGACCCTGCCGGGATGCGAAATTACAGCATTCTGATAGATTGAGGGTTTGCTTTTGATAGGTACAAGAGACATAAACCTCCCAAACAATAATCTGACGCAAATTGGAGAAAAAAAACTGTATACGTAAATGAGACTCAACTGTGTAGTAAGTGTAGATAGAATTGTATTCATGTATTTCTTATTTGCTGACGCACCACATCGTTGAATTGGGTTGTGTTGAGTTCTGACTGAACTCCATTAACCGAAAGGCTAAATAAAAGATTAGGTAACGGGTTCAAATATTGAATATAGGACTGTGGATTATATTTTGGGGTAGAACCAAGTCTTACGGTCTGATGTTAACGCGTAGTTAGGTTCGGAAAATTCGCGAACAGCAACGCTTAGTCGAAGCTCATAAATGACAGAAAATAATCGATTAAAACAAAGAGAAGTAATGGAAGATCTTGACAGGATCGAGTTGGACACGCAACAGGTAGATCAGCGTGAACAACACGAGACAAAACATTTAGAAATACCGAATGAGTCCGAAAATGTGACACATGATGTTCAGTATGATCCAAAGAATGGACATGAGAACGGCGTTGCTAATGAATCTGACGCAGAGTCTGTAGATAGTGACTGACAGCATATTGAAACAAAAGTAATCATATTGGATCAAGCAGGCTTGCAGTTACATGAAAGAACGAGTTGGTGTTCCAACACTATGTTCGGAATTGAAGGAAACAGTTCACGAAAAACGAGGTAGGGACGATTGCATCTGATGGCAACTGGCGAACATGGTGTAGATGAAAACGCCAACATATTTGGAACGTTACAGCGTTTATTACAACAATCTCAGGTATCAGAAAAGCGTATAGATGGGCGCATAACACAAGGGCAAAAAGAATTAGAAGGGTGCATAACACAAGGGCAAAAAGAATTAGAGGGGCGCATAACACATCAAACAACATAGTTTCAGGAATCAGAAAAGCGTATAGAAGGGCGCATAACACTGGTGTTGAAAGAAACTAACAAGGAAATACATAAAAAGCGTGATAATATTCAAAGCCAACCAAATCAAATACGAACTGAAGCTTCAAACTGTCGTTACAGGGCACAAACAATTGAGAACAGATATGATTACGTTGCGTGAAGTTACGCAACAAAGTGTCAGAAAGGTTAAACAACAGGTCGAAGCTTTTGCCATCAATGCGACGACAAAGGCGAAACATGTTATGGCTGAGATGACGTCTCACAAAAGAACGACAAATGCAGCGTTAAAGAAATTCGATGCTCGTATTTTAAAAATACAAGAGAAATCGAACACCAGTTTCAACGGCTGAGATCGGAAGTTTTACGTTCGATCGAAAGTCATGGTGACGTAGAAAGCCTTAGTGAGGAGTCGCAGACGACGACAGAATACACTTTAATGTCGGTAGATACTACTGTGAATACTGCAAAATCAACAGTTGTCGATAATACGACAGAAAGGGTACGCGAAATTACGTGTGACGTAAGACGGAAAGGTCATGTGGATGCCAGTCAGAAATCGCAAATCGAGAACGGGAAATTGGTCCAAACCAGCGTATGCAAGAACATCACGGTAACCGTAGGGAGCAGTGTGGATTGCGACCACTTGTTCAAGAAAGAATAACAGGTCACTCTGGAATGCAAGAGTGTGATTTGCAGCAAGGTTCAGTACGTTGAGCAGAAAGCATGGCATACGCTGATCAAACCATAGAGACGCGTTGCCACAGCCTGCTGGACGAATACCGACGGGTTACAGTACCGCGTCTGACGAGCCAGAATTGCTTATACGTCAAGATACAGAGTCGGTAGCGGGCGTTATGCAAGCATATTACGCAGTGAGGCCTGCCAGTGACTCTACGGCACAAATGTCACAGAATGAACCGAGTTGCACATGTTTGCGTAGATTTGACGCAAACCAGGGACAGAATTACACTCTTCAAAACCCAGCAGATACATCACAGACAGAAGCGAGAGGTTATGATGATAACCACTTTCTTTAAGTGCGGAAATACCAGCACTATAAGGAGGATGCAAATATTCTCCACCTCCACGCATTTATTGACCAATTTAAAGTAGGAATACCAACACATTGTCCATTGAAACATAAGTTAGATTTCATTTGCGCACGTATGGAGGGAAGTGTTGCTGAAACTATGCAGAAGATAGCAGAAACTTGCGATTCGTATGATTCGTTTAGACTTGCCTTTATAGCAACATATTGGTCGCCTGATGCACAGATGAGAATAAAGTATGGACTATTACAAAATCTCTCATTCGAAAATTCGAGTGAGGAAGCAGCAGTCAAATTCTTTGAGAATATGGCTAAAAGGAACTAATACTTAGGTAACCCATATACCGGTTAAATTACAAAGTAATTGGGACATATTAATGGAGGAAATCGAAAACGAGATTACTTCAGAGATAAGTCCGATACTCTGTGTAACAGCCAAGGGCGTTTTCGTTAGCGTAATCGTAGATAGTGGTAGTGAGTTAACGGCGATATGAGAGCCGTTTTTCAATCGTTGCAATGGTGGCAATGACGTATTCGAACAGAACAAAGATCGAGAGTTGTTAAGGGTCAAACATAAGTGGAAAGACAAGAACTCGGTTGACATTCATCAGCATTATTTGCTGAAGAATGACATGCTGTTTCACAGAGGCATTGGATAGGAATTCTTGAAGTAGTCATACGGCAATTAGCCATGAAAACTAAAATATAAATGTTGATGTGTTTCAGGCAGCAGCAGATTTTAAGAGGCAGACAGGACGAGCTACAAAAATGTAAATATTCAAATATAGGTACAATAACACTAATCATTTAAATCATCAAAGTAGGCTACAAACAAAAATAAAAGAAAACTAATTGCATGATGTACTAATTAACTAACATACACATAATCAACCCATGCTCATTCAAGAAGTAAATTAACCGTTATAAAATGAAGTAATTTAATGTGTAAATGATATCATTCTTCTGTAAAGTACTGGAAAAAAATACTTGGTCTTCATAAATGGATATCAGGGTTTTAACGTTTTATAATATTTATTATATTAAACTTACAGTTATAAATGATATGTCAAATGAAGAGCAACTCAAACAGTTTTACCAAGAACCTTATAAATGTTCAATGTGAGCACCTTTTGTCACATGGCACACATCAAGTCTACAGCCGAGTTCTTCCATAACGCTGATAAGTGTGTCTTCAGTTAGTGTAGCAACAGCTGTTTCAATCCGGTTTCTTAATTCAGGGAAGTCTGCTGGTAGCGGAGGCACGTACACACGATGCTTGATGAAGCCCCAAAGGAAAAAATCGCATGGCGTTAGGTTGGGTGAACGTGGAGACCATGCAAAGCAAGCCCTGTCTTTGGGTCCCTTGCAGCCTATCCAGCGCTCAGCTATAGACTTCATGTGTGCTGTGTGACAAATGGTGCTCACATTGAACATTTATAAGGTTCTTGGTAAAACTGTTTGATTTGCTCTTTCATTTGACATATCGTTTATAACTGTAAGTTTAATGTTGTTGTTGTTGTTGTGGTCTTCAGTCCTGAGACTGGTTTGATGCAGCTCTCCATGCTACTCTATCCTGTGCAAGCTTCTTCATCTCCCAGTACCTACTGCAACCTACATCCTTCTGAATCTGCTTAGTGTATTCATCTCTTGGTCTCCCTCTATGATTTTTACCCTCCACGCTGCCCTCCAATGCTAAATTTGTGATCCCTTGATGCCTCAAAACGTGTCCTACCAACCGATCCCTTCTTCTAGTCAAGTTGTGCCACAAACTTCTCTTCTCCCCAATCCTATTCAATACCTCCTCATTAGATACGTGATCTACCCACCTGATGTGTAATGTAATAACTATTATAAAGCGCTAAAACTCCGATATTCATTTATAAACAGCCTGTATTTAAGTGTTCATTTAGTATTATTCATGTAAATATCCAAATGTCAAGCTCATTGTAAATTTAGATAAAGGAACTTATAAGTTGCAGCATTAAGCAAAAGTCATTGTAAACAAATGAAACAAAGAAGACACTCAAACAACATCACTACAATTGTCTGGGGAAGGAAGCCAAGCTGACGACAGAAGCAGAAAATAGACAGGAGGCTATGGTCTGAGTGTGAGAGTTTATATGATTGCACACTATGGCAATGGCGGCAAACAAGAGACTGAAGTAAGGAATTCACTGTCTCTGCTTCACATTAGTGCGGAGACTAAGCCACATGTATTTGGAAGAATATTGTCCCATGCCTCACCCCAATAGCGAGAGGATGGGAAAACCCAGCAGCTGTGAGGGACAAAGGAAGCAAGCCTGCGAGGAAGGCAAAGTGACCCCATTAACGGCGATGCACAATAGCAAACTGTAAGCAACAACTCATTAGTACAACCGCCTCGAATAATAGACTCGGAATATCTCTCAATACCAGACGGAGAAGCTGGTAAGTGAACAGAGATATATTACTTCCTAAATTATATATTCAACCTTACTGGTAATCCTTCTGTATAACTTTCGCTGAATGACATATCCTATCCCTGTGCCTGAGAAGTTGCAAGTTCCAAGAAAGGAAACCTGAAGACGCAGCAGGTAACAGAGAGAAGAAAGAGTCCCAAGATGAGGGTAGAAGACAACAAGATTGCTTTCTAAATCCTATACCTTAAAACAGTACGAGCGTTGGCTGAACCAACAGAAAGTAGCATTCAACAAAACCATGGCAGTTATTTCATTGTAACTATCAAACCAACCAAAGGCAGTCAAACCAACAGACAGAGTATGCATAATGGGGACATCAAAATGCAGCAACCATCGAGGGGCTATAAGCATCAACCTCGATGACAACGATGCCAATAAAGGACTATGCCACCTATGTTGTCACATCATGGCATTGCCTTCGACGAGCAGTTGTCATCAGAACAATGCAACATGGAATTAACCATGTAATGGCATTTGTGATCGAACACTCAGAACTGTAAATGTCGATAATCTCCATCAACATCGCACAGAGTCTACCACTGACTTGCAGCATCAACCACCACTAATCGACAGCAGCATTGGGGAGGAAACCCAGCACAAAGCTTAACATGTAAAGTTTGTGCAGAAAGAAAGTGATGTATGAGGTAAATTCACAGTAATATTTCAAAGAGTGCAAAAGATAATCACTTCAGCAAGGAGTTGAGATGCCTGTAAATATTCAGTCGCACATACGAATTTGTAAATTATGTGTTTCATTTGTATTCTTTAATTCGATTTGTAAATTGTTAAAGTATATTCATAAATATACCATGTTTTATATTTTGTATTTCATGTGTAATTTGTAAATTTCCATTCAGTCTAAAAGTGTTAATACGAATTTGTGTATTGTAGACATTTTGGAACCATACGTTTTTAATAATAAATAATGACAATGAATATAAAATTTGTGTAATGTGTGTAAAAATAAGTACAAATATTAACTATTTTACACATATAATGTCACTAAAATAAATGCATATCTGTTTATGAGACTAAATTGTAATATTGATGTAGCATTTAAGTGTTGAGAGTAGATATAAGAGCAACAAATACTTCCTTAATTTCACTCATCTTTCACAATCATTAATATCATGAATGTTAGTGAATTGTGGAGTGCCTGAAGTTATTGTAAAGAGAGAATCTAAAGGGTGGATGAACCAATTTTATATAATTGTTGTTGTTTTTGGGGAAGGAGACCAGACAGCAAGGTCATCGGTCTCGTCGAATTAGGGAAGGATGGGTAAGGAAGTCGGCCATGCCCTTTCAAAGGAACCATCCCGGCATTTGCGTGGAGCGATTTAGGGAAATCACGGAAAACCTGAATCAGAATGGTCGGACGCGGGATTGAACCGTCGTCCTCCCGAATGCGAGTCCAGTGTCTAACCACTGCGCCACCCCGCTCGGTTTTATATAATTTAACCCCAAGTACTAGGAAGAAAAATGTTGCAATATTAGTCAAATAACTATAAAGGACTGTGAAACCACATAATAACCATCTAATTAGAAAATGCTGTGTAAAGCAACACATTTCAAGTAAAAAATGTGAAATAGATATCAACTAGCATAAGATAGACAAGTAGCTGGACAATGATTAAATTACTTGAATTTATAATTTTGCACTGCAGTGAGCAATGCCTCAACCATTGATCACAGCAGCACAAAATTAATTCAGATGGGATGACATGTGTAAGGCGTCAGGGTTTTCAGACTTTGCATGATCTTGATGCATAATGACAGTACGATACAGTATGAGATCCTCAGAAAAAATAACAAAAGCTAATTGCAGTTAATGGCTCTGAGCGCTATGGGACTCAACTTCTGAGGTCATTAGTCCCCTAGAACTTAGAACTAGTTAAACCTAACTAACCTAAGGACATCACAAACATCCATGCCCAAGGCAGGATTCGAACCTGCGACCGTAGCGGTCTTGCGGTTCCAGACTGCAGCGCCTTTAACCGCACGGCCACTTCGGCCGGCTGCAGTTAATCTCATGTACCAAAAACTAACAAAACATTATCCACCAATATATGGACAGCTGCATGAATCAAAAGTTAAAGTGAAACGCATTTTGGAGACGAACCGAGCAGGTGCTTAATGGCATCAAAAAAACAATTTAAAAGATAATGGTGGGCTTCAGTGCAGAAAGGGATAAGGCCAGAACAATACATTATTCCTTTTAACGTAAATATGGCCAGGACTGAGGGTAAGTGGCTGCACAGCATTAACAGAGTTAGGCTGCGACCCAGCAAATTTACCTCTAACGAGACAATGATTGGCTGAAGTCATACGGGTGACACAGACGCAACGTGATGAGGAGATCCCCATGAAACAAAAGTATTTTGAGAACTAATATGGCTAGATCTCTCTCTCATCTCACGGTGTATAGCACAAGAGTGTGAAAAATAACGAGGGCAATGAGAGCTTTGGTTTCTAAGAAGCGAGGACGATACGCTTCACATATCTTGGCAACAAATAGCAAAGAGGTAGATAATTATTCCTGCGGGAATTTTTGCAGCCAAAGAAATTGTGCATGTTACTCCAACCCTTAGCGAGTGTGCAATAGCCATTATTTCACCTAGGGAAAGATTAACGTTCTACAGAATGAAGGAAAGTTAAGACTGAGTGAATTCAGTCAAGGCCAGGCTAGGGAATTAGCGTTTCAGATCCAGCATGGAGACAATGCCGTTGCAGATGCCACTTGGTAAAGTACCATCGTGCATTAGGCCACAGCAAATGTTGAGTCTAGAATTGCTCACGTCAACTTGTGTACACTTTGACCATTGAATATCAAAAGCTTGCTTACCAACCTACCCTCACATTTTGTACATTAGAGTTTATTCATTGACTCAAAAAGTAAAATGTATTCTCCATCAACTCAGTGCATTTACCAGCTACGGCAATGTAGATTTAAGTGAGCTGATGAAGATTTTTAATCATTCTTTCCTGTGATAAATTTTTATTCATATGTAGAGATAACGATTTTAATGATCGTCAATTCAATATGTCCAAGATTTAAATATTTTGTTACTGAGTGTCAAAAGTAAGTGAACATGATTGTTGTGTATCACTTGATATCTGAAAACACAGTTGATAAATTATATGTAGAATAAAAATGGGAATTGCTCTATTGTCTTTCTAGAATAGACTCCAAACTTTCACATTTATTAATTCGTGTATTCTAGTTAAATGGCAGCAGCATTTGTAATGACTTTTGTTACGATCTGCACCTGATATTAGCTGCCTTACAGGGCCAGGTTCATATTTATTTAGAATGACTGTTTACACTCTGGGCTTGAGAAGACAGTTCGGATGTTTTGTCCATTTGCACGCTAAGTGGTGCTAAGTTTGCATACATTAGTACACTCACTGTGCAAATACAAAGGTTGGATGATGACAATTTCACAATATAATGAGATGCGAGTGCAGTCGAACGTAAAAAACTATAGCGATTTTGCTCATAAATCTAAATGAAAATGGACTTGTCTATCTTCATAGGAAGAGGACATTTATTACTGTTACGAACTTTTTTTGTTTTTTTAATAGTTTCTTTATTATAGGAGTCGAGTTGATGTTAAATAGTCCAGTGCAGAATGGCAAACGACTTCTCTAAGAGACCATGACTCCCCCTCTGTCGCAGCTGGAGTGTGCTACGTGACATTAAACTAAAGTGTTTTCCATTCCAGAACGGGAGGCCTATTGGAGACATTGGGGATCTATCTAGTCTGTGACATCTCGTTGCTGCAGCTGCTCCCCCTAACCATTAGGGGAGGCTGTGTCGCTATACTTTAGATGACCAACATGCATTTGTGAAAGCCGTCCTTTTATCTCCTACTGTTTAGTTAACTATCTACATCTACATCTACATTCATACTCCGCAAGCCACCCAACGGTGTGTGGCGGAGGGCACTTTACGTGCCACTGTCATCACCTCCCTTTCCTGTTCCAGTCGCGTATGGTTCGCGGGAAGAACGACTGTCTGAAAGCCTCCGTGCGCGCTCTAATCTCTCTAATTTTACATTCGTGATCTCCTCGGGAGTTATAAGTAGGGGGAAGCAATATACTCGATACCTCATCCAGAAACGCACCCTCTCGAAACCTGGCGAGCAAGCTACACCGCGATGCAGAGCGCCTCTCTTGCAGAGTCTGCCACTTGAGTTTATTAAACATCTCCGTAACGCTATCACGGTTACCAAATAACCCTGTGACGAAACGCGCCGCTCTTCTTTGGATCTTCTCTATCTCCTCCGTCAACCCGATCTGGTACGGATCCCACACTGATGAGCAATACTCAAGTATAGGTCGAACGAGTGTTTTGTAAGCCACCTCCTTTGTTGCTGGACTATATTTTCTAAGCACTCTCCCAATGAATCTCAACCTGGTACCCAATTTACCAACAATTAATTTTATATGATAATTCCACTTCAAATCGTTCGCACGCATACTCCCAGATATTTTACAGAAGTAACTGCTACCAGTGTTTGTTCCGCTATCATATAATCATACAATAAAGGATCCTTCTTTCTATGTATTCGCAATACATTACATTTGTCTATGTTAAGGGACAGTTGCCACTCCCTGCACCAAGTGCCTATCCGCTGCAGATCTTCATGCATTTCGCTACAATTTTCTAATGCTGCAACTTCTCTGTATACTACAGCATCATCCGCGAAAAGCCGCATGGAACTTCCGACACTATCTACTAGGTCATTTATATATATTGTGAAAAGCAATGGTCCCATAACACTCCCCTGTGGCACGCCAGAGGTTACCTTAACGTCTGTAGACGTTTCTCCATTGATAACAACATGCTGTGTTCTGTTTGCTAAAAAATCTTCAATCCAGCCACACAGATGGTCTGATATTCCGTAGGCTCTTACTTTGTTTATCAGGTGACAGTGCGGAACTGTATCGAACGCCTTCCGGAAGTCAAGAAAAATAGCATCTACCTGGGAGCCTGTATCTAATATTTTCTGGGTCTCATGAACAAATAACGCGAGTTGGGTCTCACACGATCGCTGTTTCCGGAATCCATGTTGATTCCTACATGGTAGATTCTGGGTTTCCAAAAACGACATGATACTCGAGCAAAAAACATGTTCTAAAATTCTACAACAGATCGACGTCAGAGATATAGGTCTATAGTTTTGCGCATCTGCTCGACGACCCTTCTTGAAGACTGGGACTACCTGTGCTCTTTTCCAATCATTTGGAACCCTCCGTTCCTCTAGAGACTTGCGGTACACGGCTGTTAGAAGGGGGGCAAGTTCTTTCGCGTACTATGTGTAGAATCGAATTGGTATCCCGTCAGGTCCAGTGGACTTTCCTCTGTTGAGTGATTCCAGTTGCTTTTCTATTCCTTGGACACTTATTTCGATGTCAGCCATTTTTTCGTTTGTGCGAGGATTTAGAGAAGGAACTGCAGTGCGGTCTTCCTCTGTGAAACAGCTTTGGAAAAAGGTGTTTAGTATTTCAGCTTTACGCGTGTCATCCTCTGTTTCAATGCCATCATCATCCCGGAGTGTCTGCATATGCTGTTTCGAGCCACTTACTGATTTAACGTAAGACCAGAACTTCCTAGGATTTTCTGTCAAGTCTGTACATAGAATTTTACTTTCGAATTCACTGAACGCTTCTCGCATAGCCCTCCTTACGCTAACTTTGACATCGCTTAGCTTCTGTTTGTCTGAGAGGTTTTGGCTGCGTTTAAACTTGGAGTGAAGCTCTCTTTGCTTTCGCAGTAGTTTCCTAACTTTGTTGTTGTACCACGGTGGGTTTTTCCCGTCCCTCACAGTTTTACTCGGCACGTACCTGTCTAAAACGCATTTTACGATTGCCTTGAACTTTTTCCATAAACACTCAACATTGTCAGTGTCGGAACAGAAATTTTCGTTTTGATCTGTTAGGTGGTCTGAAATCTGCCTTCTATTACTCTTGCTAAACAGATAAACCTTCCTCCCTTTTTTTATATTCCTATTAACTTCCATATTCAGGGATGCTACAACGGCCTTATGATCACTGATTCCCTGTTCTGCACTTACAGAGTCGAAAAGTTCGGGTCCGTTTGTTATCGGTAGGTCCAAGATGTTATCTCCACGAGTCGGTTCTCTGTTTAATTGCTCGAGGTAATTTTCGGATAGTGCACTCAGTATAATGTCACTCGATGCTCTGTCCCTACCACCCGTCGTAAACATCTGAGTGTCCCAGTCTATATCTGGTAAATTGAAATCTCCACCTAAGACTATAACATGCTGAGGAAATTTATGCGAAATGTATTCCAAATTTTCTCTCAGTTGTTCTGCCACTAACGCTGCTGAGTCGGGAGGTCGGTAAAAGGAGCCAATTATTAACCCAGCTCGGTTGTTGAGTGTAACCTCCACCCATAATAATTCACAGGAACTATCCACTTCTACTTCACTACAGGATAAACTACTACTAACAGCGACAAACACTCCACCACCGGTTGCATGCAATCTATCCTTCCCAAACACCGTCTGTACCTCTGTAAAAATTTTGTGTTGGCGAAGGGCCATCGTATCAAGGCGGCCAGTGTTCAGCATGTGTTGCGGGGCTGTTGGTGAAGTAGCTCCCTCCCTCGGTCCATCCACCCTGTAGCTGGAGAGGGGGCCTCGATTTTCTGCAGTTTGTGATTGTACATCGAGAAGAATGCAAGTTCAACTACTACCTCCTCTGTAGTCTTTTAGCACGACAATTTTCCCCAGTACATATGCTGCATATGACCCGTTCAATACGAGTGCTGCTTTTTCACGACAATATTGAAGTGTAATTAGAATCGGGACACCTTTATTCCACCAGCTGTGATAGCGTGTATTGGCTTCGATTACCTGGGTTGTAGGGTGATTTTAGCAGGTGTCTGTAGCGAACTCCGACGTCAAACAACGACAGATACTGTATGCTTACAGGTAATACACTTTTTTTAAACTCCTCTCTGTCCAACACTAGCATCTAGTCAGTATTTCCCACCAAAAAGAATAAGGATAGTACCTTACACACCAGCCTTTCCCCCTCTAGCTTGTATGTGTAGGGTATAGTTTGAAAGTTTCTGTCGCTGTTTTCGAGTGGTATTGTGAAATTTTTTCCCAGCCAGATAGACCAGTTGTATGGTGTCGTTAGTTTTTGAGCTGTATTGCGATTTAAACCGTCCTTGTGTAGCGCTATGCTTATAGCTGTGCAATGAGGACCAATCTTTGTGATTAATTACGTAATTAGGATCAATATTTGGGTCAATTTCGAGTGGTATTGCGAATTTTGTTCCCAGCAGGATAAGACCAGTTGTATGGTACCGTCAGTTTTTGAGCTGTATGGCGATTTTAATCTGTCCTTGTGTAGCGATATGCATATAGCTGTGTAATTAGGACTGATCTTTGTAATTAATTTCGTAATTGGGATCTATATTTGCGTCAGTTCCCTGACCAAATTAAGTAAAGTACACTAACCTAACCTTCCTCTCCCGCATCTGCGCAGCTTCCATGTGTTAGGGGGTGCACTTAGGCTTTCCATCCATTAGAATCAGGGTTCGAGTCGCTGAACCGCTGCGTTTTTTATGCGCTCTGAGTGTTTGTGCACTGCATTATTGTCGAGTGTTTCAGCGTTGTGAGTGTGTTTACATAGCATTACACATGCATTATTTCGGTAATTTACGAGTTGTTTTCGTCTCCACACATCAGTGTACTGCATTATTTACGAGTAGTTTCCAGGTCAGTAAACTGTATATTGTGAACTCAAGCATGTCAAGTGAGTGTTATGTATCAGCGTAATAAATAAACTAGGTGAAAACTGTCCCTAAATAAATTGTTCCAAAAATAAATAAAGTATACTCCTTCCTCTCTCCAGCAGCCCAGAACAGGCTGATTCCATTTCCCACCAAATTTTACCCTCCAGATCGCTGGGGGGATGAGGAGGCTGGGGCTCACGTGCAGCTGAGAAAAACATGTGACATCATCATGATGCTGTGCTCCTATCGACTGAACTGCATGATCATGTGACCTATCACAGCGCTCTCTAGCGGTGAACTCGGCAATTAGCTCAGTTCTTTGGTCTGCTGGATCAGAGGCAGTTGTTTCTTGTGTTGTCTTATAGGAACTTAACGTAGGTTTCACAAATGACAAACAATTCCAGCAGAGACATATGTTTCCATCCATTGTGTAATGTATCTTTAATGCATCTCGATGCAAAGCATTTATTTGCAGGACCATATTCTTCCTCTTCATATGTTCAAGCATTAATGCTAGCTTCCATTCTTCATGCAATGAGCTGTGGATGCACTGCTCAGCTGAATGAGTGCATCTAATACAGCTTCAAAACTGCCCATGTCTGGCACCAACATCTCACTAATTGCATACATGCTCCTTCCACACTGACAGCTCAACAAGCACTGATATCTCAGCCTCTTGTGGTGCTGACACCACACTAAGGCGCTACTGCCATAGGTAGATAATAAATTTAAAAATATTTCAACAAATTTAAACAAATTTCAACAAACCCAAACAAATTTAAGCAAATTATATTCGAATTGAATGACATCATGAGCAGTCTCTAGTGGGGCAACACCATATTAACTCCCCCTCCAGTTGCTGGAGTAAGCTTTTAGAGCAAAATTCCTTCAAAAAATTGAAATTCGCGCCCATTATCCAACAGGGTGACATGCCATCATGCAAAAAGTCGGGAAGGGGAGTCAGGGGACTACTGGGTGACCTGTAGAAGCAAAAAATTCAATTTCCCGCCAAAATTCAAACTTCCCACCAGGGGGCGTGGCACTTTCCCGCTAAACCCGCCATCTTTGATAATGGTACTCGTGTCATCAGCTGACATCATGGCCCCCATCGTGGATGATGTCAGTTGCTCTTCGCAAGTCTACAGACTGCCATATTTGATGATGTCATCGCCGCCATCTTTGATAGACCTGGCAACAATGCACACTGCACCAAGGCTGTCACCACCCTACTACTGACTGGTATTGAGGAACTGTTGTCTTTGATAAAGAAGAGAATTTGCTCAAGTAATGGGAGAAGCAATTCCACACAGTTTGAAGTAATAATTTAGCCATTTGTTTATAAGTTTTGTGATCATATTATCTCGCCGATTGTTGCCATTTTCTCATTTCTGACATGCTGTAATGAAGGAAAAGATTCAGTCTAATCAGAAGCGAACATTCATTTAAGGCGCTTTGTATGGAAATCGAAAATCACACATGTAAAGTTATGTGCATACCGATATTTATTTTGAAATAAACTATTTCTTATGTACCATGTGATGATACAGCAAAAAGTCCTGAAATCATATACATTTCCTCGCTACATGCATGAATTCGTACGCTCATGCCTTTTTTGTTGCATTCCATTTCTACAATACGAAGCAAGTATTACAAAAAAATGTTTGTCACAACAGGAATAGGTAGAAAAATAAAGTCTATAGCAAAAAATATTGCATTTGTTTAGCTACGGTGTTTATGAAAATTTACGGCTGACAAATGAGCAAAAGCTTCAGTATGAAAGCCTTTTGACAGCTGCTGGGCACAAACGTCCAAAATAATAGTAAACAATGAACAATTGCAAGCAGAACGCACACCAAGAGTAACGCCTTCTGAGCCCGCACGCGGTATTGATCTCTAGGACGCGCGCACAGATTTTAGAAAAGCACATCATTCCCTCGCGTCGATGTTGTTGTTGTTGTGGTCTTCAGTCCTGAGACTGGTTTGATGCAGCTCTCCATGCTACTCTATCCTGTGCAAGCTTCTTCATCTCCCGGTACCTACTGCAGCCTACATCCTTCTGAATCTGCTTAGTGTATTCATCTCTTGGTCTCCCTCTACGATTTTTACCCTCCACTCTGCCCTCCAATACTAAATTGGTGATCCCTTGATGCCTCAGAACATGTCCTACCAACCGATCCCTTCTTCTAGTCAAGTTGTGCCACAAACTCCTCTTCTCCCCAATTCTATTCAATACCTCCTCATTAGTTATGTGATCTATCCATCTAATCTTCAGCATTCTTCTGTAGCACCACATTTCGAAAGCTGCTATTCTCTTCTTGTCTAAACTATTTATCGTCCATGTTTCACTTCCGTACATGGCTACATTCCATACAAATACTTTCAGAAACGACTTCCTGACACTTAAATCTACACTTTATGTTAACAAATTTCTCTTCTTCAGAAACGCTTTCCTTCCCAATTCCAGTCTACATTTTATATCCTCTCTACTTCGACCACCATCAGTTATTTTGCTCCACAAATAGCAAAACTCCTTTACTACTTTAAGTGTCTCATTTCCTAATCTAATTCCCTCAGCAGCACCCGACTTAATTCGACTACATTCCATTATCCTCGTTTTGCTTTTGTTGATGTTCAAGACACTGTCCATTCGGTTCAACTGCTCTTCCAAGTCCTTTGCTGTCTCTGACAGAATTACAATGTCATCGGCGAACCTCAGAGTTTTTATTTCTTCTCTATGGATTTTAATACCTACTCCGAATTTTTCTTTTGTTTCTTTTACTGCTTGCTCAATATACAGATTGAACAACATCGGGGAGAGGCAACAACCCTGTCTCACTCCCTTCCCAACCACTGCTTCCCTTTCATGCCCCTCGACTCTTATAACTGCCATCTGGTTTCTGTACAAATTGTAAATAGCGTTTCGCTCCCTGTATTTGTAACCTGCCACCTTCAGAATTTGAAAGAGAGTATTCCAGTCAACATTGTCAATAGCTTTCTCCAAGTCTACAAATGCTAGAAACGTAATCCAAACTATTCTTCCCCGAGGACGGCTTCTACCAGATTTTCCATTCGTCTGTAAAGAATTCGCGTTAGTATTTTGCAGCCGTGACTTATTAAACTGATAGTTCGGTAATTTTCACATCTGTCAACGCCTCCTCTCTTTGGAATTGGAATTATTATATTCTTCTTGAAGTCTGAGGGTATTTCGCCTGTCTCATACATTTTGCTCACCAGATGGTAGAGTTTTGTCAGGACTGGCTCTCCTAAGGCTGTCAGTAAGTCTAACGGAATGTTGTCTACTCCCGGGGCCTTGTTTCGACTTAGGTCTTTCAGTGCTCTATCAAACTCTTCACGCCGTATGATATCTCCCATTTCATCTTCATCTACATCCTCTTCCATTTCTATAACATTGCCCTCAAGTACATCGCCCTTGTATAGACCCTCTATATACTCCTTCCACCTTTCTGCTTTCCCTTCATTGCCTAGAACTGGGTTTCCATCTGAGCTCTTGATATTCATACAAGTGGTTCTCTTTTCTCCAAAACTCTCTTTAATTTTCCTGTAGGCAGTATATATCTTACCCTTCGTGAGATAAGCCTCTACATCCTTACATTTGTCCTCTAGCCATGCCTGTTTAGCCATTTTGCACTTTCTGTCGATCTCATTTTTGAGACGTTTGTATTCCTTTTTGCCTGCTTCATTTACTGCATTTTTATATTTTCTCCTTTCGTCAATTAAATTCAATATTTCTTCTGTCACCCAAGGATTTCTACTAGCCCTCGTCTTTTTACTTACTTGATCCTCTGCTGCCTTCACTACTTCATCCCTCAAAGCTACCCATTCTTCTTCTAGTGTATTTCTTTCCCCCATTCTTGTCAATTGTTCCCTTATGCTCTCCCTGAAACTCTGTACAACCTCTGGTTCTTTCAGTTTATCCAGGTCCCATCTCCTTAAATTCCCACCTTTTTGCAGTTTCTTCAGTTTTAATCTGCAGTTCATAACCAATAGATTGTGGTCAGAATCCACATCTGCCCCTGGAAATGTCTTACAATTTAAAACCTGATTCCTAAATCTCTGTCTTACCATTATATAATCTATCTGATACCTTTTAGTATCTCCAGGGTTCTTCCACGTACACAACCTTCTTTTATGATTCTTGAACCAAGTGTTAGCTATGATTAAGTTGTGCTCTGTGCAAAATTCTATCAGGCGGCTTCCTCTTTCATTTCTTCCCCCCAATCCATATTCACCTACTACGTTTCCTTCTCTTCCTTTTCCTACTGTCGCGTCGATACGTTTGTTAAATGTCTTAGGCTGCGGTCACACTGGCTCCAATGTCTGTGGATTCTGCCGACGACCGACATCGGCCGGAGACGGCCGATCTTTTCAAATGAGTACGCCACTACATGCAAGGTCACGCTATAGCCGATCCTATCTCCTGGGCGACAATCAATGCAATTCAAATCAGTTTGTTTTCTTCGGTCAAATCGACCGACTTTGTCGCATACGAAATTTGGAGCGTGAGAAACTGATAAGTTTAGTCCAAGAAAGTTTGTGGCGTCCTGAGAATGAAAATATGACAATCGGGATATAGCTCGGAATCTATGGACTGAAATCGCAGGTTTATTCGAAAACTCTAATAGGCAAAATCTTTATTAGAAATTTTAGGCATAAATTATAGCCTCAAAAACTAATTTGTTCAAGTGAAGAGGATGACGTATCTTATACGCTTGTAGCTACTGTACAGAATTTTTTTTGTGGTAGGTTGTCATTAGCTATCTACAACTTATTATTACTGCTTACTGCCGTTTTATGCCAGTAGGGTAGTTTTATTGTTAATATGGTTTGCAAATTTGGTGTACAGTATGTATTTCCATTCTTAATTGTTTTAGGTTTTCAGAGTACCTGATGCTACAGACACTGGTTGAAGTAAAGCTGTGAGGAGAGGTTGTGAGTCGTGCTTGGGTAGCTCAGTTGGTAGAGCACTTTCCCACAAATGGCAAAGGTCCCAAGTTCGAGTCTCGGTCTGGCACACAGTTTTAATCAGCCAGAAAGGATCATATCAGTGCACACTCCGCTGCAGAGTGAAAATTCATTCTAGAATATGACAACTGGCAAAACTACACAACGAGAGCAGACACATCAATGACTGGACGGGCAGTTCATAAATTTGCGGAAAAAGAGAGTCACGAGGGAGATTTGATCACTGCTCTCCCGCTTGGCAGTCCAACACTCTGACCATACAACCATGACGCTGTGACTGTTACAATTTGCTCAGTGTTGAACATCTTAAGCTTGGACTGTACACTGTTTCTATTTTACTTATTCTTTTACAATTTAGTACACATTCTTCTTGTTTTCATGCTTTATTTTTGTTCAGTTTTTGACAGGCTATTCACTGGGCCATTTTGCCAGTAAATCTGCGAGGGGTACGATGGGGAATTGACTTTGTGATTGAAAAGTTGTGGTGCAACCGGGAGCCACGCCTACACACCGATGTCAGCGCATCCATCAAGGTCAGCTTAGAGGCAGGGCTGTACAACGTGGTACATATGATTGCAGCGCACTCCAGTGGCAATTGGTGGCTGTGTCTGGCACACAAATCACAGTTTGTTTATGAAATGGACAGCTGTAAAGATCCTGCATTAGCCCTATTAAAAAGCACATTTCCTCTATTGTTCATATACTAGTCATATTGTTCTGCCTGTAGTGCACATAAATAAAAACTTCAGTATCCAAGAATATATTACAAAGCAAAAAGGAAAGTACCATATCCGGCTGATAAGGACGTCAGCTTATAAAAGTTCCTTTAGAAATAGTGGGACACGTAAGATAAAAACTGTTTCATCATTCTCACTTTTTAGTAAAATCTTAAGGTCATTCTTACTTGACCACCGTTTCTATTCAGCATCAGAACCCTTAAGACATGTGAAATACAAAATTTAAAACCAGAAAGTGCAAGATATCTTGCTGAAAGTAGTGCATGCTGTCTTCTAGATTAACCAAATTGAAGAATATCACTCCTCAGAAAGAGCGCACTTATATTTACACAACATGTAAAAAACAGACTATACTCTCATTAAACTAATAAGAAAGTATTAGAACCTATTAGAAAACACGAAGGCTAGTAAAAACATTCTCGGATCTAATGAGATGCAAACCAGCAACACGTCACCGGACAGCTTACAATTCTGTGACTACTTATTGCGCTATATCAATCTTCAATATAATAAGACCATACCTTGCAAGCCACAATAATTATTTAACCAGTAATATGACGTTTGCCGTCATTTTATTACAAAAAATTATGAAATTAACGACGGGCTTTCGAGAGATCCTGAATTTGTTGTTGCTTAGAAACGGCATATATACAAATGACTTTAACTGAAAGCCAATATGGCGTCTCGCGACTATGTACTGAAGAGAGATGATGACGTGCACAGCCGATGTCAAGTCGGCCGTTGATGACGCGCATGTGACGTAGCTGGCGTTCTTCCGTCTCATTGGTCAACGTTCAAACGAACATGCAGAATATCTTTCATACTAGATTATGCTATGGCGTTCGGGAAGACTCCCCAACATGCTTTTTCCACGCTGTGACGTCAGAAACTCGTCACGCCCGACGCTCAACGTTCGAAGGTACGCTTCGTGTGCCGACTGTTTAAGAAAATGTTTAAAGCTGCGATATAGATCATGTAGGTCTAAAATTAGAAAGAAAAATCCTGGCTAGTTCAAAAATTCTCAGTCCCCGGACATGCCTGCAATCCCAGACATTACTCTGGATTGAAGTAAAAAAACCAGGATTGTCCTTGCTAATTCCGTACGTACGGTAAGGGTATCTCAGTACTGTTCATAGGAAAATCAGACGCGCTTTTGCTGTTGTAGTCTGTCGGGCCGATAAGATTTCGTTTCTTCTGTAAATAACTTAAAGGTCGCGAAGAAATTCTTACAACTTGTAAATTAGTCCCTTTACGTGGCTGCTTGTGTGTTCTAAATGAATCATTTTAACTCGCAAATAAGAATAGCAACAGTAAGCGACAAAAATTACGGCTTTCTTCGCAGACGTATAAAACTCCCATACAGCGAACGCATAAGGCAATGATGAATAAACGACAAAGTTCAGGCAAAGCCGTTCAGTCCACGACTGTTAAGTAGAAGATTGGACCAATGCGTCGGGCACCGACGAGGCACGCGTGTGTGTGTGTGTGTGTGTGTGTGTGTGTGTGTGTGTGTGTGTATGGGTAGGTGGGTGTGTCTGTAAGTTTCGGGGCGAGGTTATCAGCGCTCGCCGGACGTCACTAGGCGAGAAGCGATAGCAACGCCAGACGGATTCTCGGCTTCGGATGTGACACTATTTCTTTACAAGCAACACTATTAGAAAAAAAGCGAAGGGTGAATTACGCGTATAATACAAATATTCGTAAGCTGTGGTCATGAAAATCTGATACGTCGCTTTTCTTCTAACGATTATGCTCGACGTTTCTGTTCTGTTACTCAATATTTTCTGTCTGATAACTTCTAAGTTTCTTATTTTCATTACTCAAGATCCGTAGAAGCTTTCGGTATAGTAAACACATTTTGTGCGTCACTATCGGCAACAATGTCTTGAATCTTTTTCGTGCAGATTTAGTGTAACAAGAAAACACCATAATTTCAGTCACTGTAACTCTTGCGTTAGTTCGAGTTTTTCAGTTACTTGACACACGCATAATTATGGAGAAACCTGAAACTATTCGATAGACATTAACCGAAACGCCAGGATGACAACGAAAAGAATTTTACACCCATCCCATTAAAGTTGAAATTCTCGGTAATGGTATACACATCTCATACCCTACATAAACATAAGTTTTAATGACGAACAGCGTAAAATCAATAGTTTGTTTACATCTTCCGAACTCTAGTGGGCATTGTTCTTGCATTTGGCGGGGAATACATTTTTTGTGTATTTTTCTACAATCTGGTGGACTTGACTTATTAGTTTAGAACTCTGTCGAAACTAGTCTAAGACACTGTGTGCCTGTCTGTGGAAAGCATGGGCTCGCAGCGTATTGTTATTTGTTATTAAATGCTGATTTTGTTTGTCTGTCGCTAGTCATAGTTCTTTCTCAGTTTCTTAATTTCATTCTTAATACGCCCTTTTTCTGACTCTGAGATTTGATCCACTTTTTTTCCTCGTCGATGACAATGAATACAGTGTGTTAAGTGCACATTTGCGACTTTCACAAACTTTCCATCAGTAGTGGGACTACCTTTGGTTCAAATGGTTCAAATGGCTCTGAGCACTATGGGACTCAACTGCTGTGGTCATAAGTCCCCTAGAACTTAGAACTACTTAAACCTAACTAACCTAAGCACAGCACACAACACCCAGCCATCACGAGGCAGAGAAAATCCCTGACCCCGCCGGGAATCGAACCCGGGAACCCGGGCGTGGGAAGCGAGAACGCTACCGCACGACCACGAGATGCGGGCGGACTACCTTTGTTGTGGTGCATTTTGTTAGTGCAGCTTGCCTACATCAGAGACAGGTATACACTCAGGGGCAAACCTATTGTTCTCCTTTGATTGACAGGTACCTAACCTACTGTTCTGCTGAAAGGATCCTTCCTTTTGATTCACAGGTAGGTACCTTGGTTCTGCTAAAAGGATCCTTCCTTATGATAGACTGGTCCTTAACCTATTATTCTGCTAAAAGTGTCCCTCCTCTTGATTGACAGGCACTCAGCCTATTGTTCCCCCACCCTCACCCCCTCCCACACCCCCACACCCTCTTCCCTCACTGCTACAACTACACTTTCAGGTCTGAGTTATTCGAATAGCCCCTCTAGCTCTTATCAGTTTGATTGACTATTAATTAAATTGATCAATTAATTAACCTCTCCCCCTCTGGTAAACCCCCTCCCCTCGCACCCTCCCTCACGAAAATTCGCAGGAAAAAGACTCAGGTGAACGGTCATTTGGAGGGAATCCGATTGTAGTGTATGGAATATTGTTTAAACAATTGAGACATTGTGTGGAATATTGCTCATTTAAACAATTTAGGGAATTCAAGGCAGTGTATGGAATATATGGAAATTGGTGGAGAGGAAGGATCTCATAACAGGAAATTCAAGGGTATATTGTTTATTTATAAAAAATTCAGTTTGTGGGGTTGGATTTCTCTTGCTCATCGTACTCTGCTGTTTGGAAACATGTAGGTCTTGTAAGAAGCAATTACATGGGGCAAACATGTTGCATAACCTTATTTTCGGCACTGTTCTCTGGCTGTCTTAACCTAACGTTTGGGCCTTTGTCAGCACTTAACCTATTGTTCTGTTTAGTAGTTTTCCATGTCACCATCATTTTCTCAAACTATTGTACCATCTTTGAAACCAAATTAAGTAATTAGTTATGTCCTCCCACCATTTTCTGGTCCATGTTTCGAGTTTCACACGATTTTGAACGCCATTTCTAGCGCATTCTTCTTTGTCACCCACCCCCTTAAACTATTGTACCATGTTTTACATAAAAATTATGCAAATTAACCTAGTTTTCTGCACTAACCTGCTCTTCTGCTCCATGTCACCCACTCAAGCACACCCTCCCTTAATTATTGTAACGCTAACATAGCGTTGATACAGAAAATTTATGCAAATTAATTAAATCGATATTTTTCACATGTATGTGGTAGTTTTTTTAATTCGTAGCAACCTATTGGTCAGTGAATTCGATAAAATACAGTTTAAAAAAACGATCGCTAAAAACAAAATACATCCTATCACTCGACGCCATACGCCGCCACCGCCCCCCCCCCCCCCCCACGCCACCACCGCCGCCACCACCACCGCCGCCACTGCTGCCGCTGCCCCTGGTCCCGATCCTATCTTGGCTGCAGCTGTCACAGCATCGCTCTGGCGTCCCTGGGCCACACTCCCTCAGGCTTGCAGCAGCCCGATTACGCAGCATCTCCCCCTCCACTGTCCATTCTCGTCAATCACGTGAGATACAGCACACACCCCTGTCCCCCTCACCACAGAACTCCAAGGTGCACTCACACCGATCCCATACACGAAACGCCTCTGAGCAGCACGTGTGTTTACCATTGCTGATGCTACACCTGTTGATACTGACATCACAGATCACGCTATAGAAATCTGTTCCAGAATAGCACAGGCTGCTTTCTCCCCAGAAACCCTAACGGTACATATGAGCTGTGTCCAGCTGTGAAAACCTGCCTCAGCCTGACTGACACCTCGCCGCAAAAAGTCCGCGTGGCGACTCGCCATCTAAAAGTTTCTCAATTTTATACTGACGCCACATGGCTATGTAAAATAAGAGCCAAGTCGACCTCTCAGAGATAGTATAGTGTCCCAGAAATAGTTAACGGTCGCCTTTGTAGGAGCTTTTATGATGTCTCAGCTTGTGCGTATGGAAATTCTTGTCTTAACAGAACCTGTTTACGGAAATAGCGCGCAATAATGCCGAATGCATTCCTTCTGATGGTCCTGATGTGGCACCCTGTCCATCACGTCTTACCCTGCCTACTTTCAACATACACATACATTCTCACCGGTATGTAGAGTTCCCATATCCCAGCACAAGGATTTCTTGTGAATGAATGGGGGATTATGATTGGCTCTTATCGAATTTACCCGCCAAATTACTGATGCTGCCAGTGTGGAAGCACCATCTGCCTTTTCTTTTTCTTTCTGCAGATGAGACTTTCAGCTGCAAAAAACTATTTTATACAGATAGCCATACTGCACCCACAATTAAACCTTGCAAACTGCCCTAAATATCATCAAATACAGAAAGACTCTTACTCTATTACACAGCTATCAAACTGAGGACAGGAGCTTGAATATTAGAGTGTGATACCAATCGCCAACCCAGCAATACATTACCATGTACTGTGTCGAAGTAGTAAACATACAATTTGCGTCCTGCACCATGTAAAATCTCCCCTTTTACATAATTTGTACATATACCAGGAAGTCAGACAGCATTAAGCACATGCATCGTAGGTATACTTGGAGCACTAGATATTGGCCATGAGATCGGGCAGTCATCCAATCCCGACGAATGAAAAAAGCGCCCTCAGTGGATCGATTTTACTCTCAAAACTGTTGTGCAAAGACTGACTCGTTTCCCCCTCGGCACAAACGCAAGACATTTTACATGAAAAAACTCAACAAAAGAAAATTAGAGTAAACTGATATTTCCACTTGCTAATACCGATGTCAGTGATGTAACAGATTCCAAATCATTCCTAAAATTTACAAAGTCAAATAAAGCATTTCTCATGTCTAGAGAACCAGCAAACATGTCTTCCCCCTGCTAGACCCATACAACACAATCGATGTTCTCTCAACTAAATAAAGACGCGAAATGTGAAGAAGCAGTCAGCTGAACAATTTACATGGATGGGAAAAATGGCCCAGCGCAAACACATGTCCATATTGAATCTTCTCAAATTTCCATGCGATCACGAAAGCTGTCCAACATATAGTAAGTATTATTTCGCTATTCATCCATCTAGAGGACTATACAGTTAAGTCAGCAACATTCCTATGATCCAACTGCCTCTCCATCCAGACAGCTCCTAGTGTTAACGGGAAACATGAATCATTCCCATCACCAGCGCTGCATGCCAACCATGCATAGGCAGAATCATCCTTGAAAACCGGTCACATATATGTTTTATCATTGTATTTATAATTAAATGTTACGATCGCGGTCTCAACTGAACGGCATTTGACAATGAGCAAAGTATTGGGAATACACTCTGCTGACAACTGTGGCTCTGGAAATAGAAATATCTGTACCATTCTTATGATCTGGCATAATCTTTCCTTTGCTGTCAGAGTATTCCACGTCAAATCCATACCTTCCTTTGCACATGTTTTTAACACAAACACATACTTTATAAGCCTGATGCCCAAGGCAAACCTATCATACATCCCCTACTGCTAAGTATAGTACCTCATCAATAACTGATTGCCAACGATACGAAATAACACTGACCGAAAATCAACCATAACTGGGCATGTCTGATAAGTTTTTCTTGCAAGTGGTACCACTGTGTCTTAGAAAGAGAGGCGTAGTCGTCTTACAAAGCGCCAGATGTTGAAAAACACAACCATATTACCATCACAAGCGGTCTTGGTTCTAAAGGTGCACACAAGTATCCATGTTAAAAGCTATACTGGCTTTTTAAATCGAGGTATGGTATTACCTCTGAATGAATTGGTTTTTCCAGAAAAATACCGAGATGGTGATCATAGGAATGTATATTATCAGATCAGCAGCCTGGTTACACGTAGCCCAAGATGCAACCTCATGATAAAATCACTGAATTTTGAAAGTGATTCGGCTAAGGAACCTGGTATGAAATCGGCATTTGCAACTCCCTCACACCGCTAGATATTTCTCCAGTATTTGTAGCGTATTCTGTCTCGATACCATGTCGTAGCGTATTCTGTCTCGATACCATGTCAGAGGTTTGGTGATATATCCACTGAGTTATAGGCGATGATTGATTTAGGAGGATCACAAAAGTAGTAGATGTTGTGCTGACTGACATTGTAAGAAATACACACTAGCTTTTCTGATCTCAAGTGTCACGCTATACGCTAGAAATGATGTCTATGATTTGGAATCAATTCCCTGCATTCAAGCACCTACCTGCATTGGATCCTATGGAGAAGTGCTTTAATGATTACAGCCACTAGTGATTCATATTTTTGACACTCTCATATCTTGAAAGGTGTCACCTGTCTTGAACCTATCTGCTACACTGAAATTCCAGCCTCGTTTTAGGTTAGTCCCTATGCATCATGCAATAGCCCTCTCAGACTCCGCACTACTATCCCTACAACTTTGCGCATGTGATCGTTCTAATGTAAGTCGAAACTGAATAGAAGTCAGAGGAAACTATATATACCACCTTCTGCATACCATGTAGAAAGAGGCTGAGCTCTATTACTGTGACAGGAATGTGTTTTGGCCATTCGATGGAAACGGGAACTGAGCGAAGGACGAGGATTTTTGCTACTGTACTGTGGTGTACCCCCAAACTACATACAAATACTACAATCCACGTCCATTCACATCTATGTCCCCAACATGCTATCTTTGTTATTCTGTACCATCCATCAGAGAAAAATTACGAACTATAAAAGCTCAACTAACTTCATCCAATAGAGAACTAGATAAAATTTTTACCACATCTCTCTCCTCCCATATATTGAAAACAAATACCACATACGTGTAGGCTCGGGCACATGTGACGATCCTATTAAATATACAGATATTGATCAACTGCACAGACCAGTTTAAAGTTTCATCAACTGTACTGTAGGAGGATGATCGTGTCCCGCAGACTATACTGTAAGTCGCAAGAGACGCCCTCTGTGGCCCTGTCTCGATGTTTGAAACATTGTTTTTTTTTCTGCTCTAACACGCTTTGTACACTGCCAAACATTTTGTTTTTCTGCCACCACTTCGAGGTCTGTGTCATGTTCTAAACTGACATTAAGACGTTCTGATCCATGACCTCTCACAAACAACAAGGACATCTCCCCAAAGTACAATTATCCAAGAAGTTGCACTGTGACGCAATTGATGTCATTCAAGACAGTTGCTGTGATCATAGCTGACGACGCGATTGACGTCTTTCAAGATGGCTGCCGTGACGCCAGCTGATGACGCGAGTACTGTTAGCCAAGATGGCTGCAAAGTGCCACACCTGCTGCAAAGTGCCCTGCCAAGCTTCCATGGCAGGAAGCTTGAATTTTGGAGGGAAGATAGGTCAATTGGGTTACCTCTAGACATCGCACAATGTAAATCATATTGTTACCGCTGTTACCATAACACACCGCACACACTTGATGATTTTAAATAAAAGCCATTTACAACATAAAAAATTGGAAGAGTTTTGCGGCGTTGGCGTGGCTTTCCAAACTACATATAAACTCATCTGTCACATTGATGGAATAGCTCATTGCTCTGTGTTCCATTTCGACTGATTCCACATATTGCACTCATGTATGCAATCACTGTTTCGGTTCTAGCCACCCCACCACAAAACTCTTTCTCCAACTCAAACAAGCGTTGTCAGTCAATCATCATATGGGAACCAACAGCGTGCCATTGGATGGATGGGATGGAAAAGACATCGCTGACGTACTGAAATAATAAGCATTACAATTGATTGTGTAAACAATTTTACCAATTTTACAGTAATTTCAACACCAACCAATGATGTGACAGCATGTTTCCCAATTTCAGTATCATAGGTAAACAACTCCCTCTCCACTTTGCAAGTACCATTGCTAATGTGGATAGATGACTGTGGAGTACATCCTTGCAGTGTTAATTCTCGAACACATCCATCATCAAAGTATATCAGACAGCACTCTACATATTTCTAACACTTCGAGCATAGTGTTTAATTTACCATCTATCTCTATGCTGATAGGAGTCAAGAGCATTCTCGCAGTCTTAGGATAAAATTAGAGACTGAAAGACCCTCTCACACTGTCACTGACTGACCCGCCCTGCAGCACAGTTACCGATTTAATCTGCAATCGACCAGAAGTAGACTGCTACATTCCATGCCTCGTGAAAGAGTAGAGCTTGCTGAGTCTTCGGCCATCCAAGTGCACAAGATTGCTCGAGATGCGCCCATCTCGAGGAGGTTAGCACTCCTTATCGATGTATAGTAACAGATTTGAAAGTGTTGTGATCTAATAGCAGACAGTGAAGAAGAACAAGAAACAGGTGATTTTTATGCATGATGGAGCTCCCGACAGATGGAGTTCGAAGCATTTTTATGTAAATCAACCAAGCTATCAATTTTAAAATATTGTTCCAGAGTCTAGGATCAATACCTGGAAGGTATTGGTAAGAGAGAACATACACACATGCACTCCTAAAGCTACAACGTTCTGCACTTTAAACAGGCTATAATGTTAGATCACTTTCGTTTCTGACCTATGAGATGTATGTAATGTAGCACTGTTAATATTCCAGTGTAAGAAATATATTTCAAGCTCAAGGCATACATCCTTCTTCCTGGTTTCTCGACGATAAACTGTTATCAAACCATAAAACAAAAAAAAACTTCTTCCTTAAAACATTGGCTCTGTGTGATACGAGCACAATATAGCTTTCCAGAGATGTATAGCGTCCACTCTTCACATCAGATCACGCTTCAGAAATTATACTATACGAGCATCAGCCCTTTATAAAATTATCGTTAGTAATGGGGCGTACCCAGGGCTGGCGCAAGGCACGTGCGAAACGTGCGGCCGCACGGGGCAGCACTTTCCGAGGGGCGGCAAATCTGCCAACACCCCCCCCCCCCTTTTTTTAAGACAAACTCAACATTCATGTCCAATAGGGGATTTGAAACCAAACCTCGGAGGGAGCGGCTTCGGGAACTGTGGCATGGCACCTCGACTACCTGCCAGCTCCCCCCTATTGAACGAGGTGAGGCAGGAGGACTAATTTCTTCCTCGTCACTGTGGCAGCACCGTCGTGTTTACACCGGAGGAACAGAGAGGGGGGAAGCAGTCTGGCTTACACGCCAGTATTCTTTTGAGTGGAGCACTGCCAGTCTGATACGTGCCGTGCGTTTACTCACAACTAATTTTGCACAAGACGGAATCTAATTTGGAAATTCGAATGCAATGTTCGATACTGCGGTTACATGTTAAGCCTGAAGCAATTTTGCTAAGCCCTTCAGTGGCAGTTTCTGAGTGTTTTATTCTTCCCACATTATGGAAAAAAATGGTTGAACATTACTACAGTCAAACATGTCCAACACCTACAATGGCTAGAAGTATTCTGAATGGGTAAATACGCTGCGAGGAATTACAAGGGATAAAGACATTGGTAATAAGCCTGGTATAAGTTGTGTATCGGTGTATTTTTTTAAATTTTTGCTATCCGTTTCTGGGTTATAGTCGAACGTCTTGGTTTTTGAGCCATGAAACACCTGTCTCCGCCTGCATGAACAACAATTAAACTCTGACCGGCACTTTTGTTTGACAATACTACTCGCACACTATCACTTTGCCAAGATTTATTTACTGTATAATACTTGTGAATCCGTGTTTCATCTTAGTAAACTACTGGTCGCTTTGATTCTGATGAAACCCTGATAAAGTATGGTCTTTAGCAACAATGCCGTCTCGTCCGCACAAAACAAAACGTTAATTTTGACACCTTCTAATTCGAAAATCCGTAGACAGAACATTGCTTCTAAGGGTTTCCTTGCTAGCTTTGAAGCTCATTTCTGTTTGACAAAAGCTGCGCAGTTTTCGCAAAGTTCGTATTTCTTTCTATTGTTCGTAATGCCGTAGAAATTGCTGCCTGATAATACTTTTATCCATATCATCGGTCACATACTTATTGTGAGCTTCTTGCTTCTTCTTCTTGGGCGCTAGTTTAACCGTGGCCTCGCTGTACCTCGTCACGTGACCTAGTTCCTGGTAGTGCCGCGTCACCACTTCAGCTTTCCAGGCAATAGGTATTGTTGCGTTCTCTACAATGAAAACTACAGAATTCGTTTCGGTAGTGGCCGAAG
This sequence comes from Schistocerca nitens, assembly GCF_023898315.1. Classification (NCBI taxonomy): domain Eukaryota; kingdom Metazoa; phylum Arthropoda; class Insecta; order Orthoptera; family Acrididae; genus Schistocerca; species Schistocerca nitens. The sequence goes on from NC_064615.1 coordinate 263,639,059, forward strand.
GAGTCAAAATTGGTCAGAAGCACTTTCATTGCGTTTCGTAAGAACAGAAGAATTGGTTCGTCGGAATTTCTTGCAACTTGGGATGTAATAGGTAAGTGCTTTTCATATAACGTACAATTAGTATTGCGCATGCTCGTTTCTCGTAAGTTAGAATTTTTCTCCTTCAAGATTGCATAATAGGAGAAGTTATTTTTCTTATGATCTGTTATTTCAAAAATTGGTAAGTCGGCAAATAAGCATGCGTCGTCCCAATAGCTAGAATGAAAATAAAGCGAAGAAAAGTGAAGTGATACGGTGATGACTAATTTGTTACCCCTTATTCCGTAATCAGACACGAAATAAGTGACACTTGGAAATTACGACAGATGTCGAGTGTCAGTTCTTTGAAATGAACAACCGCAGTGCAGTGAGTTAATATATTTCGACTAGCATTAGTACCCGTCGATGCCCGAGTGTGTATTTATTCCATTATTATGTTACTCCATCTCCTTATTCTTCCTCTCTCCATTGTCTTCCGCCCCACGCTTTGACCTTTTAACTTGCGTCTGTAGTGAAATTCGGCCTGAAATTCCATTTCACGCGGCGCAATTCTTATGACTTCATCTCCTGAACAGTGTATCCTACAGTAATATAATTTTCCGTTTACGTGCAGTGGAATATCAGGGAATTGTCTGTGAAGTGTACTGCAAATAAAGCTAGTACACTGACATCAACAGTTAGTTTCACGTAACCGTTCTTTACAGGCTGGATCGAAACATGTATGGCGGTAGAAAAAGACTGTCTGGCAGTGAATATAGGAAAAGACGGGCGATGAAGGAAGATGACGATAAGAAGCAAAAGGATGCACTACAACGGTATTTCAAGCCAAAGAGAGAACGACGTAGCAGCGGCGAGGGTGGAAAAATAGATCCTGAAAGTACAGAAACTACTGCAGCTACATCTTTATCTTCAGGACATGTCCAGAAAGTTGACGAACACAGTACTGCGGCCACTACATACAGCAACAACGCTGACGGTGGGCCATCCACAACATGTTCAACAGACTTCGTCTGGACTCAAGACCTGTTTTGTGACGAAAGCTCCGAGATTGAAACATCAGGCAGAACTGCAATTAGGAGACCCGATTCGGAAAATACCGGAGGAACATCAGCCGGAGAAGGGATTGTAGGCGAGCCTAAACTGGAAGACACAATTGACTCAGATCCCGGAAGATGGTCGAAAATTATTACCGACTGCATTCGAACGACTTTGGTCGTGCGAGGTCCTCCCGAGCGCATTAAGGAAGCTGAAGAATATCCTAAAAACGAAGACAACCGGCGTTTCAGCCCTGTGCACTACGGCTATTCTTTGAAGAATTTAGAAGAAGCAGACAGACATTGGTTGGTGTACTCAAAGAGCAAGGATGCTGTGTTCTGCTTTTGTTGCAAACTTTTTTCTTCATCTACAGCAAAAATTGCAAAGAACGGTATAAGCAACTGGCGGAACCTTGCTTCGTATCTCGAAAGTCACGGGAAGTCTACCGAAAATTTGAATTCACATAAAAAGTGGATCGTGTTTTCCGAGTGATTGAAAAAGTCAGGAACTGTCGACGCCCATCATCAAAGGCTTCTGCATACTTAAAGCGAACATTGGAAAAATGTTCTTGAGCGCTTAATAGCAATAATTCATTTCCTGGGTCTACAATATCTGCCTTTCAGAGGAAGTACGACACTGTGATGATGGAGCACCTGCACAGAACAAAGCAAGGTGAGAACAAGGGTCATCATTATCTTGGAAAAGAAACACAGAATGAAATAATTCATCTTATAGGATCATCTATAACCAACAACATTCTATTAATGATGAAATCTGCAAAGTATTACAGTATAATTCTGGGCTGCACACCAGATGTTTCAAAAGTTGAGTAGATGACAGTTGTGGTACGTTTCATCAAGAAGACAAGACCCGACGGGGTATATGTGGTCCTGGGATTTCTTCCAGTGCCCTATTCTTCAAGCTCCACTTGGACGCAGGTAGTACTCAAGTTCTTGGAAGATAAAAAAATCCTGTTGTGTAATATGAGAGGGCAAGGATACGACAATGGAACAAACATGAAAGGAAAGAAGTCTGATGTCCAGAAAAGAATTTCAGATATGAACAAGAGAGCATTTTATGTACCTTGTAGCAGTCACTCATTGAATCTTGTTGTAAACGACGCCGCTATGTCTTCTAAATATGCTGTTTCCATGTTTTCGACAGTGAAAAGCTTGTATGACTTCTTCTCGTCCTCCGTTCGACGTTGGGATGTCTTGAAGAAGTATCTGCCTAACCTGTCGCTGAAGCCACTGAGCGATACTAGGTGGGAAAGTGGCATCGATGCATTTACTCCCCTGAGGTTTCAAATTGCAGGCGTTTATGATGTACTGGTTCAGATATCAGAAGAATTCGATGGCACGACCGCTCATGAAGCAACGTCACTTGCGAATGAAATTAAAAATTACAAAAAATGGCTCTGAGCACTATGCGACTTAACTTCTAAGGTCATCAGTCGCCTAGAACTTAGAACTAATTAAACCTAACTAACCTAAGGACATCACACACATCCATGCCCGAGGCAGGATTCGAACCTGCGACCGTAGCGGTCGCTCGGTTCCAGACTGTAGCGCCCAGAACCGCACGGCCACTCCGGCCAGCTAAAAATTACACCTTCCTCACTTCTCTGGTAATCTGGTGCGACGTTCTGCTTCACATCAGTGTAGTCAGTAAGACCCTCCAGGCCATTGACATAAATGTTTCCGAGGCCGTGGAAATGCTTGAAAAAACGAAAGGCATATTTCGAGACCTGCAGAGCAGAAGAAAAGTTTGTGTCTTTCTTGACGGATTCCAAAGAATTGGCTACAGAATTAGAGCTAGAAGATCTAACATTACCATGGATAAGTGTTTCCCGGCGACGAAGTAAGAAGCCAATACACTTTACCTATGAAGGAAGGGATGACACAATAGATAACCCAACAAAACGTTACAAGATTGAATTCTAGTATTATCTTTTAGATATAGTAACCACATCTTTGGATGAGAGATTCAATCAACTGAAATCTCATCGTGATTATTTTGATTTTCTCTACGACATCGGCGAGCTGAAGAATGCACCTCCTGACAGCCTGAACACAAAGTGTAGAAACGTCGCAGCGATTTTGCAAGATCATGAGTCAAGCGACACTGATGCACTGGAGTTGAGGGAAGAACTAAAAGTGCTTTCAGCATTGTTGAAACCTAGAATAGATCGAAAAGAGACTCTGAAGTTAATAGGAAGACATAATTTTTGCCCTAATGTTAACATTGCTCTGAGAATTCTCCTAACACTCCCAGTGACAGTTACGAGTGGAGAGAGGAGTTTCTCAAAACTGAAATTGATAAGGACATACCTCTGATCAACGATGAGCCAAACTCGTTTGAATGATCTTACAACTATATCGATTGAGCACGAGCTTGCAGAGGACTTAAATTACACAGATTGTGTGAAAGAGTTTGCACAAGCAAAAGCCATGAACGTTTGATTCTTCTAGTGTTTTTTTTTAATTTTTATATTATGATCAGTGTCTTGGTTATTTACTGTGTTGTTTCTTATTTTGTTCAACATTAAATAGTTATTGTAAATATTATTGTTCAAACCAAATTATCGTTAAATAGTAAATGTAGTAGTAGTAGGGCAGCCGTTATGTCAGCTGACTCTGCATTGTTGCCAAATTTATTCAAGATGGCGGCGATGACGTCATCCAAAATGGCGGCATGTAGACATGGCAACAGTGCATGAAATCATCCAAGATGGCGGATTTTGGCGGCAAATAGGCCTATTGTGCTATGTTCACTAACCTAACCTCCAGAAAAAATGGCGGGAAGTTTGAATTTTGGCGGGAAAATAGAGCAATTGTGCTGTGTCCACTAACCTACGTCTCCAGAAAAAATACACTCCTGGAAATTGAAATAAGAACACCGTGAATTCATTGTCCCAGGAAGGGGAAACTTTATTGACACATTCCTGGGGTCAGATACATCACATGATCACACTGACAGAACCACAGGCACATAGACACAGGCAACAGAGCATGCACAATGTCAACACTAGTACAGTGTATATCCACCTTTCGCAGCAATGCAGGCTGCTATTCTCCCATGGAGACGATCGTAGAGATGCTGTATGTAGTCCTGTGGAACGGCTTGCCATGCCATTTCCACCTGGCGCCTCCGTTGGACCAGCGTTCGTGCTGGACGTGCAGACCGCGTGAGACGACGCTTCATCCAGTCCCAAACATGCTCAATGGGGGACAGATCCGGAGATCTTGCTGGCCAGGGTAGTTGACTTACACCTTCTAGAGCACGTTGGGTGGCACGGGATACATGCGGACGTGCATTGTCCTGTTGGAACAGCAAGTTCCCTTGCCGGTCTAGGAATGGTAGAACGATGGGTTCGATGACGGTTTGGATGTACCGTGCACTATTCAGTGTCCCCTCGACGATCACCAGTGGTGTACGGCCAGTGTAGGAGATCGCTCCCCACACCATGATGCCGGGTGTTGGCCCTGTGTGCCTCGGTCATATGCAGTCCTGATTGTGGCGCTCACCTGCACGGCGCCAAACACGCATATGACCATCATTGGCACCAAGGCAGAAGCGACTCTCATCGCTGAAGACGACACGTCTCCATTCGTCCCTCCATTCACGCCTGTCGCGACACCACTGGAGGCGGGCTGCACGATGTTGGGGCGTGAGCGGAAGACGGCCTAACGGTGTGCGGGACCGTAGCCCAGCTTCATGGAGACGGTTGCGAATGGTCCTCGCCGATACCCCAGGAGCAACAGTGTCCCTAATTTGCTGGGAAGTGGCGGTGCAGTCCCCTACGGCACTGCGTAGGATCCTACGGTCTTGGCGTGCATCCGTGCGTCGCTGCGGTCCGGTCCCAGGTCGACGGGCACGTGCACCTTCCGCCGACCACTGGTGACAACATCGATGTACTGTGGAGACCTCACGCCCCACGTGTTGAGCAATTCGGCGGTACGTCCACCCGGCCTCCCGCATGCCCACTATACGCCCTCGCTCAAAGTCCGTCAACTGCACATACGGTTCACGTCCACGCTGTCGCGGCATGCTACCAGTGTTAAAGACTGCCATGGAGCTCCGTATGCCACGGCAAACTGGCTGACACTGACGGCGGCGGTGCCCAAATGCTGCGCAGCTAGCGCCATTCGACGGCCAACACCGCGGTTCCTGGTGTGTCTGCTGTGCCGTGCGTGTGATCATTGCTTGTACAGCCCTCTCGCAGTGTCCGGAGCAAGTATGGTGGGTCTGACACACCGGTGTCAATGTGTTCTTTTTTCCATTTCCAGGAGTGTAGGTGTGAAATTCAAATTCCAACTGGATAATGCATGCAAAACCTTACTTTTCTTTATTATTATTCATTATCATTTATTATCATTTATTAACATTCATTATCATTCATTATCATTTATTATCATTCATTATCATTTATTATCATTCATTATCATTTATTATTATTTATATTCATTTTATTATCATTTGTTATTATTTATTATTATTATTGGCCTACCTCCACTAACATAGAAAATCGCCCCAATTTCAGTCATTTATTGTTATTTATTGAATACGTCTGATTTTGGCGGGGAGAAATCCATTCCCGTTACAACCATAACAAAAAATCGCTCACAAGTTCAAATTCCAATACGATAATCGGTCACACATACTAAATAGGCCACCTCATCCTACTAAGTATGAATTTTTTCGCAATCACTAATTGTTTCACTCGTAAGCTATCAAAATCGCGTCAAATAATAATAATAAACTGAACTTCCACTAATCTAAGTCAGCTTCTGTGAATTAGTGGGAAATGGACTCAAGTCTTTATTTGAAACAGTACGCTCATCACTTGTTCTCCAACATACTTAGTATACATCTTCCAGATCGCAGCAGCATCCACCATGCTCGCTACGAGGTCCTCAGCCCAACTGTGTGTTAGTTCGTATCTCAGCCACCCGAGGACGTCGCTGTGACGTCATTTAAGATGGCGGCAAGAAAGCCAGTTGGGCCACGTCCACCAAGTTTGAATTTTCGCGTCACTTATGCTTCCGCCGCTAAATTATTAAAATCGCGCCACTTGTACCAACCTAAGTCACCAGGTGGGAAAATGACTCCTTATTTCAGGCATTACGGTGATGCAGGTGTGTCCCAACTGACTTCGAGATGGTCACACCACGAACTCCAGAGCCCAAATGGTTTAGTTCACGTCGTCGCCAGCAGAGGGACCTACCCTCCGGCCCCACCGGTCAGTGGTAGCCCATGCGCGCCCCCGGTCCAGCGAGCAAACCGCCGCTGGCGTTACAGGCGCCACTCAGCCGGCGTAAGCGTCGGTCGGTCGGTTCGCGATCCACCACGCGGTTTTGTGGGACAAGCAACGCCCCGCCACACGTTCGTCGCCAAAGTTGTTTGCTCGAAAGTGGAATCTGCTCTGACGTCACACCCCTCCATAGGCCAGTCGCAACATGCTTTGCTGGACAATCGAATCTGGCTACATATTTCTAAATCAGCACCCGGACATACATTATTAAAATCTCGTCACTTGTACTACGCAAAGTCACAAGGTGGGAAAAGGACTCTCTATTTAATGCATTACGGTCATACAGGTGCATCCCAACTGTCTTTGCGATCCTCACACAACGAACTCCAGAGCGCAGCTGAGGCACTCCGCTCCGTGCCCCGCCTGTCGGCTGACGCGCGCGACTCTCTCCGAAGGACCCGGGCGGCAGGTAGGCGCCGACCGGCGTCCCAGCCCGCGCTAGCCACTGCTCCAGAGGCCGCTACGTAAACATCCTGTCGTGCCCGCGAGCACTTAACGCTGGACAGGATGGAACCTGTCGACCACATGCCAGACAAAGGACATGTTCCACCCCAAATTTATTTTTCTGAACAGTTTCGAACCTGCCGATACCTACCTCACACAACCACCCGAGATGTTTGGAAAGTTCTATCACGTGACACGCTAAAAGCTATATCGGTCAAAAAGTCTATGTGTCTATACAAATAATTCAAACGAAGCCACTAACCTGTGATGACTCAAAATCGTCTGTTTTGCCTCTCTCACACACCACGAGCGCGAGACCGCCCACGTCACAGCCTGGACCTTTATACTCCTTCGGACATACTCCTCTGTAAATATTCTAGCTAAACTATGACCCTAATACTGTTGTTCAATCCACACGGTCAAGGACATGGGCAAAGCACACCCCCAGTACCTAAGCCGAGAACATTGCTCGCCCCACCTTTAGTTAACCGCTGAGAGACGGAGATATGCTGCAGACTGTAGCGCCTCGAACCGCTTGCCACACCGGCCTGCTCAGCAATGGTAAACACACGTTCTGCTCAGAGGTGTTTCGTGTATGGGATTGGTGTGAGCGCACCTTGGAGTTCTGTGGTGAGGGGGACAGGGGTGTGTGCTGTATCTCACGTGATTGACGAGAATGGACAGTGGAGGGGGAGATGCTGTGTAATCGGGCTGCTGCAAGCCTGAGGGAGTGTGGCCCAGGGACGCCAGAGCGATGCTATGACAGCTGCAGCCAAGATAGGACTGGGGCCAGGGGCAGCGGCAGCAGTGGCGGCGTTGGCGGCGGCGGCGGTGGTGGCGGCGGGGGCGGTGGTGGCGTATGGCGTCGAGTGATGGCATGTATTTTTTTAGCGATCTTTTGTTTAAACTGTATTGCATCGAATTCACTGACCAATAGGATGCTACGAATTAAAAAAACTACCCCATACATGTGAAAAATATCGATTTAATTAATTTGCATAAATTTTCTGTATCAACGCTATGTTAGCGTTAAAATAATTAAGGGAGGGTGCGCTTGAGTGGGTGACATGGAGCAGAAGAGCAGGTTAGTGCAGAAAACTAGGTTAATTTGCATAATTTTTATGTAAAACATAGTACAATAGTTTAAGGGGGTGGGTGACAAAGAAGAATGCGCTAGAAATGGCGTTCAAAATCGTGTGAAACTCGAAACATGTACCAGAAAATGGTGGGAGTACATAACTAATTACTTAATTTGGTATCAAAGATGGTACAATAGTTTGAGAAAATGTTGGTGACATGGAAAACTACTAAACAGAACAATAGGTTAAGTGCTGACAAAGGCCCAAACGTTAGGTTAAGACAGCCAGAGAACAGTGCCGAAAATTAGGTTATGCAACATGTTTGCCCCTTGCAATTGCTTCTTACAAGACCTACATGTTTCCAAACAGCAGAGTACAATGAGCAAGAGAAATCCAACCCCACAAACTGAATTTTTTATAAATAAACAATATACCCTTGAATTTCCTGTTATGAGATCCTTCCTCTCCACCAATTTCCATATATTCCATACACTGCCTTGAATCCCCTAAATTGTTTAAATGAGCAATATTCCACACAATGTCAAATTTGTTTAAACAATATTCCATACAGTACAATCGGATTACCTCCAAATAATCGATCACCTGAGTCCTTTTCCTGCCAATTTCCGGGAGGGAGAGTGGGAGGGGAGGGGGTTTACCAGAGGGGGAGAGGTTAATTAATTGATCAGTTTAAGTAAGTAGTCAATCATATTGCTAAGAGTGAGAGGGGCTATTCGAATAAGTCAGACCTGAAAGCGTAATGTAACAATGTGTGAGGAGGGGGGTGGGGGGTGGGGGTGGAAGAACAATAGGTTAAGTGTCTGAAAATCAAAAGGAAGGATGCTTTTAGCAGAATAATAGGTTAAGAACCAGTCAATCAAAAGGAAGGATCCCTTTAGCAGAAAAATAGGTTAATTACCTAACTATCAAAAGGAAGGATCCTTTCAGCAGAACAAAAGGTTAGGTAACTGTCAACAAAAGGAGAACAATATGTTTGCCCCTGAGTGCGTACCTGCCTCTGATGTGTGCAACCCGCAGTAACAAATGCACCACAACAAAGGTAGTCCCATTACTTCCGTCCATCATTTGTTTGTGATAATATTGTCTTGAGGATGGGAGGGCAGTAGAAGTAACTTTAATTAAAGGTAGAACACAGGCACTGCAGCTAGGTTTACAATTTTCTTTTGAGGATGTTTCAGTAATTCTGCCTGGTGATGTGGTTAAAAACCGTCCTCTTTTGAACGTATGCTACAGATAGCAACATTTTTAGTGTTAATACCAACATCTTTTTTGCAGAAGTGAACCTACCGATCAAATGTTTATGTATCTTTGGAAAAATTACAGTAGGTGATATTGCTGTCTTTAGGTCTCTAATTATATGCGTAGTTTTCACATACAGCCACAGCAGAAATCGGTAGTATTATGTTAAAGAGAACGAACAAACTAGAGAGGACATAAAAACAAAGAGCAACAATTCAAAACTTACTCTTTTCAACATGGAATGCGACTGAGCACAGCTTCCCCACAGTGACGTAGTCGCAGAACACACAAAAATCTCTGGTCTGCGCGTATGAATGCTTGCTGCCCCACGTCCTGATGCTCACGCTATCACATATGAAACGGAGTTAGCCACATAAACCCTGCCAAAGATAGGCGTCTGTGTGACAGTAGTTGTTTCAAAGGCTCAATTCACACACAAACTGCATGGCACAGACTCCCGGTGACGGCGAGACAGAGACGTAGCGCGGACAGGACATGTCCATTCACATGGAAGTGGTGTTACCAAAGAAATGCGAGGCAGTCATGCTACGGATAGATCAAAATATTTCATTTCATCAGATGAAGATATTGATGCACTGGATCTTTTGTAATTAGTACATGTTGAGCAGCGAAGATGCTGCTGGATACATTCATTATGGCTGAAAAAAGGAAACAACTATGGCACATTCGACGTAATTAAAAAACGTGCATCCTGAAAGGTAGCATCATTTTTACAGAATGTCTCAAAAGTGTTTCTGTTTCCTGTTTGAGATAGTTAAGGACAGCAGTCAGAGAAAAACAATGGAACAGGAATGTTTTAATCATAATTCCTATTTTTATATGATTTTCATTTGAAAGTAAGCCTAAACATTGCTGATTTCATGAGGGATGTCCAACATATTACGACACTTTTCCAAAATCTGATCATCTGGAAATATTTTACTGCTGCAGACAAGAAATTCCTCCTGACAGAATATAGTTTCCTACCATGTAGTGGAGAGGAACGAAATACCATTTCATCCAGACAACTGGATTCCAACGATTGTCAGCGCCAAGGACAACGCATTCCTTCTGCGCAAGACGCTGCGAGAAATAGATTACGACAACTTTTAGCCTGCATGTTTCAGAAGGAGGCCCTAGCGAGATTTTAGAGTTTCTGTTTGGGCAAATGCAGCGATAAAGACGGCAATAATATTTTTTAGCTAGTAACCGGAGACAAGTATACTGCTTTGAACTATTTATTTCGCATTTTAAGACAAAGCATTTCCGTGATTATTCTTGATACTGAGAAATACTGAAGAGAGGTCCGTATTCGTTACGTGATCGTTAATGAACTTTTAATGCATCATTTGTATTTGATTTTATAAAAAAGTTGTTTACACAAGTTTAATCATCAAAGATTATATACAGGTTAACATCCTCCGACTCGACAAGTTTGCGAATTTCGTAGATGCCAGAACCCACTAGAATGGAGGTTGTTTTTCAGTTTTTGTATCAGCGTCCTTCATTTCAATTTCTAGTTGTTTCTGAGGACTACACATACCCCGTCATTTCATTTGTTCAGATGTCAGGCTCCTCAGTTGTTTTGCTATTAACTCGTCCACAGTTTTCGTATATACTGTGCATAAATTTCTGACTAATTCTTCTCTGTTTTCCTTCTTCGAGTCTTTACAGTAATATTATAGGAGAAATTTTATCTAATACTTGTCGCTCAGGGCATCAGATCTCAAAATTTGACTCAAAGAATCTTCAGATGCGTCATTCCATATGACTTCTCCTTGTCTGCAATCATCTATAAATTTAAGCATGCTTACTTTGGAGTCAACTGGTATTACTACACATAAATCACCTCACGACATATCCTCAACACACTGCACAACGAAACGTACGTCTGCCCCAGCCGCCTGTCATCTGTTAAACAGTGCAAGAGATTCCCACCAAACCTGGGAAGCAATGCACGTTTTAATAGGGCGACCATTTCGACTTTATTACGCATCCACAAATGGAGATCGTATTTGCTCTGTTCGAAATGTAAACGTATGCGCGAAGTTGAACAGAAAACAGAATCGTGTGGACTACAGGATACGAGATTATAGGAATCACAAGGGCAGTGTTAAGATATGGAAACAGGTAATGACATTAGCGCTCATAGAGGCTTGGCAGTAAACTTCAAATATGGGAAAATATGGTACGAAAATCCGTATTCTTGCTTTGCGAAATGTGATTGTTAGATTTTTTGGAATATGGTACATTTTTATCGATAGTATTGACTGTTTCGCTAGGGATCACGAGAATTAGTATTGTATTTTTATTACACAACAGTTAGGCAGTTAGTTCCGTCCCATGAATGTGCGCACTTTGTAAGGGCACATATTTGTATTTCTCTCTCTCTCTCTATTCCTTTAGTCGGTTCCGACTCTTCGTGACCCCATGAATCAAAGCACGCCAATTTTTCCTGTCTTGCACTTTCTCCCGTAGACCTTCCAGGTTGGAACAGTTTGTATTTACCTTTTTATAAATATATATTCTTAAAGTGGTAGCAGTCCACAGTTGTAAACTAAAAAAGAAGAGTGTAATTCCGAAAAGTAGTGATCCCTTGTGAACTACAAAGAAGACTGTAATTAGAAAAGTGTGCTTTGTGAAACCGGACATGGCTGACCTTAAGATGCTGGAAACGGAGAATATAAATTTATTTGAAAGTGAAGAAATGCTATTGAGAGGCTTCAAGAGCGAAAACAACCACAGGCAAGGAGGATACTTGAGATGAAGAAATCTGGCTGCAATGAACTACGTATATGACGCAGTCTTGAACAAGCAACTGGAATTCGTGAATGATAAGAAAACTGCATTTGTGATAATGCCAAATCAAGAATCAACAGCATTACAGACAATGTATAGAAACAAGTGGGACAAACTGAGGTTAAAAGGCTACAGCGATACGGTAACATTCTTCAGTATTTTTGAAAAAAAAAACAGTGAATGAATTAAAATTAGCAGATGCGAAAGTGACAGAAAATGAGAGCCTACACTACATGTTGAGAACTTTGCTGAATTCTTGAGCTATACCGAGGACTTGATTGATGTTTTGAAAGCAGAAGATCACAGCCAAATATGTTAAAAGTAAATTTTAGATGATGAATTTAAAAGACAAGGATGGACATGAAAGTGTAAAATCCAATGCCATTCACACTGAAAAGAAAACTGGTTCGAGCTACTAGGAGCAGTTGTGTTACAAATGTGCCAAACCGGACATTTCAAGAGGGACTGTCGGCATTCAAGAACAAACAGAGATTCATGAACATGTGGCGGACATAATCGAGGATACAGTACCAGCAGTTGGCAACATTGACAAAGCGATCAGTGCATCAGTGCAGTGGGGACAACAACAACTGGCCCTGTGGTTGGAGTAAACAATATGGTTCAAGAGGCAGTCGTTACCTATGATGTTGAGGATATCAAAGGAATGGAACTAGCATGAGCAGTTTTGTAACGGAGGTACAAACACAACAGTGGTGTGTAATAACATTGAGTCAGGTAACAATGTACAGGCTGTTCGATTACTGGATAGTGGTTGCACAGATCATGTCGTTAACCACGAAATTTATTTTTCTGAGTATGTAACCTTAAAAGAGCCTGTGAATATAAAAATTGCGGACAGCAAAGCTTTGCAAGTTACAAAAGTAGAAAACACAATAAGTTATTTTACAATGATTCAAATCGAAATGAAAAAAGGATTTTACATCAAAGGCATGAACAGAAACTTGATTAGCTATTCTAAAGTAACATAAAAACATAAAATTGTATCTATAGGCAATACCTCAAAGATTTTTGACAAAGACAATAACTTAACAGCGATTGCTTCGAAAGAAGATAGGCTGTATAAAATGACAAGTAAAATTTACAAGAAAGAGATTAGTGTAAATAGTGTCAATGGTAAGGATAGCATGTCAGTAAAGGAGAAATGGCGTCATACACTTGAACTTGTAAAGTTTAACCTTTTGAAAATGCTGTGTAAACATCAGTTACCAGATGGATTGTCAACAAATTTAGAACCAAAATTTATGAAGTGTAAAGTTTGTATCGAAAACAAAATGCACAGTTTACCATTTGAAAACAATGGAAGCAAAGCAAAATAAACATTAAAGATTATTCATACTGATTTGAATGGGCCTCACGCAATGCACAGTTTGCATGGAGAAAGATGTTTTCACACTTTTTATTCATGATTATAGTAAAGCATCTAGAGTGTACACTACCAAATCTAAAAATGAAATTTATGTTTGTCTTGTGGAATAAGTTAATGATATCGAAAGTTTAACTGCTAAAACTATTAAGGAATTGAGATGTGATAATAGGAAAGAATATTTAAATTCATATGTGTATTATATAGTAAGCCAGAAAGAAAGAAAGCATTTTAAATACATATCCTCTCCATCTGCATGAGTTAAATGGTACCACTGAAAGATATGACCGATCAATTATAGATACATCAAGATGCCTGTTAGCTGAAGTGAGAGTAAATAGGATACTTTGGCCTGAAGTAATCTGTGCAGCTGCATACCTTAAACAGAGAACTTTAGCTAATACTATTGGAAGGAAAACTCCTAAAGAAATATTGTTTGGACAGTACCCTAATTTTAAACTTTAAAGTCTTATGAAAGTAGGGTTTTTGTATGTGTGACAAAACAGCTGAGAAAGTCATGGTGAGACTGTAAAGCAGACTTGGGTATTTAATAGGGTACAGTGAAGTTGCATACAGAGTACAGATAAACAACAAAGTTATGGTTGCCAGACATGTTGATACTGTGCAAGCTGACATCAGACGTATTGATATTAAGGACTCTGATTCAAGGAGTGAAGATTTTACTGATTCCAAGCGCAAAAGCATACAAAATGAATCAGTAAATGAGCAAATGGAGGACAGTGCCATTGAAGGGTGTGCAAGAAATCATAAACAAAAACAGGAACAACAGTTCAGAAGGTCAATCAGAGAATGTAAAATGCCTGATAAATTTAATGATTATGTCAGAAACAATTTTAACAGAGACCAGGGGTACACACACAGTAGAGCATGAGTGTGGACTTTGGATATTGCGTGAAAGTGGAGATGTGGCCTTGACCATTGTAGGGAAACGAAAGCAGCAGTTTCAAATGTGGCACCAGCTTCTCGCACCATGTGATGTCACTCATACTGCGAAGGGACAGAGCTGCTGCCCAACTTGCCCTCTGCACATGCACCACTCCAGCTCTCTCAGGAAGGTTCCAGACACTGCCATGCCATTACATGTATATAAGCAGAACACTGTGCCATCCCCAGTAGTCAGTGATTTCAACTCCTGATGATGATGGCAGAGCCAGCTGGCAAAAGCTCCAGCTTTTTATTCGAAATGATGCTGTTTTCAAACCCAAAAAAATTATTGAAGCATGCCACTGTGACAGACTCCAAGGACATAATTGTCATGAGTAACTTCATTTACACTTATGTAATTCTGATAGTCTAGAAAATTTTGAGGAATCGATGAACAGTAATGGTGCAAAGGCCTTGCCACAGTGGTAGAGCACCGGTTCCTATCAGCTCACTGAAGTTAAGTGCTGTCGGGCTGTGCTAGCACTTCGATGGGTGACTATCTGGTCTGCTGACCGTTTTTGATAATTTGGGTGCACTTGGCCCTTGAGAGGTAAACTGAGGAGCTACTTGCTTGAGAAGCTGTGACTCTGGTCTCGTAAACTGACACACGGCCGGGACAGCAGTGTGTTGACCACATGCTCCTCCATATCCACATCAAGTGACAACTGTAGGCTGAGGATGACATGGCGGCCACTCGGTAGTGTTGGGCCTTCATGGCCTGTATGGGCAGAGTTTAGCTTATATGAACAGTAATGAGTTACAAATTTGGAAGTGAGCAATGGATCATGAAATCTAAAGTTTAAATAAAATCAAATCTCAAGACTGGTAACTTTACCACAGAATTTAAATGTTTTTCATGTAAAGTGGGTTTTTACAAGAAAATCAGATAATGTTTGTAAAGCAAGATTGTTGCAAAGGGCTTTCAACAAAAAGAAATTGTGGATGATGTTTATTCATCAGTTGCTATGGTGCAAACATTGAAACTTTTGCTTTCATTCTGTTGTCAGAAAGGTTTAAGTGTAGAACAAATGGCTGTACAGAATGCATTTCCTAATGGTAAAGTTTTTTCAGAAACTTATGTGAAGCAACTCCTGGATACAAGCATGGAACACATAGAGTTTGTAAATTATTTAAGGAATTATATGGTTGAGGAAAAGTCCTAGAGCACGGTATGATTGTTTTGAAGAGTTTTTAAAAGATCAAGGTTATAAAAGAAGTAAACATAATTATTATCTACATATATTAAGTATTACAAATTATGTGATCTGTAGAATTGTGTTCATTAACGATTAGCTAATTGTTGTGAAAGTGAAAGGAAAATACAAGAAATCAAAAATCTGTTTTCCAAGCGATTTCAAATGAAAGACTTAGGTAAAGCAAAGAGTTATCATGGGATAAATGTTAATCACAATATGTAAAGAATGTAATTTCTATGAGTCAGGAAAGATATATTGAATTTCTAGCTAAGAAATACCTGATTCCACATTCATAGTTGTACAGCACTCCAATGGGAGTAAATTTGAAACTACAAGCAGCACAAGATGAAAGTAGGATGATATTAACTACAAGAACTTGGTAGGTGCTATCCTGTACATTAGCTCAGAACCCAGCCAGATATATGTTATAGTGTAACTATTTGAGTATTTCAAAACTGTCACAATGATACCATAAGTATGCTTTGTGAGTACCAAAACATTTGTATGAATCAAAAGGTTTGAAGTTAACTACGAAAGAGCTGAAAGTATTGATTTCTTAGATCGTTTTGTAGATGCAGATTACGAAGGTGATTCTGTAGATCTCAGTTCCACATAAGGCTATGTAACTAGATTATTTGTAAATGTAATAAGGCCTTATCAAGACAGATGTGAAACTATTTGTCAGCTGAAAGCCACAAACAATGTTACAAACAATTAACAGCTGAAGGCCAGCAGCAATTTCAGAATACACAACGGCTGAAGGCCTGAATTACAAGTGAGGAAGGCAGTTACACATTAATAAATACTAAGATATTTTCTTCTCAACAAACAAAGTGGTAACAAGCTATAGTAATGGCTGAAGACCTTATTAAGAAAAAGTTGCAAGTTATTGGTAGACTACAGGCCACAAGCAGTGTTACAAACAATTAACGACTGAAGACTGGAATTATAAGTGGGTAAGGCAATAACATGTTAAAACAGAGTAAATTTTAAACAATTATGACAACTTGTCCAAACAAGATGGAGTGATCCACAGACAGTGCTCTCTGGATCGACCTGAGGAAGATGACTACAGCTGTGTAAGGGGTGAGACAGGCAGCCAAGAGTTGTACTCATGTAACAGGATGGCAACTCACACCAGGAGCAGCTTAAGCGCTGACTGACTGACTAACCCTTCCGCCTAACGTCCGATCACCGGTACAACGATGGAATATTTTTAGGCAAGGGCGAAGAGATGGACAGCGCCACATCTTCAGAAACACACCCAAGGCCGAAGGAAACACTAGAACCAAGGTAGACCTCCCAAGAACATATGCACTGTACAATTCAAGAGGCTGTCGAACTACACGCCTTGTCGGATAGCCGGCCGAAGTGGCCGTGCGGTTAAAGGCGCTGCAGTCTGGAACCGCAAGACCGCTACGGTCGCAGGTTCGAATCCTGCCTCGGGCATGGATGTTTGTGATGTCCTTAGGTTAGTTAGGTTTAACTAGTTCTAAGTTCTAGGGGACTAATGACCTCAGCAGTTGAGTCCCATAGTGCTCAGAGCCATTTTGAACCTTGTCGGATAGCATCAACATGACGATGAAAGGTACACTGTCGGAAAAGTCCGCTAACCTCCAGGACAGGTAACAGGGGCATTACCGGCCACAAGGCAGAAGATACCGCAGGTTGCACTTCACTAATAAGAATAATACTAAATCCAAACTAAGATCAAGGAGTAGGAAGCGGCTAGTAGCTTCCGCCAACCTGATACACTCCACTTGCTGCGGTTGGTCTCACTGTCCCTGGGAGCAGCAACACACAGACAACAGCGATATCTCAAACAGTGGAGGTTTCAGTACTGGACACAGTTCACTCAACTTCAAATGCCATGGGTTCGGTCACCAGCTACAGCCCCTCAGTCTGACAGTGCCTGCACACCGCCAGCAGTCCCGGCCTGACTCACGTGCTGTGGACCTCCTTGCTGCTCCATCCGAAGCTGAACTGATGTCCATTCGCAACTCTCTCCATATCCAGTACACAGACAGCATTAAAATAACTGCTCATTCAAAACCACAAGATACACACGGATTCAGGAAAACAATTACACCAACAACTTACAGTACCAAAACCAGTCACTGTGAAACAACACAGACGAATTATAAGTCAGCAGAAACACAGAGAAGCCAGAAGCGGTTGGAAGACCAAATGCATGTCGCCCGCTGCGACGACCAACCGAGCGACCAACCAACAGTCGTCCCCACTCAAGTCAGACACGGGAAAAATCCCAGTGTAAATCGTCGACTGTCAACTTTTTGCCATGAGGGCACTTCGACGGGTGGACACACGAACACAGGTGAAGGTTTCGCTACTCGAATATCACAGTCCATTCAACTGAAACTCGTTGAATCCGGTCCTTGACATGGTCGTGCACTCTCGCGACTACATCTTTCCATCGGACAGTGCATGTGTGTCACCAGCGGTTGGGCGAGTACTGCTGCTCCATCCCAACTCAACTTGCTCGACACACGGCGACCCGGAAATACTAGAGGCCGCTCCAAAGATGGTACCACAGTACATGCTATCGATAAGCACTGGTGCTGCTACTCATGGACAGACAAGGCGAGCAAACATAGTGGCGCCAATGAACACACTAAGAAAACGAGACGCCACTACCACTATTACAAGATGCCAAGCTATGAACGGCATCAACGCGAGCGGCACACAGCTCATTCATGTTTATTTTTTCGTGGTATGTAAGTTGAGTCTATCTCTTGTTGCATGGTCTTTGACAGAGCTGTTTGTGCAGTAATTACCAATATTATTTTTGAAGTGTACAACTGACTGGTAAATGTATTCACATAGAGGAGTTAAAATCCCCAGTATTTTGAACACATCTTTACAATAAGATCAACTAGTATTTTTGGTTATTATTCTTATGGCTTTTTTCTGGAGTTTGAAAATTGTGTTCATATTTTTGCGTTTGTTCCCAAAAAAAGAATGCCATAGCTAAGAACTGAGTGTACATATGAATAATATGTAACTAAAAGACACTGCATGTTACACATTGATGATAGGATTCTAAGGGCATAACATGCCGATGGCATTCTGTTTGCAAGTACCTTTGTGTGTTCACACCACTTCACATCTACATTTAATTTAACATTGACATTTTTCCTCTTCAAACTGAAATTCATGGCATTAGTCTTCTTTATGTTCAATGTCATTTTATTGCTTACTGACCAGTCATAAACATCCTTGAGAGTTTCATTTGCTTTCTTGGCAAGGAGTTCTCTTGTTTTTGCAGTGACTATAATAGTGCTGTCATCAGAAAAGAGAATTTTTTCACTATGAGTAACACTACTGGGAAAGTCATTGATGTATATCAGGAATAGTATTGGTCCTAATATGCTACCTTACATAACCCCTATATTAATGTATTTTGGTTCAGATAAGTGTTTTACTAAATGTTTAGATCTATTTGAAATACGTGTTACCTCTACTCTAGGTATGATTGAAACCAGCCATTAGCTACCCCACTTATTCCTAATGCTTCTAATTTATTTAATAGAATCTTGTAGTCGACTGTATCAAACGCCTTAGAAAGATCCAAAAATATGCCTGTGACACACTCATGTTTATCAAGAGCATCAAGTACAACTTTTGTGAATTCTACTATGGCTGACTCCATATTTTTGCCTCTTCAGAAACCAAACTGTGATTCACTTAAAAGATTGTATTTATTCAAGTAATTCATTAATCTGTCTTTCATAATTGCTTCCATTATTTTTGAGAATGCTGACAGCAGGGAAATGGGACAGTAATTTTCTATGTCTTCTGCATTACCTTTCTTAAGCAAAGCTACAACCCTTGCCTGTTTCAGCTGCTCTGGAAATGTCCCTGATGTGAAGGATGCATGTATTATATTTGTTAAGGGGCCTTGTATAATCCCTATACATTGTTTCATTACACACATTGGTACTTCATATAAGCCTACTGACTTTTTATTTTTTAGTTTTTGAATTGTTTTACTGATTTCATTCTCTGTGGTTGGAAGTAACATCATTGTATTTAGTGCAACATTACTTACAGGAGTTATATTTGTTTTGAGAAATGTTTGCTGTAACTTCTCTGCAATACTTGAAAAATGCTCGTTTACATTGTCTGCTAATGGTTGTGGATCATTTATTACCTTATTCCCCTCCCTTAGCAGTATGTTATTCTGCATTTGTTTGACTCTCCCTGTTTCCTTTTTTATAACATCCCAAACTGCTTTGCTTTTATTCTCTGCATTATACTATATTGTTTTGTCATTAAATAACGTTTTTGCAGCGATCAGCACCTTCCTATAGATCTTTTGTATCTATGATAGAAATTTAAGAATTCTGGATCATTGCGAATCTTTTTCACGGAACTGAGGTGTTTAAATGTTTGGGAGGACTTCTTAGTACCTGCTGTTATCGATCTGTTGTGAGATGTAGATACAGACATGCATACTTTTGGAAATGCCTTTTCAAAGTTCAATTTAAACAATGTGGAGAATTTAGAGAATTATGTGTATGGAACTCAGCCACCAACACGTACAAAAATTTACTGTAGTCGGATAAATTTGAAGCCGACAGTACTGTCCAGGATGTGCAAAGGAAAGGTCTGGCGAACCAAAAACATCAAGAAGTCCAGCTTCAAGTGCTGCTGTGTTGCAACGTTTTACCAAGTTACCACAAAAATCTGTGAAGCAGGTGCGTGGGAAAGTGGAGTAAAGCGATCAGGCGTACGACGAATTCTGAAGGCTGTAAAGTGGAAAGTGTACGTTCCAAGATCGCTCCACGCTATGAACGAGGACGACCTGGGTCATAGGGTGGTTTGAAGGCCTGCTTCGCCAGGATGAACGGTTTGCCGGGATGGTTATCTGGTCTGGCAAGGCACGAACTGTACTGTACTGTAAACTGCCCCAACTGCATGTTCTGGGCTCCTTAAAATCCTTATGTCCATGTGGACAAACATGTTAATCTACCAGGTGTTAAAGTGTGGTATGGTCTGTCATCGTTTGTTGACACATTTGCATTTCTACTGTAGCATTTTTAGTATTTGTAGGGAAGAATGCTCTAGTCACTAAGATAACAAAGCATACTCATTTACATCTACATATGTACTCTGCAAATAACCTTGTGAAATGCATGATACTCAGTCACAGGAAACAACGTCATTCAAAGCGGAAATACATATTCATTCAGTGACAAGACGTAATACAGCCGAATATCAGTTCTGTCAAAAGCAATTATCATAGAGTTCTCCATATATGCGAGAAAGCGCAGAAAATGGATGCAAACAAAAATGAACTTGAATAAAAGAAGTATACTTACAATCGTGCAGTCACATGGATTCGTAAGCTGTAAGAAATATACGTAAGTTCACAGAACAAAATGTGTCAAAACCAACTTCAGTTTGATATGAAACAAACAAATATGGAATCACACAATGTAAGCTTTCACGGCCGGTATTGTCTTCACTTAAAACTTCCGGGCCCCCCTCTATAGCAATTCTGGACGTGTGGGGTGTCGCATTGTCCTGCTAGTATCGCCCAAGTCCGTCGGTATGCACAATGGACATGAATGGATGCAGGTGATCAGACAGGATGCTTACGTACGTGTCAGCTGTCAAGAGTCGTATCTAGACGTATCAGGGTTTCCACATGACTCCAGCTGCACACGCCCACACCATTAAAGAGTCTCCACAGCTTGAACAGTCCCCTACTGACATGCTCGTGCTCCGACTATAACATCACGTTCAAACTCACTTCAGTCTTGATAACCTGCCATCGTAGCAGCACTAACCGATTTAACAATTGCGTCTTATATGGGTGTTACAGACCTCAGCGCCGTATTCTGTCTGTTTCCATATCTCAGTATTTGAATATGCATGCCCATATCAGTTTCTTTGGCACTTCAGTGTATCTAACTCTTAAGAATTAACTAAAACTAAACTGACTGTCCTATCTCCTAAAGTGTGACCTAATAATAATTTTCATTGCCACTGAGTTTTAATTAACCATTTCTTTTCAAATAGTCAAAATAGATTACCAGAAAACGTAACAACTAAGTATAAGTGATATCATAATTAACAGAAAACACAATAAGGCGACGCTGAAATACGAAAGCCAAGATTCATACAGAAAATTAATAAATACACAAAATTTAACACTATACCTAAATCATAGAAAAAATTTACTGCCGTTTTCCACGATTCACTGATTGCATTATTTAATCTAAATGTATACACAAAAAGCTTGGGTTTGTACATAGCGACACATTTTGCTCCTTGACCACCCATTGCCACTCACTCTTGGTTATGGTAGTAGATAGCCCTGGAGCTCTTGTTGTTATTAAGGGAGTTTAGTCACAGTGCGTGGCAGGGGGTGAGCGTGGCGTACAAAAATCCTCGCAGTGTGGCGCAATGAATACTCTTAGGAAAAGCTATATACTCTGTGACTTATGAACTTTACCATACATGCGAAAATGCGATTATTGTTTCATTCGTCCAACATAATATGATGCTTGCATGGTTTTGTCACTCAGACTTTAATAACGATGTGTATTATCAAACAGACTAGTTTTTAATATCGCATAGAGTTTTCATCAATCACACTTTCCTGATGATCAAAGAGACACGAAGAAAAAATCCAGATCGACTCAAAGATAAAAGTACTCATTTCTAACAAATGAATCATCGAACGGTACACTACACTGATTTCAGAGAAACATTTTGCTTATTAATAAAAAAAAATGTTGAAATGCGTGTGAATTCCTAAGGAAACAAACTGCTGAGGTCATCGGTCCCTAGACTTACACACTACTTAAACTAACTTTAACTAACTTATGCTAACAACAACACACACACCCATCCCCAAGGGAGGACTCGAACCTCCGGCGAGAGGAGCAGCGCAATCCGCGACAAGTGGCCTCTAACCACACGGCCAGTCTGTGAGGCTATTCTGCTTCTTCTTCATGGATATAATCCTTTTCATAAATTAGCGTGGCCGGCCGGGGTGGCCGAGAGGTTCTAGGCCCTACAGTCTGGAACCGCGTGACCACTATGGTCGCAGGTTCGAATCCTGCCTCGGGTATGGATGTGTGTGATGTCCTTAGGTTAGTTAGGGTTAAGTATTTCTAAGTTATAGGGGACTGATGACCTCAGAAGTTAAGTCCCATAGTGCTCAGAGCCATTTGAACCATTTTTGAAATTAGCGGGTTTTCATCAATCAATTCCCTAATGCCTAATGAAATAATGTAACTTCAATTCATTTCCAGCTTCATTTATACCATTATGTTAAGACAATATTACTAAACTGTTATTGGCCCTATGGTGTTACACACAGTTAAATGTGTTTGCATAACGTAATGTTAATGCCAGTATGGATGGAACAGGTTGAGGATTGTATAAGCGAGTATATTCGCTAATAATAAAGTTTAAAAGTCATAGAGAATATAAAACTTTCTCTAAGAGGGGTAAGTATTCCACATTGCACACTATATTGAAATAGAACTTCTTAATTAAATTTTTACTTGGACTGAAATAACTGGGAAGATGAAACTTCTAAATTTAATTCTGAAACTGTTGAGTGAAACTGAAGTACTGTCTCTTTGCTTGTCTTTATCATTTCATATCTGACTTACAGAATTATTCCTGACAAATACAACTCAAACACAATCTGACTGCTCAAATAATTAACACAAGAGAATGGCCCTGAATTAGAAGAAATCCTAACAATAACCCATACCCTTACACTTACCTCACAGAAAATCTTCATTACACGAACTACAGCGATACAAGCTCCAATACTGCCAGCTAAATAAAATATTCTAACTACTGAAGGCTCTAACTACTACTAAGCATGTGCTTAGCAAAGGAAAGATTTTGTTGCAGAGCAAACAATGTATTTAGCATATTTTACCTTAATCATGTGGCAACTAGTTAAAAAAATTATATAATCATTAATAATAAATCTACATGGCAGATACACATTCAGACCGTCTACTTGTGCAAATACTGCAAACCTCCAATACAGCTAATTATTAACCTCTAACCTCCATCACTGCTGACTACTCACTCACAACTTCAATCACTACTGGCTGTTCACCTCCAACTGCTAGTCTGACCAGCCACAGAGTCTCCTACAGAGTGCACACAGTGTTGTCAGAGTTATTAATGCAGAGTGCTACATAGCACTGCCCACATACAAACACATAAACAGCCTACTTACATACACCCCTGCTCCTCTCAAAAAAATTTATAAAATAGTGCAGGCAGTGTTAAAAATTTTTTCATATTAACAATATCAAATAGATCAAATGCACACGATTAGTAATATACTGTTGGTCAAAAGCAAAAATTGTGCTCACAGTCCCTAAAGACATTCCTACTCATTCATCAGAAGAGTTGTGTATGACAATTTTATGCACAAAGTCTGAGCACTAAAATAAAATGCACACACAAGTATCCGACTGAAGTGTCTGAGTGGTTCTGGGCGCTACAGTCTGGAACCGCGCGACCGTTATGGTCGCAGGTTCGAATCCTGCCTCCTGCATGGATGTGTGTGATGTCCTTAGGTTAGTTAGGTTTAAGTAGTTCTAAGTTTTAGGGGACTTATGACCACAGCAGTTAAGTCCCATAGTGCTCAGGGCCATTTGAACCATCTGAACACACAAGTAGTGGACCTTCATGCATCTTGAAGAAGTGAAGTTGTCCTCCCAATGGAAACACTGTGCTGACTCTTAACATGAAGACTGGTAATGGGCCACAACAGAGAAAACCCACAGCAGAGGCAGAAGAATATTGGTAGAATTGGTAGGTCACCACAGAGCAGACCCACAGTATTCCTTGCAGAAATTATGGCAGTAATTGGCCACTAAAGGTGCAGACCCACTGTAGTTCTTGTAGAGATCATGGTAGTAGTGGGCCACTAAAGGTGCAGACCCTCTGTAGTCCTTTTAGAGATGGCTAGCAGCCATCTGTTGTGACTGTGTGGGTGCACAACCACAATTGAAGAGTCATGATGACAATGTAGCAAGTCCATGAACCACCACTTGTGCACTCACTAACTTTTTGCAATATCCTTAGAATCAGCAATGCTGTTAACCACTCCCTTGCTGAATTATCAACACACCAGGAACCGCGGTGTTGGCCGTCGAATGGCGCTAGCTGCGCAGCATTTGTGCACCGCCGCCGTCAGTGTCAGCCAGTTTGCCGTGGCATACGGAGCTCCATCGCAGTCTGTAACACTGGTAGCATGCCGCGACAGCGTGGACGTGAACCGTATGTGCAGTTGACGGACTTTGAGCGAGGGCGTATAGTGGGCATGCGGGAGGCCGGGTGGACGTACCGCCGAATTGCTCAACACGTGGGGCGTGAGGTCTCCACAGTACATCGATGTTGTCGCCAGTGGTCGGCGGAAGGTGCACGTGCCCGTCGACCTGGGACCGGACCGCAGCGACACACGGATGCACGCCAAGACCGTAGGATCCTACGCAGTGCCGTAGGGGACCGCACCGCCACTTCCCAGCAAATTAGGGACACTGTTGCTCCTGGGGTATCGGCGAGGACCATTCGCAACCGTCTCCATGAAGCTGGGCTACGGTCCCGCACACCGTTAGGCCGTCTTCCGCTGACGCCCCAACATCGTGCAGCCCGCCTCCAGTGGTGTCGCGACAGGCGTGAATGGAGGGATGAATGGAGACGTGTCGTCTTCAGCGATCAGAGTCGCTTCTGCCTTGGTGCCAATGATGGTCGTATGCGTGTTTGGCGCCGCGCAGGTGAGCGCCACAATCAGGACTGCATACGACCGAGGCACACAGGGCCAACACCCGGCATCATGGTGTGGGGAGCGATCTCCTACACTGGCCGTACACCACTGGTGATCGTCGAGGGGACACTGAATAGTGCACGGTACATCCAAACCGTCATCGATCCCATCGTTCTACCATTCCTAGACCGGCAAGGGAACTTGCTGTTCCAACAGGACAATGCATGTCCGCATGTATCCCGTGCCACCCAACGTGCTCTAGAAGGTGTAAGTCAACTACCCTGGCCAGCAAGATCTCCGGATCTGTCCCCCATTGAGCATGTTTGGGACTGGATGAAGCGTCGTCTCACGCGGTCTGCACGTCCAGCACGAACGCTGGTCCAACTGAGGCGCCAGGTGGAAATGGCATGGCAAGCCGTTCCACAGGACTACATCCAGCATCTCTACGATCGTCTCCATGGGAGAATAGCAGCCTGCATTGCTGCGAAAGGTGGATATACACTGTACTAGTGCCGACATTGTGCATGCTCTGTTGCCTGTGTCTATGTGCCTGTGGTTCTGTCAGTGTGATCATGTGATGTATCTGACCCCAGGAATGTGTCAATAAAGTTTCCCCTTCCTGGGACAATGAATTCACGGTGTTCTTATTTCAATTTCCAGGAGTGTATTTACTTAACTTGAAGAACTGGTGTCTATACAATTTACAATTTTACAGCATGAGAATACAGTTACAAAGGTACAGAAAACATCATTACAGTCAAGAACTTCATAATTCTGATAACATTTGTAGTACTACAGGCTTTACAAAAATAATAGAACTAAGCACATACATGAGTAATACAGGAATTGTGACATAAGTAAATAAATGAGAAATGAGAATATCCTTTGAAACATTAACTTGACACATGAGCATCGAAAGAAAACAGAACAGAATAAATAATGTCTGAACATCTTTTCAAAGTAAAAAACATTTTAGATTTGAGGAATATAGCATTCCTCATCAAAGTGAACACAGCTCAGTATTAGGAAAAAATTCTGCCAAATTTATCTTATCAGGTAAACACACAGAGACAGGAAGAACACAGACACACATAAACACATAGTGGAGTAACACAAAAGGAAAGGACAGGGTTTGTTTTCAGTGTAACATTTAGTACTGCAATACTTGCGGTACTTCATTTCCAATCAAAACTTCGTATTCCCACAGGTCGTTCTTCTTATTTCAACATTCGTTCCCACAAAAAAATCCTATTGATCTGTATTTATACTTTCATATATTTCTTACCTCATCATTTGTCTACAAGAAAATCCTGTCTAAGCCTATTGTCATTATATTCGACTTACATCTGTTCATTTCCTCTTTCAAAATAATTATTCCTCATTGTACAACACTCTTTGGCCAAACCTTTTCCATATAGCTTCTTAATGCTTTTCTTCCCAACTCATCACAACTCATTTTCTTATATATTATACCCCCCCCCTTAAACTAACTTAAACCTACTGAGCTCAGATATATAAACTAGAGAACGAGGCAATGAAACAGCACAAAACATTTAACACGAATTACAATGACAAAAAATGGAAATTGGGAAAGCGAGCAGCAGTATATCAAAATTAGCAAAGCAAAGTTAACATTACAACTAATATAAAGCAATATGCAGCAAACAAGAAAAGTAAATCAGTGGTAAAGCTTGCTTAGCACAGTAATACAAAGTAAAATTCAGTAGGACAAAGCCTGACAAATAGCAGCAGCAAATGCAACAACTTATACCTTATGAAACGTCCCCTTAGAAAAATTATACAAGACTGTGCTTATCCTGACATATAATATTTTTAGCGCAACGCAATCTGACTTTCAAAAATCCCTACAAAAGAATGGCCCTGACTAACATTAACCTATACGTTTCACAAATCACTTACCTCACAAAAATCTTCGTTACTCGAACTACTGCAATACAGGGAGCGCTACTACTGCCAGCTAAATAAAAGATTCAAACTACGGAAGGCACTAACTACTGATAGGCATAGTTAGCAAATGAAAGATTTTAATAGAGAATAAACAATGTATTTACCTTAATAGTGTTGAAAAATCATAATATACATAGCAGTTCATGACATCCAGTCTTACAAATTTCAAAACTCCCCCATTTCTCTCCCCACATCCACCACTGCTGGCGGCTCACCTCCAACTGTGCAACGCTACGCGCTGTTAACAGCCAACTGCCCAACACTACAATGGCAGACAACAATGCAAACTAGCCACAGACTGCACACAGCACAGCCAGTTATTTTCATACAGAGCGCTACGTGGAGTTACCAATAACAAAACCTAAATAGCCTACTTACATAGCCCCCATGCTCCCCAAATGCTCCAAGTTTTACAAATTGTTTTGGGCACTGGCCAATACATATTTGTTAAAAAAATTTTCTAGTTACAATAACAAAGAAATCAAATGCACACACTTATTGATACAACGTTGGTCAAAAGCTAAAATTTTCTCACAGACCATAAAGAAAGTCCTGATCGTTCATCACAGTAAAATTGCAGTGTTTTTCTCAAAGTCTGAGCAGTAAAAGACAATGCACACAGAAGTAGTGGATTTCAATGCAGTCTTGAAGAAGTAGTGTTGTCCTTCCAACAGAAAGACAGTGCTGACTCTTGACATGCAGGCAGGTAATGGTCCACAACAGAGCAAACCCACCGCAGAGTCAGTCGAAGTTTTGAAGAATACTGCTAGGTAGGTCATCACAGAGCGGACCCACTGTAGTCCTGGTAGAGATTACGGTATTGCTGGGCCATCAAAGATGCAGATCCACTATAGTCCTTCTAGAGATAATGGTATTGGTGGGCCATCACACGTGCAGACCCACTGTAGTCCTTGTAGAAATAATGGTACTGGTGGGCCATCAAAGATGGAGACCCACTGTAGTCCTTGTAGAGACGGCCAGCAGCCACCTGTTGCGGCTGTGCAGGTGCACAATCACCATCGAAGAGTCTTGAGAATATAGCAAGACAATAACCACCACTTGTGCACTCACATAGTTTTTGGAATTGTCCTTAGAACCAGCAATGCTGTTATCCAGTCACTTGCTGAATTATTAACACACGTGCAAACACTAACAGTCCCTGCTTCTCACATATTGTCCATATACTGTGACCAACAGAAACGTGTGCAGTGAAATGGAACTTACAAGTTAATAATATGATGAACTGGTGTCAATTACAATTTTATAACATAAGAATACAATTACAAAGGTACAAAATACATCATTAAAGAACATAACAATACAGATAACATTTGTAGTACAGGCTTTACAAAAGAATCGAAATAACATATACATCAGTGTTACAGGAATAATGACATAAGTTTATACATAAAAGATCAGAATAACTTTTGAAACATCAACTTCACACATGAGCATTAAAACAAAACAGAATAAATAATGTTTAAACATCTTTACAAAGAAAAAAATATATTATCAGAAAAATTCTACAACGTAACTCTCATCAGATACACATAAAGACAGGAAGAACACAAATACCCAGGGGTACACAAACACGTAGCGGAATAACAGAAAGGGAAAGGACAGGGTTTGTTTTACTGCAGTATCTTGCAAACAAAACTTTCTTTACTTCTTAGAGACCTCTTTTCGTTCTTCATTATTTCAAAAAGTGCTATCTATACCTGCTTTCTGTACTTTTTTTTGTAAAACTTCTCAATGCATTTCTTCCAATTCATCGCAACTCATTCTCTTATATAGTCTACCCCTCTTAAGCTAACTTAAATCTACTGAGCTCAGATGCTAAACTAAGGGACGAGGCAATGCAGCAGCATAAAACAATTAATACAAACAGCAATGAAAAAAATGCAAACTGGCAAAGCAAGCTACAGTAAATCTAAATTACCCAGCAAATGCAACATTACAACTAATATGAGCCAATGTGCAGCAACAATAAAAATAAATCAGTAGTAAAACTGGCTTAACAGAGTAATACAAAGTGAAATTCAGTAGCACTATGCCTGGTACACAGCAGCAGCAAATGCAATAACTTATACCTAAACATGAAAAAGCTCAATCAGAAAAAATAGTACACTAAAGACAACAATGCAGATAAGGGAAATGTCTATTCACATCTTAATATCTATGTAATTAAAGTGGTGCACCACAAAAACTTATTCTATGAAATAAATTACCAGATACTTGAAAAGAAAATTATGTATGCAGTTCCTGTGAAGGGAAATGTCTTTTTGTGCTCCCTCATTTTTTTTGGAAGTATCACAAAATTATTATTTACTGGATCTGTAGACAGAAAGTATCTATATTAGTAGATCTATAAAATTTTATTTTAACCAATGTTGCAGTGCAGCTAGAAACTAGATATTAAACAAAATGAACAAATATGTGCAAAGGAAGGCATGAAACATCATTCATTAGCCATATGGCATTTCATAAGGTAGTAAAAATAATCTCTCAACCAGAAAGACAGTAGTCATAATCAGATGTATAGACATAAAATATTTCTCGTCATCTCATTAGGCATTTCAGTAAATATCATAAATTAAGAGCTCCGCAGTGTAATCATATGTTTCCAAGTTTGAGCGTGTCGTATTTGCGATGCTTTCTACAAAGAAATGTCAATAGTGAGGATAATGGCCTCTTTTTTTCTCCACCTGTGCCTCTGAAAGGCACACACTACTGGCTTTTTTCCAGGCGACTGTCGCGCAGCTGGGTGCTTACAGCGACCTACCGAAATATTTACATCAGTTTCCGCTACAGTGACAGTTGGATACAAATCAAATTTCACAGGTCGAAATATTTGCGTTACAAATCTGTAGAAACAAAATTTTGTAAATATAACGGTGTCCAAAAAATTTTCGTCAGCATTGTGGTACATTCACGCATTTACACACATTTCATAACTCTTAAAGTATGATTCTTGGTTTCCAACATCCTTTTTCACAAACCAGATTCCCTAACCACTACTCATTATTCCTTACCTTATTACACATATACATATTCGTCGACACTTCTTCAATATTTCATCATAATAAATACATAGCATAATCAAATTCCTCATATATCATCAGCTTATTGATCATAAACATACCTCAGCAGCATAATACACATAGTCATCGTAACAATAGCATCATAGCACCTCATTCAAGTCTCAAAATCGTCGTAGCTTTCTGCAATAATTTCAAAACCTAAAAAGAATTCTCTGCTCATTTCAATAGTGTCATCTACCTCAAACGTACTTTAAAAATCATGATCTCATACCAAATGCGACATTCAAAGCTCTCGTAGTATCACAATGGTTCCAAAAAATATGAACAGTTCACAAAGTACAGACAAAATACAATTTCATAAGTGTGAAGTTATCCAACTGTGTAATTGCATAGACATGTGTCACTGACGTAGGAAAAAAAAATGTTTGCCTCTCTCAGTTAAATGATCAGATAGCTGTGTAATTTGTGTCAGAGAAATATGGTACCGATGTGTAAAGTTGTATAAGCAAATACCATAATAGCTTGGGCTCCTTGTGTTTGCCAGACACATGGTACACAAAGTAAGGATTAATGTAATTATACCCTCAGGTGTTACAGATTACAGCAATGGAATGAAATGTATCACGGAAAACTTTCTTTGTAATTCAAATACGTGTACTGTAGCGCTAAACTGTGCGTCTTGTTGCAACATAATCTCTGTGTAAGTGTCATAGTTATCGTCCTCCGAAAGCTACGTTCTGCAGAAGTCAATGTACTTACCTCATGATAAACAAAAGTGAAATGCTTTGTGTATAGATATCTTAGTTATTATGCTTATTGCCGTGATGAAGAAAGTACTGTGCTTTAACGGATTGTTGTGCTACGAAAAAGGTTGTCTCATTGTAGCTATACGACAAAAGGTACAAATAAAACATGTTTTACTTTCCGGAATAATACAGAAAAACTGTGCAGATATAAAACAGAAACACTGCAAAAGCAACATTGTAAATTGTCACTCATTAGTAGCGTTGTGATAAAATCGTGTAGCTGTCACATAAACTAACCACTGTGTCATCTGGTATCTCACAGAAAGTACTTTAAATCCAGAATGTATTTTCAAGTAAACCAAAATGTTGCATTAAAATCTCATTAGCAGTACTGGTAAATGTTCTAAGTACGTGAGCCTTATAGACGTTACGTAATCGTGCAACTAACAAGCAAGAATGTATACACACAATAACACTGTGTCGTCTGTTCACAATAACAATGCATTCGTAATTTCTGTTTAAATACGTTCTCTTGGTTCTTGACTGGATATTTAACTTCAAACATTGTTGCATGTTAACAGATTCTAAGTCTGACAAAGCATACTAGTAATGTAAAGTGATAAGTTATATGGCAAAGACAAAGTTAAAAAGCAGATTATCTTTCAATAAACGGTTTTACATGTGAAATGTGGTGCAATTCTTTACTCTTCCTAGTACGCAGAGTTTCAATTTCAAAGCAATTATCATGTTGTATACGTCGGTAAGGAATGCTAAAATTTTCTCAAGGTTAGCGTCTGTGTTATTTTTCTCAAGCCCAGCCGGCGCACGTGGCTGCCTGCGGTGCGAGTCATTGTCTGTCTCTTTGTTGGCGCGCGTCGTTATTAGGATTAGGAGACCTAACTTCTACAAATTCATCTTGTCGAGATTGCCCTGCTCTGTTTGAATCTCGCCAGTTCTGATACAATTCAGGTCTGTCGTTACGATTATATCGTCTGTTGTCATGTCGGTAGATTCCATAATTTCTTTCTTGTTGGTCACATGGTGGAGAATGTCTCCCTGATCGTAACTGCACTCTGAACTGTTGCATCTGAAGTTATTCTTTCTCCCATGATAATAATTGTTTTGGTTCCCATATTGTCTGTTTCTGTGGTTACCTCTGTCATAATCATTACTACGAAATGCGGACTTTCTCTGTGACTATTACTCTGCCAATGGTTGTCATACGGTTGGTGTCTATTTTGGTCACGATTTGTGTTGTGAGAATAGCCTCGTCGTGTCCAGTTATTATTTCTTTCATCGCGGAATTGCGACGGATGTGACCTGTAATTGTTGTGTTCCTGTTTTCGCGTTCCGCGATTATCAGTGTCAATTTCTTCTAATTCTTGTAAGAGTCCCTGAAAAGCTTCAATGTCGTCTTTGCAACGTCCTGCCAAAATAATATGTCGTAAATGTTCAGGTAATTTGATTAAGCAAATGCGGATTAGTTCTGAGGGGCTGTATGGGTTTGACAGGTACTAATTCTTGTGCAACATGTCTTCAAAATATTTCACAAGACTGGAGAATTCAGATTGTTCGAAATGTTTCATCATTATGATGCTATGTTTTACTCGGTCTTGTGTAGCTTGAGACCAATATGCTGAGAGGAAGGCATGATAAAATTGTCCTTCACTGTGACAATCGTGAATGACCGATCGCATTCTTACAGCTGGTTCATTCTCTAAGTAGCCACACATAAATTCTAATCTGTGTTCTAACGACCAGTTGGGAGGAAAACAATGAGAGAATTGATGGAGCCATGTTTGTGGATGAATGTCGTTGCCAGAATTCTTAAATGTTTTGAATTTACGTGTAGTAATGAACAGCTTATAGTCAAAATCATCATGTCGGCGAGTCGCATGTCGGTCATTGTTACGTCGTTTCGGCGGTTCCATCTCAAAATTCGGTGGACCTTGCCAATTTCTTTCATAATTTCCGAAGTGTCCTGTGTTATTATTTTGTGGTTGTTCCGTATTTCTAAGTCCCTCTTCCCGTGTTGGAGCACGAGTGTCCTCTGAAATATGTAATTTTTGTATTACTTGTGCCAACTGATCTTGTACTTCCCGGATTTCTTTTTTGTGTTGCGTATTAATTTGATTCTGATTTTGTTTGAATTTCTTAATTTGTTCATACTCTTCTGTGTCAGTGATGGCTACAGGTCTTGTGTCATTCATATCATCATCTACCTTTGTAGATAAGTTAGTGAACTGATCCGAAAATTCGGCTACTTTCTCCGATAGTGTACTTATTTCCTCAGTGTGTTTTTCTGAACCAAGTTTCAGAGTATCTACTGTGTCCTTTATTTTCCTGAGTTTTTGCAAGTTGCGTAACCGAATCGGTAGATGCAACTGAGTCAATTTTAGCTTGCAAGGTGTCGTGATTTTCATGAACAATGGTTTGCAGTTCTTTTATGGCAGCTTCGTGATTCTGTAATGCATTTTCATGCCGCGAAAAAATAGGTTGAAAATGCTCACAAATTTGTGTTTTTACGTCATTGCAGACTTTTTGACATTTCGATTCAATGTTATGTAACTCAGCAGTTAAATCTTCACGTGTTTGTTCAACTGTGGTGTCTAACTTTTGAAGCTTTTGCTGTGTTTGTCTCTGATTTTGTTCCATTGTGTCTAACTTTTGCTGTGTTTGTCTATGGTGTTGTTCCATTGTGTCTAACTTTTGAAGATTTTGTTCCATTGTGTCTAACGTTTGAAGATTTTGTCCCATTTGTTTCTGATTTTGTTCGAGCGTTGTGTCTAACTTTTGTAGCCTTTGTCCCATTTGTTGCATTAACTGTAATAACAATGCATTAGTGTCTGGAATCTGTTCCTCTACGATTTTCGGCAGTGCATTTGCACCGGCAACATTCACATTTTGACAAGCAGAAAATGTGTCTTGACTTATTTGAGAAAACGATGAGGACCCAAAACCTGAATCTACAGTATTTGCAAAATTGTGTCCTGTCATTTCGGATTCCTGAGGCGAGCTGTTGCCGAGCGATCGATCGATAATGCTTCCCTGTTCACTAATTGTTTCACTGCCTACACCATTATTTGCAGCCCGCTCCATTTCCCTATGCACAGTTACCAAATTACTACTTTGAACATTAGTTAATTCATTACTCGGCGGCTTTCGTCTTCAGTGTCATTTCTCAGTTTACTTTGGAGCCTAGTATTACGTTTTTCACACGCCATTATTGTCACAATATTTCACACGACAACACAGAAAACTACAATTTGAAGAGCAAAATAAGAAAACACATTAACATAGCATTGAAAATAATATCTAGTTAATTGCAAGCGCAGCTGCGAAATACTTGGTGCAAATCTACATGCATGCCACAACTGTGTACAACAATGAAAAACTACAACTACAAAGGAAATTCTCTCTATAATTACGCGCTAGCAATAAACAAAAGCTACACTAATTACACAAACTACAAGATAAAAATCAGAAGATTCCAGTGAGGTATCCTCGGCTAAGGGTCGACATATGAAACATCCCCTTTTTGAAAAATTATACAAGACTGTGCTTATCTTGACACACAATATTTTTAGCGCAATGCAATCTGACTTTCAAAAATCCCTACAAAAGAATGGCCCTGACTAACATTAACCTATACGTTTCACAAATCACTTACCTCACAAAAATCTTCGTTACTCGAACTACTGCAATACAGGGAGCGCTACTACTGCCAGCTAAATAAAAGATTCAAACTACGGAAGGCACTAACTACTGATAGGCATAGTTAGCAAATGAAAGATTTTAATAGAGAACAAACAATGTATTTACCTTAATAGAGTTGAAAAATCATAATATACATAGCAGTTCATGACATCCAGTCTTACAAATTTCAAAACTCCGCCATTTCTCTCCCCACATCCACCACTGCTGGCGGCTCACCTCCAACTGCGCAACGCTACGCGCTGTTAACAGCCAACTGCCCAACACTACAATGGCAGACAACAATGCAAACTAGCCACAGACTGCACACAGCACAGCCAGTTATTTTCATACAGAGCGCTACGTAGAGTTACCAATAAGAAAACCTAAATAGCCTACTTACAACCTAAACATGACAAAGCACAAGCAGAAAAAATATTACAGTAAAGATAGAAATGCAGATAACGGAAATGTCTATTCACATCTTAATGTCTATGTCACATTTTAACACTAGAGAGGTGCACTACAACAACCTATTTTACCAAAAAATTACCAAGTCCTTGAAAAGAAAATTATGTATGCAATTCCTGTTGTTAATGTGCCACAGCAATGCCTCTGCGACGTGCATGGCGTCGTCGCTGGCGGCGCAGTGTACCAGTATATCGCAGTTTGAAGGCGATTGATATTGACTTGGCTGGGCAGTTTAATAATCAGCAATTGATTGGAGGTCCAAATGTTTTTCGTGGACTGCATCTGAACTTCACTTGTGATGTACAAGCAGTCTTTGGAGGTAGTACGTGGCTGACACTTGCTATGCTTCTTTCCTTTCCTAGTGCTCCTTTTTTAAGAATGTGGATCATAAAATTATTATATAATGGATCTGTTAACAGAAAGTATTTACAGTAGCATATGTATTAATTTTTTTTTAATTTTATAAAACCAATGCCGCAGCTTAGCTAGAAACTAGATATCAAATAAAACAAGCAAATATGTACAAAGCAAAGCATAGAAACATCATTCACTAGCCATGTGGCATTTCATAACTCAGTAAAAATTCTCGCAACTCTCATAGAGAGATACTAGTCATAATCAGGTGTGTAGACGTAAAATATTTCTCATCAGTTTATAAGCATTTCAGTAAGTAGCACAAAGTACAAACTCCAAAGTTTAATCATATGTTTCCAAGCAATAGTGTGTCATGTTTGTGGTGCGTTCTGCAAAGAAAAGTCAATAGCTAGGTCAACAGCCTCTCTTTTCCACAGCTATGCGAGTGCTTGCGTGAGTGTGGCATGCTTCACAGTGGCACAAGTAAAGATGAAAGTCCACACAACAATAGGTATATTTTAAAGCAGTTAGCACGTAGCCCAGCACAGCATAACATCAAGGTCACATACATTTTTCACCAAAATATGTACGACAGCAATTTCAGCTACAATGACAGTTTGATACAGAATAAAAAATTTCGCATGTTGAAAATTTACGTTAGAAGTGTATAGAAACGAAATCTCATGAATAACAGAGTCCAAAAATTTCCGTCGGCATTGTGGTACTCACACTCACATATATACTCACATCTCGTAACTCTTAAAGTACGATTCTTGGTTTCCAACATTCTTTTTCACAAACCAGAGTCCCTAACCACCACTCATTCTTCATATACATATACAGCGATACTTCTTCAATACTTCATAATAATAAACACATAGCATAATCATATTCCTCATATAGCATCACCTTATTGATCATAAACATATCTCAGGATCATAATACACATCGTCACTGTAATAATATCATCATAACTCCTCAATCAAATTTCAAAATCGTCGTAGCTTCCTTCAGTAATCTCAAAACCTCTAAAAAAATTCTATCTCCTTCTAGTAGTATCATCTTCATACTTCAAAAATCATGATTGCATACAAAATACATCACACAAATCTTTCACAGTATCACAATGGTCCCAAAAACATATGTGAACAGTTCACAAAATGCAGACAAGGTTCAATTTCATAAATGTAAGGTAATCCAACTACGTAATTACTTAGACATATGTCAGTGACGCAGTAAAAAAATGTTCATTCCTCTCTGTTAAATGACCAGATAGTTGTGTAATAATGTTTTAGAGAAATATGGTACTGATGTATAAAACTGATCTTGCCACACGCATAGTACACAAAGTAGGCGTACTCCCATGAGGGATAATGTAATTATACCCTCAGATATTACAGATTAAAACTGCGGAATGAAATGTATCGCCTAAAACCTAGACTATATCACTGTAGTTCAAAAATATTTCTTAAAAATGTTCCAAGTACAAAACGTAATCATTCAAATGCGCGTCCTGTAGTGCTAAATTGTGCTTCTTGCTGAAAGGTAATTTCTGTCAGGACTAATGGTAAAATATGTACCAAGTATAGTAGTTATCGCCCTTCACAACCAAAGTTCTTGTCATTTACAAAAGTAAAGTGCTATGAGTAAAAATGTCGAAGTTAATACGTTCACTGCCGTGACCTTGAAAGTACTATACTGTAACGTATTGTTGTGTTACGAAAAATACCTATCTCATTGTAGCTATCCCACAAAAGTCATAGCCAAAACATGTTTTACTTTCCAGAAGACTGTAGAAAAACTGTGCAGATATCAAACAGATATAGCACAAAAGCAATAATGAAAATTGTGTCACTCCCAAGCAGCGTCGTACTGTAATCGTGCAGCTGTCAAATAAACCAAATTCTCTCTCATCTGTGCCTCTCAGAAAGTACTTTAATAAAAATTTTCTTTTCAAGTAAACCAAAATGTTGCAGTAAAACCTCATTAGCGGTATATGTTTCAAGAATGTGAGTCGTACTCGTGGCGTAATCGCGTAACCAACAAGCAAAATGTGCACACAATAAGATTGTGTCGTCTGTTCCCCATAAAATTGGATTCGTAAAATTACTGTCTTAATATGTTCCATAGGTTCTTGACTGGATAGTTGACTTCAAAATATCGTTGCATGCGAAATATGACAGAGCGTAATAGTAACGTAAAGTGAAAAGTAAAATGCCAAAGACTAAGTCAGAAAGCAAACTGTTTCTCAACAATCGGTTTTACACGAGAAATGTGGTATAATCTTTTGTACTTTTTTTGGTCTTTAATAAACAATTAGGAGGAAAGCAATAAGAAAATTGATGAAGCCAAGGCTGTAGATGTATATCATTACTAGAATTCTTGAATGTTCTGAATTTACGCATTGTGATGAAGAGCTTATAGTGAAAGTCATTATGACTCCAAGTCGCAAATCTGTCATTCTTACGTCGTGTCGGCGGTTCCTTCTCAAGGCTCACCGCACCTTACCGACTCCTTTCAAGATCTCCGAAATACCCAGTGTTATTACTATGTGACTCTTCCGTATATCTAAATGTCTTCCCGTGTCGGAGCGTGAGTATTCTGTGAAATGTGTCGTTCTTGTATCATGTGTGACAAATGATTTTGTACTTCCGCATTTCTCTTT
Source organism: Schistocerca nitens (assembly GCF_023898315.1). Classification (NCBI taxonomy): domain Eukaryota; kingdom Metazoa; phylum Arthropoda; class Insecta; order Orthoptera; family Acrididae; genus Schistocerca; species Schistocerca nitens. Next base: position 263,677,270 of record NC_064615.1, read on the forward strand.
TATATTGCGTATTAATTTGATTCTGATTTTGTTTAAATTTTCTAATTTCCTCGTACTCTGTTAGTAAAGGCTATCTATCGGTCTTGCATCATTCAAAATCAAATTTTAGAGTGTCCATTTGTGTCGAAATTGCATTTACTGTGTCCTTTAAGTTTTCCTCATTTTTTTGCAATTTGCTTAACCGTATCAATAGATGCAACTGAGTCAGTTTTTGCCTGCAAGGTGTCGTGATTTTCGTGAACATAAATCTGCAGTTCTTTTATGGATGCTTCATGATTTTGTATTGTGTTTTCATGTCGCGAACAAATAGGCTGAAAATGCTCACAAATTTGTGTTTTTACATCTTTACATCTTTTTGACATTTCGATTCGATTTTAATTAACTCAGCAGTTAAACCTTCACGTGTTTGTTCAAGCGTTTGCTCAATTGTGTTAAATTTTTGGAGCCGTGGCAGTATTCGTTCCTCAATTTGTACCATTGTATCTAACTTTTGTCCGCCCCTCGTGGTCTCGCGGTAGCGTTCTCGCTTCCCGAGCACGGGGTCCCGGGTTCGATTCCCGGCGGGGTCAGGGATTTTTCCTGCCCCGAGATGACTGGGTGTTGTTGTGTCGTCTTCATCATCATCATTCATCCCCATTACGGTGGGAGGAAGGCAACGGCAAACCACCTCCATTAGGACCTTGCCTAGTAAGGCGGTGCGGGCCTCCCGCATCGTTCCCCTACGCTCTGTAAAGAAGCATGGGACTTCATTTCCATTTTACATCATCTAACTTTTGGAGCTTTTGGTCTATTATGTCTAGCTTTTGGAGCTTTTGGTCTATTAGTTTCTGATTTTGTTGCATAAATTGCAATAAAAATGTATTAATGTCTGAAACATGTTCCTTTGTGCTTATCAGCAGTGCATTTGCACCGGCAACATTCGCATTTTGAAAAGCAGAGAATGTATCTTGAATTAATTGAAGAAAGTGTAATGACACAAAACCTGAATCTACGGTATTTCCAAGATTTTGTTCAGTCATTTCGCATTCCTGAGGCGAATAGTTACTGATCGATCTATCGACAATAGTTCTGAGCTCACTGATCGTTTCCATTTCTACACCGTTATTTACTGCCTGGTCCACGTCCCTATGCACAATTATCAAATTACTGTCTTGAACATTTGTCAATTCATTACAAGGTAATGGATCACGCTGCTCTCGTATTCACTGTAATTTCTCAATTTGCTTTCAGTCTTGTCCTGTCACACGCCATAATTGTCACAGCATTTCACACGATAACAGACAAAAAAAAATTGAAAAGCAAAAATATGAAGACACACTAAAATAGCACTGAAAATAACCAATATCTAATTAATAAAACATTCTCGGGTTTCAAGCCGCGTCAAGTGGTTTACTGCCCACGAGCTTTCGGCAGAAATCTCCTCTGTCATTGTCAAGTAGATGAATGTCGTGTGGTTGTCATTTCCGCGCTTATATAGCCGCGCCGTCGCTCGTGACGTCACTGGTGCTCGGTCCCGCACCATATATGGTAATGTTTTGGCCGCGCGACTGTCGGGCCAAACCACCAGCTTCACATATGACTAGAGCTGAATGCAGTGGCCTCCGTGCTCTCCTCTCACCGTCGTCCTACCAGCTGACAAGGGCAATGGAGCCGTCTTAATGGAACGAGCCGACTATGACGCAAAAATCTGACAGATGTTGGAGGAAGACACATACCAAAAATTACCTCAGGACCCAACATCCAGAATAGTGAGGAAGACTTCAGAGCTTATCAAACGGTCGTTGCTGGAAGAGAATACTATTAAGAGTCTCCTCCCTAAGGCACCAAGACCGCCCATGTTCTCTGGTCTGCTGAAGGTGCATAAGAAGGACACACTGTTGAGGCCGATAGTGAGTACCATCGGATCGCCGACCTATAAACTTGCTAAACATCTGGTCAGCGTCCTCTCTACGCACGCTGGACACTGTGGACACCATATAAAGAATTCGGCGGACTTCATCAATCGTTTGGCCACATGGACAAGAAAAGTTAGAAGAGTTCCTGGAGCACGTCAACAGCATCCACGACCACACCAACTTCGCAATGGAAGTAGAGAAGGAGGGTTCCCAGCCGTTCTTGGACGTGCTTGTCCGTCGTAAACCCAACAGGTCTCTAGGTCATAGCGTTTACCGCAAGCCCACCCACACTGATCCGTATCTGCACGCCACCAGCTTCCATCACTCAACACAGAAACAGTCAGTTCTGAGGACCTTAGTATATCGAGCTGAAACCGTCTCAGACGCTGAAAACTTGCCGAAAGAATTGAGCCACTTACGCAAAGTTTTTAAGGAAAACGGTTACAACAACAAACAGATCTCACAAGCAGTGTCATCCAAGCCTCAAAGGAAGAAGACCTCTGAAGAAGACACCAAGCAGGTTGCATTCTTACCGTTTTGTGGTTCGACAACAGAGAAGATTAGTCGGCTCCTGAAGAGGCATAAAATAGACACAATCTTCAGGCCTCCGGCTAAGATTCGGCAACTAATGAAATCTGTGAAAGACGATGTAGGCCTCAGAACGCCAGGAATTTACAAGATACCGTGTGGATGTGGGCAGTTTTATGTCGGACAGTCTGTTCGCACTATTGAACAACGCCGCATAGAATATGAAAGTTATTACCGTGTGCGCTATCCCGAAAATTCAGCTGTAGCAGAACATGCTCTGGAAAACGGACACTGAATTGCATTCGATGACACGTTTATTATTAAATGGACTAATGGTTTCTGGGATAGCGTGATAAACGAGGCCATAGAGATTAGAATTTCTGACAACTCCTTCAATAGAGACGTTGGATTGCAGCTGAGTACAGCGTGGGATCCGGTGTTGAGGGAGTTGAAGCGGGCCCGGCAGTCGCGCGGCCAAAACATTACCATATATGGTGCAGAACCGAGCACCAGTGACGTCACGAGCGACGTCACGAGCGACGGCGCGGCTATTTGAGAATGGCAATGACAACCACACGTCTGTCATCCACTTGACAATGGCAGAGGAGATCTCTGCTAAAATCTCGTGGGCAGTAAACCACTTGACGCGGCTTGAAACCCGATAATGTTTTATTAACGGATATCGCCATGAAAGCATGCATTCGTAAATACCTAATTAGTTGCAATAGCAACTGCGAAATACTTGGTGCAAATCCACATGCATGCCGCAACTGCTTTGCTCTTTACAATACTGTACAATAATAAGGAACCACAATTACAAAGGAAATTCTCTATATAATTATGCGCTAGTAGTAAACAATAATTAATTTCTGATCCTGCACTAATTACTCAAACTATAAGAAAATCAGAAGATTCCAGGTTTGACAGATGAAACTTCTTAATTACGTTTTTACTTACTTGGACTGAAATAACTGGGAAGATGAAACTTCTAAATTTAAGTCTGAAACTGCTGAGTGAAACTCAAGTACTGTCTCTTTGCTTGTCTTTATCATTTCATATCTGACATACAGAATTATTCCTGATAAATATAACTCAAACACAACCTGACTGCTCAAATAATTAACTCAAAAGAATGACCCTGAATTAGAAGAAATCCTAACAATAACCCATACATACCATAAGTCACTTACCTCACAGAAAATCTTCATTACATGAACTACAGCGATACAAGCTCCAGTACTGCCAGCTAAATAAAAGATTCTAACTACTGAAGGCTCTAACTACTACTAACCATGTGCTTAGCAAAGGAAAGCTTTTGTTGCAGAGCAAACAATGTATTTAGCAGATTTTACATTAATCATGTGACAACCAGATCAAAAAAATTATATAATCATCAGTAATGAATCTCCATGACGGATACACATTCAGACCCTCCACTCACGCGAATAGCGCAAACCCCCAACACTGTTAATTATTAACCTCTAACCTCCATCACTGTTGACTACTCACTCCCAGCTTGCATCGCTGCTGGCTGTTCACCTCCAGCTGCTAGTTCGACCAGCCAAATAGTCTCTTACAGCGTACGCATAGCGCTGTCAGAGTTTTCAAATAACGTGCGGGTTTGCTGCCGGGTGACGTCCTCGACCACCGCCAATATTTCGACAGGAGCACAACACCCTGTCATTCTCAAGGGACAAATGCAAGGCGGAAGAAATGTGCAAGGGAATTTAATGCCTCGGTTCGCAGAGGAGAAACAAGGAAGATACCACACACAGAATAAGTGTCAACACGCACATAGATAACCAACATCAGAAATATCGATAGGGACTATTAATCAACAGGTGAGGTAACACTAATTCTGTCCCTCTGTTTTTTGATGAGAGACAGAGCCGGATTCCAAGCAGCATTTTAAGAAAATCCACCATTTCTGTTTATAAAGTTTCTTAATAGTTTGATTTCAACGGCTTCCTTAATAACACTATCCCAATAGCTGGACGTGCAAGCCAGAATCTCTGTATTTTTGTATTCCATAGGATGACCGGTGTCAAGGAAATGTTCTGTTGTAAGCGTGTGTGACGCTTATGTTCAATACACCGGTCTTCCACAGTCCTGCTTGTCTGACCAATATATGACATGCCACAACTGCAAGGAATACGGTAGACACCAGCCTTACGCAAACCAAGATCATCTTCTATGGACGCCAACAGGGCCTTAATCTTAGAAGGTGTTCGAAAAACACATTTCACATCATATTTCCGCAAAATACGGCAATTCCTGTTGGATACGCTTCCTGCGTAAGGCAAAAAGGCGTAGACGTAGGTGCCACTTCGTTGCTATCATCACTCACCCGTTGCACAGAAGGCTGATAGCGTAACGCACGTTTGATCTGGCTCTCACCATAACCATTCTGACGAAAGGTGACTTCGAGATGTGATAGCTCAGGTGCCAAACTTGCAGGGTCTGAGATAACGTGGCCTATAAAGAGGTTGTCCCGTTGAGGCCTATTGTTTCTAATATTGGTGCTCCGACATATCGTGTAGCTAAACGTCTTGCTAATTCGTTGAGCCCACTAGTAGGTAGGTGTGAACACCACATTAAGAACTCTGCAGATCTCTTACGTCGATTGCAGGGATTGCGTTTGAATGACTCTGATATTTTAGTCAGTTTTGATGTGGTTTCTCTTTTCACTCGCGTTCCTCTCTCTGATTCGTTGCAGCTAATTGAGTTTAAGGTTGGTGTCGAGTTAACAAATTTGTTTCGACATGTGCTGACTTCCACTTACTTTTTATTCAATGGTCAGTGCTACGAACAGACTGATGGAGTGGCAATGGGAAGCCCGTTGTCACCTATTGTGGTCAATTTGTTCATGGGGGACTTTGAAGAACGTGCATTGGAGTCAGCGACCTTGAAACCTGCGTGTTTTTTCAGATATGTAGACGATACTTTTGTTGTTTGTCCTCATGGTAGTGAGAATTTAAACCGGTTTTTGGAACACCTGAATTCAATCCACCCGAATATTCAATTCACTTTGAAGGTGGAAAAGAATGGATGCCTTCCCTTCCTTGATGTGTTGGTCAGAAGGAAGACTGATGGTACGTTGGGACATTCTGTTTATAGAAAGCCTACTCACACTGACTTATATCTGCTAGCTGATAGTTGTCACCATCCAGCTCAGCGTGAAGGAGTACTTCGTACCTTGGTTCACAGGGCCCACGTTATCACAAACCCTGAAAGTTTGTCAGCTGAGCTATCACATCTCGAAGTCACCTTTCGTCAGAATGGTTATAGTGAGAGGAAGATCAAACGTGCGTTGCGCTATCAGCCTTCTGTGCAACGGGTAAGTGACGATAGCAACGAAGTGGCACCTAAGTCTACGGCCTTTTTACCTTATGCAGGAAGCATATCCAACAGGATTGGCCGTATTTTGCGGAAATATGATGTGAAATGTGTTTTTCGAACACCTTCTAAGATTAAGGCCCTGTTGGCGTCCATAGAAGTTGATCTCGGTTTGCGTAAGGCTAGTGTCTACCGTATTCCTTGCAGTTGTGGCATGTCATATATTGGTCAGACAATCAGGACTGTGGAAGACCGGTGTATTGAACATGAGCGTCACACACGCTTACAACAGCCGAGCAAATCCGCTATTGCAGAACATTTCCTTGACACCGGTCATCCTATGGACTACAAAAATACCGAGATTCTGGCTTGCACGTCCAGCTATTGGGATAGTGTTATTAAGGAATCCGTTGAAATCAAACTATCAAGAAACTTTATAAACAGAGATGGTGGATTTTCTTAAAATGCTGCTTGGAATCCGGCTCTGTCTCTCATCAAAAAACAGAGGGACAGAATTAGTGCTACCTCACCTGTTGACTAATAGTCACTATCGATATTTCTGATGTTGGTTATCTTTGTTTGTGTTGACACTTATTCTGTGTGTGGTATCTTCCTTGTTTCTCCTCTGCGAACCGAGGTATTAAATTCCCTTGCACATTTCTTCCGCCTTGCATTTGTGCCTTGAGAATGGCAGGGTGTGCTCCTGTCGAAATATCGGCAGTGGTCGACGACGTCACCCGGCAGCAAACCCGTAAGTTATTTGAACAGTCAATTCGTCGGGAAAAGTTAAGGTCTCACGCTGTCACAGTTATTAATGTAGAGCGCTACATAGCGCTGCCAACATACAAACACATAAACAGCCTACTTACAATATATCCGACAACTGCAATCACCCACTACCACACACCACAGAACTGATGAAACATTTGAGACCTCTATCACTAATACATTGCATCATGAATGAAACAATAAAAACATGTTCACAAACCAGCTAAAGTTCGCAACTCATATGTTATTCATCTTTACCTAAGAGTACTCACTGCTCCCTTTTCACTCTGATTTTTGTCCACCGTACTCACCAACTGCCACTGTCGTACTAACAGGGTAATTGCGTTCATAATATCCTTAATGAGATATAAGTCTTTATGCGTCTCATATCTAGAATGATTCTCATCCCTTCTCCCAGGCGATATATTCTGACCCAGCAGTGCCGGTTTCTCAGCTAGTTAACTCCTATTTTAAAAAGGATATTAAAAATGTTGTAGTGCCAGATCCATTAACAACTTCGATCAACCAGCAAAGTGACTTTACAAATGTAAGAGAAAAAATTTAACTATTGACTTCTGGTACATTCAATAATTTTAGATTAAAGTCTTTCCTCTATTTTACAATTCTTATATTCGCTCGTTAGGAAGATAGGTGTGGACCCTTGCTTATGAAAACCATGACGTGAGTAAATAATTAACATAGGATTAGGATTAAAGTTTTACACATTCAGTATGGTATATTGTCCACTAAATATTTCTGTGATACCGGCAAGTCTTCTACAGTTCTGCCTGAGATGGTACAGTCTTACTTCAGCTTAAACTGCTGGCATGACGTAATTGTACAATGGTAACAGGTACTTCAAGGAGGCTCTTTCTCCAGTGTTGGATAACTTTTTCCAGTGTTTGGCCACATGATACTCTTCTCTTAATAATTTTCTTGGAGTGTCTCCTTTTACTGATATTGTAATGTGTCCCACAAACTGCATGCTCATCACTGCCACAAGACCTTGCTACACACGTTGCAACCATGCAATGGGCATGTACACTTATTTGCGCACTCTTTTCTCCCAGTCACATAGCGTCCAATCTCTTTCACAGCTAAGTTCAGACTCTCTTCTACTTCTTTCATACTGCTTAGATCCTACCACCACTCAGGCTATATCTCTGACTCCATACAGTGTATAGCCCTGACATTGGCAGTGTGTCTCTTTACAACATTTATAAAATCGTTTTCAATCATTTATAAGTTCACAATAATACATTTGATTATCTTTGACAAAAAATAAATGAAGATATTTACACTGAGGATGAAAGAACAACATTGAAAAATAGAAGAGAAATAACGGATCAGGATGTCAAATACTGTGTTATAGTGTTACGCCGTACTGTATATTGTGGATTGATTTTCGGAGTTTCGAAAGAGTCTCACAATAAACCTGACTGATGTCACAGTACTGTTACTTCTCATTCTAAGGATATCTGTTGTCAAAATCCCTTTGCGATCCCATAACCCTTTAGCCATAATTTTACTGTTTGACAGTAATCTGCTAGAATTTTTTGAATTTACTGGGTGAATAAGTGTGCATCCACTGTTTGTACTGTTCTTTAGTTACAGAGTTCACCTACTGCACCTAGTCACAGTTCCATTAAGAAATTCCTTTCCCTCTCATGATAGCACTGAAGGTATGTAAGGGCCGAACCTATTCTTTAAGCTTTGTGAACATCAGTTAAATATTTTAGAACTCACCATGCGCAAAACTTATGGTAACCTAACCTCAATGTAACAAATTTTACAGAGGGCTGTTCCTGAAATCTGAGTCACATCTTTAGGAATTTCGGGAATTGTGAACCGACCGTCCTGCACATTCAGTTTCGTCAACGTGTTGCAGAAGTCCATCAGTCACATTTGAATGACTTCCTCAACCACTTTCATTATGCACAACATTTCTGCCAGTCTGGAATTTTCTGTACCACTTACCCACCAAACCATCACTCTTATACCCATACCCACAAATATGACACCATCAACAATGAGTCATAGCAGCGTTGATCCCTTCTGTTTCCAGGAAGCGAATGACAGAAGGAGCCTGGCAATTAGCGGACGACGCAGTAACACTGTCCATTTCAACAGTCTGCTGTGTACACACCGACAAATACCTAAGACAGCTGACTGACGGAACATGACCTTCAAGATGTCCTTTTCCAACCATGCAAGTTTGTGAAGCTACAAGCTTTTGTTTATTTTTAATAGCCGATTGGAGGTTAATAATTTATGAAATACCCTCACGCATTACGCCACATCCTGTTCCCCAAACACCCCATTCACCCTACTGTCTCAAAGAAATCTCTAAACCCCCAAACACAGAACCTACTCCCAGTACCAAACTCAGAAAAGACCTGCAACTAATCACTGTATACATGGACGCAGCCCCCCACACTTCTTCTTCCTCTGATTTTCACACTTGCATCCTGTTTCAGTCTCACCCAAATTTCCTTAATCCCAAATCCTTAACACTTGAGATGGAGAAATACATCTCACCAGTACCTGTAAAACAAATTGTACCCCGAAAAGGCTTTGACTTTATTAAATCCCTAAAATCGAACTTCTGCACACACTTACTTCTCAAAATCACTCACATTACCTTCACTTTACGTGCCTTCCCCTAACTCCTCTCAGTCCACTTCCCCCCATTAAAGCCAAATAACCCCAGCACCCTCACTGTCCATCCATATTCACTGCAGTGATCGAGCACGTTGATCCCGAGATCACAGCAGAAGAAATGGCATCTGAAGTAAATTTCCATTCTGACATAGAAATCCAGAAAGGTATATGCGTCGATAACAACTCAAACCCCACTTTTTTCATCCGTTTCCTCACTGAATCTGTTCTCATAATAGATCACTTAATTACTGAGACAGCCCAGAAATATCATCGCACCCACAAATTTGAACTCTCCACAAATTATCCCAATCCTCCCATTGCCAAAACATTATTTGCTGTAATGGTTATCTCACCGTCTATTGCAACGTTACTAGTATGTAGGCGAGTTATTCGTCCACCTAGTACTGGTATTGAGGAGAGCTGAATTTGCTTGCTGAAGTGGGTGTAACTCGGCTGGACGAGGACGTCACGCGGCCGCCCTTGGCGTCTCCAAGTGCAGAAACGAGCGGAAATGGGTAAATTCCAACGCTGGGAATTTTGACGGCTTCGCTTACATTACCTTTGTGCAGAATACAATGCTCCAAGCAATGGTGGGCTTTGAAATTCACTGAAAGACGGCTTCTTACAGCTCTATGAGAGCCTGTACTAATTTACAGCAAGTATTAAAAGAAATCAGAATACTTTGGCGATCTCAGAAAAATGATGTGCATCCAGCGACACAACAATATTTCAATATCTTTAGAACTACGGAAGTTAATATTTCACAGTGAATAAACGTTTACACAATGAACCTGTGTATTAACAACTTTTAATCGCTTGATGGGATTTCAACAAACGATATGTGTATCGATTTTATTTATTGATTTATGACATATTTTTGTGTCTGTTTCATTATGCACATGTTTGTCAGAACATCGTATTCGCTACATTTACACAGCAAACGAACACAGCACCAGTAGCTCATATTGAAAAGACAGCCAAAAAACGATTATGTCCAGAATAATTGTTCAAATAATATTTATCGACAGTTGGTTGTCACTTAATTCGAGTGCTCTTGCCCAAGAATACTAGCTGAGTGTGACAGAATGTTTATAACACTTCTTTATTTAAATATTGTTGTAATACACTACTGGCCATTAAAATTGCTACTCCAAGAAGAAATGCAGATGATAAACAGGTATTCATTGGACAAATACATTATACTAGAACTGATATGTGATTACATTTTCACGTAATTTGGGTGCGTAGATCCTGAGAAATCAGTACCCAGAACAACCACCTCTGGCCGTAATAACGGCCTTGACACGCTTGGGCATTGAGTCAAACAGAGCTTGGATGGCGTGTACAGATACAGCTGACCATGCAGCTTCAACACGATACCACAGTAGTGACGTGTATTGTGACGAGCCAGTTGCTCGGCCACCATCGACCAGACGTTCTCAATTGGTGAGAGATCTGGAGAATGTGCTGACCAGGGCAGCAGTCGAACATTTTCTGTACCCAGAAAGGCCCGTACAGGACCTGCAACATGCGGTCGTGCGTTATCCTGCTGAAATGTAGGGTTTCGCCGGGATCGAATGAAGAGTAGAGCCACGGGTTGTAACGCATCTGAAATGTAACGACCACTGTTCAAAGAGTCGTCAATGCGAACAAGAGGTGACCGAGACGTGTAACCAATGGCACGCCATACCGCTGGGTGATACGCCAGTATGGCGGTGACGAATACACGCTTCCAATGTGCGTTCACCGCGATGTCGCCAAACACGGATGCGACCATTATGATGCTGTAAACAGAACCTGGATTCATCCGAAAAAATGACGTTTTGCCATTCGTGAAATCAGGTTCGTCGTCGAGTACACCATCGCAGGCGCTCCTGTCTGTGATGCAGCGTCAAGGGTAACTGCAGCCATGGTCACCGAGCTGATAGTCCATGCTGCTCGAAATGTCGTCGAACTGTTCGTGCAGATGGTTGTTGTCTTGCAAACGTCCCCATCTGTTGACTCATGGATCGAGACGTGGCTGCACGATCCGTTACAGCCATGCGGATGAGATGCCTGTCATCTCGACTGCTAGTGATACGAGGCCGTTGGGATCCAGGACGGCGTTCCGTATGACCTTCCTGATCCACCGATTCCATATTCTGCTAACATTCATTGGATCTCGACCAACGCGAGCAGCAATGTCGCGATACGATAAACCGATATCGCGATAGGTTACAATCCGACCTTTATCAAAGTCGGAAACGTGATGGTACGCATTTCTTCTCCTTACACGAGGCATCACAACAACGTTTCACCAGGCAACACCGGTCAGCTGCTGTTTGTGTATGAGAAATCGGTTGGAAACTTTCCTCATGTCAGCACGTTGTAGGTGTCGCTACCGGCGCCAACCTTGTGTGAATGCTCTGAAAAGCTATTCATTTGCATTTCACAGCATCTTCTTCCAGTCGGTTATATTTCGCGTCTGTAGCACGTCATCTTCGTGGTGTAGCAATTTTAATGGCCAGTGGTGTATATTAGTTTAGGGCGGGAAAGTGGGCATGTGGTCATGTCTGTAGAGCTTCAGAATGACGTATTTTTGGTGGGGATGGCCTTGAACCAATGGAGGTGTAGAGAGTAGCGGAACACTCCTTGAGTGACGTGGAGACTGAAACTTTTCGAGGGACGAGCTCAAGGGAGCGGTTCCCGACGCTTTACGTCGAGTGCTGGAAGTAGGCAGACCTGCCTGTGGTAACGTGCGTGATTCAGTCGTATAGGTGATTCACTCTGGGCGCTGAACGGCCGCTACAATACTTTGACTGTGCCCCAGAGTGGGACTCTAATTTTTGTACTACAGAACTGAGGATAGACAGAGCATGGCTTATTGCTCTTTGTATGATGTGGGTACATTTGTAAACCATCATGTTGAACTCTGGACTGCTTTGACCTGATGAATATTTCGCGTACTGTGATCACGAAATGGACTTAGTTTTCGCGTATCTACGATTGCAATCTAGTTTCGGGATTTTGCCAACACTCTCGTAGTTCTGTCAAAGTAACTTTACTGCGTTTGATAAGGGTATTTTCTGTCAGTATCTTGTCTGAATATAGTAGGACCACTTCCCGTTTATTTGAGATCTCCTTTATTGAATGAACATTATTCACTGCAATTCTCTGTTATCTACATCAGTTACAGATGTTAGAATAGACCCCTTGTTATTAAATTATTTATTTAACTTTTATTTTGTATTTCTGTGTATTTTATTAACTCGCAGCTCTAGCTGGTGCATAGACTATTTGACTGCATGATCACAGCTACAGGTGCAGGGAATTAGCTGTGGGGGATGTAAGCAGACGTGCGCGGCTCGACACTATGACTACATCGAGCTACTCTTTTTAAACATAGCCGTACATAGCCCAAGTACCTAAACTGCGAGTAACCACAGGTAAAGACACAACTGGTTTGCTCATATGGACTTCTGTATGGGAAGAGTAACTACTCACCCATTTGCCCTCACTGCAAAGTCTCAGTCTTTCCCAAAAAATGTCCAAACCTCGCTTCCTCTTTTATCTGCAACATCCAAACCTCACCTCCTCTTTCATCTGCAACACCTGCAACGATTCCCATCCTAGTCACTCCGTAAATGTAAAGCTAATACTCCACCTAGCGAACAGGACTGAATGTGCCTCTCAAAACCATTAGTAATCCCATTTGTCCCAGTAGCTCCCTAAGCCCACTCCGACTGCTGAAGATATAAAAATATTCCTGGACACGATTGCAAGATATTCAACCTTTCCAGCTACTTTTATACCGTTTTCCTCTTAAAAATACAGGCCACATACTTCTGCAAACAAGTGCACTTCTACATCTACAAATACATGCATACATACTCCACAAGGTACTGAACAGTACGTGGCGGAGGCTCGGTTGTGTCACTACTAGTCATTTCCCTTCCTGTTCCACTCGCAAACAGAGTGAGAGAAAAACTACTGTCTATATGCCACCATACGACCCCTAATTTCTCTTTCTTATATTCATGGTACTCACGCGAAATGTGCGTTGTCAGCAGTAGTATCGTCATGCTGTCAGCTTCAAATGCCGGTTCTCCCAATTTTCTCAGTAGTGTTCCTCGAAGAGAACATTGTCTTCTAGGCGCTACAGTCTGGAACCGCGCGACCGCTACGGTCGCAGGTTCGAATCCTGCCTCGGGCATGGGTGTGTGTGATGTCCTTACGTTATTTAGGTTTACGTAGTTCTAAGTTCTAGGGGTCTGATGACCTCAGTTGTTAAGTCCCATAGTGCTCAGTGCCATTTGAACATTGTCATCCATCCAGGGATCCTCATTTGAGTTCCCAAAGCATCTCCATAATACTTGCTTATTGATTGAACCTACTGGAAAAAAATCTCCCAGACCACCTCTGCATTGTTACAATGTCTTCCTTTAATCTGACCTGGTAGTGATCCTAGACAGTCGAGCAGTATTCAAGAGTGTGTCACTCTAGTGTTCCATGTGTGGTCTCCCTTACAGATGAACGAAACTTTCCTGAAACTCTCCCAATAAACAGAAGTCGACCATTCGCCTCCACAATACAATCCTTATACGCTCATTCCACTTCATATTGCTTTGCAATGTTACACCTAGGTATTTAATCGACCTGACTGTGTCACGTCGCACAAATGCAGTATCTCAGTCTCAGTCTTTCCCAAAAAATGTCCGGACCTCGCCTCCTCTTTTATCTGCAACATCCAAACCTACGGGATAGTGTTTCCTACGCATTTGCACTAACTTACATTTTTCTAGATTTAGAGCTATCAACCATTCATCACACCAACTATAAAATCTGTCTAAGTCATCTTTTATCCTCTACAGTCTCTCAATGTCGGCACCTTACCATACACCAAAGCATCATCAGCAAACAGCCACAGATTGCTGCCCAACACGTCCGTCAGACCATTTATGTATGTAGAGAACAGCCGTCCTATCATACATTCCTGGGCCACTCCTGATGATACTCCTCTTTCTGATGAATACTCGCCGTCGAGGACAACGTACTGGGTCTTATTACTTAATAAGTCTTAAAGCCCTCACATATCAGGGATCTTTCCAGTATGCTCGTACCTTCATTAACAGTCTGCAGTGGGAAACCAAGTCAAACACTTTTTAGAATTGTGACAATATGGAATGTGTCTGTTGCCCCTCATCCATAGTTCACAAAATATCATGTGAGAAAAGAACAGGGGCGACACTTGCTAAAGCAGTGCTGATCTGTGGACAGAAGCTTTTCCGTCTCAAGTAAATTTATTATATTCAAAATGGGAATATGTTCAAGAGTTCTGCAGAAAACCGATTTTAAGGATACTGATCTATAATTTTGTGGGTCCATTCTTTTATGCTGTGCTTTTTTCCAGTCACTAGGAGATTCGCGATAAATGCAAGTTAAATACAGCACCTATGCCGAAGAGTACTCTGTGTAAAACCAAACAGGGATTCTATGTGGACCTGATGACATTTATTTTCAACACTTCCGTTTACTTCTCTGCGCCATGGATGCTTATTACCGTCGTCCATATGGGAGTCTGTGCAATGCTCTAACGACGGTGTGTTTGTACAGTCACAATAATCTCCAAAAGTGTGCCTGAGAAGCTAGGAATTATTATGAACAATTTAGAAAGCTAATTTCTCCAAACCAATAATGATCTGTACAAGAAAAATTAGTTGTATAGGAGATATATAGACGACATTTACATAGTCTTCAGTGGTAGTATAGAACAAACTGCGAATTTGGATGATGTTTTAAAATTTTTGTATGCTGACATAGCTTTTATGAACGAACTGGAACAAAACAATTCGCTCAATTTTCTTGACCTAAATGTAATATTTCGCAAGACAATAGTCTCCTACATAATAACTGCAACAGTTTCATGCCATCCGCTGGCACAGAAATGAGCATTATTAATAAAATGTTTCAGAGGCTCCCCAAATTTCAGTTACATGAGGAAGATAAGAATAAACAAATTAAACCCATTATTCAGAAGTAGAGGGGTGACATGGCAACGAGCACAATTTGTTATTGCCAGTTGCATACCTTCAGGGGGAAACTTCTTTGATTCATTGCTTAATGAGCCCCTGCAGGTTCATTTATGAGCCTCTGGGGATAATCTATCTTTCTGAGAAACCCTCCACCCGTCCCCCACCTCCTCATCCTCCTTCTTGCCCACCCCTCTTGGAACTCCTATCACCAATACAAGCACATCTTTGATAGCAAATTAGTGACTAATTAATTAAATCCATAAAGTAATTAACCCCTCCCCCTTCTGATTAATACCCCAGCCCACCCTTCCCACATAACACATGCTTCCCTCCCCCACCTGCAAACTGGTAGTTCTGTGCCAGAAAGGAAGGATCTCATGACAGGAAATTCAAATACATAATGAAGGATATATTATTTATTTATAAAATTCAATTTGCAGGAGTTGGATCTCTCTTTCTCATCATCCCCTGCCATTTCAGAAGATGCAGGTCTTACAAAATACATCGAAAAGAAGTAATTAAATAGGTGACTTTTTTCCAGTTGTACAAGGAATATCGTCACCATAACTCACACACACAAGTACACTGTTAAATATCTTTAGCACTGACCTTAGGAGCAGAAGTGCTGGCCACTTCGCATATTCCTGCAACCACTGTTGGCTGCCACACTACCAGCTGTCTAGTGCGGCATGCAGACTGGAAGAAGTGCTAACCCCGAACAAAGCATCAGGTGGCAACAACTCTGTGAAATTTGATACTAGACTCCCTTCCTGCCTCTCTGTCCCCTCTCTCTGTCTCAAATGGTACTCCCTGTTTGTGTGAACCAATGTATCCAAGCATACACATATGAAGATGTCCCCCCACCCCTCCTTCCTTCCATTCTCTCCCCTGCTCCCCTCGTCATTCATGCAGACATGACGCTGATAGTTGGTGTGTCCCTTTGTTCTCACTCTTCTACTGGGATGGAAACCTGTAGTGGTTGGAACACAGACATTCGAGAAGAAGTAGATAGTATCTATCATGTGACACACTAACCCATCCTTTGTCCTGAACAAAGTGGCAGATACCTGGGAAATCCCTAGCTAAGGAGGTCTTGCAAATATTACCTCATCTATCAGATTGATTGACTAATGAACGAATTAGATCGATACCCTTTGTGTGCAGTCAGATTTTCTTTCAAACCTGTTGGTGGATACTAGGACAGATATATTTGATGGGATTCAATCTTGCAATTCCCCAGATTCCAAAACCTACTTTTTCCCCTTCCACTCCCCCCCCCCCTGCCCCCCATTGGTGGATACTGGCATAGTTATGTCATTTGGTAGGAAGTCCGTTACATTGAAGGTAGCAGAAAATTTAAAATTACAGTCGTGTTGCATGCTATCTTCTTATGCAATTTGTGGAAGGGGCAGGACAGATGTGTGCTTGCAATACCACTGTCAGAAACAATAAATTGAACAATCGGGAATTTGGCCTTGCGATTGGGTTTTTGAAGCACTATAGTATTGCTAAGCTGGTTCTCTCTGCTACATTTGGAAGGTGGAGGAAGGGCCTATTGTGTGATAGGGTAGAGACAACAACAACAAGAACCACTGCAAGACATTGTCCATTGTGATGTACTGAGAAGCACTAAACATGACACAAGTAAACCATGATCGAATCCACAGTAGAAGTTGTCATGGCTAGACGTCCGAGATTGCTGAATCACTGTCACATCCTGCATACTCATGGCGCTGAGGTCCATTGCTAGCTGCCGCTGTGGGACGCACATCTCAGTGATGGCGCCTGGTCGCAGCTGGAATTGGCCTATGAGAGAGAGGACTGCCCAGTCGTGGAGGGTGTCTGGGAGGACCAGAGTGGTTGGAATTCGGATGTTATCAATATGTCCAGCACCATCACTCGCCATATTGAATCTTCTCGAATTTCCACATAAAAATCGGAGAATATTTGCAACACACAACTTCACAAATGCTCCCCAACACGTATTGAGTATCAGTTCGCTTTTCACCCGACCAGAGGGCGACACAGTAGTACCCTGTCTGACCGGTTCAGAGGCTCAGTGGTGGCTCTCCCCTTAAACTGGAAATGCCAATTCGTTCCGGTCACTGGCTACCTCAGCTATGCACCCACATGCCAGGTAGAATCGTCCTAGGCAACCAGCTACATATTTATCAGCGTAATTGCAATTAAATGTTATGATTGTGGCATAAATCTGGTGACATTTGACAATGAGCGATGTACCAGAAATATCTCCTGTTGGCGGTTGTGGCTCTGGAAATATCAATATCTATATCATTCTTATGAATCTACATTTTTTCCATGTAAAATCTTTCATCCCGCTTTTGGCCATTGATCAGCTGAATCGCAGATTTCCATGTCAAATCAATGCCTCACTTACGACCAGACAGTCACTTTCTTTGCACATGTTGGAACACTGGCCACAGTACCTTTTCACTGCTTTTCACTGTACACATTTCAGTCAAGCAGTGTAGTTATCCTTTGTATATGTACACCATCAGAAAAAATCATGGTTCGTCCACATTCACACGTTCTAGGTGTTTCGATTCTCCTCAATTCTAGGAAATTATGTGACGTTGAAGTCTTCAAGTCAGCCCTTCTGGAAGGCGCTGCATCCTGTCAATACTCTCTCAAACAAGTGTTGTAAAGCACATGCGTCTGGCACTATGCGATCATCAACAGAGCTCCCACGGACGAAAGGGTTGGTGTACTGTAATAAACATCGCAGGATCTGTTTAGGGGATCCGACGAGAGCACGTTCAGTGTATCCATTTTGTTACGTGTTGCCTGTCCTGTTTGTATACTATAGCAGATCCACTTGAACCCTTGTATTACTACACTCCTGGAAATTGAAATAAGAACACCGTGAATTCATTGTCCCAGGAAGGGGAAACTTTATTGACACATTCCTGGGGTCAGATACATCACATGATCACACTGACAGAACCACAGGCACATAGACACAGGCAACAGAGCATGCACAATGTCGGCACTAGTACAGTGTATATCCACCTTTCGCAGCAATGCAGGCTGCTATTCTTCCATAGAGACGATCGTAGAGATGCTGGATGTAGTCCTGTGGAACGGCTTGCCATGCCATTTCCACCTGGCGCCTCAGTTGGACCAGCGTTCGTGCTGGACGTGCAGACCGCGTGAGACGACGCTTCATCCAGTCCCAAACATGCTCAATGGGGGACAGATCCGGAGATCTTGCTGGCCAGGGTAGTTGACTTACACCTTCTAGAGCACGTTGGGTGGCACGGGATACATGCGGGCGTGCATTGTCCTGTTGGAACAGCAGGTTCGCTTGCCGGTCTAGGAATGGTAGAACGATGGGTTCGATGACGGTTTGGATGTACCGTGCACTATTCAGTGTCCCCTCGACGATCACCTGTGGTGTACGGCCAGTGTAGGAGATCGCTCCCCACACCATGATGCCGGGTGTTGGCCCTGTGTGCCTCGGTCGTATGCAGTCCTGATTGTGGCGCTCACTTGCACGGCGCCAAACACGCATACGACCATCAGTGGCACCAAGGCAGAAGCGACTCTCATCGCTGAAGACGTCACGTCTCCATTCGTCCCTCCATTCACGCCTGTCGCGACACCACTGGAGGCGGGCTGCACGATGTTGGGGCGTGAGCGGAAGACGGCCTAACGGTGTGCGGGACCGTAGCCCAGCTTCATGGAGACGGTTGCGAATGGTCCTCGCCGATACCCCAGGAGCAACAGTGTCCCTAATTTGCTGGGAAGTGGCGGTGCGGTCCCCTACGGCACTGCGTAGGATCCTACGGTCTTGGCGTGCATCCGTGCGTCGCTGCGGTCCGGTCCCAGGTCGACGGGCACGTGCACCTTCCGCCGACCACTGGCGACAACATCGATGTACTGTAGAAACCTCACGCCCCACGTGTTGAGCAATTCGGCGGTACGTCCACCCGGCCTCCCGCATGCCCACTATACACCCTCGCTCAAAGTCCGTCAACTGCACATACGGTTCACGTCCACGCTGTCGCGGCATGCTACCAGTGTTAAAGACTGCGATGGAGCTCCGTATGCCACGGCAAACTGGCTGACACTGACGGCGGCGGTGCACAAATGCTGCGCAGCTAGCGCCATTCGACGGCCAACACCGCGGTTCCTGGTGTGTCCGCTGTGCCGTGCGTGTGATCATTGCTTGTACAGCCCTCTCGCAGTGTCCGGAGCAAGTATGGTGGGTCTGACACACCGGTGTCAATGTGTTCTTTTTTCCATTTCCAGGAGTGTATATTGTGCAGCTGTTAACGAAATGAAATCACCCCTTATAGTGTCGTATGCTCCTCAATGGACTGAAATCACAATTCACCACATAAAATCTGTCCTTCCCTCACGACTAGACATACGTAATTTTTTACATGAATAGTAGTCTGATCACTTCCCACAAACATCTGGTGATACGTCGGAATATAAGCCCAATACCCTTAAGTTCAAACAGCATAACATTACTGATGATACGTCTACACTCGCATCAACTAGGTGTCGTTGCACACGGACGGCTCAGTAGCAACTCCCACTCCCGCCACATCGTTGTTATCACATATTTGTCAAGGGCCAGAGCATGTAATTACAGTTTAAAAAGTCCTCATGTCTTTTTCATTTTCTCCATTTTGCCACTTCCACAAAACGCTTTCGTATTTTTGATACTTATAAATCCAGCAAATACAGTGGTGTCTTATATATTCGGGCCGCCATGCTGGAGTTTGTGTTAGTGCATTTGAAACGTAAGCCACAATTAAACGCATAACTATCATAGATCTCACATCCAGGTCATGCAAATTTCTCGACTAAGACACCATTGCGAGTGCAATATACTAGAGTACGTCCATTTGGGGTTAATTTTGAAGGGCTAGGCAAATGGATAGAGAAACGTCTGCATACTATATATCGCAAAACTGTTCTGTATCGAGTCTAAATACACTTTAAGTTCTTCTTGCCAAGCACTGTACCAGTTTAACGCTTTGGAACAGGAATACCCCAAGATGGATATGATTCAGTTCGCAAAAATGAGTTTGTTACGACAAAAACCTGTTAGAGTGTCATACAAACATTTTGGTTGTTACATGTGCGAGAATACGATGACTTCTATCGGTATTGAAAATACACGATGCGAACTGGACGTCCAGAGAGTTCCACGGCGGCGACATTGGGCGCAAGCTACATTTTTTGTGATGTCTGGCAGCCAGGTCATCCCGCACCTGCGGTACCCTTTGTTCACAGTTGTGTCCTTTGCCACCTCGAGTGGCTATAAAAACCTGTCGACCAAGGTTGTAACGCCGGAAATGCATATCCTCCTATTTCCATCTATTGTACTGTAAGTTTTTTCCTTATTTTGTTACCTGAATATATGACATTTCTGTGCCTTTATATATTGTAATTGTTTTACTATTTGTATATATATATATATATATATATATATATATATATATATATATGCATTTATGTCGATGTATAATTGATTTGTTTCGTAAATATTATTTGTATTTTTACGCTGGGTCTTGCCTAGGGAAATCTGCTATCGAACGATTACATCGATAGGTCGTGTGAAGAATCAAAGTGTGTAGGATCTTTGGTAGTGTTAACTCTGCCGCGTGGAGCGCGGGCAGAGAGAGTCTGGCTGGAGTAGCGATTGGAGCAGGTGTGTTGTGTGACGCTCCCGCGAGTTGCCGCGCTTTCGGGGTTTAGCAGCATGTAATTGCGCTCGACTTGCGATGATAGTTTCTGACATGGTGTCGCGGACGGGAAGCATTAGCTGGCGCACATCAAGAGCCCGTTTCGCCTGGTGACCGTGTCGAGAAGAAGGCGCGCCAGCATCCAGCTTCTGCAACAGCGACGGCCGACAATGAGTGACTGTCGCCACCTCCTCGATCGACGGCTTCAAACCTTCAATCAACCAACAAGGAAGACTAAAAGCACGTAAAGTTTCAGAACTGTATGGCAGACCTCAGCTTTTAAAATTGTTCCATTTGCCTCGCAAAATTACAGCAACTTAGCATGAACCTTTGTTGCTCATTGTCCCAATTGCATTGCCAAGCAGGGTCCCTTCCTTTTCCGAAATGAACCCGAGTGTCGTTGAAATTCAAACGCCAGCATTAAAATAATATAATTAGATTTCACTGCTTTAATTTCAAAGTTCAGTTAAAGTATTCATAGCTGGCTACAATATTTAGATTACACGAGCAAAAATTAAGAGTGCGAGTTTTGTTAGCATGTTTTAGCTTACCTGTGACTGCAGCTCAGCTTGGTACGTACTAAATTTTACTATTGTTAATTGTTCAGAATCATTTAATTCAAGTTCAAAGTTAAATCTCTTGTTTCTAAATTGCGTAGAGTCAAGTTGCTTTTGAAATGATTGTTGAGGTAGTCCAAGACTAACCGTATTTTACTGGATTTCGATGTGCTTCAGAAGGAAAGCTCACTATTAACTTCAGTCACTAAATTAACTTTCGATTTTCCGGTTTTATTAATTCCTTTGCTAAATTAAGTCAGAGTGTAGTGAAATTTATTACTTCTGACAAACTTTCAGTTTTCACACTACACGTGTCAACCTTCAGTTGCCACGCTTCTAGTGCTAGTTATATGTGTAATAACCTTTCTTTTTCAGTTACTATAGTAATTGTCCTTAGGACTGGCGACCGTGATTTCCCCCAAATCTCAAATATCTAATCATTCCATGTAGGCTTTCACGGCCGGCGTCTTTATCAGTAAACTCTTCCGGGCTAAGTTGCCGTGGTCGATATGTAGAAATTCTTCTCCCTGACGTTTCGTTCTCAACTACGGAGAACATCTTCCGAGGTGAGTCGTCGACTCACCTCGGAAGATGTTCTCCGTAGTTGAGAATGAAACGTCAGGGAGAAGAATTTCTACATATCGACCACGGCAACTTAGCCCGGAAGAGTTTACTCAAATATCTAATTACCGCTAGTTAATTGTTAACGTAATGGCCGCACATTTACTTTCCTTATTAACTTTACCCCTTTTCAAAATTAATTTCCACCAGTTTCATTTGCATTTTTCCTTTCATTTAGATGTAACCCTTTCCTCCCTCTTTACCGACAGATTAACTTCGGTGACGATTGCTTTCCCAAATTTCCATGAGGTACACGCGGTTTAATTTTTCACTGTCATTAAGGTCGATAAGTGAGGGGGAGGTTACAAGGTATCCCTGAATACTGCACTCCTATTGACTAATGGTGAATCAGGTGTTTCAAAATACTGTGTTCTTAGTGACTGATGCTGGATCAGTGGAGGTATATAAAACCTACCCCCTCCACTCCCAGTCTCATTCTGCCTTCATCCGCCGCCATTGTGTGAGGTCGATTGTCTTGTTCTCTCTGGTGTGCGTTAATCGTTAGTTTGGTTCATCCCTAATCTCACACAAAGTGTTGAGTGACATCAAGCAGCCGCTGTGCCAGTGGCAACAAGCGTCAGAGACTGTTAGAGGAGGATGGAAAATTACGTGGTAAGTACAGATTCAGGTCGTAAACTGCAACTCTTTTTTCACGAAGAATTTCGTATTATTGGATACATGTTGTCTTATTGTTTCTCAGCGATGACCGCCGTATCGCCGATGAACGAAGGGCTGAGATGCATCAGCGGCAGCAGTTACATCGTCGTAAGTATATATTTTCTTCTTCCTCTTCGTATTATAAGAAATAAGTTGTGACCAACGTGTCTGAGGTTGTTGTAGATGATTTTGAGGGACCAAAATCTATAAATATAGTTTTTTCGCTAAGAATTTCGTAGAACTGAATACATATCGTCTTATTGAAACTTCCTGGCACATTAAAACTTTGTGCTGGACCGCGGAAGACAAAGGTCCCGAGTTCGAGTCTCGGTCAGGCACAGTTTTAACCTGCTAGGAAGGTTAATATCAATGCACACTCCGCTGCAGAGTGAAAATTTCATTATGTCGTCTTATTCTTTCAGCAATTGTTCAGTTGACAATCTGGATGACGAGAAGCAACAGCAGCAGCAGCAATATATAAATATAATTTTTCTTCCTCTTCATAATATATGTAATTTCTTTCTAAAAATATTTCATCTCATACGTAATACATTGCATATTCTTTGCTGTTGTAGATGATTTTGTGGGACCAAAATCGATTACTGTAACTTCTTCTTCCACTGAGAATATCACAGTAATATTAAATACATATGGCCTTATTGTTTCGGTATTTGCCGAGCGGATAACTGACCAGCTGGATGCTGAGAAGCAGCAACAGCATTTTAAGTAGTAAATATATTTTTCTTCTTCATAGTACTGTGTACTCGTAACATGCAGCTGTTTGACAAAAATTTCATCATATATATGATATGGTGTGTACTCTTTTTCGTTGTTGTAGACGATTTCCCGATAGAAGAAGGTGAACATGGAGTGTACGTGTTGAGGATAAGCAGTGCATTTCTTAAACAAAAATTTTTCTCACAGTTTTCTGTGTGTGTATATGCTTTTATTATAAAAGAACTAACATGCGGCTCTAGGTGATATCGGTGAGATGGATAGATGGCTCTTCTCCACTTCAAGCGAGGTCGAAATGCCATAGTGTGTGGAGGACATGAAGGAAGACCTTTGTCGGCGCGAGGAGATGCCAGATGACCTGAGGGAGATGCCAAGGAGCCAGAGCGAAAGAGGTAATTTACATTCTCATTCTAATTACAAGTAATCATTCTTCTTTGTTTCCTTGCAGCGGCAGCACTTGGCGATGTCTGGAATGTTGTACTTAATTATGTTCGTTATTTTTTCTCTACAATACCACCGCCATGAAATACACTGCGGCACGAGTACCAGAGACAGCGAAGACTGTTTCGCCAAAGCGGGTCCCAGTGAGGCGTGCCCCGCTGGCAACAGCGCCGCTTGGGAAGCCGCCACCTCCAACGCTGCCGATTCCCACTCCCGACCAAGTCGCCGCCCCCGCCGCCGTCCTCCGTTATGGCGTCCATGGGCCTCTCCCTCCAACAAGAGGGTAAGGACTGCAGCAGCAGCAGCCGCAGCCGAGCTGCTCAAAGTGGTCTAGTACTGCAGTATCTTCTCCTCTTTCTCCTCCTCCTCCTCCATATTCTCGTCCTCGCTGACCTCGCAAGGTTCGGCACATACCTCACAACACCTCACTGCAAGCAGCTTCTTCACATAGTTGTAGTAGTATTAGTAATAGCAAAGATCCTCTGACTAGCAGTAGCTCCCTCTCTAGCGTTTTGGTGGACATCAGGTCAGTGATACCACATTGCAGTTAGGGCCTACCAAATAATGTAGCTGCGGCAGTATCCACCAACTGAAGACAAGGAGGAAAAAATACAAAAATTCAGAAGGGGGAAGAATAGAGTTTGGAGACCGGTTAGTTGCAGGATATAATCCCACCATATATGCCAGTCCTAGTATCCATCAACTGGATGCAAGAAAAACCCAGCTACACACAAAGGGTATCGATCTAACTTGTTCATTAGTTAATCAATCTGACATAGTGAGGGAATACTTCCAAGACATCCTCAACTGGGGATTTCCCAGGTGCCTGCTGATTTGTTAAGGACAAGGTAGGGGTAGTGTGGCACATGACAGATGATACCTAGGTCTTATTGAATGTCTTTGTTCCGTCCAATACAGGTTTCCATAGCAGTGGCAGTGTGAGAACAAAGGGGTACACCGACTATCAGTGCCAAATCAGCATGAATGGAGAGGGGGGCAGGAGAGGGGGTGGAAGGGAGGAGCAGTGGGGAGGCCATCTTTGTCTGTGTGTGTTTGCATACGTTGGTATACACAAACAGAAAGTATCACTTCAGACAGAGAAAGGGGGAGAGAAAAGCAGGAAGTGAGTATGGTATCAAAATTGAAAGAATTGCTGCCACCTGATGCATTGTTCAGTGATTAGCCTGACTTCTGGTCTGCACGCCACATGAGCAGGCTGGCAGTGCGGCAGGCAACAGCAACCGCAGGAATATATGAAGTAACCAGCACATCTGCCCCTGAGGTCGATGCAAAAGATTTTTAACGGTGTAGTTACGTGCAGTGAGGTATGTTGACAGTATTCCTTGCATGACTGGAAAAAGTGATCTATTTAATTACTTCTTTTTGATGTATCTTACAAGACCGGCACATTCCGAAATAGCAGAGAATGATGAGCAAGAGAGATCCAAAGACTGCGAGTTGAATTTCATAAATAAACGGCATACCCTTTGTTCCCAGAATGAGATTTTCACTGTGCAGCGGAGTGTGCGCTGATATGATACTTCCTGGTAGATTAAAACTATCAGCCGGACCATGGCTCAAAGCCGGCCATTGTGGCCATGCAGTTAAAGGCGCTTCAGTCTGGAACCGCGTGACCGCTACGGTCGCAGGTTCGAATCCTGCCTCGGGTATGGATGTGTGTGATGTCCTTAGGTTAGTTAAGTGTAATTATTTCTAAGTTCTAGGCGACTGATGACCTCAGAAGTTAAGTCGCATAGTGCTCAGAGCCATTTGAACCAAGGCTCAAACTCGGGACCCTTGCCTTTCGTGGGCATGTGCTCTACCAACTGAGATACCCAAACATGGCTCATGCCCCTTCCCCACAGCTTTACTTCTGCTAGTACCTCGTCTCCTACTTTCCAAACTTCACAGAAGCTCTCCTGCGAAGGCAAAGGTCCCGAGTTCGAGTCTCGGTCTGGCACACAGTTTTAATCTGCCAGGTAGTTTCAGCATACCCTTTGTTGTCTATTTGAATTCCCTGTCATAAGATCCTTCCTCTCCAGCACAGAACCGTCGATTTCCAGGTAGGAGAGGGGAGGATGTGTGGGGTGAGAGGGTAGGACTGGCGAATTTACCAGGATGGAAATGGGTTAATTAATTTATCGATTTTATTAATTGGTCATTTAAGTTAATATCAAAGGTGTGCTTGTATCGGGGAGGGGAGTTCCCAGAGGGGTGGAGACAGAGGAGGTGAAGGGAGGGGGAGGGGTGAGAATTTCTTATAAGCATAGGTAATCCCCTGGGCGCTATAAATCAACCACTAGGGGCTCATAAATCAATTAAAAGAACAATAAGTTAAAGGAAGAGAGAGGGTTATCATAAACCAAACAAGTTTGCCCCTGAATATATGCAACTGGCACTAGAAAATTGTGCTTGTAGCCCTGTTGCCCCACTATTTTCTGATAGGCAAAGCAAATAGCTACAAGCAAAGTGATATGAGAAAGATGTGTGAAAAGCATTTAGGAAAATAGATCTTACTATGAAATACATATCACTGCCATATTACAGCTCGTTATCTCAAAAAATTGCAAATACTTTGATAAAACATAACATACAATTAGATTTCCAGACAAACAGAAAGTTATGGCGACTTTAGTAAGCAGAGAGGTAGAGAAATTAGAAAACAGTTTAGGGAACATGACTACACAAGCAACAACAGCCTCCTGGGAGTACATCTATGAGATCATAACTATAAAAAATGGAAATTTGCTTATTATATTGCACATTGAGAGTAAGGCTAATAATTTCGATACATTAGAAGAGTTAGAAATATACATTAACAATTGTTCAACTCCCAATTGCCTGATTAATGAACAAACTGCAAATTTGGTTTTTCAGAAAATTTGATTATCTTGTAACCTCCCCACCATAATTGTTTCTGTATGAAATTTAGCCCATATTTACCTCACACTCTATAAAAGCCTATGTGTTACCTAAACTATGTACCTCCAAATTATTATCCAACTTAAACTCATATACTAACCTTTAACTAAACAGCACCTAATTTGAACTGAACTGAAACTGATCTGAATGCAACTTGTCGTTAAATTAAATGTACAACTTGAGTGAAACAGTTATCTGGCCCCAATCAAAATTTTCGCTTACCTCACATCTTGACAACATTGTTGAAGATTTCTCAAAAGCAAAAGAGCAAGCAGGCAGTGGCTAAGCTAGATTTCTATTTCTAAGTAAAATTTCCAAACTATATTCAAACTGTTGCATACCACAAGGTGAAAGATGGTAATGGTAATGATAAACAGTGGGTTGTGTAGAGTAACTATTTCGATGAAATGATATTCTGAGACAAAGATTTTAGAATGAAGTGTGTATTCAAAAAGACAGAGTAAAAATTTCGCATGCACTCCATACATTACATTGGTCTGAATGGTCTGAACAAAGCTGTGCTTAATGAACTGAAAAATGATTTAAAAAGGGCACAATGTTAACAGGGATTTCCTATAAAAAACAAACAGCTTAATCAGTTAATATGTTAACCCTTGGTGCAGGGAAGTTGGGTGGTCTTTCTCTCAGCTCTGACCAAGTGAACAAAGTTAACTAGCTGCCAATGATCATTTCTACAAATCAGGTGCATAGTCCTGCAGTCTTACCTCAAACATATTCTCTTAAAAATATTTATATTCCTTTTGCTTTCCAATACATACATCATGTTCATCCTTGCTGTCCTTTACAATAAATTTTTTTCATCAAACAGATACAATAACAAGTCAACACAGCACTACAGAATTCATCCATCACCTACCACACTTCAATTAAGAAGGCAAAGAGTGTGTCAAGACAAGACCAAATATTGTTTAACAGTAATGTAACTTGCTTTCTCTCTGATATGCACAATGATAACATAGAAAAGTCTTAACGATGTGGCCACCTTAAACACTTAATAAAGTAACCAATTCATTACATTTTATGTATGAACTTAATGTAAGCTTTGACTTTTTCTTCAAATACATATTGGTAAACTAGACAAGTAAATTAACATGTTGTGTGGGTGTTCTAGAAAGGATTTCCACAACTTTTACTTTCTGGTTATTTGTAGGAACACAGAAAATTTTATTCTGTTATGTTATTTAGTAAATTCCTTCTAAAATTGTCAGTGATCTGTATTTTCGACCACTGTGTAATTTCAGGTTTTTGTATATGTGTATACTAAGTTGTTTACTTCCACATAAACCAGGCAAAGTCGTGTGGCTCGTCACACATATATGTGCTCCACTGCTCTCTATTGAGCAAAATGTCTTCTTCTGCAGCATAGATAGTTCGGCTTGACACTGTAGTTCTAGCTTTATGCCTGTTAGGTTTCTTGTTGGCATCAAGTTTTTATTTGATGAAACTTAAGCTTCAATCAATGATACATGACTAGTATGTCCAAGTCGTGCTGTACATATTTAGTCTATGGTATTTATCGCAGGTTCACATTTTATTACTTTTGACTGTTATTTTATTATAATAACCATTACAAGACTCTTGTAACATCTACCATACGATGAGGTGGGGGGATGAAATAACAATAAAGAAAAAATATACCATATGCTCCCTCGTCCTCCTCTTGCCGTACCACACCTCTTCCTTTTGCCCTCCCTTGTCGCACTCCACCTGCTTTTCCTCTTCAACCTATAGATCCTAATACCAGTTACCCCTCTCTCCCTGACCCCCACAGCCACACCTGTCTCATCACCATCTGTTACCAGTCCTCAGTCCTCATCACCACCACTTTCCTATCTTTCCATGCCCACCCTTCTTTTTATCTACAACCCACCAACCCAGGGCTGGTCCTTTTCCACTTTTAGTGAAAGCGTGCATTGCTCTATTATTAATGGTCAGTGAATCTTTTGTTGTGTTCAGGGATTTTCTAGTGTTTTTAAGTGTGCCAGCTGCCCACATTTTTATCACTGTTTTCAAACAGTCAGCATTATATTATTTACATTTCGCCCATTCATGATACCTTTTAAATTCATTCTACACACATCTCCTTGCTCTTTTTCTAGCAGTTAGAGGCAAGTTCTACTATCTGAAGAGCGGATTATTTGTAACACTGTCAACAACAAAGAAAAAATTTTCTATATATAAATAGATATAATGCTTATTTATCAGGTAATCAGATGGTGGGATACTCTCAAAACGCATCTTGACCAGGAAGAAATACATAAAGTCACAAAAAGCCATGAATTTTTAAAGTCTGCTTCATAATAAATGTGATAACTTCAAGAATTTTCAGTCCAATTTATATCTTAGTACAGATGCATAAATCTATATTAACTTTTGCCTGATATCATTTGCATGCTCTCTGTTGAACCAAGGGTTTTACTTCCTTAGCATTTCCTGAATTATGTTGTTAAACCATGGAGGGTCTTTTCCATCTTTAATCTACTTACTTGGGATATAATTTTCCAGTTCACAATTTGAAATCTGTTTAAACTTCTCTTATAGTTCCTCTGCTTCTATCATATTCAGAGACACTTTGTGTTCAACAACATCATTTAGTTCTTACCCACACAAACGATTCCATAGTATTCGTCATGGTGCGACAGCAATACAAGAGCCAATCCCACATATCGAGCCCCCTCCCACTAAGTATATCCCTGTTTGTACATATCCTTTCCCAAAACAATTTCCAGTCCTTTGTCCTAAATGAAACATTACTTCAGCCCTTTCATACTACCAAAATGTACCCCTTTATCCACAGTAATAATAATCCCTTACCTGTGGACCAGTGTAGTTGCAGTCTGTCGCTGGAAAAACATCCCCATTTGAAGTGTACCTACTGTACACTAGCAAATCTAGCTCTTCCTTCCCATCCCACTCCACATCAGGGCTTCCTTTCCCAATACTAATGTCCATCTTTTCCCCTTCATGTTAAAGCCCTGCACACACTCCAATCTCTAGTTTCCATTCTGTTTCCTACCATATACCTGAACATCTACCATCATCTCCATAGCTACAACCGAAGGGATTGCTCTACTTGTATCGATACCCTTCAACCCCACAAAAAGTCTAACGTTTTTCTCCCCCTTATACATCCTTCCCCAGTGTAGATACTTCAAGTTTTAGTGAAAGTACGGTGCTTCACTTTAAATGATCAGTTTATTACAAATGTCTTTTTTATTTATTTTTATTTTAATCTTTAGTTTTCTGACTTTAATTTGATAATTAAGAAGTCAACATTTACAATTTATGTTCATGCCTTGATTGAATTTCATAATTTTTTAATTTAAAAGTAATATGTTAATGTTTTTCTCCTTAATTACAGTAGATTGTCCAATTTTTGCATGTTTTTAAGGCTTTAACCTGAAGAACTAGACGTATGTAACACTGATAGCCCACTCTCTTCCAATGCGGTGCAAGGGGGATGAAACAATAAAAACAGAAAAAAGATTCATTTACAAATGGTACTTGCATCTTCTGCCCAAGACCATCCTGATTCCATGACCAATCATGGTAAAGCTTCAAATGCCTGACATACGACAACAACCTCATCAAAGACTAAAAACCCTTCCACATGCCATCACTGCACAGCAAATCACCTTCTGAAGCATTATCCAAATGTACAGGACCCCCAGTCTCTCCCACCCAACCTACTATAAATGCAAATGCAAGCATCCTTCCTCAAAGCTGAATTAGCAGTCCTCACACACTCTATCAATACACCCAGAAAACTCCTTATGTCCCACATCCACCATCAAAGGTATAATCTGTTTGATAACCACATTTCTCCAAAATGTCAATCCCTTTGACTGGCACCATATGGTCCAACAAATTACGCTAGTTGCCTGTTCCAAGTTGCCCCTTAATGACACAACCACATTGAAAGGTGGCTACACTGAGCCACAGCGCCAGAGATCGCTAGAGAGCATTGTTCCGCCGCCTCCACGGGCTGTCATTATTGAGATGTGCTAGAGGTCAGTGCTTGTCGAGGACTCGTAGTAGTCAGTTCGTGTTGAGATGTGCTAGTAGGGAGTGCTTGCTGAGATGTGATACTGAAAAATTCTTGTTGAGATGTTGTAATAGCGAGTCGGTGTGGAGATATATTGTAATAATTTGAGTGCTTGTCATCAATATATGAAGGTAACGAAACTTGATTTATTTTTCATTATTTCCATGTTTTAAATAATGCGTCATTACAGGTTCAGTCAACAAAGCATCTGGCTTGTGTTCTTGGATTAGAGTGTAATTGTGGTTCTCTTGAGTAATTATGGTATTTTTATTTCCTTTAATTAATTCAGTATAAATGTTATTTAAAAATTCTTGTGTTGTTGAAGAAGAACCGTGCCAGATGCGTACGTTGAGTCACACTCCCACACACAGAACAGTTACTCTTGTGCTTGTTGTTGCGTTGGTTTTATAGTTGCTGGGGACTTAATTAATTAATTGTGTTAATGAAAATTTCCATTTCATTCCTTGTTGTTGTTCTAAGCAGTCAGATAGCGTAATAATAACAGTCAGGGCCAACCGTTACGAGACTTCGTAACCGGACAAACAGCTGCTAAAGCAAGAAATCAAAATCATTTTCATTACATTTAATTAAGTCCCCATGCACGTGGCGACCGCTGCTTCGGATCGTCCCTTGGAATTCTTCTGATTGTGTAGACAGTAGTATTGTTGTAGTAATTTGTAGTTTAGTAATTGTAGTCTATATTGCATGTGTAGATTTGGTAATTAGCATTCTTCTAATGGTATTTTTCAAAATTTAATTTTTATTGCCTTGTATACGCGTTTGACGATTTAGTGCAATTATTTCAATTGTTCGATTAATCGTGTTTGAGGGAAACATTTCGTGTGAATGGTATTGTTGGAGATAAAGTGTCATTGTGTGTAATTTTCATATAGTGACGAGTTTTGTATGTTTTGTAAATGATTACGCGATCGATGAAAAAGGCAAAAATGATGGATAGTGAGAATGACGAAATTGTTAACATGGCGAACTCGCCAACAGAGGAAAACAGTATCATGAATAATGAAGTGGAAAACAATTTAATAAGTCGGGAAAATAGTTCGGAACCATTTCAAAATTTTTCTCAATCAGAAAATTTACAGAATATGAGATTAACGATAGAAGATTCTGAAATAGTATCGAACACAGATAGCTTTACAGCTATGACGAAGGAAACTGGTTTTGCGGGAAATGTTAGGGGCGAAAAGAATTGCGAACCGGCTACTATGGAGCAGTTGATGGGTGCAATATTAAATCTGGGATCACAAATGGGAACAATGGTAACACAGATGGGAACAATGGAAACACGAATGGAAACAATTAAAACAGAGATAGGAACACGGTTAGACTCACAAGGATCTGAATTAAAAACAGAGATGGGAATAATGGGATCACAGTTACGATCTGAATTAGAAACAGATAGGGGAACAATGGAAACACGGTTAGACTCACTGGGATCACAGTTGGGATCTGAATTAAAAACAGTGGGATCACAAATAGGAACAATTAAAACAGAGATGGAAACAATGGAAACACGGTTAGACTCACGAATAGGGACATGTTTCAAAAATATGAAAGATGAGTTAAAGAAAGAAATCAGAGAAGAAGTACAACCGATTTTGAATTCTCACAATAGTAGATTAATTGCAGTAGAGATTAGACAAAGGGAACAGGATCGAGAACAGGAAGAAAGAGATCGCGTGATAGTACAAAAATTTTCAGAGTTAAATTTACAACGTGCAGACGATAAGGAAGAAATATTTGAGAGAATCGAGGAATCCGTACCAAATGACAGAATAAATAACTTAACGCAACAGTGTGAACAGTTAACTACTAAATGTGACAATACTGAAACCCGAGTCGCGACACTTACGGAAGACGTAAATAAACAGAAAGAGCAATTAGGTGACTTATCGGAAAGAGTTGAGGAGATTTCAGATAAATTGACAAATCTTAGTTTAAATGGGGATAGAGATTCAGATGATACAGCTCCATTACCATTTGCAGAAACCGAAGAGTACCAGAACATAAATAAGCATGTTGAAAATCAGGGAAAGTTTAATGAACGCGTTAAAAGGGAAGTAGAGGCATTACGAAAGCAAGTCAAACAAATCGAAGGTGAAATCGTAGGAAAAGACAGCAGAAGAAATTTAGAATCACAGATAGCAGAGGGCTTTGAAGAAGATAATTTGTTTCATTTACGGGACGCAACAAGAGAGCGCCAGGCGCGCGAACTTGACAATAATCGACATTCAAACTGGGACAGACGCGGTAGGTCTTTGTCGCCACGAGGCGAAAACTTTGACTATAAACACTTTTTGACTGTTCGGAAATTTAAGATCTTCCGCAATTCTAAAAATGACATACATCCATGTGCATGGTTAGATCAATTTATGTATGCACTCCCACCAAATTGGCCATTAAGTCACAAACTGGAATTTATGTGTGGATATTTAGAAAACGAACCGGCGACGCGGATGCGCGCACTCATTAGAGATTGTAATAACCTAAATGATTTTTATCATGCATTTCTATCGGCATATTGGTCCGAAAACACGCAAGACAGAGTCAAACACAGTCTTATTATGCAGCGTAATTTCAAACAGTCTGAGTTCCGCACGCCAGCGGAATATTTTGAAGACATGATTCGAAAGAATCAGTTCCTTTCCAACCCTTATAGCCCGACTGAATTAATTCGCATTTGTTTAACTAAGCTGCCACAATCCATAAGACAAATTGCTTTAGCTGGAAGATGTAAAGACGACATTGAGACTTTCAAGACTTTGTTACAAGAACTTGAGTATGACAACGACGACGGGACTTCTTGTAACTTTTTCAGTAACAGTAATTACGATAGATTTTCAGAGAAAAGGGATAGTGATCGGAACGGGCGTTATATGGGTAATTTTGAGAATGACAGACGTAACAGACAGGACAATAGATACCAGCCTTATGACAATAACAGACGTTCTAACAGAAATTACACAGACAATTATAATAACGGTAATTCGTACCGGAATGATCAATCATACGGAAACAGTAATCGGTATCATCAAGACAGAAATTATTCATACAATAATAGAAACTCTTACTACAGAAATAACCAGGGTAGTAGGTCTAACAATAATTTCAGAAGTGACAGTCGAAATTATACAAGAAGTAATTATGCAGACAGACAGGAAAACAGAAATTTTAATAACAGACACAACCAAGAATTTGCATCTAACAGACAGGAAGGACCTAATTGGCATCCTCCGCGTGACAGAAATTCAGAGAGACAAGTGGAAATAGTAGAAATTGATCCGCGAAATGTCGGGAATAATCAAAGACGTGACGCAAACAATCGACAATGACTAGCAGCTTCGGCTTCTGGCAGCAATATAGACGCTTCAGAAAGTAATGACACTACGACTTTACACTACGTACGCCTGGAAGACATGAGAGACATTTTGCTAGATGAAAAGGAAAATAATGTAGACGCATTTTTACATCCTGTTATTGAAGTATGTGTGGGTAAGAATAAGTTCACTGCAGTTTTAGATTCTGGGAGCCCATTGAACGTCATTAGTGAATCGGTTTTTCGTATATGTGAAAGAACTATTGCCTGTCCTGTGTTACCTATTTCTAAAACTACAATTCGAGGAGCGATTTCTGGAAAAGGTGTGGAAGTTAAACAACAGACCAACCTAAATTTCATTTGTCAAGGATACGAATTTTCTGCTAATTTTATTATTGTTCCATTACTCAGTACACAGATTATATTAGGTATGGAGTTTCTTAACGCACATAAGGCAATTTTGAACTTTAAAGAAGGAAGTGTGAATTTGACTGTTGCCGGAATGCCGAAATGTTTGAAATTTTTCGAGTGTTTAGCAAGATCTGAATCAGATACAAAATGTTTAAGGTTTCTTACTTCTGATGCTTTCGTTGAGCATTATGACGACAGTGTGTTTATTCATGACAATGACAATAGATACAGAGACGCGATGGAGGATATAATTAGTAGCGAAGAATTAATTAATGAAAAGGTTAAAAAAGCTGAAGTGCCAGATGACGTTGCAAGAGAAGAGCTGCACCATATTTTGACTTCACATGCTACAGTGTTTAGTCATCACACAGGAACTATACAAGGCTTACAATATTTATTTAAAGTTAAAGAACACACACCATTTCGAGGAAAAACGTATGCTATTCCTTTGGCTTACAGAGACAAGGTTAAGAATGAACTTCAATACATGTTAGATCAGGGCATTGTTGAGCCAGCAGTCAGTCCTTATACCAGCCCATTACACGTTGTTCTTAAAAAGGATGGATCAATTCGTTTGGTTCTGGATTCCAGACAGATAAATAATATTATTATTCCTGAAACTGACCGTCCACAAAATTTAGATGAACTTCTTCAACATTTCCATGGAATTAAAGTTTTATCCACGATTGATATGCGCGCAAGTTTTTGGCAAATAGAACTCCACCCTGATTGTAGAAAATATACTGCCTTTTTAGCCTTCGGTAGCTGTTACCAGTTTCGGAAATTACCATTTGGACTTACTGTATCTTCAGCAGCATTCATTCGTAGCTTAAATGAAATTTTACCTGCTTATCTTCGTGACAATATTACTTCATATGTTGACGATATTCTTATTGCTAAACGTTCTTGGAGTGAGCATAACAAAATTTTGGATTCATTATTACGTATTTTTGCACGAGTTGGCATGACAGTGAACTTGGAAAAATCAGAATTTGGTCGTTCTCAGGTGAAATTTCTCGGTCACATTATTTCTACAGAAGGTATTCTTCCCGATCCAGAGAAACTAGATGCTATTCGTAATTATGCTGTTCCTACCACAAAACGTGATGTTCGTAGTTTCCTTGGTGTCTGTAATTTTCTTAGACGCTTTGTTAGATTGGACAATTTGGCCACACCTCGTTTATGTGAACTATCTGGAAAAAATTCTAATTGGTGTTGGGATGAGGAAGCTCAGTCAGAATTTGAACAACTTCGTGATGCTTTAGTTGCTGCTCCACTTCTTTCACATCCGGATTTATCTAAAGATTTTTGTTTGGCGACGGACTCATCATACAAAGGCCTAGGTGCACATTTATTTCAAGAGATAGAAGAAAACGGCGTTGTAGTACAGAAGACTATTGCATTTGGAAGTCGTGTTCTCTCTAAATCCGAAAAGAATTATTCGATTACGGAACTTGAAGCTTTGGCTGTTGTTTGGGCTTTCACAAAATTTCGCACATTTTTGTTTGGCAGACATACTAAGGTTTACACCGATCATCGAGCTCTGGAATTTCTTATGTCAACAAAATTAACTCACGGCAGATTGTCACGATGGGCGTTGTACCTACAGGAATTTGATTTTCGTATTGTTTACATACAGGGATCTTCAAATATTGTTGCTGATGCTTTATCACGTGCACCTATGGGTTTGAAACAAAGTGCTGAAGAGGACGGCAAAGAAAACCATTATTGTTTGATGTACATTCAAGGTGTTGCGTTTGAGAACTTTATTTCGTCTTCGCTCCAGGACATCGCTAAGGAGCAAAATAAGGATCCAATCTGGAAGGACATTAAGGAGAAGTGGAGGGGAAAGGAAAGCGTAGCGATCAGACAGTATTATTTAGTTCGCAATGATATTCTTTTCAAACGAAAATCGGTCGACAACTCTGTTTGGTTAGTTTGTATTCCTGATGAGTGGGTCAATAAATTGATTTGGTACACACATTTCAGTTATGCGCACTTTGGTCCCAGAAAATGCTTTCATAAATTACGAGAAAATTGTTACTTCAGTAATATGGAAAAACGTATTCGATCTGTTCTTGCCAAATGCAAATTATGTCAAATGGCTAAGCCTCCAACGATTTCTCACAGAGCACCGTTGTTTCCTATCATTCCAGCGAAATTAAAGGACATGGCTGCAGTCGATTTGTTCGGTCCAGTGGTTCGTTCTACTAATGGTTTTGCGTACATTTTCGTAGCAGTGGAATTGACATCAAAATACGTGTGTTTTACACCATTACGCAAAGCAACAGCTCGTTCAGTATCTAATGCTTTCATCAAACATTTTCTTAAAGAAGTTGGTCATGTTGATAAGGTTATATCAGATAATGGATCACAGTTTCGCTCTAAAATTTGGCTTCGTACTCTACGGCGTCGGAAGATTAAACCAATTTTCATTTCACTTTTTCACCCTCAATCCAATGCTTCAGAGAGATGGATGAAGGAAATCAATAAATTGTGCCGTCTTTATTGTCATCAGAATCACAGAACTTGGGATCAGTATCTTCATATTTTTCAAAACATTCTGAATGAACTTCCTAATGACTCAACTTCTTTACCGCCTCTATTGATATTAAAAAATAAAGTACCAACAAATCGCATTTCTGAAATCGTTCCTTTTCCGCCTTCACGGAAACTGCGGCATTCTGAAGTTGTCAACCTGGCTCTACAAAATATTGCATCGGCGGCTGCTAGAAGAGAGAAATCAGCTAAGCGTCCTGGTCGTTTAAAAATCTTGTCAGTTGGCCAGAAGGTGTTAATTAAGTCCCACCGTTTATCTCATAAAGGAAAAGGCTTATGTCGCAAATTTTTTCTGCTTTATAACGGTCCGTATAGAGTTCGCAAAATTATTCATGATAACACTGTTGAAGTAGAAACTCTTAAATTTCGGCGCTCTAAGGGAATACATCATATATCTAACGTTAAAATTTTTGTGGAATGACATACTTTTGAGAAACCAACAGCTACATGTAAACACGAAGAGAGTACAAGGATACCGCGCTGTGTTTTGGCGGCGGCACATACTCAAAGCAACAGTCAGTCTGCGCGCCGCACAAGGCAGTCGTTGACCGCAAACAATCACTTTCTACGTCACGCGCCTACAGCTGATCGAGCGCTCAGTGTGAATGCACTGACAGACGTAAATAAATACACAGTTTAATTTCTCCGAATAAATTCTGTATAAAGCTATAAGGACTTCATAAATTATGTTATTAACGTTCAGTATTTTTCAGGATACGGTTGTATAAAGTATTTAAGACCTTCAGGTAAATTCTGTGCGTGTCCGACGTTAAGACGACTTGCTTTGGAGAAAATTTTCAGGAAGAATGTCATTTCGAAGAAGAAAGTAATAAACAAAAAAGGTAACGATTAATTGAGTTTATTTTTCAGGTAACATATTTCCACTTAGGTACGTACTTTAGACGTAATTTGCTGCTTGCGATTACGTGATTCATACTTTGTGCTAAATTTCATGTTCTATGAATTTACTTGTGAAGCGACGTGCTTGTGTACATTTACTGATTTTGACGATGATTGATTAATGAACAGGCTTGTTATTTGTATATATTATGCATCGCTTGGCTGCACTGCTTTTTCACTGATGTCACATTTTTCTATTATGTGCCTGCTGTGCTTATTTATTTAAATTATAATTGTCACCTGATTAATTGTGCTGACTGTAGTTAGGTATGTAGGTTACACTTTGTGATTTATCTGCTTGCGCCTTCATGTTTACTTATTAAGATTACATATGAACATTTATTTGCTTATGCTGAATGATGCTAATGACTTGTTTATTACGTAAGATATATGTTTGCTGCTGTGCGTATGGATTGCATATTTACACACTTCTGTTTTGTTGTCATAACTATAAGTTGGTATATAGAAATGCTGATATACTGTGTACAAACATAGAGTTTAGGTCACACTATGGTATTAATTATAGATTGTTCGCTTGGCAGAGCCTCGTTGTAGGGATTGTGTTGCATCCACTTCTTGACATTCTGTTCTCTACTGGTATATTTACTCGCTATTGCATGTTTTGCTTACGCTCAGTGCCTGATATTTTTAAGATAAGAAAATGAACTGCTATAATGCTACGAACGACATTAGTACAAGAAATTTCATAGAAGTCACATGAGATGGAGGTTTTATGGAAGCTGTATAAATTTATGCTAATAGGAAGGAAGCTAACGACATGACATACCAACACTAGGTTTAGACCATTGACAGTTATTACCCTGCATTCTTCGTGAGCAATTGAAATAGGAAGTCACAATTGACACGAGAAATACTCCACATGTTTGCTTCTGTTTGCCATAATTTTTGAAGTGGTGTACACACTGAAATATCACCATCATTAACACTTCGTAATCGTACTTACTTACTGAAAGTTATTCAAACTAAAGTCTGTTAGAGGTCATGTATGCATTTCTTTTATTTAACGATGGACAAGGAACCAAAATGTATCTTATAATTTATAATGAGTAGAAGATTTGGGTCAGATGGATTATACAGAGGTTGTGTGTGGACACTGTGTCTTCGGATTGTATGGGATGCTGAAATGAAGTTGCACTAGGATTTTGTCTGTACTTGTTCGAGGAGACTGACTAGAGGAAAGAGTTGTTATGGAAGTGAAATGATATTGGTGCTGAGGTTTATATGTATCGACGTATTATTGAAGTATTAAGATTAAGTGATGATGATTGGAGTTTTCATGGACAAGAGGTAAGGTAAATGATATTGATGATAAGGTTTATATGTAGACGTAAAAGGTATTATTGAAGTATTGAGATTATGCGATGCTGATTATTATTGGAGTTTTGGTGGATAAGAGCTAAAGTAAGTGAGGAGCATATTTTTTTGTTGGTCCATATGGAACAAGGAGGATGAAGATGGCAGACTAGAACACTCAAGTAGAAGGAAGATTGTCTACACACACACTTTGTTAAATCACTAAGCAGTATATACTTTTTTTTGGAGAGAGGAAGCAATTGCATATCTTGGGTCACTGACAGTTGTTCAGCAACCGTACATTTTGATCTGGCTTGGCAAACATTGGTCTTGACATGATGACTATGACGTTGACTAACTATTATTGACTGTTATACATTGCTGCCACTACTACTTGATACACATGATGAACATAAAATTTTGACAGAATTGCATTTACACAGTTAACACTATTCAATTACACAGTAGCACTAATGTGGATGAAAGATGAGTGAGTGTGTTTTGTGTGTTTTCCTTTTATAATCCCAGAGAAGTGATCCCAACCTATCTCCTAAATATTATTTTACTTGTTTATTGTGGCTTGCACTGACACCTATAAATATTATAGATTTACTGGTATTTGTGTATTGTAATAGTTAATAGGACAATTATCTGATATCATTTGTGTGTTTGTTATGATTTGTATGTTTAATGTAAAAGCATTGTATGTGTATTCAAACTATTGCTCATGCCTGAACTGTGTGATTAGTGATGGTGCTGCACTTTTCAACATGATGTGTGACATTTAGTCATGTTTAATTTCTGCTGATGAACTGTGTGATCAGTGATTGTAAAAATGATGGACTGTTACTTGTACCTTTTCTACATGATTGGTGCCACTAGGACATGTTTAATTTCTGCTTATAAACTCTGATGAACAGTGTGATCAGTGATTGTAAAAAAATTATGGACTGTTACTTGTACCTTTTCTACAATATTGGTGTCACTAGGACATGTTTAATTTCTGCTTATAAACTCTGATGAACAGTGTGATCAGTGACAGTGTATTTTATGGAACTGCTTCTGCTGAGAAATGTGACTTGTTGCTGTGTGTACCTGCTCAACATTGCTGGGTACCACTGATGGACTGCTTCTACTGAAATGGTGTTACTTGTTGGTGTCTGTACCTACTCAACATTTCTGGGTGCCACTGATGGACTGCTTCTACTGAAATGAAGTCACCTGTTGCTGTGTGCACCTGATCAACATTGCTGGGTGCCACTAATGGACTGCTTCTACTGAAATGGTGTTACTTGTTGGTGTCTGCACCTGCTCAACATTGCTGGGTGCCACTGATGGACTGCTTCTACTGAAAAGATGTCACATGTTGATGTCTGCACCTGCTCAACATTGCTGGGTGCCACTAATGGACTGCTTCTACTGAAATGGTGTTACTTGTTGGTGTCTGCACCTGCTCAACATTGCTGGGTGCCACTGATGGACTGCTTCTACTGAAAAGATGTCACATGTTGATGTCTGCACCTGCTCAACATTGCTGGGTGCCACTGATGGATTGCTTCTACTGAAATGAAGTCACCTGTTGCTGTGTGCACCTGCTCAACATTGCTGGGTGCCACTAATGGACTGCTTCTACTGAAATGGTGTTACTTGTTGGTGTCTGCACCTATTCAACAGTACTGGGTGCCACTGATGGACTGTTTCTATTGAAAAAATGTTACTTGTTGGTATTTGCACCTGTTGACCATTGCTGGGTGCTACTGCTGGAACTGTCAACTGCTTATTCTTGAGCTATGGAAAGCGTTTATGTGAATATTTGTATAAACTGATTTTTTGTGTATTACTGTTAGTGAAAAATTATGAGACTCTTACTTGCACATATTCGTCATTGCTGACGCTATTGATTGAACT
The DNA here is from genome assembly GCF_023898315.1 of Schistocerca nitens. NCBI lineage: Eukaryota > Metazoa > Arthropoda > Insecta > Orthoptera > Acrididae > Schistocerca > Schistocerca nitens. The sequence goes on from NC_064615.1 coordinate 263,718,614, forward strand.
GTTTAACCACATAATACTTGTGTAAACTATTATGTAAAGTCACATGTATGAAAGAATTTGTATTGCTTACTGTATTTTATATATTAGGTTATTGAAAGGTCAGTGCAAAGCCAAAATTTTATCTAGTTATATGATATTTACGTATTAATATTATCTTTTATTTTTGTCTGTATTTTTTTGACGAATTTGGTGGTATTTTCACCACCAATGCTGGCAAAAATACCATCAAATTCTAGCCGTGGAGGAAGGGCATATGAAAGGTGGCTACACTGAGCCACAGCGCCAGAGATCGCTAGAGAGCATTGTTCCGCCGCCTCCACGGGCTGTCATTATTGAGATGTGCTAGAGGTCAGTGCTTGTCGAGGACTCGTAGTAGTCAGTTCGTGTTGAGATGTGCTAGTAGGGAGTGCTTGCTGAGATGTGATACTGAAAAATTCTTGTTGAGATGTTGTAATAGCGAGTCGGTGTGGAGATATATTGTAATAATTTGAGTGCTTGTCATCAATATATGAAGGTAACGAAACTTGATTTATTTTTCATTATTTCCATGTTTTAAATAATGCGTCATTACAGGTTCAGTCAACAAAGCATCTGGCTTGTGTTCTTGGATTAGAGTGTAATTGTGGTTCTCTTGAGTAATTATGGTATTTTTATTTCCTTTAATTAATTCAGTATAAATGTTATTTAAAAATTCTTGTGTTGTTGAAGAAGAACCGTGCCAGATGCGTACGTTGAGTCACACTCCCACACACAGAACAGTTACTCTTGTGCTTGTTGTTGCGTTGCTTTTATAGTTGCTGGGGACTTAATTAATTAATTGTGTTAATGAAAATTTCCATTTCATTCCTTGTTGTTGTTCTAAGCAGTCAGATAGCGTAATAATAACAGTCAGGGCCAACCGTTACGAGACTTCGTAACCGGACAGACAGCTGCTAAAGCAAGAAATCAAAATCATTTTCATTACATTTAATTAAGCCCCCATGCAACATGCATCCAGAAACACTTCGATTTCACTTCAATATGCCTGGATACTTACGCCTAGTCTCAATCCCTATCACTCTGGGCAACAACCCTATCCTATGGTACTCACTCCATGCTGTAAACATAGCCTTACCCTATGCATTGGCCTAACCCACACAGTACTAACTAAGAAAATTCAGTTTAACAACCCACATTCTTACGCACCCTTATCCCACCAGCACTTGTCATCTCATGATTCCATTCCATCTGAGCTTTTTACTGGGTGCTGGTAATTGAGCCGCTGAAGACGAACTCTAGTTTGAACATAGCAGCCCCAACATCATCAGTATTGTTATGATGCTTGTCTTTGTGTATTATATTCTGCAGTACATGTATGTAGTTCATGTTTCATTGTGTGGTCAAAGTATTTTATCCTGTGCAAAGCATATTTAATACACTGCTGGCCACCGTAAATGCAACACCAAGAAAGACAAGAGGTAGCACAACAAGATTTATTTTGTAGATAACATGTTGACCAAGTATCAAATGATTACGTTTACAGACGTCTGTGACATGTGGTTCCTGCCAGAATCAGTAGCCAGAGTAGCCGCCATTGTTGGAGATCACTGCTGCCACACGTCTCGGCATTGAGTCAAAGAGACGTTGGATGTGTTCCTGGGGTACAGCAGCCCAAGCAGCTTCCACACGTTGCCAAAGATCATCTGGTGTGGCAGCTGGGGATGTAATCTGGGTCACTCGTTGAGCAACCATGGACCACATGTTTTCTATCGGCGAAAGATCCGGAGAGCGAGCCGGCCAGGGAAGCAATTCAATCTGGTTATTGACGAAGAACCTTTGGACAATGCGTGCCACGTGTGGTCGCGCATTATCCTGTTGAAATATGGCTGTGGCCGAGCCCTGAAGGTAAGGAAGGACAACTGGCTCCAGCACCTCGGATATGTAGCGCCGGCTATTTAAAGTACCGGCAATGCATACTAGAGGCGTGCGAGAGTAATATCCAATACCGCCTCATACCATAATACCCGGTGCAAGACCAGTGTGGCGGTGCATAATGCAGCTGTCCAGCATCCTCTCTCCACGGTGTCTCCACACTCGAATCCGACCATCGTGGTGCTGCAGACAGAAGCGTGCCTCGTCAGTAAAGACAGCGTCATTCCATTCTGCCGTCCACATCCGTCTGTCATCACAGCATTGGCGACGGAGACGTCTGTGGTTCTGCGTCAATGGTAGACGAAGCAATGGACGTCTTGCGGACAGACCACTCTGCTGTAAACGGCGTCGAATGGTACGCGCAGACACTGTATGATGCGTTACAGACGCAATGTGCTTTGCTATGGTTCGGGATGTCACTGAGCGATCCGTCACTGCCATGCGCACAATTTGCCTATCAGCACGTGCAGTGATGCACCGAGGTGAATGCGATCGACCACGTCGGTCTGTCGTACCCTCCTGCATCCAACGGTCACATATCCGCATTACAGTTGTTTGGTTTCGTCCAACACGACTAGCGATTTCTCTGTATGATAATCCACAATCTCGGTAAGCCACTATCCTTCCTCTGTCGAACTCGGATACTTGATCAAAAGATGTTCGCTGTTGTCTACGAGGCATAACTGATCGTCTTGTGAAACAACCACAAGGTAAACACACGTGCCGAACGTACACTCGTCGAAATCGCCAAGCCTTAAATGGCGCTATGAGGTGGCGCCACCGGCGCGCGTGATGTGCGTCTGCGCTGAAATTCTAATCAGTTGCATATCTCATCGCTGCAAACCCATGGTGTAAATTTCACTTGATTCGGATGCTTCCTTCAGGGTGTTGCATTTACGGTGGCCAGCAGTGTACAAATGAAATGTTAATCGCTTATGCAAGGTATATGTATTTGAAGTAGAATCAACTATTCCCACAGTGGTGACACTGCAGTGAACAATTTGCAAACTGAACAATGGACCCCGTCACTAACACAGCAGTGAAAGACGAGCGCCTGAGTTTACCCTCAGGTAGCAACGTTATGCCAACTACATCGAATAACAACAATAATGACATAGGCAACTGCAACAGGAACAATAACATCACAATTCCTCGTTTTTGGCCCACAAAGGCTCAGTTATAGTAATCAGGGTGGAAACCTTCTTTCGTTTGCATGGACTGGTGTCGGACCCGAAATAATGTACATTGGTTACAGTACAGCTGGAGCTGAGTGTTATCAACCAATTTGACCAAGTTTTCCACCATCAGTCACATGCTGGTCCTAAGGAGGCAATGCTCCAACGTTCCACCTGAGTCATAGCTACACATGATTACTAAAAGTGGCGCAAGTTACAGTGGTTCCCCTTCACAAGTACTTCATTCACTGCATGTGCTGGTGGGCAATGAGCTGTCTCTGAAGATTGTTGACTACAAAGACTGCCACTGAATGTCAGGGCTATTCCGTCTGCCTTCTATCAAGGATTTGGCATGCAAGATGGATGCTATCGCCATTGCCTGTACGAACGTGCAGCAGCCAAGAGGTTATGGCAGGTGGCCCCGAACCGCACATTCACATACTTATAGATGTGGGGAGCCTGGGTTCTATGAGCCAAATGACGAATGAATTAGCTAGGCTGAATGCCACACTACAGCGACAGGAAGGTAACAGCAGTTACCGAGGCCACAATAGAAACTACAAAATTTAAAGTGGTGTTGGTACCACAGTCGTTTGGTGAGGCAGCAAGATAGTGCACGAGCACATGCCTCTACCCAAACTCAATCAACGAGTGCCAGTAGTTGTGGGCACTCATCCACGACTCTCAAAGTGCCACAAGATCGGCGAAAGTGCAGTAACGTCAGCAGTTGCAGACTTAATTATTTGTAAAGGACAGGAAATCTGGTGACCTGTTCTTAATCGACAAGGCATCCGAGATAAGTGTATATCAAAAATGGTTCAAATGGCTCTGAGCACTATGGGACTTAACTGCTGAGGTCATCAGTGCCCTAGAACTTAGAACTACTTAAACCTAACTAACCTAAGGACATCACACACATCCATGCCCGAGACAAGATTCGAACCTGCGACCGTAGCGGTCACGCTGTCCCAGACTGTAGCGCCTACAACCGCTCGGCCACTCCGGCCGGCTAAGTGTATATCGAAAGATGCAGAATGAGCGCTGCTCATCAACGGCCTCTTGTTACCGCTGCTAACAATTTGGCAATTGATACATTCAGGAAGGAGGAGCTGACTTAAGAGTTGGGTGACGACTTATTCCCTTCTTCGACATTTACTACTGCTGATGTGAGTGGCCTCATTTTGGGGGTAGATTTTCTCCATCACTTTTCTGTGATTCTGGATCTGTTAAACTGTTGCCAAATGAAAGTGCCTCTCTCTCCTCTCTTCTCTGCCTCACTAGACGTGTGTTGGGTAGTGCCACTGATCTTCATCATCCAATGATTTCTGAGCTCTCCGCCTCTTTTGTGCCAGGTATGGAGTACTTGATGTCGCAACCGCGTAAATGCAAAATACACACGCTTGTGTTACGCGAAAGGACCTCGCATTCTACATCAGGTGAAGTCGTGCTAGCTTCAGAGTTGAGACATGTCCAAGGTACTTAAAGCAAAGATATGTAACATCAATGTATTGCATGCTAAGGAGCATTTACCCATAACGGTGTTAACAAGAGAGCGATGCTGAACTGAAGAGTAAAGCGTCTGCTACAAATGAGTTGAACAAAACACTCGAGCTGTTGCGACGCTGCTGCAAAAATGGCTCTGAGCACTACTGGACTTAACTTCTGAGCTCATCAGTCCCCTAGAACTTAGAACTACTTAAACCTAACTAACCTAAGAACATCACACACACCCATGCCCGAGACAGGATTCGAACCTGCGACCGTAGCGGTCGCGCAGTTCCAGACTGTGGTGCCTAGAACCGCTCGGTCACCAAGGCCGGCCGACGCTGCTGTTTCTCGAGATTTGGACCATGCAGCTACCCCTACTATTGCCATCAAAGCCATGGCAAACGGGGGAAATGACTTTGGACAACACTTGGTGTGAGAATTCCCAGCGCTAACGTATCCAGTACTGGTGAAAGGCAAAAGAAGCCATTCGACTGAACACCACATCTGAACAACATCAGGGCAACCAACAGAGCAACTGGTCACTTCCAGCCCTTGGTGGTTACCTCCTGAGAAGTTATAGACTGCATGACTGGAGTTTGAGAAGATGATTTCTGATGGATCCATGACACGATTCACAGTGCGTAGTATTCACCACCTCTGCAGATGGTACAGAGGAAGGATGGCACATGGGGAACGTGGAATGATTATAGGGGCTTAAATGCTCACACCATCTTGGACAGATAACCAATTTCCAACGTTGCCAACTTTAACAACAGCGAGGTGGACGCTTGTTTTTTCAGTACAAGAAATAGTGCAAAGGCTATAAACGATAAGCACAAAAATGCGGTGACTTCTCCCTTTGGGCTCTTCAGACATAATGCGGTGCCTTTTGGGCTACAAATACTGTGCAGACTTGACAGCGTTTCATGCATGAAGTGCCACAGGGGTTTTCATTCGTTTCTGTTACATGAACGACATCTTGGTCTTTTCTGAAGAGAGGGATGAACGCTTCAGGTATTTATGTAAGCTGTGCAAAAGGGTGCAGTGCTATGTAGTTGTGATCAGCAGGGGAATATGTGTGTTTCCCAAGGAGACAGTACAGTTTCTAGTCTATCCAGTCTCTTGCAGAGGCATTTCACCTCTTCCCAAGAAGGCCAACGATATTGTGTATATGTCTCTACCTCCAACATTTAAAGGTCTTACAAGATTCCTCAGAATGTCAAATTGTTATAGACAGCACTAGCTACTAAGGTATTGTACAAGAACAAATGAACAAACTGCTACCAGGCAAAAAGATGTCTGGCAACAAAAACACTTCCTGAGCTCATGAAGCTCGGAAAATCATTTCAAGGCCTAAAAGCTGCATTACCTAACGCTACTTTGTTGGCATACCCTGCTTCCGGCGGCCGCATTACTTTGATGGTTGATGCAAGCCAAACCACTGTGGTAGCTGTTTTGCAACGGTATGTCTCCATTACCTGGCAGTATCTGGCTTTCTTTTAAAGAGCCTGACCACTCAGCAAAAAAATGGAGTGTGTTTTACAGGGCGCTTCTTGCGACATAGTTGACTGTAAAGCATTTCGACTGGCTCAAAATTTTTACCAGCAGTAAGTCCCTAACGTCCACATTCCAGCATGTGATGGAACTTAATTCACCAAATCAGTGTAGACACGCCGAGTTCATTTCTCAGTTCTCAATGCACATCCAGCACATCACAGGGCAGGATAATATGAATTCATAGAATTATGACTCAACCACCAGCCACTGCTTGGTACAAGTCAACAGGAATGGTGCGACACCTCAAGCTACAAGATTCGCTCCTTCATTCCTGTGAGAAGACGACACTCCATCTTCAAAGCATTCCACAACTTATAAAACGCTGGCATGAAAACTTCTGCAAAAATGGTGGTGGGAAAGCGGTTTGGCAAGGAATGCAAAAAGATTGTCGGTGCTGGGCACAATGTTGCTGGAAATTCAAAGGGGCAAGGTTTCCTGACATGTTTTTACTGCAATAAACTCCTTTCCCTCTCCTTATAGAAGAGTCTCGCACTTACATGTTGATATTGTGGGTCCTCCTCCCCCTGCGATGGATTACGTTTTTTGTCACTGTATAGGTAGATACATTATGTAGCCTGGGGCCATGGTGGTATCTTTTCTTTCTGCAGTCTCTGTCGCCAGGGCTCTACACAACTGCTGGTTCTCAAGATGTGGCATTCCACAAGTTACTACCACAGACAGGGGCAGGCAATTTAAATGCCTGTTGTTTGAAGAGCTTTTGAGAATGTGCAGCTGCAGATATATTCGAATCATGAGCTACCAATCAACCAAGATATGATGGTAGAGCATGCGCACTGCACATTGCAGGTGGCCTTGACCTGCCATATGGAAGCCTGATCAAACACACTACAGTACTGTTAGGGCTATGCATTGTCCTGAAAGGATTACGTTGCTCAGGTCCTCAACTAGTCTATGGTGAGCAATTGAGGACTCCACATTACTTTTCCTCACCCATACCTGAGCCTTCCTTAATGGTGGGGAATCCGATGCATTCTTGCACAAACTGCACACTCACATGCGTCATCTCTTGGCAAGAAAGCACTTGCATCATCTCTTGGCAAGAAACCAAGTTCGACACAGTGACAGACACATTTTCTTTCACAAAGATTTATTCAGGTGTTAAACCATGCTTTCTTCAAAATGTACAGGTCCCTTTAATGTCATAGACTGTAGTGATTAAGCATTCATAATTCAGAAAACTGGGAAATGGCATAATGTACACTCATGGAAATTGAAATAAGAACACCGTGAATTCATTGTCCCAGGAAGGGGAAACTTTATTGACACATTCCTGGGGTCAGATACATCACATGATCACACTGACAGAACCACAGGCACATAGACACAGGCAACAGAGCATGCACAATGTCGGCACTAGTACAGTGTATATCCACCTTTCGCAGCAATGCAGGCTGCTATTCTTCCATGGAGACGATCGTAGAGATGCTGGATGTAGTCCTGTGGAACGGCTTGCCATGCCATTTCCACCTGGCGCCTCAGTTGGACCAGCGTTCGTGCTGGACGTGCAGACCGCGTGAGACGACGCTTCATCCAGTCCCAAACATGCTCAATGGGGGACAGATCCGGAGATCTTGCTGGCCAGGGTAGTTGACTTATACCTTCTAGAGCACGTTGGGTGGCACGGGATACATGCGGACGTGCATTGTCCTGTTGGAACAGCGAGTTCCCTTGCCGGTTTAGAAATGGTAGAACGATGGGTTCGATGACGGTTTGGATGTACCGTGCACTATTCAGTGTCCCCTCGACGATCACGAGTGGTGTACGGCCAGTGTAGGAGATCGCTCCCCACACCATGATGCCGGGTGTTGGCCCTGTGTGCCTCGGTCGTATGCAGTCCTGATTGTGGCGCTCACCGGCACGGCGCCAAACACGCATACGACCATCATTGGCACCAAGGCAGAAGCGACTCTCATCGCTGAAGACGACACGTCTCCATTCGTCCCTCCATTCACGCCTGTCGCGACACCACTGGAGGCGGGCTGCACGATGTTGGGGCGTGAGCGGAAGACGGCCTAACGGTGTGCGGGACCGTAGCCCAGCTGCATGGAGACGGTTGCGAATGGTCCTCGCCGATACCCCAGGAGCAACAGTGTCCCTAATTTGCTGGGAAGTGGCGGTGCGGTCCCCTACGGCACTGCGTAGGATCCTACGGTCTTGGCGTGCATCCGTGCATCGCTGCGGTCCGGTCCCAGGTCGACGGGCACGTGCACCTTCCGCCGACCACTGGCGACAACATCGATGTACTGTAGAGACCTCACGCCCCACGTGTTGAGCAATTCGGCGGTACGTCCACCCGGCGTCCCGCATGCCCACTATACGCCCTCGCTCAAAGTCCGTCAACTGCACATACGGTTCACGTCCACGCTGTCGCGGCATGCTACCAGTGTTAAAGACTGCGATGGAGCTCCGTATGCCACGGCAAACTGGCTGACACTGACGGCGGCGGTGCACAAATGCTGCGCAGCTAGCGCCATTCGACGGCCAACACCGCGGTTCCTGGTGTGTCCGCTGTGCCGTGCGTGTGATCATTGCTTGTACAGCCCTCTCGCAGTGTCCGGAGCAAGTATGGTGGGTCTGACACACCGGTGTCAATGTGTTCTTTTTTCCATTTCCAGGAGTGTATTTGTTGAGCACCTCAAGCATACTTACACAGAAGAAACTTCGTCTACTGCAGTGAGTGAGCCAATCAGACCCATATATCAGTCACAATACTGCACGATGCATCAGAGGTGAGATTATGGTTGCCTATTCCAGATCCTTTGGAAAACTAGTTAGTATATAGGCAGTCTGGCAGACAGATTCGTTTTAGATACCTGCTGATTAGAGAAGTACTTGGGTTTTCTAATTCTGTTCAGATCAAGGAATTGAGCTGCATTGGCGAAATTTGTGATGTGATGCAAGACCTACATATCCATAGCTCTCCAAAAAGGGTGGAGGGTCTGATGTGGTGACCTCGATAGACAGAGTCGACATACATCGACTGTGATATCGAGAATATGCAGAATTATCTTTGTATGTCATGTTTAGTTGTTCTTGTGTGTGGTTCAGAATTTCGTTGTCTGGTCAAAGTATTTTACTCTATGCAAAGTGCATTTAACACAAATAAAGTGCTAATCGCTTATAAACTGCATACATACCTGACTTGGAATCAACTATTCCCACAATAACTTGATCTCTCTGCAGGCAGTGTCATGTCTAACCACACAGGACTTTTCTGGTCCACTTCGGCGTGTGCATTAAAGGGCTGTGTAAATAGAAGGACGAAGGAGGATTGGGCTTTAACGTCCCGTCGACATTGAGGTCAATAGCAACGGAGCACAAGCTCAGTCTGTTTCAAGGTCAGCGAGACTATCACAGCGAGCTATCAACAGAAACGAGATGACTGAAGCGTAGCATTTGTAATTAAGCAGTAATAAAAAAACATAATTATTATAAATGCTTGTAATTGGCTCACAAGGTAGGAGTAAAGCCTAAAGAGATGCAGTTTTCGTCGTTTGATTGTTCTGAGTAGTCAACACAGGAGATGTTTGCACAATATTGTGGCTACTAACAGTTATAATAAACATTACTGCACATGTCGTTGGTCAAGGTACACTCCTGGAAATGGAAAAAAGAACACATTGACACCGGTGTGTCAGACCCACCATACTTGCTCCGGACACTGCGAGAGGGCTGTACAAGCAATGATCACACGCACGGCACAGCGGACACACCAGGAACCGCGGTGTTGGCCGTCGAATGGCGCTAGCTGCGCAGCATTTGTGCACCGCCGCCGTCAGTGTCAGCCAGTTTGCCGTGGCATACGGAGCTCCATCGCAGTCTTTAACACTGGTAGCATGCCGCGACAGCGTGGACGTGAACCGTATGTGCAGTTGACGGACTTTGAGCGAGGGCGTATAGTGGGCATGCGGGACGCCGGGTGGACGTACCGCCGAATTGCTCAACACGTGGGGCGTGAGGTCTCCACAGTACATCGATGTTGTCGCGAGTGGTCGGCGGAAGGTGCACGTGCCCGTCGACCTGGGACCGGACCGCAGCGACGCACGGATGCACGCCAAGACCGTAGGATCCTACGCAGTGCCGTAGGGGACCGCACCGCCACTTCCCAGCAAATTAGGGACACTGTTGCTCCTGGGGTATCGGCGAGGACCATTCGCAACCGTCTCCATGAAGCCGGGCTACGGTCCCGCACACCGTTAGGCCGTCTTCGGCTCACGCCCCAACATCGTGCAGCCCGCCTCCAGTGGCGTCGCGACAGGCGTGAATGGAGGGACGAATGGAGACGTGTCGTCTTCAGCGATGAGAGTCGCTTCTGCCTTGGTGCCAATGATGGTCGTATGCGTGTTTGGCGCCGTGCAGGTGAGCGCCACAATCAGGACTGCATACGACCGAGGCACACAGGGCCAACACCCGGCATCATGGTGTGGGGAGCGATCTCCTACACTGGCCGTACACCACTGGTGATCGTCGAGGGGACACTGAATAGTGCACGGTACATCCAAACCGTCATCGAACCCATCGTTCTACCATTCCTAGACCGGCAAGGGAACTTGCTGTTCCAACAGGACAATGCACGTCCGCATGTATCCCGTGCCACCCAACGTGCTCTAGAAGGTGTAAGTCAACTACCCTGGCCAGCAAGATCTCCGGATCTGTCCCCCATTGAGCATGTTTGGGACTGGATGAAGCGTCGTCTCACGCGGTCTGCACATCCAGCACGAACGCTGGTCCAATTGAGGCGCCAGGTGGAAATGGCATGGCAAGCCGTTCCACAGGACTACATCCAGCATCTCTACGATCGTCTCCATGGGAGAATAGCAGCCTGCATTGCTGCGAAAGGTGTATATACACTGTACTAGTGCCGACATTGTGCATGCTCTGTTGCCTGTGTCTACGTGCCTGTGGTTCTGTCAGTGTGATCATGTGATGTATCTGACCCCAGGAATGTGTCAATAAAGTTTCCCCTTCCTGGGACAATGAATTCACGGTGTTCTTATTTCAATTTCCAGGAGTGTATTTTGTTTCTAAAAGCTACGACATCAGACTATACAAATTACAATGCAGCAAAAACGTCTGTGAATGCCCAACAAATATAGAGGTCACTCAATAAGTAGATGAATTACACCATGCCCAATTTTTATCATCTCACATTGGTGACAAACATGCCATAAATCACTTGGGACTGACAGAAATAGAAAAGTTATAGCTGTAGGGATCGCCAATAAAATACTTTTCCACACTGTACTTGAGACTCGATATCCGATTCCGAGCTCGAAGGAACTGATCTGCTAACGACGCTAGATTTATTTAGGTTAGAGAGATCAGTTTGATAATAAGATCAGATTGGGCTATGGGAAGTCGAATCGAGAAAAATTTTTCAGGTAGTCACAGGTTGGGAATTCACTATGGGTATGAAACGACAACGATCACCTAGAAACGCGTGGAAGTTTGTCCAGTAAGCGAACATGTTTGGTGAGGACTAGAACTGCAGTTTCGTTCCACCAAGCTGCTGCTGTCTTGTGGCTGTTACGCCTCACTGCACTTGCTGTGTACTGTACAATGCTGGAGTCACCATGAGCAGAGCTATACCAACAATCAGCTAACTGCTGTTCACATTGCTTAAGCCAGCCTTACACAGGATATAAAAACTGCAGTCGACGTGAGGTTGTATCAATTTTGTGACGTCACTCCATGTTATTTGGCACCCACGGGAAACACAGGTTTCGCAAAAAACGTATGATGTCACACTAATCGTCTTGCCTGCCTTACTTCGCGAAAGTTTGGCTCCATGCAGGGCCAATGGAAATCAATAAGTAAATGTAAAGGTACCCACTGAAGGTCTTAAGTTTGTCGTGTGCTGTCGAGAGCTTACATGCAGTTAATCACCCCGTTAAGAATTATTAAACACGCTCCTTGCTGAAGACGGCTGCTGGCACTTGTAAGATCTCCAATGTCAATGCCGTGACGTACGCTTCTCGGCCCGTTAACTTCGGAGGTGTCATATTAGATGTCGTCATTTTCAGTTGGAGCCCACATTCAGTGGCTTTCATATTATACGTAAGAACTACGCAGCGCGCCCGGAGAAAATGTGGTATAATGCTCTGTACAAGTACTCCATAAACACAGGAATGGGTCTGGATAGTTAACAACCACGTGCATATATAGCACGTACTTGGTTTCCTGCAGCGATTGCTCTTCTCTCTTTGCACTGTCCTGTAACAATTAATATCTAACAGGGTGCGGAGCCAACCACAGACACAACTTAGTCTGGTGGAATTCAGCGCATTTTTTTCTGATAAAAAACACACAGGGTTGGGATGCATTGTTCAGAATTGACTTTGCTTCACAATAGATGTAGTCAGTATTTACTTTCCAATCGCGTAATCTTTTGTGACGTACTAAGGTAATATTATCCAATTCAGATACATGCAACACACAATACGCATGAATTCACTGTCCAACAGGTGCTTTATGAGTCAACAAAAGCCACAATTCTTCTGCTCACTGCTCAATAATTCCTTCGTTCATTACACGGGTGTACGAGTGACCGAATCACGATGCAAATGTTTCAAAAGCTCGGTGACCGACATCCGGAACGAGAAAGTACCTACGCTCGTGATATTAAAACAGTCCAAGCGTACATGTTTCTTTCCCTTGGAAATTGTAATTAGAGTCAATCCAGACCATGTTATCTTTCCGTAACCATTCCATCGCAGTTGATTATTGACCTCTCAACATGAAACATGAGATCGAAAATCGTCACCTTTTAGATAAACGTTACTATTGAGCCGTTAACACTGATGTAAAATGTACAATTTGCGTGTCAAACATTTTTAATTACATCACAATGACTTGAGAAATGAGTGCTGCAGCCACAGGCTCAACAACTGCACGATGGCTGCACCCACAGTGACTACGCTACTACACCACTCTTGCCGTGCGGTCTAAGGCGCTGCAGTCATGGACTGTGCGGCTGGTCCCGGCGGAGGTTCGAGTCCTCCCCTGGGCATGGGTGTGTGTGTTTGTCCTTAGAATAATTTAGATTAAGTAGTGTGTAAGCTTAGGGACTGATGACCTTAGCAGTTAAGTCCCATAAGATTTCACACACATTTGAACGTTTGAACCACTCTTGCGCACTACACTCGCCAGGGAGGCAACTATCAATAGGTCAGCGATTCAACAGTTCGCTTACACTATGAATATATGCTGTTTCAAAGTAACAGCAGACCGAGGATCTCTTGCAAATGCGATATTTTTTTGGTACAATTGCTTATAGTAAAAAGACAGGATACGTTGTATTGGTGATTAAAGAATTTTCTTATTTAGATTTTTTGTATTATATGTAGGCATGCTGAAAACTAATGCCTCTGCATTTTTTATGTAAAAACCCTTTAAGCTATTTAAATAAAACATACATTATTAACATTTTACATCTTTATTCTTCTTGTCCACATATTTATTTTGCAATATAGTCACCCTGGCAATAAACACATTTGTCCCAACAAGAGAATAGTTTGTTGATATCATTAGTGTACAGTCTTCGGGAGCCACAACCTCACCTGTGCTTGCATCATTTCGTCACTGTCAAAGAGAAGTCCTCGAAAGTGTTCTTTAAGTTTTGGAAACAGATGAATATCGAATGGGACCAAGTCAGGACAAGATGAAAGATGACCGATGACAGTGAACCCAAGGAGTTGGATGGTCTGGCACTGTCATGCTGAAGAAGAGGTTGCTCCATGTGTTGAAGAACTCTTCAAATTCGAAACTCGATTACGGCACTCTGTTTCTCATACATGACATTGTTATGTTACACACTGCTATGTTACATGCAACAGTTCACGGCCCTCTAGCAGCAGATGGGTGCAAATATGTAGACATGAAGAATAAAGATGTAGAATGTTAATAATGTTTGTTTTATTTAAAAAGCTTTAAGAGTTTTTACATAAAATATTTGGAGGGACACCTTTCAGCACACCCTAGTAACTTGTGTGTTAGGAAAGTATCCTATCCTAAGGGAACACCACATTGAAGATTCATCAAAAACCCCTTGTTCTTGGTATGATTAGTTACAATTAAAGGACAGAATAACATAGATACAGAGTTGTGAAGTTTCTAATTTTTTTAAAAATTCGTATCATCTTTTCTATTAAGTTATAGGACTTTCCTTTTAATTTAATATAAATATTTTCTATGTTATTCAATATTACATAGACATAAATGTACTCCCTCTTAGGAGTGAATTTTTGTAGTTCTGTGAACTTGCCGAGGACTAACGAATTGCAAGATCGGTTTCTGCATCACTGTCTGATTTGACTTCAGTTCAATATTTAGTTACTCTTTTACACACCATTCTATATTTTGGAATACACAATTCTTTTGGAGCTATTGTTTATGATTGTGCACACCTGCACATAACCCCCTTGTCCCCCTCCACACACACGTACATGAAATGCAGATAGTGTTACAGTAATATTTCAGTAAATAGAGGATTTTTTGGCTTTATCTCCAAGAGAGCTTGCATTGGTTGGAGTAAGACATTTTGTACTTCCATGTTTAAAGTCTTGTATTTCACATATTACAAGAACTCTAGTACTGAATAGAAACAGTGATCAAGTAAGAATGACCTTCGGATTATTGATATTTGAGAATAATTAAATAATTTTCATATGTGGAATACTATTGTGATTTCTTCGTGCTATAGATATTATAAGGTGCTGTCCTTGCTGGCGGAACATGGTACTTTTCTTTTTGCCTCCTAACATGTTCATAGATGTTTAAGTTTTTATTTATGTGTACTCCAGATGGAACAACATGACTAGCATATTGACAAGGGAGAAAATGCGCATTTTAATACAGCTTATGTAAAAAATTTTCAACAATCAGTTTCCATAAAGAAACAGTGTGGTTTGTGAGTCAGATACAGCTGGCAACTGTCATTGAAGTGCTGCTGTTGCAAATCACATTAACCAACATGTCTCATGTGACATGGACACTGTGTCTCATGGGGCTATATTTCCCATCTGTGTCCACATCTACATCAGTTGCTTTGTCCCATGTGAGTGTGGTGTTATGGAGCAGCAGAATCCAGTGCTGTGGGTGTGAGAAAATGATAAACTGAAACTTTCCCAAACAGGATCCTACCAGCAGTCATTAGTATAGGGGCATGTTGGGTGCACTAGAGCATAAAATTTGTATCCACATAAAGCAAATGGATTAATATCCCAAAAATTTAATTAAAAATTAAATATTAAAACAATTGAGTCAAACTGTATAAATCGATTATATCTTACATACTCACAATACTCACAATTGATGATGAACTCAATGAACAGTGGGTGTTACTAAACGATTTTTCAAAAGTGAAATCTCTTTGACATCATATGAAGGAAATCCCAGAGGGATACTTCATTTTTCCCTTTTCTTTTTCTTATATTTTATCCCTCTGGGATGTTTTCTACTCCAAAATAATAGTCCAAGTCCATTGCCGTGCTGTCATGGTGATCCAATGATATGATGTTAGCTGCCATTGATGCATCTGTCACTCCACTTCTTTGACTGAGGGGGCAAAACTGTGACAGTTGCAAGATTATGGTACTATGAACCCTAGTTGCTTTGGGAGGCCAGCCCAACTCCCGGCACTGAGGAACCATCAGGAGTAGGTGTAACCATTCATAGCAAACTTATATATTAATTAAACAAGATCGAAGTTAGTTTGATAATATCATTTAGATAAGTATACTTTAAAAAGGTTAATCGCTACAGGGTGAAACTATAGTAACTTTTCAGTTGCTCAAAAGATAATTAACCACCCCTCACTTTTATTTAATCGTAAATTTATACTTCATAGCCAGATGGTAATGCTTAGGTATAATACATTCAGTGTATCATAGATGGCAGATTCAGTTCACAGCTTCATTACACATCTCAGAAAGGGCAGAGTCAGTTCAATGTTCCATTGTTCTTGTATGAGATGACTCTGCATCACTGAGTGCTCATTAGCAAGTGCCAGCTATGCATAAGTATCAGTGCCCTCAGCAGCAGCTGACTTATCTCATTTCCTCTCCCAGCTGTGCTGTGGCTGCTGCTCTCTGCAGTTCCAGTCATCTCTGAGCTTACCAAAGAAAGAGTTATGCTGCTGTGTGCCACATTAGCTCAATAATACTTCAATAAAATGATATAATTAAAAAAAGCAATCGTGATTGATCTACCTGATCTAATTAAATGTAATCAACCTGAATTTTGTCAGATTGTGTACAGTGGTGTAGTGATGGAAATCAGTGTTACTACTGTTAACTAGTTAAATCAACTTCAGATAACAGCAAATTCTACAGATCTAAATATTTTAATAACTGTTTAATGAATTTATATAAAACAGCTTGTGAAGGAATGATATGTTTATATTTAAAGCCTGAGGGTCGTATTGAAGAGCAGTTTATCCTGTTTAACAGGTGCTACAAAGGTAAGGCTTTGCCATACAAGTATTTCATTGCAAAGGTAGAGGAAATGTTAAATATTGACCACCAAATAAAAGTACATGGCACGAAACTTAACACTAACTTATGCCAACAATCTTTAGCCCTGAATTCTTTAGAAATAATTAAAAAAATAATATGAGTTTGATGAATATATGAAATCTCAGCTTTTGTAGTGCCAGTTACAAACAGTGAGGTTACACAAGCTAATCTGGATGGATAACAATATCTTCTCTTCTAAGTATTTTACAGCATGAAATAAGTGCGTTTATATTAATACAGAGTTAAAAATTCTCACTGGGTGGTCTATGCTGTGTATCATATGTGAGATTTTTCTTTCCATGCATAATTATGTAGGCAAGTGTATCAGCTGGTATGTTAGCACTGAAAGAAAAACAAAGTTTCATTGTCGATTTTTATATGGTAACTTTACTGCTCCTACAGGTCATGTTAATCGCATAGATAGGATAGTTCACTACCAAGTTATATGGGCTCATACCAAGATCTTTTTGAGGTGTAAAATCCGTTTAAAATCACAAAACGCATCAAAGCCTTGAGATAATTATCTGATGGCTCTAAATTCCACATCTCTTGTGGAAATGATTCATTTCGTCCATTAGTCAGGTATAGTGCATGTACGTCAATATGATCACACAATGATGAACCACTCAACTGGTCATTCTTATAATTAGTTTGAAATACAGCAAATACAAAAAGGCATATCAAACTCCACTGAATTACAGTAATTCTTAATATTTAGCACAAAATTTTTCTTACCAGTAATCCAGCTACCACTACCATCTGTAATTCATACAAATATATTGGTATTTTAGAAATTTTCTACATAATTTCTCATTGTTCCTCCTCATAGTTAGGTTCATATTTAACAACTGGCACTCTAATCTCCGTATTTTCTACTGCAAGCTTACCTTCTTTTGAAAGAGTATCTTTTATTTCAACACCTGCATCATCGTAATCTACCGATATAAGAAGCGAATATCCTGCACTGTGACGCACACAGTAAGATCATCCCCACACATCAATTCCTTGTAATCTCTCAAACATCCTCCAAAAATTTCCACTGGCTAAAGTACTTCATTTTTCTTGCTCTTTATTTTTTCATTCTTAGGTATGTGACCCTCCACATATATTTTGTCAGCAAGAGAAGAAGTCAACCACAATAAAACTGAAGATTAAAAAACGGATGTTTCAGTCTAGATAAAATATTATTTCCTTTCTTTATGGTTTCAAACCAAATAGTTTTGCTACATATTTATCAATCAGCTTTTTATAGTATTTTCCATCATATGCAGGGTAATTAGTATCATCAGCTTGAACAATCTTCAAGCTCATGTACAATAGTTCACAATTAGAATGCATCCAGCCATCACCACATGTATGTTAATTTCTGTCTCCTTGTTAGGAATATTCAGATTATTTTTAATTTTCTCATTCATTGGAAAATAATGAAATTAATAGATTTATAGCTTGTTTATTTATTAAGAATAAAGTCATCATTTCATCTGTAATATAACTGTAACAGTAGCACCATTAAACTCAACTACATTTTCGTTTCCACCAGTTACAGTTATTACAAAATCCTTAACTTTTATCATGCAATAAATAAAGGATGACATGGTTCACAAATTATAGTTGGACCATATTCAGTATTAGGCTTGAGTGAAGCAATAATATTACTTTCACAATGAAAGTGATCAGTCGGTATTACATACATTCCACCAGTTAAATTAAAATTAATGTTAATTAATTTAAATACTGTCAGGAGCAATAGTCTTTTCATTAGCTGCAATAAATCGTAGGACACTTCCAATACCATCTTTTATTTCCATATACAAGTCAACATCGCTCTCAACAGTAATTCTACTTACACATTCATCCACTTTAATATATGTATTAGGGTTCTTTGTATGAATCAATTTTCTTAGTTTTTCAAAGTACGATCACCAACAGGGCTTACCATTATATTTCCATCATAATAGAGCTTATTCGTTGATGTGATGTTTGGAGTTAAAAATGTAGTGCTAAATTGTGAAAGTATCTCTAATAGAGGTAATTAACCTTTTTGAGCACTGGTGAATTATCACTCCATTGAAATGACCTACTCATTTTTTGTTAATTAAATGAAGATAGATTAGGATCCACAAGTAAGAATTCCAGAGGACACTTTAAATAATAAATATGGTAAGATTTTATGTAATTCCATTCAATCTGCAATAGTAGGAACAATTGGGCATGAAAAAACAATATTAAGACTGGTAACTATCTCTTACTTCCTGGTGAGTTGGCATAAAATAAACCCTGTATGCATTTACTCCAAAACCTTAGAGCAATCAAAGTACCAAGAGCTTATAAAACAGTGTAATAAGGTTGAAGAATCAATAGGTGACTCATTAGCATCATTTATTAGTGACAATGACGACATTACACCATTGGATAAATGTCAAGAAAATTCGCTTGTAGTATTTGACGGCTTTATACTGGAAAATCTAGATATTGTAAGAGAGTATTTTTCTAGAAGTAGGCATAAAGGAATTGATTTTATTTAGGTCAGTAGTATTCAAAGATGTAAAAGTAATTAGTCAGAGATAATCTCAATTTTCCAAATATTTTCATAGAAGATGTTAACACCTTACATATACTTATAATTAATTTATTGCTGCCGATTTAAAGTTTGAAGATTTTGAACAAAAGTGTAATAAATATTGGAATGAGTATTAGTTCAGGTTTTTAAAGAGACATAACAAAGATATCTAATTGTACGAAATTTCAAAATTAAATAAAAAAATTCTAAAAAGTAAACATAAACATTAAACATGAACGTGAAATGTTAACATTAAACAAGAAGATAAATGTGAATGTCGAATATGAACATAAATGTAGCATAAACATAAATGTAGCATAAACATGAACATGAATGTGAAAATACGATTGTCCCAAATGACTTAGTATACACTTTCTGTATGATGGAGAGGTCATTAAACAGGCTAAGCAAAATAGATGAAGAGTTAAAAAAGATGAAGAGTTAAAAGAAGCTTTTCAAATATGGAAGATACAACCAACAACAGAAAGGGGAATTATAAAAAAAGATGATCAACCTGCTATTGATTCAATTGAACAAGTTAAACAAGGACTTGAATGTTTTGGTGATTATGTGCTTAAAATTGTTGAAGTAAACAGAGAAAATGAAAATCAAATTACTCATTATTATCATCAGCTACAGGAATTTGGAGATGTGGCAGTATGATCAAATATTAAGCGAATCAGAAATACAGGATGTATTGAAGAAGTATGAGGAAGAGAATAAAAACAGAAAAAATGAATGATAGAATGTGATATATATATATATATATATATATATATATATATATATATATATATATATATATATATATAAATGAAAGAATGCTGAGAAAAAATTATGAAAAGGATAGTTGCTACTCAACATACAGCAGAGATGGTGAAGTATATTAACAATAATGAAGACAATGTATCTGAATTAAGACCTGTTGGTATGTTTGAGTGTGTTGGTAATTTACCAATAGAACTCAGTGGAGGTAAATTAACAAGTGTTGGAATGACTTATGAAGGTACAGCTGGATTGATGAATCTTTTAACTAAAAAATATTACTTTGGAAGGCATTAGTACAAATCTTGATTCTGGTGATTTGTCAAATTTTGAAAATATATTATTTGATTCAGAAACTCTCCATTCTAATAGAAATCATAACAAAATAAAATGAAGTGAAGGTATTAAATACAATATTCTGATAAAAGAAATTGTTCATACCTCTGTCCCAAAACCAACAACAGAGTATTCAGATGCTAGTATAGAGTTTTCAACAGATGAGAAGACGGGTGAAGGATTGATGAAAAAGTATACAAAAAAATCAGTTGAATATTTTTGGATGAATGATGTTCATAAATTAATTGATAGAGTAATAGTAAATCATGGAGAAGGATTAGATGGAACTAAAAATTACCATAAAGAAAAGGTTGGTACATCAAAAATGTTAAGTTGTAAGTTCAATGATTTTACTGTCAGTAATACTGTCTAATGAGATTTTTGAATAATTTACAACATATGTATTGTATGAGTGAAAATCACAGCAAAGTATTATTTAATTGGGTACTAAATAATTGAGCATGAGGTGATTAAGGAATCAATCATTAGATGAAGGATGTAAATACATTATATTGCATACAGAGATAGTAAAGATTTAGAGCATTGTCATGCAGCAGATAAAGAGCTTAAAGAATTACACAAAAGAGAGAATGTACAGTTCTGCTGCTCCATTTGAAGAAAAAGTGTTAATAACTGCAGTTAGAAGAATAACAAATGGACAAGGGAAATTATGTATGGGTATTGAATTTTATGTTGCTGGTTGGGGACTGTAATGTTTTAATGTGTATAAATGTGCCTTTGGTATCAACTGCAAAAAGCAATTAAAATTAAATTCAATATGGATCAATTACATAGCATTGGTGATTACCTAACTGATGCTCAAAAGAGAGCAAGAGATTTGAAGAATGGTGGATATTTCCTCATGTTTAGGCATACCTGTTGTGAAAAAGATTTTTGAATATCTACTAAAAAAGAAAGAAGGTGAAGGACTAACACAGCACGAAGATGGATTTTTACCATTGCCCTTTGCTGCATCAGGTGCAATGCATTCATTAACTGGTGGAGCTGTTGCAACTATAAGTGTAGTCTATAAACTGGAAAAAGAAGATGCCGAGATAGCAAAGCAAAAGAGGCTTAACCTAGCATTAGAAGAGAAGGGTACAAGATTAAAAAAGTTTTCAATAGATAATCAATATGTACACTAGTGCAATAAGTGATTTTGATGCAGATAAGCTCAGTAATAAATAAAAAATTAAACACTTTTGAAGTGTTTACATGATTGAAGAATTATCTATTCATCTTAGAGAACATGGATGTGGAACTGTTAATTTAGATAGTTCAAATCATATGGAAAACACTGGATTTGTTACTACAAAACAAATAATATGCAAATTGTATCTGATTCATTTGGTGGTACCCCACCACAACAACTAGTTTACTATTTAGGTCGAAATGAACAATGTGGAGAGAACACAGTACCATGGTGAACTCATGCATGGTCATTTGTATATTTTTATGCTAAAGCTACTGTCAGATAGTTACAAATTCAATGATACTTTGACTGTAATAAATCTACAGTTACTAGGGAAAATAAAAAAGAAGGGATTTATATCCAAAGATTTAGAAAAAATTAAGGGTTATATGGATTTTAATAGTAAGAGATTACTAGATGTAAATGACCCAACTGATGAAAAAGATGAGTTAACAAAAGATATTCAGAAAGTTAATTAAATAAACTTGTTAAAAAGCTGAATAACGAAGTTTGCTAGTACAATTCAATAACTATGTCACCATGTAACAATTTCATAAACAAAATATAATGATGTGATTATAATGAAAAGTTAATTAATATGAATACAACACTTAATTATGCTTTGGACAGGTTTAATGGACTAGAAAGTAAGGTATATGATAAAAAATAACTGAATTATCGTTTGTGAGTGGAAATGAACAAAAACTGCATCATTTAGAATATGATTTTAGGCTTAAAGAATCATTGCTCAAATTCTTGTTGAGTGTTCAGGTGGATCAAACTGTCACATGCACACAATATTTCCACAGTTCAGCTGGTCACCACCATCAGTTGAGAAAAGCTAAGCTGCTCCGCCGATAACTGATTCAAACTGTGAACTGTGGAATCTATTGCTATTGGTAAAAATATAAACAGAGATTTAACATTTAATTATTTTACTATTACATTAAGTTTAGCTGATAATCTATATGAAATAAATAATAATAGCCAATCAATAACAGTAAATAAATCAAACTTTGTAACTACAAGATTAAAAGATAAGTTACAACTATATCAGTAGATTTAAAATTAATTGTATTTTGTGAAATGATTACATCATCTAATGACAAATTAAGAGTAAAGGAAGAATTTAGACATCTTTAACCCATATAAATGAAGTTTATACATGGTGCTGTAAGTACAAAAAATATACAGACACATCATCCACATTAACAAGAACCAAAATTGATCGAAATAAGGTTGAACATACTTGTACAGTATGTGAAAATAAAAAAGAGTAAATTTGTAAAAGAAAGAATTAGGTTCTATTAGCAAAGACGATATTATAAATTAATTTCATAAACCTAATAGAAGAAGAAACAACAGAATAAAAATTGTAACATTGGGAATTGACGATTGATGGCAAGCAGATTTAATTCAGATGGATCAGATCAGCTAAAAGGGATATAAAAAATTAATGAAGTTTGCAAATATACACCGAAGCTCCAAAAACCCGGTGTAGGTGTGTGTATTCAAATACAGAAATATGTAAACAAGGAAAATACGGCGCTGTGGTCAGCAGTGCCTATATAAGACAGATAGTGTCTGGTTCAGTTGTTAGGTTGGTTACTGCTGCTACAATGCCAGGTTATTAAGATCTAAATGAGTTTGAACATGGTGTTATAGTTGGCGCACAAGCAATGGGACACAGCATCTCTGAGGAAGCGATGAAGTGAGGATTTTCCAGAACCATTTCACGAGCATATTGTGAATATCAGGAATCTGGGAGAACATCAAATTCCGACATCGCTGCAGCCGGAAAAAATATCCTGCAAAAACGGTACCAACGAAGAGAATCGTTTAGTGTGACAGAAGTGCAAGCTTCCGAAAATTGCTGCAGATTTCAATATTGGGCCATTAACAAGTGTCAGCATGCAAACCATTCAACGAAATATCATTGATATGGGCTTTCAGAGCCGAAAGCCCACTCATGTACCCTTGATACTGCACAACAGAAAGCTTTACACCTCGCCTGTCCCCATCAACACCGACTTTGGACTGTTGATGACTGTAAACATGCCTGGTTAGACGAGTCTCGTTTCAAATTGCATCAAGCAGATGGGTGTATACGGGTGTTTAGACAACCTCATGAATCCATGGACCCTGCAAGTCATCAGGATACTGTTCGAGCTTGGGAGGGTCTATAATGGTGTGGAGAATGTGCAGTTGGAGTGATATGGAACCCCTGATATGTCTAGATACGACTCTGACAGCTGACATGTATGCAAGCATTCTGTCCGATCACTTGCATCCATTCATGTCCATTGTGCATTACGACGGACTTGAGCAGTTCCAGTAGGACAATGCAACATCCCATAGGTCCATAATTGCTACAGAGTGGCTCCAGGAATACTCTTTTGAGTTTAAATGCTTCCACTGGACATCAGACTCCCGAGACATGAACATTATTGAGCAAATCTGGAATGCCCTGCAACAAGCTGTTCAGAAGAGATCTCCACCCCCTCGTACTCTTAGGGATTTATGAACAGACCTGCATGATTCATGGTGCCAGTTCCCTCCAACACTAATTCAGATATTACTTGACTCCATTCCGAGTCGTGTTGTGGCACTTCTGCATGCTTGAAGGGCCCCACACAATATTAGACAGCTGTACGAGTTTCTTTGGTTGTTCTGTGTATATTAACGGTTATAGGTGAATACTCTAAATGTGCATGAGCATTACCAGTAAACGATAAATCAAGCTATAATGGAGTAAATGCATTTTTGTTTAATTAGGAGACCATCAACAGAATAATCTTCTAACAGATAGTGCAAAGGAATTTTATAATAAACATCTTATCAATCTAATGAAAATATTTAATATGTATCTCTATTACACATTTACTGAGATCAATGCATCTGTTGTCAAAATATTTAATAAAATGTTGAAATAAAAGATGTGGAACAAATTTATTATTCAAAGCAACAATAGATGTGTTTGACGTGTTACCAAAGCTACTAAGTAAAATAACCTCAAGCATAGTACATTACAAATAAAATCAGCGGATGTTAGTGAACAAAATTATAAAACTAATGCAGTAGTAATATCTCCAGTGGAAGCTACATATACTGTTGGTGCCAAAGTCAGAATTAGCATATTAAAAGGAATATTAGAAAAAAGATGCACTGCCAATTTGTCTACAGAATTATCTGAAACTGAAGATGCCATATGTTCAGATCGAACTACGAGTACATACAAATTGAAAGACGTGAAACAAAATTTCTGTGTGCCTGAGCTACAGAAAAGACGGCATCCAGATGTGTATCTTATTAATAAACAGTTAAGAAACAAAGCTGATATATTGTAGCAATACCAGACAAGGAAAGTTGCTACACACCATATAGCGGAGATAATGAGTCGTGATAGGCACAATAAAAAGATTCACACAATTAAAGCTTTCGGCCATTAAGGCCTTTGTCAGCAGTAGACACACATACACACACACACACACACACTCACATAAACGAAACTTGCACACACGTCTGCAGTCTCACAGAGCTGAGACCACATGGTGAACAGCAGCACCAGTACATGGTGGGAGTGGCGAATGGGTGGGGGTAGAAGGAGGCTGGGCGGGGAGGGGGAGGGATAGTATGGTGGGAGTGGCAGACGGTCAAGTGTTGCAGTTAAGATGGGGGCAAGAGAGAAGTTGCAGAGGGGGCGAGGGGGTAAGTAGCAGAAAGGAGAGAAATAAAAGAAATTAAAAAAAACTGGGCGTGAAGGTGAAATGACGGCTGTGTAGTGCTGGAATTGGAACCCAGAGGGAGCTGGATGGGTGAGGACAGTGACTAACAAAGGTTGAGGCCAGGAGGGTTATGGGAACGTAGGATGTATTGCAAGGAAAGTTCCCACCTGTGCAATTAAGAAAAGCTGGTGTTGGTGGGAAGGATCCATATGGCACAGGCTGTGAAGCAGTCATTAAGATGAGGGATATCATGTTTGGCAGCATGTTCAGCAACAGGGTGGTCCACTTGTTTCTTGGACACAGTTTGTCGGTGGCCATTCATGTGGACAGACAGCTTGTTGGTTGTCATGCCTACATAGAATGCAGCACAGAGGTTGCAGCTTAGCTTGTAAATCACATGACTGGTTTCACAGGTAGCCCTGCCTTTGATGGGATAGGTGATGTTAGTGACTGGACTGGAGTAGATGGTGGTAGGAGGATGTATGGGACAGGTCTTGCATCTCCAGGTCTATTACGGGGATATGAGCCATGAGGTAAGGGATTGGTAGCAGGGGTTGTCTAAGGATGGACGAGTATATTGTGTAGGTTTGGTGGACAGCGGAATACCACGGTAGGAGGGGTGGGAAGGATAGTGAGCAGGACATTTCTCATTTCATGGCACGACGAGAGGTAATCGAAACCCTGGCAGAGAATGTAGTTCAGTTGCTCCAGTCCCAGATGGTGCTGAGTTACAAGGGGAATGCTCTTCTTTGGCGAGACTGTAGGGCTTTGGGAGGTGGTGGGAAACTAGAAAGATAAGGCATGGGAGATTTGTTTTTGTACTAGGATGGGCGGATAAATACAGTCAGTGAAGGCTTCAGTGAGACCCTCGGTATATTTTGATAGGGACTGCATGTCCTGCAGATGCGACGACCACAGGTGGCTAGGCTGTACGGAAGGGAGATCTTGGTATGGAATGGGTGGCAGCTGTCGAAGCAGGGGTATTACTGGTGGTTAGTAGATACTGATGTAGCCACCTCTGAGGTGAAGGTCAACATCTAGGATGGTGGCTTGTTGGGTTGAGTTGGACCATGTGAAGCAAATGGGTGAGAGGTTGTTGAGGTTCTGGAGGAATGTGAATAAGGTGTCCTCACCTTCAATTCAGATAGCAAAGATGTCATCAACGAATTTGAACCAGGTGAGGGGTTTAGGATTCTGGGATTTTAGGAAGGTTTCCTCTAGGTGGCCAATGAATAGGTTAGCATAGGATGGTGCCATGTGGGTGCCCATAGCCATATTGCAGTTTTGTTTGTAGGTAATGCCTTCAAAGGAGAAGTAATTGTGTGTGAGGATATAGCTGATCATGGAGACTAGGAAGGAGGTTGTTGGTTTGGAATCCTTAGGGCATCTGGAAAGGTAGTGTTCGACAGCTACTGCTGTCTGCCTTACTAGGCATGGGCATTAGGAATGTTAGTGTACAGGGAGGTGGCATCAACAGAGATGAGCAGTGTACTGTGTGGTCAAGGGACAGGAACTGTGGAGAGTCAGTTGAGGAAATGGTTGGTATCTTTTATATAGGAGGATAGGTTCCGGGTAATAGGTTGAAGGTGTTGGTCTATGAGAGCAGAGATTCTCTCAGTGGGGGCACAGTAACCGGCCCCAATGGGGCGTCCTGGGTGGTTGGGTTTATGAACTTTAGGAAGCATGTAGAAAGTGGGAGTGTGGGGAGTGGTAGGGGTAAGTAGAGAGATGGACTCTAGGGAGAGGTTTTGGGATGGGCCTAAGGATTTGAGTAGTGACTAGAGATCCTGCTGGATTACTGGAATGGGATCACTGTGGCATGGTTCGTAGGTGGAAGTATCTGATAGCTGATGCAGTCCTTCTGCCATGTAATCCTCGTGGTTCAAAACAACGGTGGTGGAGCCTTTGTCAGCAGGTAGGATTATAAGGACGTGATCAGTTTTTAGATGGTGGACTGCGGTTCTTTCTGCGGATGTAAGGTTAGTTTGCATGTTGAGGGATTTGGGGAATGATTTTGAGGCAAGGTTCGAGGTTAAGAAATTTTGGAAAGTTAACAGTGGGTGGTTTGGAGGTAGTAGGGGTGGATCACGGTTAGATGGAGGAGTGAACTGAGTTCGGCAAGGTTTGGTATTGGTCTTTGGTTAAGTTTGACTACTCGGGTTGGTAGCAAATAAGTGTTTCCACTGTAGGGACCAGGAGAAGGAGAGAGGGTCTTTAATTAGTTATGCATTGTTGAATTTGGGAGTGGGGCAAAAGGTGAGGCCTTTGGAAAGGACTGATATTTCTGTGGGACTAAGGCTTCTGGAGAAAAGGTTTATAACTGTGTTGCAGGTCTGTTTAGGTTCTGGGTTCTGTGTGGTGGTGGGACGGATTTTTGAAGGATGGGGTAAATGTAGAAGGTCTGTGAAACAGGGTTTGTCAGCTATGAGGGGGTGTGGGGGAGGTTTGGAGGTGGTTGTAGACATGGTGGACAGTGGTACTCCGAGGTGGGAGTAGGAAGTGAGTAGGATGGAAAGCTTTTTGAGGTGGCATTGTGCATGTTGCTCAAGTTCCTGTAGGGCAAGAGTTTCAATGCGTGTAATCCTACCTGCTGACAAAGGCTCCACCACCGTTGTTTTGAACTGCAAGGATTATGTGGCAGAAGGACTCCATCAGTTGTCAGATACTTCCACCTACAAACCATGCCACAGTGATCCCATTCCAGTAATCCAGCAGGATTTCTAGTCACTATTCAAATCCTTAGGTCCATCCCAGAACCTCTCCCCAGAGTCCATCTCTCTACTTACCCCTACCATTCCCCACACTCCCACCTTCAACATGCTTCCTAAAGTTCATAAACCCAACTACCCAGGACGCCCCATTGGGGCCGGTTACTGTGCCCCCACTGAGAGAATCTCTGCTCTCGTAGACCAACACCTTCAACCTATTACCCGGAACCTATCCTCCTATATAACAGATACCAACCATTTCCTCAACTGACTCTCCACAGTTCCTGTCCCTTTACCATACGGTGCCCTGCTCATCACTATTGATGCAACCTCCCTGTACACTAACATTCCTAATGCCAATGGTCTTACTGCTGTCGAACACCACCTTTCCAGAAGCCCTATGGATTCCAAACCAACAACCTCCTTCCTAGTCTCCATGATCAGCTATATCCTCACACACAATTACTTCTCCTTTGAAGGCATTACCTACAAACAAATTTGCAGTACAGCTATGGGCACCCGCATGGCACCATCCTGTGCTAACCTATTCACGGACCATCTAGAGTAATACTTCCTAAAAACCCAGAATCCTAAACCCCTCACCTGGTTCAAATTCGTTGATGACATCTTTGCTATCTGGATTTAAGGTGAGGACACCTTATTCACATTCCTCCAGAACCTCAACAACTTCTACCCCATTCGCTTCACCTGGTCCAGCTCAACCCAAAAAGCCACCTTCCAAGATGTTGACCTTCATCTCAGAGATGGCTACATCAGTACCTCTGTCCATATCAAACCAACTAACCACCAGCAATACCTCCACTTTGACAGCTGCCACCCATTCCATACCAAAAACTCCCTTTCGTACAGCCTAGCCACCTGTGGTCATCGCATCAGCAGTGTCAAGCAGTCCCTCTCAAAATATACCGAGGGTCTCACTGAATCCTTCACTGACCGTAATTATACTCCCATCCTTGTACAAAAACAAATCTCCCATGCCTTATCTTTCCAGTCTCCCACCACCGCCCAAAGTCCCACAGTCCGGCCATAGAGGAGCATTCCCCTCGTAAACTCAGTACCATCTGGGACTCGAGCAACTGAACAACATTCTCCGGCAGGGTTTCGATTACCTCTCGTTGCGCCCTGAAATGAGAAATGTCCTGTCCACTATTTTCCCACCCCTCGTAACGTGGTATTCCGCCATAGACCGAACCTACACAATATAATCGTCCATCCTTACACAACCCCTGCTCCCAGTCCCTTACCTCATGGCTCGTATCCCCGTAATAGACCTAGAGATGCAAGACCTGTCTCATACATCCTCCTACCACCACCTACTCCAGTCCAGTCACTAACATCACCTATCCCATCAAAGGGAGGGCTACCTGTGAAACCAGTCATGTGATTTACAAGCTAAGCTGCAAACACTGTGCTGCATTCTATGTAGGCATGACAACCAACATGCTGTCTGTCCACATGAATGGCCACTAACAAACTGTGGCCAATAAACAAGTGGACCACCCTGTTGCTGAACATGCTGCCAAACATGATACCCCACATGTCAATGACTGCTTCACAGCCTGTGCTATATGGATCCTTCCCACCAACACCAGCTTTTTTGAATTGTGCATGTGGGAACTTTCCTTGCAATACATCCTGCGTTCCCGTAACCCTCCTGGCCTCAACCTTTGTTAGTCACTGTCCTCACCCATCCAGCTCCCTCCTGTTCCCATTCCAGCACTACACAGCCGTCATTTCACCACCACACCCTGTCTTTTAATTTATTTTTATTTCTCTCCTTTCCGCTACTTACCCCCTCCCCCCTCCGCACATTCTCTCCTACTCCCTGTCTAAACTACAACACTTGACTGTCCGCCACTCCCATCATACTATCCCTCCCCCTCCCCATCCCAGCCTCCTCCTTACCACCACCCAGTCGCCACTCCCATCATGCAGTGGTGCTGCTGCTCACAGTGTGGTTTCAGCTCTCTGAGACTGCAGATGTGTGTGCAAGTTGCATTTGCGTGAGTGTGTGTGCATGTGTGTCTACTGCTGACAAAGGCCTTAATGGCCGAAAGCTTTAATTGTGTGAACTTTTTTGCTGTGCCTATCGCGACTCAGCATCTCTGCTATATTGTGAGTAGCAACTTTCCTTCTCTGGTATTGTTACATTTCATCCTGGGTTGTCCATTGTTTGATTAAAGCTGATAAATTATTTGACATGTGATTAGGATTCGATAATTCACTTAATAGTTGGGTTAGTAAGGATAATGCTATTTTATAATAGATTTAGTAGTAAATACAGATTGTGAATGAATATTTTGAAGGTTTCTGTTGTATATAGCCTTCTAAATTTAGGACAGAGTTTTTAATGTATGTACTTAACTGCATCCCCAAGTGTTTCTTTAGTTACATTACATATATATCTCTTTTATTTATTTTATAACCTTTGTCATATAAGTGTTGTTGAATATCTCTTTTTATCATTTTATCTTTGTGAGGCTGTATTGTGCATCACAACTTTAATTGTTTTATCTCTTCTTCAGTAAGTGTTATCAATAGTGATATCATTTACTTGCACTGGAATCTTTTGAGATATATAATTACATCTATGTACCCTGCAAACCAGCGTGTGTTGCATGGAAGAAAGCAACCTGTACCTCTACTGGTTATTTTGTTTCCTGTTCCAGTCGCAAATAGAGCAAGAAAACAGTATGAATTTTTTTTTCTGGACCAGAATAGTGACATCCTTGTGACATTTAGTAAAGTCTTAGCCAAACATGTAAAAAATGCTATTTTGTCCTTAAAAAACAAAAACGGTGCAGGATGGGATCAAATACCCACCAAAGTAATTAAATTTGTATATGATAAAATAGCACACCCTCTGTCCTTAATAACTGACCAGTCATTTGAGCAAGTCAACTTCCCTGACGTGCTTAAGTATGCAGAGGTAAAACCACTACACAAAAATGGATCAAAAGAGGATATGGGAAATTACCGCCCATCTCTATCCTTCCGGTGCTATCCTAAGTATTTGAAAAAATAGCTGCTGTCCAGATACCAAATTTTATTGTGAAACATGGTGTTATTCTTAAAAACCAAGATGGGTTCATTGTGATGATATAGTCCTATGTCAACATCTGTATCTATGGCTCTTATATTTGTGAAGAAATTATCTCTGATGCTTTCCGAAGAGTTTGTTAGTCTTGTAGGGATAGTTATTTGCATATCGAATGTAGTATGTGGCTAGCTGTTCATCTCTGCATAAATTATAATAGATGAGACTGACTGGCCATAAACTGTAGGCTATTCAACAACAAAGTGCAATTAACGTATTTGGACCGAAAATCTGATATGGACCAAATCGTCTCAATAGTCTCCTTTAGACAACCGCTGTTCAGCCGGCTACCGTTGCACATTTGCAGAGGCAAATACGGCTATGCCTCCTTTGGTGCGCTGGCTGAGGATTATTCCGTCCAGGCCCAATTCGGACATGGAAAACGTGTGGTGAAATAATAGACAGTCACTGTGACAATCAGAACTGATGAAGTGGCTGTCGCACAGTGTGAAACATATTCGTTTGGTATATAAATTAACTGATATTGTGTGTGTATAGTGCACAGAAAAGTGTTAAGAACGCTGGAAACTGTAATTGTTTCGAATGAGGGGCAGAGGTACATGGTATTACGAGACGAAAGTTTCACCAATGAGAAAAGCAATAAAGCGTGGCGTCGCCGATTAACGTACAACTGACGTCGCAGCTCGAAGCGTGACAGCCAAAATGACGTCGCAGCTCGAAGCGTGACAGCCAAACGACGCAAGACGGAGCAGATGTAAACAACACGATGTCACAGAACCAACACGGAAATTACGAGCCGAAGCAGCGAGCAGACGACGCAACGGCCGCCTCAACTGGTGCGGACATTGATTGAGGTAATTTGATATTGTAATTATTCGTAAAAATGAACAACATGAAACAAGACAGCGTGTTTAGGACTGTAGAGTACAAGAAGTGTTAGTATATGAGTGTTTTAAGTCCGAAATGTTAATCAAAGAACTGAATTTGGATATGGATTAAATGAAAAGTAGCGTTAGCAGTCTAATCAAAAGTAGACACGAGTAGTAGTGACATTAAAAAGGAATTTAAAAAGGAAATTAGTGTAATTAATGCGAATCTTACAAAATTCATAGACGAAAAAGAAGCTCTAGAAAATTTTGATTTGAAGTTAGAATCTTTTGGTAATGACAGGTTGTCAAGTGAAAATGTAATTGATAACAAATGTAATAACTGAGTGGAAGTTGTTGAGTTTTCTGAGGCAGACTTAACTGGTGTAGTGTCAACTTGCTCTGTTGATGGTAGTAATGAAGTGATTTCCTATACCGAGCGGATAAATACTATTGCTATAGAGAAGGAGATAATTACAGAGGAGACTAGTGTAAATATTGATGCGTCTGATTTTGGTGAGGCAGAATGTGCACCAGTGATAAAAAGGCTTGACGTAGTGGATATGAGGATCGATGAAATTGTTGATGTGAAGAAGGGAGTGTGTGCACGAAGTGAATCAAAATGTTAACGAAGGTAATGATATTGTTGACAACGAATGCAAAGCTCCGATAATTAGTAACAATCAAATGTCAACGTAGATGATGTTGCTAGTCAGTTATTGCTGCATGTTCTATGGGTCATATTGAACGATAGATCGTAATTATGTGGAGCGAGTTATTTTACATTCACGTCGCAAATTCATTTGTACATACTACGTTCTAATTTTTAATGTTTTTGTTAAAGAAAGAAAAATAAATATGAATGTGAGTTAGTAATTCCTGCCCACCTTTTACACATGACAGCAACAGGAATTCTTCTATGGAGTAGGAGGGGATGTCAAGGAGAACGTTTCGTAATTTGTTTTTAAATTGCACTTAACTGTCTGTCAGACGTTTCATATCACTGGGTAAGTGATCAAAATTTTTGTTGCGGCATTAAAAGACAACCTTAATGTGAAGCAACGAATATAATTTTTCCTTCTGATACTGTAATAATGTTCATCATTGTACCTTATGAACTGTGGTGGATTATTTACAACAAACTCCGAAAACAGATGTCTACGAGATGATCGTTGGTGAGCACCAGTTACCCCAGGACATCATTCTATAGGATATTATTGAATGAAAGTATGCAAAATATGTCAAGTTATTGATTTGTCTCTCCCCAAGATTTGCAGTGATTCTAAGCGTAAATGTGGTTGAGCTACATTATTGTAGGAGCTCCAAAAATGGTGTTTTTTTTTTTTTTTTTTTTTTTTTTTTTTTTGCAATTTAAATTCTTATCAATATGGACCTCTAAGAAGTTCCCACCCTGTTGATTATTTCCTCGCCATGTGTTACACTTGTCATTGGTGTAGTTCCCCTAGATATATGAATATGTTGTTCTTTTTCAAATTGAGGGTGAGACCATTTGCAGAAAAACCAGTCAGTGATACTTTAACTACTTGATTTTCTATTCCTTGTGTTTCTGTGCGTATGGTTGGATTGATTACAGTACTAGTGTCATCTACAAAAAGAACTAATTCTGCCTGTTGTGTATTAGACAGAAGATATGAGGAACAATAGTGGACCTAAGACTGGACCTTGGGGAACCCCATATGTCATTTCTGCCAAGTCAGAATTATGTCCCTGGGGAGGTATCAAGAATGATGTCCTACAGGGTTCAATCTTGGGTTCCTTATTGTTCTTAATATACATTAATGACTTGCACTCTATATCCATGAAGATGCAAATCTAATTCTTCTTTGCCGATGATACAAGTACAGTAATCACACCCAACAAACAAGAATTAGCTGAGGAAATTGTAAATAATGTCTTTCAGAAAATTATTAAGTAATTCTCTACTAATGGACTCTCATTAAATTTTGAAAAAAATAGTATATACAATTAAGTAGGGTAAATGGCATAACACCACTGATAAATATAGACTTTGAACAGACATCTGTCGCTAAGGCAGAATATTCAAAATTTCTGGGTGTGTGTATCAATGAGAAATTGAACTGGAAGAAACACATTGATGATCTCCTGAAACAGTCAGGTTAAGTTACTTATGCCATTAGTGTTCTTGCAAAATTTGGTGATGAGCATGTCAGTAATGTAGTGTACCATGCCTGTTTTCATTCACTGCTGTCATATTCTGGCATTATATTTTGGGATAATGAATCACTAAGGAAAAAAGTATTTATTGCACAAAAGCATGTAACCAGAATAATAGCCAGAGCCCACCCAAGATCATGCTGTAGGCATTTATTAAAAGAACTTGGGATATTAAAAATTTGCATTTAGAATGGTTCTCATTGCATGTGTATTGAAAATTAACTCCTGATTCTTATTATTACAAAATACCTCCTGTGCACGTTCACTAAAAATTGATATTTGCACAGGAGCAATGAAATTTACCTTTTGAACACTTTTATTGAAAATTACATTTTTGAAATTCGCACAGAAAATAACTTTTTCATTCTCTTACCAAATACTACTATTTGTAAACTATTCACTTCTTTATCCACATAAGATGTCGAAGTTGAGTGACTGTAGGAAGATACAAGACAACAGACAAAATTTCTAGTTGGTTTGATGAATGACAGCTAGCCCTAAATGTGGAAAAATGTAAGTTAATCCATATGGGTATCAAGAACAAACCTGCAATGTATGGATACAGTATTAGTAGTGTCCTTCTTGACACAATGAAGGTGCTTAAATATTTGGGCATAACAGTGCAAAGCAATATGAAATGGAACAAATATGTGACAACTGTTGCATCGAAGGCAAATGGCCAATTTAGGTTTATTGGGAGAATTTCAGGAGATTGTGGTCAGCCTCTAAAGGAGGTCGCATATAGGAGACTGATGTGACCTGTTCTTGAGTACTACTTGAGTGTTTGGTACCCATACCAGGTCAGACTGAAGGAAGACATTGAAGCAATTCAGAGGTGGGCTGCTAGATCTGTTACCAGTAGTTTAGACAACACGTAAGTGTTATGGAGATGCTTCAGGAACTCAAATGGGAACCCCTCGAGGAAAGGAACATTCTTTTTGAAGAACAATACTGAAAAAATTTAGGGAACTGACATTTGAAGCAAACACTTCTACTGCCGCCAACATAGGATTATGCAGAGGGATTGTGAAGATAAGATACGAGAAAGTAGGGCTCATATGGAAGCATAGACACAGACGTTTTTCTCCTCACTCTTTGCAAGTGGAACAGGGGAGGGAATGAGTAGCACCGGTACAGGGTACCCTCTGCCACATACAGTACAGTGGCTTGCGGAGTATGTATGTAGACGTAGATTTTTTTCTAATACTCGGGATATGTTCGTCACTGATAACTTAAAAACAGCTTTCTTTAATTTAATGACGCTTCTCATCTCAATTACTCCATACTTCAGCACGACCAAAAGAAGCCATTCAAACAATATAGTCCAGGGACATAAATTAACAGTACATCAATGTCCTGATGATTTTTTCAGACTATCTGTACTCCAGTTAAATATGAATTAAACCATCTTTGCAATGTACCAGACGTACCACAATACTCAGACTCATCTAGAAGAATTTCATAATTCACACAGTCAAAAGCATTTGAGAAATGACAGGTATCCCAATGGGCGATGTTTAGTTATTCAGAGCATTTAATATTTGATCAGTGATAGCTTTTCTGTTGAAAAACCTTTCCGAAAACCAAATTGACATTTTGTTAGTTCTTCATTTTTGCAAATATGTGAAGCTACTCTTGAATACATTACTTTTTCTAGAATTTTTGATCAAGTTGTCAGAGACAAGATTGGGTGGCAGTTGTTACCATCAGATACATTTTCTGTTGGAAAACCTTTCTGAAAACCAAATTGACATTTTGTTAGTTCTTCATTTTTGCAAATATGTGAAGCTACTCTTGAATACATTACTTTTTCTAGAATTTTGGATCAAGTTGTCAGAGACAAGATTGGGTGGCAGTTGTTACCATCAGATACATCCCTCTTTTTGTGCAGTAGCTTAACAACGGAATATTTCAGTCTATATGGAAAACTGCCTTGTTTCAGTTAGCTCCCACATATGTGGCTGAGAATCCTACGTATCTGTTGGGAGAAATACGGAAGCGTCAGATTCCACCATCAGCTTTGACCCATGACGCCACAAATATGGCGGAAACGACCATCCATTACGACTCCAATATGGCTCCTATGACACCATTACGTAAACATGACAACAAACACGAAAATACATCCAAAAACCAAGACACACACCTTCCACAAAAAACCTAATCAAACTAACGGGACAAGCGTGGGAAATTGGGGGTTTATGGATGGCAA
The DNA here is from genome assembly GCF_023898315.1 of Schistocerca nitens. Taxonomy (NCBI): domain Eukaryota; kingdom Metazoa; phylum Arthropoda; class Insecta; order Orthoptera; family Acrididae; genus Schistocerca; species Schistocerca nitens. The sequence goes on from NC_064615.1 coordinate 263,754,919, forward strand.
CAAACTAAATATAAACACACGCCACTGCACCTAACGACAAAAAACACTAAAAAACAGGACACTACAACCTTCTCAAATCTACACACAAAACCCACTGGAATTGATCACTCCCCTTGACCTATATAAGTCAACAGAAACAACCGATACCACACTATAAATCTCAAAAATTTCACCACCACCACACTTAATCCTACTGTAAAAACACCTAGAAAATCAAAATTGGAATCAAACACTTTGGTTGACTCCTGTTGGGAAACAGATTTTAGTACTCTGTTGGAAATGCCATCAATTCCATGTGAGCTTTTACTTTTGAGTGGATTTGTTATTTTCCAAATTTTAGTAGGAGAAATGGACTGAATTTCAGTGTAATAAAACTGCATAGGTATTGCCTCTTCCATATACAGCCGTGTATTTTCTGATGAACAGCTGGATCCTATTTTCTCTACGACACTTGTAAAAAGATTATTAAAAATATTTTGTAGTTGTGAATTTTTGTTAACAAACTTTTCATAAAGTTTGATAGAATATAGTCTTCCTGTGCTCTTGGTTTCCCTGTTTCCCTTTTAACAACAACCCAAACTGTTTTAATTTTATTATCAGGTATGCTAATCTCAGACATAATGCACATAGTTCTCGACTTTGTAATAACTTTTCTTAATACATTGCAATAGTTTTAATAATGTTTCACTGTTTCTGGATCACTACTTCTTCTAGCTGTAAGATAGATTTCCTGTTCTGTTTACAAGATATTTTTATCTCTTTAGTAAGCCATGGCTTTTTAGATGGTTTCTTACAGTTATGTTTCACTGATTTCATAGGAAACCTGTTGTCAAATATAGTCACAAAGGTACTATGAAATCGATTACATTTTAAATTTACATCAGGTGTCCTGAATACCTCATCCAAGTCTAACTGTTGCAAGATTTCCCTAAAATTTGCAATTTTTACATCATTAATTGAACACACTATTTTGGAGGACTGTTTTTCGTTACTGTATGGTGCTTTGTCACACATTGTAATTAACTGTGCCTCATGATCAGACAGACCACTCTTAACAGGAAAAGTTTTTGATGAAATTTCTCTCTGTACTATTAGTTTGTAAAGATTAGCGATTATAAGTAAAATTGATGAGTTGTATTTGTTCTAGTGTTAGTAGTGATGATGTTTCATCATTAAAAAATTAAACCAAAAGAAAACATGAATGAAAAATTAAGTTTGTCAGGATATGTGAAAAAGATAAAAGTATCGGAAAATCACATTTAAGAGCTAAAGTAATCAATTCAATTCAGTTCAATTTAATCAGCTAACTTGTGAGTCAGCAGAAGCAATGAAAGAGAGAATATCTTGAATATATGGTTTAATACTATTTGTGGTACTACATTAAAGTTTTACAGTGAAACTATTTACAGAGAGGTACATCTGAGTGAAAATGTGGCATGCTATGGCCTGATAGTTTTTCAAGCATTAGTACAGTGAAATAAAGCTAAGATACAGTTGCCTATAGTAATGTGTGTAGAATGAAAAAGCAACGTTTGTATATGTATAGCCCTTCTGGCCTCAGTTCAGAGTAGTATTATGGAATTCAGGGAAGTAAACATTTTAGCAGTTGATATTTTGTCTGTTGTGTTATGGTAGTAAAGTTTGCATATAATACTAGGTTTGATGCTGTGGAGTGTAGTTCTGTAGTTTCATCTTTTCTATTTAAGGAGCAGATCAGGTGTTTATTTCTTAGATAATGGAGTAATAATGAAGGTATAATGATGCATTGACAAAGTAATGGGGTAATGATCAGAACTAATGAGAAATGTGTCAGATAGGGTATAAATGCTTAGGGAGCCTGTCTTTGCAGTATGGTAATTTTTGAGAATGCACTCATTTAGACAACAACATAAAAACGGAAGGATTGATGAATGAGTAGTGACTGATTGATTATTTTAATGGCCCATTTCATCATTTTTGTATATAGTTACAAATTGATATTGGACAATCAATTTTTGTGAGGTAATGAGATGAAACTATGTGAATTTATGTGATTATTGTGAGTTATATATCTACAACAACACGAATAAGTTTCCATATGTAAAGCTGTAAGCGGATAAGTACATACAGGTTAATGTCGTCATGCTGTTCTCAAGAACTTGTATCAGTTTTCTAGTAAATGAACAAGAGGATTTTTACATAATTGTGTGATCATAGCTTACAATTTTTTAAGGGAAACAAATTTACATTAAATCATGATACTTTTCTTGTGAATTGGTAACAATTACTTTTAATAATTAAAGAACAGAGTAATATTTACAGTTTTTGTCACATCTCCATGACTATAGTCTACAGCTTTTGCATTTGTACAAATGGCACATGTTTAAAGATTGGAAAATATTTACAATGTATATGATGTGCACCAACACTGACTTTGATACTGAAGTATTCTACATCGACTCCATTGATGAATTTCTCAGTTGAACCAACTGACGTCCCCCCCCCCCTCTCCCCCCCTGTGTGTGTGTGTGTGTGTGTGTGTGTGTGTGTGTGTAACTTCTGCACCATTTCAGTGCAGTAATGTATTCATTGTAAATAAGTATTGTAGTAGTTCTGTTGTATGTTTAGTACCTTATAAATAAAAAAATAAAAAAACATTTTTTTTTAATTTTAAATTCAGTGTATTAATGTGATCTTAGTAAATGAGTGTCTGTAAAGTAATTCTTTCATGTAGTGTTCATTAAAGAAAATGACAATCATTCCACTTGGGACCTGTGGAAGGTACATTAGCTTATTTGTTTCAGCTGTAAATATTTCTCTTATATTATTGTTTTTGTGACATGTTCTACATCCTGGAGGACCTTCTCACTACGGATCAGTTGGAATGAAAGTAAATCTAATCTAATCCAAATTTTAGAAAGCAACTAGCTTCACTAGATTCTATATAGTTTAAGATTGTATATATCCAACAACACTATAATACAGTTTATTTAAAAGATGCATTTTTAGAGCCATTTTAAAAATCCTTAAATTTTTTTCATGTCTTAATGTGGGGTTGTAACTTGTAAAGTTTTTCCCCTGGTAGTAGGGACCCATCTTGTCTAAATTTTGTTTTTGCATATTCACTATGCAGTTCCATTTTCTGTCTTGTATTGTACTTATTAACTGTTTCATTTTTTTGTACTAGTTGGTCTTCAGTGTCTGTTATTTTCTTAAAGAAACGTGTAACTTCCAAAATATATAAACAAGGTAATAGAAGAATTTGTAGGTTCTTAAATAGTGTCCTGCATGAGCTTCTGGTAATTGCATGTCCTATGCTACCCTTATAATTCTATTTTGGACAATAAAGCAACTTCTGCTGGCAGGTAAGTTGTCCCGAAAAATGATTCCGTATCTCAACAGTGATTCCAACTGTGTGTAATATATATTTCTTATCATTTGTTGTGTGATGCAGCCAGTAAGAATTTTTATGCAACAGCAGGTGGTACTTAATTTCTTATTGATGAAACTTATATGAAGGGCTTATTTCATAGATATGTTTGCCCCACTTTAAGTTTTCTTACTTATATTCCAAGAAGTTTAGTGCTGTTTACAGTTTCTAAATGTTTGCCAAATAACATTATGACAGGGCTTGAGGGGTGTATCCTTTGTGTTGTATCTAAATGCATTGTTACTGTCTTTTCTGCATTCATGAAAAGTCTGTTTTTGGAGAACCAATCAGTTATGTGTGACGCATACTTTGATTTAATTCTCCAGTTCTTCTCCAGTCTTACCTTTTATCAGAATACTGGTGTCGTCAGGCATATTTTATTCGTGTCTGGGAAGGGGTTGCTGACTCTGTCATTTATAAACAGCAGGAACAAGATTGGACCTAGAATGGAACCTCGGGGCTCACAATATTTAACATTTTGTTTCCCTGACTGATACATATGTATGTTATTTCCTTCTTGATATTTAAGTTCCACTATGTGTTCTCTGTGATTCAGAAATGGTTGTAGTCACCTGCGTTCCAGTCCCCTAACACCTACAAGTTCAAGTTTTGAAAGTAGTAGTTTGTGGTTAACGACATCAAAAACTCTGATGAGGTCCAAAAACATAGGAGATAAATGTTGTTTATGGTCTACTGAGGCCAGGGCTTCATTTGTAAAATCAAAGATGGCACTTTCCGTGGACCTAGATTTGTGGAAACGATGCTGTTATTATGAGAAGACTTTATTTTCTTCTGTAAAATGAACCAGACTCATTTTAAAAAATTTCTAATATTTTAGAAAAGCCAGATAGTAGAGAGATTGGTCTGTAATTTTTTACCTCTGTTCTTTGGCCCTTTTTAAACAGAGGTCTCACTTCTGCTGTTTTTAACTTTTCAGGGAAAATCCCAGTAGCCAGTGAGGAATTACAAACATCTGCAAAGGGTATTGTTATTACTGCAGAGCAGCTTTTTAAAATAAGATCAAGAATGTTTTCAATGCCAAATGAGAATTTTGATTTTAGTCCTCTAATGACTTTTGATGCTTCTTTCTCATCTGCTGGGTATAAAAAAAGACACGTATTTAAACTGTTCGGAACTTGTTCTGTCCTAACATTTGGTGGTTGCATTTTTGTAAGATTTCTGCTGCTTGTGTAAAGTAAGAGTTAAATTTATTTCCAACATTTTTTTGGTCTGATATTTTGATTGAGTTTTATAGTAAGTCAATATTGTGGTGTTCTTCACATTGTTAACCTATTTCTTTTCGTACTATGTCCCATATAGCCTTTGTTTTGTTCAGGGCACTTTTTACAGAATTCTCATTTGTCAGTTTCTCACACATTTAAAGACTTCTTGATATGCTTATGTCTCCTAAAATAAGCATCAAAATGGTGTTTTGTCTGTTTGTTTTGGTACTTCATATAGAAATCTCTTTTTCTTAAGTGATATCAGTATGCCTGGTGTGAGCCAATTACTTTTCTTATTTTTCTGTATTATCTTCTTTCTTTTGAGGGGGGGGGGGGGGTGAACATAGTTCAAAGTAAAGTTACTGAAAGCATCAAACTCTTCATTTGTGCTGCGATGTTGTAAATTTCTTCCCATTTTTCTGTGATTAGGAAGTACAGAAAGGAATTTATATTTTATTTACTGTAGCACCTGCCAACAGCTGATACAGACTGTTTTGAAAGTTGACAATGATTTCTTAGTTGTACAGAAATTGTTTTAAATTGTTATCCTCAAAGCCCGCATTGAAAGCTATGTATTGTATTTACTTGGCATATTTGTAAATATTTGGTCAATGATTGACACTGATGTTGCTGTCATCCGTGTTGTTGCTTCTATTTCATGTTTTAGATTAAAAGTTAAAAGGAGGTTCAAAAGATCAGTTTTTTGTTTTGATTCTTTGAGAAAGTTAATATTAAAATCCCCTCACAGAATGACATTTTTGCACCTTTTTGTTAAGATGTGAACATAAGATTAAAACCTTGTTAACAGGGTAGGTATATTGCCATTTGGAGGCCTTTACAAGCAAATAATTGCTACACTTTCACCTACTAATTCAACTCCAGATGTCTCTGAAACTCTTTCCTTGGATATATCTTTTGGGGAAAGAATAGATGCAAATTTTATACCACTTTTTACATACATGCAGCTTCCTCCATGAGCCTTTATAGTTCTACAGAAATAGCTACCTTAAACAAAATTTTGCAGTCTTAACATCTTTAGTTTTTCTTTTTCAAGCCAGTGTCCTGTTATGCACAGCACAATAATTTAACAAATTTTAGTTCAGTCTCAAGAAGAACTTGAAGTTCATTCACTTTATTTGTCAGTGACTGCACATTTTGATGAAACACCAATAAATTTGCAAATAACATTGGAATGTGAAACTTACTTGTTACTAAGAGGGTTGGTTTTGCTTCTGTGTTCTTCCTTTTCAAGTTAGAGGAGGTGCGTGACCATTTACCTTGTGTGCTTCCCCTTGTGTCTGCCTCCAACTAAAAAATCGTTCAAATGGGTAGATGGCACTGTTTTTCTCCTGTTCATAGTATTTGACCCTGTATCTCCTGTTCTGAGCATCTTCTCCCCTTTTGCTGGTGTTGCTGTAGATGTTGCTGAAACTGTAGCTTTTGTAGTTGGTGTCTGCTCTGATGTTCCTGATGTTGATGGCAGTTCAGCTGTTTCTGTTGAGACGGAGGCCGATGTTTCTTCTGTTGTTGCAGTTTTTGTAGGCTTCATCATTTCATTTGGAACTGCTTCTTCTGCTGCTTTTGTTTCTGTGGTCACTTCATGTGCGATTTCCTTTCTGTACCACTGCTTTTTGGCTACCTCACTGGGGTGGCAGGTTTGTACAGATTGTTTCCTTGCCAGCTGTATTTTTCTAACACTTGGTTGATTTTTTCACTGAATAATTTTTTGACACTTCTGTTCAGATGCATTCCATGTTTTGTATAACTGCACCTTTGCAGAAAGTTCACACTAAGGAAATGGGCAATTTGTGTATGTTTTATAGATCTTGTGAAACTGCCTGATTGCTTCTTTAAATTCATCACAGGCAGTAAACATGAGATCATGTCTTTGTGGTTATCTTGCTACAATAACAATATTCTTACACACATAGTGAATAAATTGCCTTAGATTGTGAATTGCAGTTGCCATTCATTTCTGTAAATATCATTTTCACCCCCAGTCAACAAAATACTTCAGTTTTTGCTATCTGAACTGTCCTGCTTGATGGTTTTTGGTAACTTGGGTGCACCAGGTTTAACATATCTCCATGCTTTCACATTGAAATCATTTTGTAAGATTTCTGCAAGATTGCATCATTGACTGTCCGAATGAACAGCTATTTCTGTAGGTTTACCATAGTTTTCTGACTTCTTACTGCCTACAGTTTTCTGTTGCGCAGAATTCTTTTTTTCACACTTTGCTATAGCTTGGTGTTTACACCTGATTCAGTTGAATTGGTCACAAAACTATCACATTCCAATTTTGAAGGATCCATAAAGTAATTTTCATCCACTACACTCATATTCCTGTCACAGTTTTCTCAAATTTTCCACTTTATGTTCACATCTTTTTAACTATACTTCCGCCCACTTCAATTCAGGTAAGTTTGGGTTAATTATAGTGAAAATCTGTTTGAGTTAGGCAACCTTTGGTGCAGTTTATGTGTAATTCATAACACTGAAAATGGAAGTTGATTGAAAGAGTAATATTTGGATAAAGCACTAGTTACATACTGCTGCGTGTTTGGATTTACATGCTGTTGGTAATTGTATCCAGGGTACTGACTGTTAAGATAATGATGATACATTAAAGGAGAAAATATTTTTCTGTTTACGTAAGAAGTGATTCAAAAGTAATGTGTGTATTCTAACAAGAGTGGATAATTTGGTGACATTTTGGGGAATTTCATGAGGATCTCATTTTCTGGCTGACTGAAGGTAGTAATCAGAGTGAAGTGATGTAATGATTTGAAACTGCTTCTACCTCCTTATTCAGTTTGATTAGTAGTTTCGTAATGGTTTTATGAGCCATGCAGCTGGCCAGTGCGGCCGTGTGGTTCTAGGTGCTACGGTCGCAGGTTCGAATCCTGCCTTGGGCATGGATGTGTTTGATGTCCTTAGGTTAGTTAGGTTTAAGTAGTTCTAAGTTCTAGGGGACTGATGACCACAGATGTTAAGTCCCATAGTGCTCAGAGCCATGTGAACCATTTTGAACCATGCACAGCTCATGTTCATGCCATTTATTGTCATCTTCTCTTACAGTACTGCTGCCTCATTTTCTTATTCCATTTACTGGTGTCACTAACTTCCTGCCTTACCTGCCATGAATGGCAGCATCTGCAGTGATATGCCTGGGCTAGCAGGACAGAGTGGATGAGGTTATATTTATGGGAAGGGGCCAAAATAAGTTACTGTCAGTTGCACTCAACATATAAACTTTATTTCTTAAAACAGACAATCACACAAGCAAGAATAAATACCTCTCAAGGTTTTAACGAAAGGCCTCCTTTGATTTAATTTAGATCAGCTGAAGGGCACATTGAAAATCCAAGGCACAAGGCCTAAGCAAGGAATTGCGGTACAGGAGTTCTCCTGGAGGTTTCACTTCCTTAGAAATTTTTTTTTTTTTGTCTTCATTCTACATAGGCTTAAAGCCTCAGCTTAAATTTTTTCCGTAAATGCAAGGTTCGCAGGAGAGCTTCTGTAAAGTTTGGAAGGTAGGAACAAGGTACTGGCAGAAATAAAGCTATGAGGACGGGACGTGAGTCATGCTTGGGTAGCTCAGTTGGTAGAGCACTTGCCCGCGAAAGGCAAAGGTCCCGAGTTCGAGTCTCGGTCCGGCACACAGTTTTAATCTGCCAGGAAGTTTCATATCAGCGCACACTCCACTGCAGAGTGAAAGTCTCATTCTGGGAACAACAAAGACTAATCACAAGTCGACACACACACACACACACACACACACACACACACACACACACACACACACACACACACACACACACAGAGAGAGAGAGAGAGAGAGAGAGAGAGAGAGAGAGAGAGAACTGATAGGTGGTTGGCGACCAAATACATGTCGTCTGATCAGATGACTGACCGAATGGCCAAGCAAGGCCGTTGCCACTCAGTTCATGTGTAACAGCAAGGGTTGGGCGAATCATGGCTGTCCAGACTTCACTGCTGCTGTGCCCCAACCACCCAACTGCCTAGGCCCGGAAACAGTCAAAGTACCAAATACACATCAGCCGATGAGACAACCGACCAAACGACCAACCAACGGTCATTCCCACTCGAGTCTCCTTCCATCGGACAGTTCAAGTGTGTCGCCAGCAGTTGGTGAGCACTGGCTGTCTGCGCCTCACTGGCGCTCCGTCCTCGACTTCACTGCTGCTGCATCCTCGCTGAGCTCCCAGCTGAACTCCCAACACACGACAACCCACAAATACTATTGGGCACTCCAGAGATGGTATGACAGTGCACTTATCAATAAGTGGTGCTGCTGCCACTCACAGCAAGTAAGACAGGAAGTTAGTGACACCAGTAAATGGAATAAGAAAACGAGGCAGCAGTACCATAAGAGAAGATGACAAACATAAAAGGCATGAACATGAGCAGCGCAAGGCTCAGTTTTGTTCTGTTTGGAAGATGTAAAATAGTTGTTTGGTCTTTTGAAATACACTCCTGGAAATTGAAATAAGAACACCGTGAATTCATTGTCCCAGGAAGGGGAAACTTTGACACATTCCTGGGGTCAGATACATCACATGATCACACTGACAGAACCACAGGCACATAGACACAGGCAACAGAGCATGCACAATGTCGGCACTAGTACAGTGTATATCCACCTTTCGCAGCAATGCAGGCTGCTATTCTCCCATGGAGACGATCGTAGAGATGCTGGATGTAGTCCTGTGGAACGGCTTGCCATGCCATTTCCACCTGGCGCCTCAGTTGGACCAGCGTTCGTGCTGGACGTGCAGACCGCGTGAGACGACACTTCATCCAGTCCCAAACATGCTCAATGGGGGACAGATCCGGAGATCTTGCTGGCCAGGGTAGTTGACTTACACCTTCTAGAGCACGTTGGGTGGCACGGGATACATGCGGACGTGCATTGTCCTGTTAAACAGCAAGTTCCCTTGCCGGTCTAGGAATGGTAGAACGATGGGTTCGATGACGGTTTGGATGTACCGTGCACTATTCAGTGTCCCCTCGACGATCACCAGTGGTGTATGGCCAGTGTAGGAGATCGCTCCCCACACCATGATGCCGGGTGTTGGCCCTGTGTGCCTCGGTCGTATGCAGTCCTGATTGTGGCGCTCACCTGCACGGCGCCAAACACGCATACGACCATCATTGGCACCAAGGCAGAAGCGACTCTCATTGCTGAAGACGACACGTCTCCATTCGTCCCTCCATTCACGCCTGTCGCGACACCACTGGAGGCGGGCTGCACGATGTTGGGGCGTGAGCGGAAGACGGCCTAACGGTGTGCGGGACCGTAGCCCAGCTTCATGGAGACGGTTGCGAATGGTCCTCGCCGATACCCCAGGAGCAACAGTGTCCCTAATTTGCTGGGAAGTGGTGGTGCGGTCCCCTACGGCACTGCGTAGGATCCTACGGTCTTGGCGTGCATCCGTGCGTCGCTGCGGTCTGGTCCCAGGTCGACGGGCACGTGCACCTTCCGCCAACCACTGGCGACAACATCGATGTACTGTGGAGACCTCACGCCCCACGTGTTGAGCAATTCGGCGGTACGTCCACCCGGCCTTCCGCATGCCCACTATACGCCCCCGCTCAAAGTCTGTCAACTGCACATACGGTTCACGTCCACGCTATCGCGGCATGCTACCAGTGTTAAAGACTGCGATGGAGCTTCGTATGCCACGGCAAACTGGCTGACACTGACGGCGGCGGTGCACAAATGCTGCGCAGCTAGCGCCATTCGACGGCCAACACCGCGGTTCCTGGTGTGTCCGCTGTGCCGTGCGTGTGATCATTGCTTGTACAGCCCTCTCGCAGTGTCCGGAGCAAGTATGGTGGGTCTGACACACCGGTGTCAATGTGTTCTTTTTTCCATTTCCAGGAGTGTACTTTATATAAGTGGATATTTGACTTTTGAGTTCAGTGATGTGAGACAGTGGTTTGAGTCAGATTGCAGGAGTATGTGCAACAAATTCTTTAAAAGAAAAGCATTATGACATTTGATGAATGTGTTGTATGTGTGTATAATATTGTGTAATGACTACATCTTTCAAACTGAAACATTTTCTTAGAGTTTTAGTTATGGTACTTATCTTTACACTAAACTATGCTATTTTGTTTTGCTTTTCATGCAGAATGATGGAGGCTAATCACCTCTGAGAACACTGGTGAAACTGGAGGATATGGGGAAACCAATTGGACCAGTAAAACATGTGGACTCAGCTTCAGATACGTGGAATTGTGACAAGTGTTAATTGTATGAGAAGAAATCAATGAAGTGACAGGAATATGAGGAGCTCCTTACTTTTTTAAAGTCAAAAAGTGTTGCATTTCTTTTTCTTTTCTTGCTATGTAACTTCTGATTTTCAGGGACAAACTTTTTGGTATTGAAATTTTTTTTCTTGTGTGTTATATGACTCTGAATTTGATATGTTCTAAACAGTTTATAATTCTTTGTATTGGAAGTTTATGGCCAGTTTCAGCAACCAAAACAATTTTGAATTTGTATATGTAAGTTTAAATGGTTCAAATGGCTCTGAGCACTATGCGACTTAACTTCTGAGGTCATCAGTCGGCTAGAACTTAGAACTAATTAAACCTAACTAACCTAAGGACATGACACACATCCATGCCCGAGGCAGGATTCTAACCTGCGACCGTAGTGGTCGCCCGGTTCCAGACTGTAGCGCCTAGAACCGCACGGCCACACCGGCCGGCTATATGTAAGTAAAAATTTTGTGGGTTGTTGTTTAGTCATTGCATTATATAGTCAACTATTTGGCAAATGTATGTCTGTATAACCCAGTATGTGGGTTTGAAACAAAGCAGGTGAATTACCCTTCTGCCCTTTCCCCCCCTCCCCCCCCCAATTTTTACTTTTCTGAAAATAGTTTTTAGATTATCACATTATCACTTCTATGATGTGCAGAGTACCAAAAATCTTCAGTAGTAACTCGGGGCTTAGCCAACATAATTTTGTTATTTTTTACATTCTTTTGAGTGATTGGAATTCATAAAACCATAGGAGGAGGATGACATTAGGGGTTAACATCCTGTCGACAGTGAGGTCATATCAGTGTTATTTTTATTATTTGTAATTTCTGTGGCGCTGTTTTATTGAACTGGCTTTAGCTTCTCTTATCAATCTTCTCTCAGCTTCTTCTGATACTCTTTGTTGAAGTTCAGTTATTTCATTGGTAATCCATTACCCACTATAGATCTGCATTTTATGACAGATTATTTTGGGGAAGACTGCGTGAAAATAATGCATACGTGTGTTAAGAAATATACCATACTTCCCATATGTGCATTGTGCTAGCATTGTTTCATTCCAGCCTCTATTCCTCAGTGTTATTTTAAAAATGTTCATGTTTTCCAGATTGATAATCCTGATGTCTCTCTTGTCTAGGTTTGCTTCTGTTTTTTAGCTCCTATTTTTGTAGATACTAAACACTAACCCATGATGACCATAGATTACTGTTTGCAGAACTGTAACTTCACATTTATTATTTTCAGTATTAGTGATTAGTGATTATGTTATCAATGATAGTCTGTCATTGATCAGTCCTTCTCATAGCTTACATTTATAATTATTATCATGTTACATTGTAATAGTGTTTCTTATAATTCTTGTTTTGGATTTGATACTTTAGCAATATTTGTGTTATCATCTCCACATATTACATCATCATTCATTTTGAACTTCAGTAATAATTTCGATAGTTTCTTTCATGAATGTTGCAATATTACCACTTGGGGACATGCACACACAGAAAATTTCAGTTCTCTCTTTGATTTGATTTTTTATTTTGTCCTGTTGATTACAGTATGTACAATGAGTGTAGTAGTAATATAGAACAAATCAAGTGAAATAATACATACTTTCCATGAATGATTGGTTGCAGTCAATATTGAAAACCTACATTTTACTGGTATAAGTTCAAGAGAATGCTTAATGTAACAGAATGAATAGAAGTACACATTTTAATCCCAGGGCCTCAAGTAAATAATTAAATTTACATTTTGTCCATATGAGTTAAATTAAAATACAAAATTTTTATCATCATTGCCTAAGCAAATTAGGTGAATACTTAAGAGTGTTGAATAATGGTAATATACATTTTAAGCTATGATATAAATAAATCTACATTTTAGCATTACAATTTATGTTAGGAATTTTGTCTTTGTGACATTAGTAAAGAGTTTCTTTTAAGAGTGTTTTTTTCTCCCTTTTTTTCTTTTAGTCTAAGTGGTTTCCTCTATTTTTACCCAAAAGGATGCCTTGTTACTTCAGTAATTCATTTATTTTTTAATAAATTTGCTCTTAGGAATGTTTTTAGTTTCCTTTTCAGTATCTGTGTATTATTAATTTTCTTTTTTATTGATGGAAATCTTGTTGTATACTTTTATTCCTGACTCAGTTACTCCCCCATGGTTTCTTGTGACAGCTACAGAGCCATGGTGGAATTTTTTCCCCAGCTTGTGTTGTGCTTGTGAATGTCACATTTTTTTGTGGAATAATTTCTTGCTGCTGGCTACAAACAACATCCTGAGAGTCTTAAAGAGACCTCTGCAGGATGTGCTGTTAGACATCCGACATTTTAATCTCGATGTTTATTTTTTTAGTTTGAAAACTTTTTCAACTCTTGTAGAAAATTCCTCAGAAGATAATACCATAAGAAAATACAGAAAAGAAATATGCAAAATACGATAAAAGAAATATTTATCTGCCCACAAGGTGAGAAATATCTCTCAGGGCAAAACACACTGTGCTAAGTTTTTTGTCCAGCTGGTCAATTTGCTCTTTCAGTCTTAGCTGGGTATCTATGTGGGTGCCTAGGAATTTTGTATGTGTTGTTTTATAGGTTTTTTGGTTGTTGATCTCCATTTGAGGAAGTTGTAATTTTTCTTTACTGTCTGAAACTGTATACTACAGTTTTCCGAAAAATTTGGGACTAGGCTATTTGTTGTGAACCATATGTGTACTTGGTTAGTGACTGCCTGGACTATATCCTACATTCCTGACTTGGGACCATTGATCAGCATACTCGTATCATCCTTAAACGTGACTATTTTTGCTCTGTCATTAATAGTAATATAGATCAGATGCCTGAGACTGCAGTCCTGCATGTGTGTGTTTGTTTGTGTGTGTGTGTGTGTGTGTGTGTGTGTGTGTGTGTGTGTGTGTGTGTGTTTTCTTACTGGCTGAAAGTTTTATTTGTGATAGTCTTTTTGTTGTGCCTATCTGTGACTCAGCATCTCTGCAGTATGGTGAGTGGCAACTTTCCTTTTCACAATATTGTTACATTCCATCCTGGTTTTCCATTGTTTGATATAATTATTTAAATGTATTTGATTGTTTTCTGTAGCCTCCAGGTGCAAAACGAGGATAATGGAATGTAGTCGAATTAAGTCGGGTGATGCTGGGGGAATTAGATTAGGAAATGAGATGCCTAAAGTAGCAAAGGAGTTTTGCTATTTAGGGAGTAAAATACTGATGATGGTCGAAGTAGAGAGGATATAAAATGTAGTCTGGCAATGGCAAGGAAATCGTTTCTGAAGAAGAGAAATTTGTTAACATCGAGTATAGATTTAAGTGTCAAGAAGTCGTTTCTGAAAGTATTTGTATGGAGTGTAGCCATGTATGGAAGTGAAACATGGACGATAACTAGTACGGACAAGAAGAGAATAGAAGCTTTCGAAATGTGGTGCTACAGAAGAATGCTGAAGATAAGGTGGGTAGATCATGTAACTAATGAGGAGGTATTGAATAGGATTGGGGAGAAGAGAAGTTTGTGGCACAACTTGACTAGAAGAAGGGATAGGTTGATAGGATATGTTTTGAGGCATCAAGGGATCACAAATTTAGCATTGGAGGGCAGCGTGGAGGGTAAAAATCGTAGAGGGACACCAAGAGATGAATACACTAAGCAGATTCAGAAGGATGGAGGTTGCAGTAGGTACTGGGAGATGAAGAAGCTTGCACAGGATAGAGTAGCATGGAGAGCTGCATCAAACCAGTCTCAGGACTGAAGACCACAACAACAACATCCAGGTGATGTTCAGTTAGACAGAGCACATCAGCAATAGTTTCATCAGTGTCAGCTTTTTCTTGAAGAAAAGCAGTAGTTCTCCTTTATTTAAAAGGCTTCTTATATTATGGTGAAATATTTTAAGCTATTCAGGTAATTTATTGTACTTCTGACAGGTTTCTTGATTTTAGATTTGACATGAGATGAATTATTATTAAAAGATACAACATTTACTCTGTAACTTTCCCTATCCTCTAGTCTAAAAAAATTCTTTGAGTGTTAATTACTACAGGAATATGCTGCAGTGGCAAACAGTCATTGTAATGGGACATACAAATTTTTTTTATAACTTTTCTTGTATCTGACATGAGAGAATTACATGTGATTGTTTACATTATTTTTGGAGTTATGAACTTTCTCCCATGGCCATTCAAATGAAGGCTACCATGTGTGGTATGCAAATTTGGCCAATACTATTGATGTCCAGAGCATTCACTTTTATAAACTGATAGCATATGGTAGAGAGCTTTTCATCTGCAGCATTGATCTCATTGTTCACACATGACCATGCAGTAAATCATACCAGTGTGCAATATTTACATATATAACATTTGCGTGCCCCCATAACTCAAGCACTTCTTTTTGTCAATAATTTCAAGATCTTTTCCAATGCATACTGGAAGGTTTATACACGTACAGTGTTCAATATCTTCTAGACTACCAATGTTTTTCTTATTTATAGCAACACCTCCACCTTTATGCTTTGATCTACAGCATAATTAATCAGATCATGAGTCTCTTATTATTAGATTGAAAAGTTTTGCTTCTTTTAGCCTATCACTAAGAAAATTTCATCCGGTTGTGTTGCAGTAAGGAGCACTTCCACGTCTTATTTTTTTTCCCCTAGTTAATAAATGGTGCAAAGACTTTTTGATTATTCATGAGTTGTTGAAAATCTGTTGTAGTTGGAGACTAAGTGTCACCTCATTTTATTTATTATTAGTAAACCTGTCCCTCTTCTCTTTCATTTGACCTGGAAGTCTTTTCCATAACTAGTGAGGAACTATTCATATTCTATGTGAACTACCTGTTTGTTATTTGTAGCTGGCCGTGGTGGCTGAGCAGTTCTAGGCGCTTCAGTCTGGAACCGCGCGACAGCTGCGGTCACAGGTTCGAATCTTGCCTTGGGCATGGATGTGTGTGATGTGCTTAGGTTAGTTAGGTTTAAGTAGTTCTAAGTTCTAGGGGACTGGTGACTTCAGATGTCAAGTCCCATAGTGCTCAGAGCCATTTGAACCATTTTTCATTATTTGTACAACTTTTGAAACACTGTTTTTTTTTTCTTTCTTTGATGTATTTCAAATTCTTTTTGTGGTGCTGTGTGTGACGATTCAGTTATTGCATATTAAACTGTTCCAGGCATATAATAAATTTCATGAAAGACTTAGTGTGGCAACTTATGTACTTTGTTAATTATGAATACTGAGGTGGAAATATTGCATATTTTCACTCTGTCATGCCATATGGTATAAATTTTTGTGGTAATCAATCTTTAGCCAAAAACAACTTTGTTTCATATAGCAAAACAGTTAGACTTATCATTGGCATTCATTCAAAATATTCTTGCAAAAACCTGTTCTGTAAGCTCCAAATATTAACCACCACATCTTAACAATACCAGAGAAGGAAAGTTGCTACTCACCATATAGCGGAGATGCTGAGTCGCGATAGGCACAATAAAAAAATTCACACAATCATAGCTTTTGGCCATTAAGGCCTTTGTCAGCAGTAAACACACATACACACACACACATACACACACACTCATGCAAACGCAACTTGCACACATGTCTGCAGTCTCAGAAACCTGAAACTACACTGCGAGCAGCAGCACCACTGCATGAGGGTAAGGAGGAGGCTGGGGCGGGGAGGGGGAGGGATAGGATGATGGGAGTGGCAGACAGTGAAGTGTTGCAGTTTAGACGGAGGGCAGGAGAGAAGGTGCGGAGGGGGGAGGGGGTAAGTAGTGGAAAGGAGAGAAAATAAATTAAAAGACTGGATGTGGTGGTGAAATGATGGCTGTGTAGTGTTGGAATGGGAACAGGGAGGGGGCTGAATGCGTGATAACAGTGACTAATGAAGGTTGAGGCCAGGAGGGTTACGGGAAGTTGGGATGTATTGCAGGGAAAGTACCAGTCTGCGCAATTCAGAAAATCTGGTGTTGGTGGGAAGGATCCATATGGCACAGGCTGTGAAGCAGTCATTGACATGAGGGGTATCATGTTTGGCAGCGTGTTCAGCAACAGAGTGGTCCACTTGTTTTTTGGCCACAGTTCGTCTGTGGCCGTTCATGCGGACAGACAGCTTGTTGGTTGTCATGCCTACATAGAATGCAGCACAGTGGTTGCAGCTTAGCTTGTAAATCACATGACTGGTTTCACAGGTAGCCCTGCCTTTGATGGGATAGGTGATGCTTATGACTGGAATGGAGTAGGTGGAGGTAAGAGGATGTATGCATACATCCTCCTACCACCACCTACTCCAGTCCAGGAGTGGTACTTAGCTTGTAAATCACATGACTGGTTTCACAGGTAGCCCTGCCTTTGATGGGATAGGTGATGCTTATGACTGGAATGGAGTAGGTGGAGGTAAGAGGATGTATGCATACATCCTCCTACCACCACCTACTCCAGTCCAGGAGTGGTAGGAGGATGTATGCATACATCCTCTTACCACCACAGTCAGACCTCAAAGTCTGACTGTAATATTGTTCAAGTTATGTGTTATGTCTGCATGTATGCTGTTTTGTTAAAAGTGAAAAAAAATTGTTTTCGGTGAAGTAATTGTTTCCATTTTTTGCATTTAAAGAAATTTTCTTTTGTAAGTTGTATGTTGAAACACTTCTGATAGAAAATGAATCGTCATCTGCATACATCACAGCATTTCCACCAACTATCTTGTGCATATCTTTCACACATAAAATGAAAAATAATGAGCCATGCTATGATTTTTGTGGCATACCATATTTAACACATTAAAAATTCAAGTAGATATTTATAATCATACATGCACTTTGTTTTATATATACACACTGTTCTGCATTTTTCATGAATGATTTTATATCAGCTTTTCTGTTAATAGTTTCATGGCACATACAATCAAAGGCTTTTGAAAGGTCAAGAAACATTTCACTAACTTCCTTCCTTTAATCTAGTGCCTGAGGTAGAAAAGCTGAAAATTCAACACACAAAGTGCACATTGATTTACATCAATGGGAAAAGTTGAAAATTTTTGCTAGATTGGAATTTGAACCCAGGTCTCCTGCTTGTTAGGCAGAGCCTCTGACCACTAAACCATCTGGATACAATGATCAACACAACTCCAAGAACTACCCTAGCACATCTCTGTCAAACCCAAATTCTCAATGCACACTACTGATGTAGTGCCCCCTTGCCCATCATCCTCATTACTTATGGCAGTTCGCCATTGCTGTTTTGGTATCTACCCTTCCTAAACCCAAGCTGTGCATCATTCAAAGTATTAAAATTATGGAAAAGCCTCAAGTAGCTTGTAACTTTCTTTATTTTTACATGTTTCACTCAAACAGTGTGAGCATCTTCAAAAATTACGTAGCCAAGCGCCACACATTAAAAATGGTGGTTCTGTTGGTTGAATGTAAAAAAAAAAAAAAAAATAAAAGAAAAGAAAAGAAAAGAAAAAAATAAAAAAAATAAAAAAAAATAAAAAATAAAAGTCTCAAGTGACTTGCAGCTGCTCTAAAATTTAAATTTCTAATAGTCCTTGTTCTCCTACAGGCAAATGCCTGCACTCACTAAATTCAAAGTATTGCATTTTCCTGTTTTTAATGACTCTTTCTTTATTACACATAAAATTAGGAAATGCCAACCACTCACCTGTAGTGGATTGATGGATGGAGCAGTCACACATAACAGAAAAGAGCATTCATACCAGCTTTTGGGCACTAGCTCTTTTTCCAGCAATGGTACACATATTCACACACACCGACATCTAAATGCACACTTCCATGGCCACAGCAAAGCTAATTGTTGATACTAGATTATTGAAGCTGATGGAGGTTCTGAGGGGGCAGTGAAGCATGCAAGCAGGGGGTAGTGGGAAAGAGACAGGTCTTTGGGCAGATGACTTTGCAGCTAGACAGCGAGACAAAAAGAGTGCAGACGGTACAACAAAAAGAGATGTAGGAGAGGGAGAGAATTGAGGGGAGGTGGGAAAGGAGAGAAAGATGAGGATGAAAGAGGAGAGAGGTTGTAAAAGGGAAGAGAGAGGAGAGCAGAGAAGCAGAGAGAGAGAGAGAGGGAGGACGCACGGTGGGGTGGAGGGGGGGGGGGGGGAAGAGTAGTGGTAGATCTTTATGTATAGGGACCACTACTCTTACTGGAAATATTACTTTTCTCATTAATATGTTTATAAGAAAATTCAGATGCTTTATTACACAATGCAAGCAGTATTTAATAAGTCTAGTAGATACACCACCTTCTCACTCAGCATTTCTCGGTTTTAAACTAAACATTATATTTAATGATTCAAATTCATTTATTGGGAAAAGGAATACATATTTTGTCCTATGAAGAGTACTGGTGCTTGGTACGCATTTTGTCATAAGATAATTTTACTTTATTAATTTCTCCACTACCTCAACATGATGTTGGTTTGGAATATTACTGACTTCTTGAGAGACAATGATTTTACTCCTGTTTTTCATTACAGTGATGTTCCCACTGCTTTACTTGTCTACACCTACCATTTCTTTTATGTGTGACTGTATGGTTTCTGTGATATTAGCAGACGCTGCAATTTTGTTTTTGTAGTAATTGGATTTTGTTTCTTATATCAGTTTGTTATATGATATTGTAGTGTAATAAGTAGATTATGTTAGATTAGATTCAGTTTTCTTTCCATAGACCCAAAAAATGAGATGATTCTCGTGGATGTGGAACATGTCAGGAAGTATAACATAAAAACATAAAACATTTGAACATAATACTGCCCCAATCATTCATTAGGAGATTGTCGAAATAGGTGACTACAATGCGGTAAACTGGAATAGCCAATATTTACAGAATTAACACACTGCCAGAATGAAACATTGTTATACACTGTTAATCAATTTATCATACACAAAATACCAAATCTTGACTGTTGTGGCCTAGTGGTGTAAAAACTGAAATCGAGCAGACATTTTTACTTAAGCTGGCTCAACACTCTCTATTAAGATATTCATCTATAGAGTAGGAGGATTTGCTCATCAAAAGTCTTTCGAACCTACCATCTATATTTATATTTGAAAGCATCTGCTTCATTAAAAGCCACCAAGTTTCAGCTTTGAATAGTGAGATCCACAATTACCAAACAAGGAACAAGGATGACTATCACAGGGATGTCCACAGAAAATCAATATATCAGGACAGTGCTGTTTACCATCCAAAAATTCTGTACAGTGCATTGCCAGACAGCATAAAAAATACCAGTCATTAATGCATTCAAAAAAGTACTAAAAAATCTACTAATAAGTGACAGCTTCTACAGCATTAATGAATACCTGGAAACCTGGAATTTTGTTCAAATGTGTAGGTCTGCTGCATACCTCTCTAAACAAAAATTTATAATTATCAACCACAAAACCAAACTTCTTTCATCCATCTGTGTATCTAATTATACACCCAGCTTTTGTGCTGTATGTTAGTATGCCTGGTATTTATTAGTTTTAGTAAAATCAACCAAGGGGTTTTGCTAGCTTTTATTCTATAATAATCTGTAGGTATGTATATAATTTTATAATCTAATCAAGCAGAATAATGTTTTTGTTTAAAGATATGTTGATACCAATGATAAGATTTTGTACATGATGTAAATATGTAATTTTTATTCTGTTCTGTACTTTCACGAGTGCAATATCATAAATGTGATAATACGGTCAATAAATAAATAACTCTGTTTAAGCCATGCTTTATCTAAAATCAAATTTTTGTCCATAGTTCATATTTTATAATGATATCAGATATGTCAGTTTACCAGTTTTATACAGCATCAACAAATTGCTTAGAAATTTGCCGTTGATACATGAAAACAATTCTTTTTGTAATGATAATGTTAACTCTGGCAAACAAAAATTCTGCAGGCTGGGATGGGATACCCACAAAATTTCTTAAATTTGTGTATCAAATAATAGGACACACACTATCTATAGTAACAAACCTATCTTTTCAACATAGATGCTTCTCAGAGGTATGCAGAAGTAAAACTGCTGTTCAAAATATGGTCAGTAGAGGATATAGGAAATTATTGTCCCATCTCTCTTCTTCCAGTCCTGTCAAAAGGATTCAGAAAAGCTACTGTCAACCAAATTTAAAATTTTGTTAAAAATATGAGATTGTTGTGAAATATGTAAAATAAGGGAAACTACTCACCCGTAGTGGACCTATATGATCTTGTCATACCCATTGGAGTGTGCATTTGGGTTGTGTATGCGACTAAGTGTACTATCACTAGAAAAATAGCTAGTGCTTGAAAGCTAATGTGAATGCTGTTTTCTGCTATATGTTACTGTGCTCCACACATTGCCTTCAAATGGTTCAAGTCTTATCTCTCTGATAGAACAGAAGGTACAAATATGTCATGAAGACAGAGAGTATCTTTGAGATTAAAAAAAAACACCATAGCTATGGAGTGCCCCAGGGTTCAGTGTTAGGCCCTCTGTTGTTCTTGGTGTATATAAACGATTTGCCAAACCATCTGACAGTTGCAGAAATGGTGATGTTCGATGATGACGCTAGCATTTTTATAAAAGGATATAATGAGGAAAATCTTCAGCAGAGTGTTCCTAGGACAATAAATGATACAGGAAAATGGTTTAACAGTAATGCTTTGATCATAAATAACGATAAAATGGTGTTTATGAATTTCAGTAATATTAAAAGTAAAGCTAGAAGAAAAGTAAAAGCTGAGTTAGGAAACAATGTTATTGCACAAGCTCCTTACAAAAAATTCCTAGGTATATGGGTGAATGAGCACTTGAGATGGGAAAAGCATCTGGAAGCTCTGAGTAAAAAACTAAGTAAATGCTGCTATGTGCTAAGAATGCTTCGGGAATGTTGCAACACTGAATCATTGCTGTGTGCCTATTAAGCTTATATGAAAAGTTTGCTTACATATGGTGTGATCTTCTGGGGAAATACAGGTATGGCAAAACAAGCTTTTAAACTTCAAAAAAGGGCTATTAGAATAATGAAAGGCGTGCTCTGTAGAGTGTCATGCAGGACAATATTTAAAGAATTTAAAATAATGTCTCTTCCTAGCTTATACATCTATGAATGTGTCTGCTTTCTGAAAACTCACCAAGAATTTTCAACATCAAATAATCAGGTTCATATCCATGAAACAAGGAGCAGATATGTTTTTCACAGACACACCTACAAAGGAGTGCTCTACCAAAAATGTGTAAACTACCAGCTCAAAATACTTTTTAGTGCATTGCCTTCTACAATAAAGAAAATTTAAGAATTTCGTAAATTCAAGGTAGATATTAAACAGTTTTTACTAACACATAGTTTTTATAACATTGAAGAATATCTGATTGTGGAAAAATAATATTGTTTATTATATACTGATATGAAATACTTATATTTATTATCCAACTTTTTGTAATTAATATAAGAAATTAAATTGTAACTGACTACATCCATACAATGTATATTGATTGTGATTGAATTGAATTGATCTGCTATAGGTTAGTAGTTGCTTTCGCCTTATTTTACGTATGGTTCGTTCTGGAAATTTAGATCATTTTTAAAAATCTATTTGGCTTCAAACTTGGAAAAAGCTCTATAGATCCAATTAACAAGTTTGTTGACAAGATTAGCACATCATTAGACAGCAAGAATAAAGTTGCATGGATATTTTGTGACTTCACAGAAGCCTTTGACTTGGTAAATCATGCACTTCTTATATGTAAAATCGACAGGTATGGAACTGGGGGCTAATGTACAACAGTGGCTTACTTTATACCTGTGCAATAGGAAAAACAAGAGTGATCATTATGGGACTTAACTGCTAAGGTCATCAGTCCCTAAGCTTACACACTACTTAACCTAAATTATCCTAAGGACAAACACACACATACCCATGCCCGAGGGAGGACTCAAACCTCCGTTGGGACCAGCCGCACCGTAATTAGTCTTCCAAACGGAAGGTAAAAACACAAGGTGTGCCTTAAGATTCTATTGTAGAACCTATTTTGTTTATATTCAACATTAATGATCTACCAATCAATATGAATGCCGCATCAGTTATGTTGCAGGTGAGATATATCTATTAATTGTGGACCATTAGCCAGAAAATATCCCTGTTTATGTTATCAATACAATGAGTCATTTACTAACATGGTTCCAGCTCATTGGATTAATGCTGAACATCCCAAAAACCCATGTGTCCAGTTGAGAAGAAAATAATCTTCAGCCCAGGCAGTTAAAATAAACCATAAAAAATGAAAAACTACGAGAAGGGGAAAGTGGATTCTGTGAAATTTTTAGGATTAAACCTAGACAAGAATTTAAATTGGAATAAACATGTGGAATATACAGTAAATAAGCTATGTAGCTTTGCATTTGCATTGCAAGTATTAGCTAATGTCACTGAATTGTACACTATAGCTTCTTCCAATCAGTTATAAGGTGTGGTGGTATTTTCTTTTTTTTTCTCTCTTTTTTTTTTGGGGGGGGGTTAAATTTGAGCATCATAATGCTCATACTGAAATTACAGAAAAGGATCATAAGAAACGTGCTGTGCACCCAAGGAAAGCAAGCCACCAATTATTTAAAAATCTGAAATTATTGACAGTTCTCTCCTTATATATCTACAGTATTATCATTTTTTTACAAAGCAATTTAAAATTAAGAAGGAAAACTGTTTTGTTCACACTCACAATACAAGAAATAGGAATAATTGTATCTTCCCTTCTCATCATTTAAACTTATATGCTCAAACTCCCTATCGCTGCTGCTGCTACTACTACTCAATGGAAGGTTTCATGGAGGATGAACTGAATATTTCTGCAGGATATACTTTATCAGTTGTCTTGTTATGTAAATCTAGATATCTTTCCACAAAAGAAGTTACGTTAATGTATAGGAACTCAGGTATGGATGTGTGCGATAAGATAAGACCCAAATCCATACATTAGAGTTCACTAATTTTTGAACATAATGTATATACACTGTTGTAACACAGGTAGAGTGCAGACTAAACTGCCAGAGGGTATATACTCATTGCAGCTCAATAATTAGAGATGTTAAAGCCCCCACAGAGCCTTCTCATCCCCTCTAGTGCAGAGCACAGGATGAAGAGAGAAGAAGGGGGGAATGCTGGTGTGATCATCTTCGCCCAGGTGCACATGACCACCTGTGTCATGGCTGGCTGTAAGGCAGGACACAAGTGGACCATTTCTCACAGGGCAGAGGTGCAGATACTGATGGCCAGCCATGCCATAAGCATTGTTGGTGTGAAGCATGACCAGAGTGTTTCTTGTGGAGTCATGGGTTGTGAGTCATAAGGCTGAGAAGTCATAACTATGACAAGGGTGGCAGATCCTGTGCCCTGCACTGCAGTTTTCATCTATTGTCTGAGCAAAGATAAGAGCTTGCTATCTAACTAGTTGGATAGCCTGCCTCTGTCCAGCATTGTAATTACACTTCATACCAGAATTCAAGTCCCATGAAGAGCATTGAATGATCTGTTGTGGGGTGCCAAACTTGTCAGTTGCATATTCCATGTCCAAATGAGCCATTTCGTGCACACTGATGGAGGGTGGAACTCTGTAGATGCACTGGATGGTTGGTATACTACACAGTTGTGCCATTGTATCAGGTTTTAACACAGTTTGATGCATCACCCATGAATATTCTCTGTAGTAGTGAGGGACATAAAACAAAGCTGCAGAAAAACCACTGTCAGTTGGCACAGAATGTGTACCAGTGGAATTCAATAATGGCTGCATTGTTGTTGCACAGTAACTGGCTTGTAGTAAAGATAGAAAATACAGTGCAATACAGTAGTTGTGGGTCTCCAATGTATGAACTTGGGCATGGACAGGCACGATAAGATACAAATCCAAACATTAGAGTTGACTAATTTATTTACATAAGGTATGTACAATGTTGTGACCCAAACATCCGAAAGTAACATAGGTCGAGTCCAGGCTGAGAGTATCTACTCGGCACCACTCAGTAGTCAGATACGTTGTGTTTGGGAGTCTCTCTGGTAGAGTCCCCTTAAATGCTTTAATATTGTTCTACCTTTTTAACTATAGTTTTAAATCAGTGAAGTTGTATTGACCATGTTTATTAACTGCCGTTTTATATCAGTGCAGTTGGATTAACCATTGTTTTACATGTCTCGTGTCTCCTGTACTCTAATCAAATGAGTAACATCTGTTTTTATGATATGAATAAATCATAGATAATCATTAGGAATACACAGCAATGATAAATGCAGCA
The DNA here is from genome assembly GCF_023898315.1 of Schistocerca nitens. NCBI lineage: Eukaryota > Metazoa > Arthropoda > Insecta > Orthoptera > Acrididae > Schistocerca > Schistocerca nitens. Next base: position 263,780,141 of record NC_064615.1, read on the forward strand.
ATGATAAATACTAACAGCCTGCATTAATTTATGCAACAGTCTTGCACATATAATGAAAGTCTACATAATTATATGTTTCTGCCATACTGCATAAAATAGTAATACATGTATATTTAATTTTTTAGATTATATATGTTGACCATACTGCAGAAAATATTTAGACATTTGTATATACTGGTAGTGGAACCTCATTTAAATCATATCTGTACCAATACACTTAGTCTGTATGTTCCCTTCTGTATTTTCAGCACTGCATTTCATTTTCCATTTTCCTTCTTTCATGAAATTTGTTTCCACATGAAAAAGAGTGTTTTATTTCATTTCTAAGTTTATATTCGTCTTAAGGATTTGCCTACAAGCTCTTCTTCACCTTACACCAACATCCAGAGATAAGATGCTCCTTTGGTTTTCTTTAGAAGTTGCTCACTTCCTTCATGGTAACTGGTAGACTGTTATAAACTTACTTCCTGCATTTGTAGGGTGCCTATATGTCTTTTTCAATCTTTTGCTGCAGATATGGTAATTATCTCTAGTTGTAATCATTTAAATCTCTGTGTAGAGATGCCATGCAATTTACCAGTAAAAGAAGTATTGGTCTCATATGTACAAATTTGGCACAGTCAATATTTTAAATTCTTTGAATTTGTGTTTGGAGGATTCCTTTGGTGTTACTTACCTATGCATCTGATGGCTTTCTTTTGAAGTGATAAGATTCTCTGAATGTGTACATTTGTTGCTCAACCCCAAATTGGTATACTGTACAGTATGTGTGGGAAAATAAGTCCACAGTACATTAACAAAGTTTCTATGTCCACTGTATAGCACATTCTTTTCATTAAGAATACATTTGTACTTATTTCTGAACAGATCTTATTAATGTGGTTGTCCCATGTCCGAAATTTGTCCACCTCTATTCCCAGAAATGTATTACAGTCCACTTCTTCTAAGTCTGCATCCCTAATGCTCAGAATAAATTCCTTTGAGATGTTAGTTCTGTTTATTTCAGATTTTTTACTCATAGTTTTCTTTCTGTTGATCAAAAAATTATTTTCTATGAAATACCATTTTGCCATTTGCAGAGTCTCACTGGCTCTCATTTCCAAATCCTCCACTGAGTCACTGAGTACTAATAAAGTTGTGTCAGCAGCATACATAATCACATTTTTAACTATACCAATGGGCATATCATGCATATACAAGATAGAGAGTGGAGGTCATAGTACTGAAACCTGAGCTCCTCCGCCCGCATCTCGTGGTCGTGCGGTAGCGTTCTCGCTTCCCACACCCGGGTTCCCGGGTTCGATTCCCGGCGGGGTCAGGGATTTTCTCTGCCTCGTGATGGCTGGGTGTTGTGTGCTGTCCTTAGGTTAGTTAGGTTTAAGTAGTTCTAAGTTCTAGGGGACTGATGACCATAGCTGTTAAGTCCCATAGTGCTCAGAGCCATTTGAACCTGAGCTCCTCCAAATTTTACCCCCAGAAAATCAGAGTAGATGTTTTTCTATGCAGTTCTAGATATGTTTTATTTCAAAACACTGTTGTCTGTTTTCAACAAAGCCTTTTGTAATGTATTCAACTTTTCCTTTTATGCTATAGCAGTCGTTTCTCAAAAAGAATTTTATGACCCACACTTTCCAAAGCTTTGGAAAATTCTAAGTATATACTAGATACTTTCCCTTCTATGTGTGTTATGAAGTTTGCTACTGCAATCTTTGTGGATCTGTCCTTTCTAAACCCATGTTGTGCTTTGTTTAAGATGTTTAATTTCTCTACAAACTCTACAAATGTATCTTTAATCACTGCTTCTACTATTTTAGACAGGACAGTTTTGAGAGTTATGGTTCTATGGTGTCCTGGATCTCCTTTATCCCCTCCTTTACATGCTGGCACTACCATGCTTCATCTTAAATATTTTGGGAATACTCATTCCTTCATTATTAAATTTATCGAGAATGTCAGGGGCTTCACAAGAAATCTACATCAGTGTTTTTGCCCTTTTTACTAGTATGCCATCCACACCCTCTGTATTTTTATTTTTTAGTGCTCCAGCAATTTTTGATACTTCCAGTTCATCTATAGGTAGTAGATATAAACTCTCAGCCACCCTTTTGGGGCTTTCCATGACCTTTAATACAGATGTGTTTTGATTTAGAAGTTTCGTCGCTGTAGCCATGTAGTGCTGATTGAAAATATTATACAACTGATGTCGATCTTTCACTTCTTTTCTCTCACTTGTCAGTATTATACTTGTATCTTTAAAGACATGTAAGGTTTTTCTGTTCTCATTTATATAATTCCAGACTGTTTTAGAGATGTTAGAAGTTTGTACTTCAATTTTTTGGTAGCTAGCTTTTGCTTCAGTTATCATCCTAGTGTATGCTTTCTTCTTGCAGCTGTAGGCCTTATAGCTGCACTCTCCTTTACTTTCCTGGTAATTTTAATAGAGATCAATCAGTTAGTCTCTTGCTTTTCCAATTGCCATGATGTTCCATTTTTTGTTTGATTTATCTCTAACATTAATGAATGTTTTAGGACAAGCTATGTCTACATGGTGTTGTAATACATCCCAGAAAGATTCTCAGCTCTTTTCTACACTGTCCTCTATATATATACATCATCCCACTTTTCAGCTTTTTGCAAAACTTCTAACCTATTCAAATTTCCAAGCTTAGTTTGTCTCAATTCAGCCACTGTGTTGTCCTCACTTTTTATATAATCTTGCAGTTCACTTGTTTGCCCAAAATTATCTGCAACAACAGTAATCACAACCTGAACTTTTTGTATGTCTGTAGTTTTATTAGACAGAACATGACCTGTTAATATGTTTGATGTTTCTGTATCTCTTGTACAATTTCTTACATGAAATTGGAGTTTATGTCCTCATAATGTCATGAAAACGTCTTGTTTAGCCACTATCCATCAGCATATCTATTTTTAAGTCACTTGTCCGCCCCCGGTAGCTGTGTGGTCAGCGCGACAAACTGTCAATCCTAAGGGCCCGGGTTCGATTCCCGGCTGGGTCGGAGATTTTCTCCGCTCAGGGACTGGGTGTTGTGTTGTCCTAATCATCATCATTTCATCCCCATTGACGCGCAAGTCGCTGAAGTGGCGTCAAATCGAAAGACTTGCACCAGGCGAGCGGTTTACCCGACGGGAGGCCCTCGTCACACGATATCTCATCTCTCTTTAAGTCACTTGAAATTATTACAAAAATGTATTTTTTATGACTTTATGCATCAGCTGTCAATGAACAGCTTTTGGTTCTTGACTTAGATGGTTGATATATTCTTATTAAAACACATATTCTCCCATGAACATTATTTGTACTGATGTTGCTTCTCAACAAAAATCTGTACCATCTGAGATCTTTTGTGAAGTGCAGTCCTCTACTTTGCTGCCTACATACATTGCTCCTCCCCCACTTTTATGTTCAGTTCTGCCTAATATGCTAATTTTTTTTATCACTTGACACTGAAAATCTTTAATGTACTCTTCCTTAAACCATGTGTCATTATGAAAATCTTGGGTACTTCAGCAGCTAGTAACACTTTATGCAGATTTTCTAAATTGGTATAAGGAGGTGTACCATAAACATAAGCAACATGACATAAAGTAACACTTCTCTGTTAGCACAGGGCACCATCCAAAACAACCACATTACGTTTTGTTCTAAACCAATTTGCCTTGCTCATGCTGCTGATAGATACTCCACTCTACCACAGAAACTCTCTGATTAGCAATGTTGTTAGCATTGATGTCCCTACAGGCCAACCCCCCCCTCCCCCCACTCCCCCACCTCCCCACCACCACCTACCCCCAACATAGTGCAGAGCTCTGGGGAGAAGTGAAGATTGGTATTACCCTTTCACTTTACAATTGCTGTTTTAGCAGATGTGCTGCAAACTGTTGATGTGTGCTGCTATTGGTTGTTTCAGATGATGCACAAACACTATAACTACGCGCAATCAAAATGTAACATGGTTCGTAAACTGTACTTGGTATATATGCAGCAGATAAAATGAATATACACTCCTGGAAATGGAAAAAAGAACACATTGACACCAGTGTGTCAGACCCACCATACTTGCTCCGGACACTGCGAGAGGGCTGTACAAGCAATGATCACACGCACGGCACAGCGGACACACCAGGAACCGCGGTGTTGGCCGTCGAATGGCGCTAGCTGCGCAGCATTTGTGCACTGCCGCCGTCAGTGTCAGCCAGTTTGCCGTGGCATACGGAGCTCCATCGCAGTCTTTAACACTGGTAGCATGCCGCGACAGCGTGGACGTGAACCGTATGTGCAGTTGACGGATTTTGAGCAAGGGCGTATAGTGGGCATGCGGAAGGCCGGGTGGACGTACCGCCGAATTGCTCAACACGTGGGGCGTGAGGTCTCCACAGTACATCGATGTTGTCGCGAGTGGTCGGCGGAAGGTGCACGTGCCCGTCGACCTGGGACCGGACCGCAGCGACGCACGGATGCACGCCAAGACCGTAGGATCCTACGCAGTGCCGTAGGGGACCGCACCGCCACTTCCCAGCAAATTAGGGACACTGTTGCTCCTGGGGTATTGGCGAGGACCATTCGCAACCGTCTCCATGAAGCTGGGCTACGGTCCTGCACACCGTTAGGCCGTCTTCCGCTCACGCCCCAACATCGTGCAGCCCGCCTCCAGTGGTGTCGCGACAGGCGTGAATGGAGGGACGAATGGAGACGTGTCGTCTTCAGCGATGAGAGTCGCTTCTGCCTTGGTGCCAATGATGGTCATATGCGTGTTTGGCGCCGTGCAGGTGAGCGCCACAATCAGGCCTGCATATGACCGAGGCACACAGGGCCAACACCCGGCATCATGGTGTGGGGAGCGATCTCCTACACTGGCCGTACACCACTGGTGATCGTCGAGGGGACACTGAATAGTGCACGGTACATCCAAACCGTCATCGAACCCATCGTTCTACCATTCCTAGACCGGCAAGGGAACTTGCTGTTTAACAGGACAATGCACGTCCGCATGTATCCCGTGCCACCCAACGTGCTCTAGAAGGTGTAAGTCAACTACCCTGGCCAGCAAGATCTCCGGATCTGTCCCCCATTGAGCATGTTTGGGACTGGATGAAGTGTCGTCTCATGCGGTCTTCACGTCCAGCTCGAACGCTGGTCCAACTGAGGCGCCAGGTGGAAATGGCATGGCAAGCCGTTCCACAGGACTACATCCAGCATCTCTACGATCGTCTCCATGGGAGAATAGCAGCCTGCATTGCTGCGAAAGGTGGATATACACTGTACTAGTGCCGACATTGTGCATGCTCTGTTGCCTGTGTCTATGTGCCTGTGGTTCTGTCAGTGTGATCATGTGATGTATCTGACCCCAGGAATGTGTCAATAAAGTTTCCCCTTCCTGGGACAATGAATTCACGGTGTTCTTATTTCAATTTCCAGGAGTGTACATTCTATTAACACATTCTTGTACAGAAAAACAATTGAAATGAATGATGATAATATAAAATTGTTGTTTTATGGTCGAACAATGCAACTGTGCATGCATTTAGGAGACAATGGTAAATTTGCTTTAATATATTCTTCTTCGGGAAAATGTAGGAAGTGAAAACAAAAAACTATTGTGTTATAATGTAATAACTGAAGCAAATGCGTAACACACTTGCTATTAATGCATTTTTCTACAGAGAATCGTGTGAAATTAAAATAAAACTGTTGTTTTTGGATCTAATAACTTGAGTTGGATGTGCAGAAGATAAAACTACATTCACTGTTAATACATTATTCTACAGGAAAGCATAAGAAATGGAAATGAAATAGAAATTTTGGTGTATGATCTAATAATTAATGAAGATAGGTGCCCACTGGGGGGGGGGGGGGGAGGGGGGGTTGATGTTTGAAACCATATATACGATGGTGAATCAAAAATAAAGAATTTTATTCACCATAGATCATTTTACAATGATATTGACTTCGTCATGCAGGATGTAGTACTAAATAATGATAATAAAATAAACTAGTGTCAATACATTATAGTATACATTTTAAGCATGGCAGTGTACCAAATTATGCCAGGATAGTTTCTAAAGGTAATGCAATAAGCTATACTATAATATAATATTGTATATTATAGTATACCCTGTACATGGTGTATTGTGTATTGCATACACTATGTTATTACACAAGACTAACCACAGCACACAATAATATATTTAACTAAAGAAAACTTTTAAATGCTAATATCCTCCTCAGGCATCTCAAACAACTCTTTAATGTTATGAAATGGATGAGCTGACATCCAGCTGTACCATTTAATTTTAAAAATAATTATATCTGTTGACCGAACATAAATTGGTAGTTTATTGAACATTTTGAGTGGGTTTACTTTGTGGGAATTTCCTGTTCTTGCTAATCTGTTGCATAGTATGTCTAAATTACTCTTAGCTTTGGTGTTGTGTTCATGTATTTCCCCTCTGGCAATGAATTCTGAGATTTTATTTTTAAAATAGAGTATAGATACATAAATATATAATTGTATGATTATGAGTATTCTGAGTATGGAAAACGACAACAGTGCTCCCTATGACCTCTTTTACACATTATGCATAAGACTTTTTTTGTAATTTCAAGATGTTCTTGATGTTAGGGGAATGCCCCCATATAATCAGATGATATGAAATATGTGACTGAAATAACCCAAAGTATGTCACACTAAGGTACTCCAAGCTCACTACCTCTCTTAGTTTCAGGATAAGGTATGTCACCCAGTATATTTTCTCACATGCGTGGTTGACGTGTTCCTCCCAATAGAGTTTTGAGTCAGTGTGAATACCTAAGAGTTTTACTGACCTATTGCCTACTTCATTTGATATCCCCATTAAAAGCTGATGGGTTTTATCAGGATTGCACAGGACCTTATTGGTTGCAAACCAGTCCAGGCCCTTACCAAGTGTTTCTTTTGTTATGTTATTCAGATCTGAAATGTTCTGATGCATGGTAAGTAGTGTTGTATCATCAGCATAACATACGGCAGGGTGGACTACGTTATTAGGTAATTCATTGAGAGCTCAATGAAGAAGCCTTGTGGTACGCCTGTGCTAATTTTCATTACAGAAGAATTTACATTTCTGACAGAGACAAATTGTTTTCAGTTACTTAAAGAAGAACTTATCACAGCTCTAATGCTCCCTCTCACCCCTTACAATTCTAGTTTCCTCAGTGGTATGTAAACAGGAATGTAATCGAAAGCTTTGCTTATGTCACATAATACCAGTGATACCATGTTATTGTTTTCAAAAGCTGTTAAGGTGCGTTCAGTAATTTCCGAGATGGCCCCTGTTGTGTTTTTCCCCTTGCAAAAACCAAACTGATTGCTACATAGGATAGTGTGTTTTTCAAAGAAGCTGCTTACTTGTGTGTGTATCAGTGCCTCAAATATCTTTGAGAACATTAGAACAATGGAGACTGGTCTGTAGCTTTAGGGAAGATGTTTGCCCCCCTTTTTTAAAAACTGGGACAACTTTTGATATCTTAAGTGCATCTGGAAAAATTCCAAATTCCACACATTTATAAAAAATGAAAGCTAATAGTTTGGCAATTGAGTGTATTGTCTTTTTAATGGCGTTATTCGATAACTGATAATAGTCCATACTTTTAGAACCTGAAAATTTGGATACAGCTTTTATAATATCACAGGTGTGACAGCCCTCCATTGAAATACCAGGTTAACAGGCAGTGGCGTTCCAACAAGATCCATTGCAGATGAATTTGTTGCTTTAATACTGTTACTTATTTCCTTAACTGAGTTTAAAAAGTACTGATTTAATTCCTCAGGTTAAGGTCCCAGGTATCACATCCTGAAGCAATTCACCCTGGTTGGCCCTCCTTTGCAAAAATGGTCAGAATTTCATACAAGAATCTATACCATTGAAATGGAGAGCACATACTGTCAGCTGAAGTAGTGAAATGGACAACACATCTGAGAAGTTGAGGGTTCAAATCTTGTCAGGTGCTTTAACATTTTTCTATTTTCAAATCTTTATCAAAATGACTTTGGTTATTAGATTATTATTAAATCTTGTAGTGAAAAATACATTTTTGAGTGCATTACACAACCAGTAGAAAAAGATTATTTTACTTGAGTTTTTTAATAAATACATCAGCATTTTCAAATGTTTAAGTATTATGATGGATAAATAAAAATAATTAAAATCACATACATAAGGATTCCAAATTAAAAAAGAAAGACAGGAACAAAAATGTAACGCAGTGAAAAAAGTTAATAGAATGTTTTCAACAACCTCTAATGTGTATGTAAGGGATGAACTTGTAGCTCTTCTGCATAAAATTTGCCTCATCTGCTGACTCGGTAGAGCTGTTGTCGATGTCCAAAGCAGCTGTCTCTGTCAAGTGTGAATCTGCCTCATCCACTATATCCTCAGAACTAAACGACAAAATTTCACTGTCACTGTCTGGTTCAAGTTGAATAATTACACTCTGAATAGCTTCGTCCAGCAATGCATTCTATGCCAGTATTGGTCCATAATAGTTTTCACTTTATAATATGCCTTCTTCCAGTCATCTTTTGTAATGTTCTGTATTGCAGCCGTAATCATTTGTTTTAGGTGGGAAAGGGTAACGCTGCTGACGTTGTTCAGTGGAACTTTGATGTGTTAAATTCCAGATAACTTCGATGGGGTTCAGATCACAGTTGTGGGGTGGAATGCAAGAACAGACACCACGCATTCATATAACTGAATCACCTATATGGGCAATGGATCCTCCTCCTTGAGTTAGGATGCACAAATACATCCAACCTCCTGCGGGAGTAGCGAACACGGAGTCAATGGACAGGGATTGCAGATAGGTGGCGCTCAATGGGAGTGTGCATCGGCTGTGAGGCATGCTGAGATAGTCTGCGCAGTTGCGATAAGACTGTGTCCTGGATGGCACAGTGGTTAATGCACCTGGCTAGTGAACAGAAGATCCTGAATTGAAATCCTGATTCTGTACACATTTTCCCTCACCACCACTGATTCCATGTAATTTCCTGATGCAGCTGACATCAGTAATCCCTTTCCCTTTCCTCCCATGTCCTCCACCTTCAATTTACATGTAACTCATCAAAGTCGTCGAGACACTTTATTTTCTTCCTCAGTCTCCTCTTTGTTGGTGTTACGATTTTGTGACTACTCTGTCTGGCTTCTCTTAACATCAATCTCAACATTATGCACTGTCCTTACACTCTTTCCTACTGCAGCTGCTGCTCTCTCCAGAGCTCCTTCTAATGGTATTAGCAAACCCTTCCATTTTTCTTCTTGACAGAACTGAACTATGTTATTAATCAAAACTCTTCCATCTGAGCGTACTCTTTGATAACATACATTTGCACAATCACTGTCCATTTGAGCAGACACTAAGAATACACAGCACACTATGGCAATAACATGACTGTACAGTGCCAATCCACATGTGTCATTCGTGTACTGATGAATATTGGCAGAAGTCTTCAGCCCTGTCAGTATGCAAACAAAGCTTACTTTTGTATTTCTGCCGTCGGCAATAGTAAAATGAACAGGTAATAAGTGTTGCTTGTCATGGAGACCATGTGCAGACATGCATAACCAGTCATGTTGTTGCTGACTTGTTTGCAGGACACAACTGTACCATTTTTTGGCATCTGGTACCTGGTTGTGGTGGGTGGAAATGATATGGCACTGAGTGAGCAGGGGGCCACTGGGGCCAGCCAAAGCAGGATACCTTGGGTACAGGCAACAGCAGTGGGTGCAATGGCACTGGCAGGGTCAGTGCCTCAGGTGGTGTTGGAGGATGAGCCAGTGTGAGTTAGTATGAGGTAGCAGCTGGTAGGAAGCCTACGATGGCACAGTACAAGTGAGCACACAAGCCACTGACAGTTGAGCAGATATGGTCATGTAGTCAACATGTGGTGGTAATCAATAAATATGAGTGACCAGATGGGTGACTGGAGTGTGGGCATGTTGGGAGCATCATGGTAAGCATCTTTACAAGATCATCATCAATGTGTTTTACACTGATATCTTTGGAATTGAAGTCACAGACGTCAAGGGTGGTGAGTGCCAGATTACCGGGCCATTTAGTGACCGACATCATGCCGACAGGGAGTTATTGTCTTGTGAGCTGTTGAGATTTGTAGGGTATGAGGTGAGGGGTCATTGAGGACCCGTGTCAATTTAAATCTATGCACTGAGACTGCAATTGTTTTCCCACAAAGTAAGATGTCATACGCTTGTGGCCATAGATCTGGGCAGATCATGTCATGTGGCATGATGTGGCCACAGTGCGATATTGCTTTGTGTACCGAGGTTTTGTAGTGATATGTATGTGTGAATTTTGAATGTGGCACTTCACCCATTCCATTACTGCTGGTAGATCTGCAGAGTCAGGGGGTGGTGTCAGTAGGATGAATACTGTTTGAAGCACAGGGGATTTGCCATACAGGGCTTCCAGAAAGGAAGCCTGTAAGTCCTCCTTATATGCCATCCAAATGTCCGAGCAACACACATGCAAGGACCTCCATCTGCTCTCCACCATGGCATATGAGTGCACTCTTCAGGGTGTGATGCCAGTGCTCCACAAACTTATAGGGTTATAGGGCTGTACGATTGTGTGCACTGCCACAGGGATGGCAGAGTCCTTTGAACAGAGAGGATTTGAACTGTCTCCCTTGGTCTGCAGTAACTGTTTCATGGGCAGCTGAAGGGGGATTTCCACGCAACAGTGAAATGTCAAGAGGTAGAGTCTGCTGTGGTGTCTTTTATAGTCACAACTTCAGACTAGCATGAGACTTGATCAGTTATTGACATTTGGAGTGTGTGACCTTTTTATTCTGTGAGGTATTAATGAGATCAAGGTGCATGTGCTGAAATCGCATTTGCTGTATGTTGAAGTGGCAGAGAGGAGTCTGCACATGATGACTGACTTTGCTAAACTGACATGCTCAGCAAGCCTGTGATTAGGTGCAGCCATCTTATTTGATGTTCAGCAAAACAAATCATTCAGTTATGAGCTAGTCCACTGGCCAGACACCCGGGTGAGTCAGGTTGTGCAGCTGATCAATGATCAGGCGAGGTGTAAATGCGGAGATGAGGAGTCATATTCATTTAATGCACAAATTGGAGGCATCACTGTTGAACAAGTCTGTCATGGGTGGTTTGGTGTCTTGTTCTCCTGGCAGGTTAGCGTAGTTGAGGTGAAGTAAAATAGTATTTATATGACTGCATAGTCTTTTGGACATGGGCAAAGGAGCAGACGCCTCGCATTCATATAATTGATACCCCTTGATGGACTACGAATTCACAAACATCAGTGCAGATGCAAATTTACGTTTGACTCCAGTGAAAATCTGAAATTAGCGAGCATGAAGGACATGAACAGGGGCTGGATAAGTGGTGGTCCTAGGTGGAAATAAGGGTCGACCTAGGAGAGTGTCAAGATATTACATGCATTTGCGACAGGCTATTTTCCTGTGATAAAAGTAGGATGTGTATTGTTGTTATTCTGATTGATTATAACATTTAAATAGAATTTACGGTCAATATTCGAACAAAATACTTGCTATTTTTGTGTAATTAAAGCCTAAAAATCATTAAATGTCTAGATCTGGTCATGTGGTCGAAACACTGTCGTTGGCTGTTGCTCTGGTGATGTCACAGACTAGGAGCAAGATGAAGTTATACTTGTGTCGTAGTAGTGTTGGCTGAAGTTATGAGGTTTTTATGTACTGCTACTGCAAGCAGATTAGAATGGAAAATGCAATTACAACTTTTCAGAAACAATAAAAAGGAATTTTGTGAATGCTGATTGTGGAACCCTTGTGAAAGTTGAAGTGTTTATGCTGTGCCCATTTAGAGTGGTGATACGTGCAATGACAGCCATTCTGATCCCTGCTCCTGCAACATAATTAAACTCACTGAAAACTAAGGAACTGCAGAACTTTTGCAAATGTGTCTGCAGATACTGCATCCAGTAGGTGTTCTGTGGCACAGCGGGCAGCACATTCAACTGCAGATAAGGAGGCCAAATGTTTGAATCCTGTAAAAGTCATATATTTTTAAAAGTTTTACATGAAATATGAAATCAGTGTTAGCAGGAACTGATTGTAGCAGTTGTTTTGATTGTGTGATTTATTGCATATAGTTTCACATTAGTCTTAGTCTGAGAAATGGACAACAGAGGATAAATGCATGTACTTTGAGAGCAAACAATTCATTCTTTTGGAAAGCTTTGCTAGTAAAGATATCACCATATAGCCACAGTACAGTGAGGTGTAGAACTATTAGGTTTATGGAGATATATGAAGTAAGTACAACATGCAGGTGACACGACTTAAGGGCTGTGATGTTTGAGAGTGTAAACAAACATTAGCGTCTGAAACAGACTTCCTTCAACTTTATGTAAGATGATGAAACTGCAAAAGTTTAAACAATATGAATCCTAACTAGACAGTACAAAGATAAGAACATTGCTTCTAATAAAGGAAAAAGTGTGTTGTCATATTAACTAGAAAATATCTTTTTGAACGTGACACGTGAACACTGATTGCAAATGTAAGTGCACTTAAACATCAAGGAAAACACAATAATATCCTGTTTCTGATTGGTGTGGTGAAGTTTTGTAATCGTGATTTTGTTTCCATATGAGAAGACTGTTGATTCATTTTACAAATAAGTTAAATTGTTCTTTCAGGTTAGATTTGAACCAGTGACCTATGTACATCATCTTATAAAATTCAACAGTTTACCACTCCAACAACTGAACCACTGAATAATTGAGATGTGGTTAGTTAAAACAACAGTTTTCTCTAGAAGTTTAATTTCATTGAATGATGTACCCTTCATTGTAACCATAGAAGAGCACATCTCAGAGACAAGTTAATGTTAACTTCACAGTGCAACACATTTTTAAGTATGTTAGTGAACTTGTGTATCGATGTGGTGGAAATTTGCTGGTACAGTGCAATCACATTTTACAAATATTCTCATTCTCTGAAACACTCAAAAACAACTTTTCAGGAATTTTTGTAGGTGTATTTGTACAGTATGGTACTACACATCATTTGTAACCCATTTTCTTAAATGTAAATTCCAAAACAAGACATCTCTCTGAATTAGTATTATGACGGTAGGAACAACAAGCTAGTCAGTGATGTCACAGGCATCACATGACTAGTGGGCATTCAAATTATTTTAATTTCATTTCCATTTTTATAAAAGAATGCTGAATTCAAGAGCAAAAAAATCATGATAGGAGCATAAAATGACATAATTAATCATTTAATACAATTTCCAGAAAACCACCAAATACCCTATTAACACTGTACGGGTGGTGCAGTGGTTAATACAAGTGCCTGGCAAGCAGGAGATTGCAGGTTCGAGTCCTGGTCCAGCATGCATCTTCACTTATCACTGCTGATTCCACGTAAAGTCCCGATGCATCTGATGTCATCAGTGCCTCCCCTTTCCCTTCAGTTTACGCAAAATAGTATTGATGTGTGAGATATAGTCAGTGACTATGCTGTCTGCTACATGTATGTGATATATGTACATTGTGGATTGCACGATTAGGTCAAAGTGGTGAAAGCAATGGCAGTTCACATCTTTCGATGGGTGATATGTTGCATCAGTGAGTGGTTTGTGACCCGTACAGATTAAAACATAGGTGCCTTTGATATCATCTCTCAAATACTGAACTGCTTCATACACAGTGAGTAGCTCATGATTGAACATGGACCATTTTGATTATGAGGCTCTGAGTTTCATTGAGAAAAAGTAGAATGGTTGCGTTTCATCTGCCACAAATGCCTCAAAGGCCAAGTCACTAGTGTCAAGACTGGGAATGGCACGTTAGGTGTCTTGCTTTCTATGGCGGTTGCTTTCACAGGGTTAGCTTGAGTGCTGCATTGAGCTGTATCACAGAGTTTGCAAATTTTGGGATGGCAGAGTTAGAGGAGCAATGCATCTTCATTAAATTTTATGTGAAACTCAACATTTACAGACACACATCAGATGATGGAGGAAGCCTATGGTGATGAGTGCTTAAGCCATACTTGGTGTTACAAATGGTTCACATGCTTTAAAAATGGCTAGACGGGAGTTACAGATGACCCTCGTTCAGGACATCCTTTGGTGTCTACCAACGACTCTCTCAGGAATGTAAATGAATTTGTGTGAGCCAATTAAAGACTCCATGTCCAAGAGATTGCAGAAGAATGTAACATTTCAGTTGGTCATGTCATGAAATCCTGACACAGGCATCTTGGAATGCATTATGTTAGCACCATGTTCATCCTAGGGCTCATGAGATCAATGCCAGAAAGACTTTTGCATTTCAATCTGTGGGAAGCATACAGATCGTGCAAATGAGAATGAGATGTTCCTTATGAGAATCATAACTGGTGATGAGATGTGAGTCTACAGTTTTGATGTTGAGACCAAGGTTCAATCTTCACAGTGGGTTATGCTGATACTTTTCCTTGACTATAAAGGATTAGTTCATCATGAATTTGTGCCACAGGGACAAACTGTTAATTGATGGTAATATTGAGATGTGTTGTGACACCTGCAAGAAAATGTGAGAGGGCTTGAAATGTGGCGTGACAATTCCTGGCTCTTGCATCATGGTAAAGCATCCATACATCCATCCCTGTTTGTGTGTAACTATTGCACAAAAAACGAAATCACTCTGCTGCCTCATCTTCTGTATTCTCCAGACTTGGCCCCTGCAGACTTTTTTTTATTTCCAAAGTTGAAAACCCCATTGCAAGGATTGTAACAATAGACGAGATAAAAGAAAATTTGCAGGTGGTGCAGGTTTGAGCTGCAGTTTTCTATCCATATGACGTGAAAAGTAACTCAAAGAGACCAAATGGTGTAGTGATAGCTGTATTACAAACATCATCTGGATGCATAGGTATTTGAAGATTGGCCATTTGGGAATCAGTAACACTAAAGACAATCACACCCACAAGGAAATGTGTAAAGTATTGGATTACAGAGATGGGTTTGTGTGTTTTTAAAGTTTTGAGGACTCTGTAATCTACACAAAGTCCAAGAAAACCATACTTTTTTGTAACAAGTTTGATGGGGTGATTCATAGGGACTAGGATGAACTATACCCAATCGAACAATTCATTGACCACCATTTTTGCTACCTATAGCCAGGTGGCATACTTTGTTGGGAACTGGTGGGCCGGAAGTCTTGAGAATGCAGTATATGGTACCATTTCAGATGGTGTATTTCTCTATCATCACTCATAGTGAGGAGGGGGTGGAACAGCTGTGAAATGTAGTGGGTACTGAGGCAAAAGGTGCCCCGTACTAACCTGCAAGAGATGCGATGTGGTCGAGGGTGCCAGTAGTGTAGCTGCCTGAGGTACAGGTGATAAGGCAAGTTCGGAATGATTACAGGGGTTGAGAGGCTCTGAACCAATCTGCACACTTGCGTGAGTGCAGCAAATAAATTGTGGATGGGTTGGAGCAGTCTTTCATATCCAGCTTGAAGTGCCTCTGATGCTTTGTGTGTTTATAGGTAATGCTGTGTGTCTTTCTGATGGCATCCTCAGGCATATCAGTTTTTCACAACAGCAGAGCAAATGTCAATATTGTGGCTAGGAAGGCTGATGGATTGTGAAGTGTTTAGCACTGGAAGAGGTGGTACCAGAGGAAAGAGCCCTGGGATGGCAGTTTGTGTAATATAAAAATTCCATATAATCCAGGTCCGGAGAGAGCTGAAAATGTTGGAAGAAGTCAATCCCCACTAATGGTTTGCTGATGAAGAATGTTCACAACAATGGGGATCCGAAATGAGTTGTAGGGATGCTCTACTATTCCATGCACAGAAACTGAAGAATTCTTTGCACAACAGGGCTGTAACCCATTTGTGTTGGTGTGCAGTGGTAATGTTTCCTTTGGTACTGTGCTAACATGTGGTCCTTTGTCTATGAGGAAACTTGCACGAATTGAGGTTGAAAAAGTCAATTTTTCCATTTGTCAAGTTGCCTGGAGTAAAGAACATGTGTCCCAGGTGGCATGCACGAAGGCACCTTGGTGTCTCATTGTCAGCTAATGTGTCTATAACAGCCTACATTTTAAGTTTGGGAGCCCACAGGAAGACCAGCAGTTGTGTGTGGCATTGCAGAACTGGACTTAGTACCTGCAGAAACCTTGAGACAATGGTGGCAAATGGCATAATGTTGTCAACTGCAGGAGTAGTGTTGTGTGCAGTCAGCAGGTCACTGCCCGAGCTGGAGGCAGTGATATCGCTGTCCATTGTCATTGGTCTGCTGAGGCCAGACCGGAACATGAGAGAGCCAGCCAAGATCTAACATTTGGAGGATGGGCAGTCTTGTCATAATTGACACGCTGCCTGTGTTTCAGTATGGTGAACATTCTGCCCACAAAGCTGAGCTTCTTGTGAAGTAGTTCTGCTTAATGTGCGATCATTGCAAGCTGCAGCTGTGGTGGCAGTTTAACAATGCAAAACAACCATAATGTGGTATCCGGCATCAGATTTGTGTCCCATAATGTTGGTAGCTGGTGCCACAGCTGAAGTGAAGTTCTATCTACTGTTCATCTTAGATTGCTTGGCGAAGTTGTTGTTCCAATGTGTGAGATAGGCACTGAAGCAAGGTGCATTTGGTCTTCACATATTTGTTGCATGCAGGGGGCACAAGGACAATGTCAGTGATGATGTTGGTGTGCTCAGCCATTTGGCAGATAAACTTCACAAACTTGGTGTTGTCTAGAATTCCTATTGATCAAATACACATTCTGCTAGCGAAAATCACAGGACCAATTGTTCTGGACACACTGATGATAGTTTGGGTTGGGAAACATATACTCAAAGCAATGTATGGACCATTTGTGGTGGTAGGACAGATGTCATGTAAAATGGTGCAATGGAGGAGGTGTCCTGAATGAATACAGTGGAGGTGGTGTCCATCATGTTTTGTAGCTTCCGTACTTGCATCTGTGTAAAGCAGAGGCTCATATCTTGCATTGTGAAAGATGGTCATATTGTCAAGTGGCAATCATGATGTGGCTGGTGCAGGGTCGATCACAATGAATGCGAGCTGAGTACCAAAATCCAGGAATGGAAGAGATGGGTCTGAATCTTGCACCAAGTCTAATATACAGTAGATCAGTCGAAAGTGGCCATTGTTGTGGCTTGTCTGGAGGTACAACATTGTGCAAGGATGCTTGTGTAATAGTACATGGTTCAGAGTTTAGCATTGTATGTCTTTTAAGATATCAGTAACACTGTTGATGCAAAACACTTGACAGAATTCATGAGGTGCCGTCATGTGAAGCAGTTGGAGTGTCATGCACAGTTTAAGATGGCTCCATTGTTAGTGCATAGTTGTTGGTGCAGTATTCACAGGTCAGTGATGTTGTAGATTTACCTAATTGGTATAAGGAGACATACTATAAACACAAGCAACATGATATACAGTAACACTTCTGTATTAGCACAGAGCACCATACAATATAACTGCCATCAGGTTCTAAACTGAACTACCTTGCTCATGCCACTCACAGGTACTCCATTCCACTGCAGAAACTCTGTGATCAATGATGTCACTGACACTGATATCCCCACAACTTCTAATTCTTATGGTCTGTGAGCTGCATGTTGAACAGTTTGGTGCAATGTTTTTAAATTATTCTGGGGAAAAACAGCAACTAGCCACAAGATCTTTACAAATGTTTTTGTTGTAGTGTTACTAGCTTCAGGCCTGAGCCCATCATCAGACAGTAACATTGATCTCTTGGTGAGTTTTATATTTGTTTCATGGGCTATATAATGTTTTTGTGATTAGATAGTTTACAAAAAGTTGGATATTGTGTTTTTCATTTTTGTCATAAAATCTATTAAAGTTTTTGTGATTACACAGTTTAAAAAAGGTTTTACATTGTATATACAATCTAAACTCTTTTGTAAACCACGTAATCACAAAAACTTTGATATATTTTAGGACACAAGTGTAAAACTTCTCAAGAAATCAATGCTACTGTCTGATGATAGGGTCAGGCCCAAAGCTAGTAATGGTATAATGAAAGCATTTTTAAAACAAACTTGTTGCTGGTTGTAGTACTTCATAAAGTGCAATTTACAAAAACACATACTGTGATCTCTAACCATAATGGGTAAAACAATGACATTATTTTTAATTGAATTTTTTAAAATCTATTGCTGAATTTTTTATGTTGCTTTTTCCCCCTCACATGTGGGTACCACAAATTTTGGTCCTTCTCAGATGGCTCCCTGTTCTTGGTGTTTGCTTGCATGGGTCCAGGTGCTGCCCCAGCAGTTGTCAGAATATCTGCTGCTGATGTTTCCACTGCTGTTACTGTTGATTATGGTAATACCACTAGCACTGTGGTTGATAGCTCCTCTTTTTGTCCCATTAGGTGTCAGTTTCCTTGCGTTGGTTTTATCTTACTATGATCATACATTGTTTCCAGCTCTTTGCTTTTATTTATTACATCTGTTGTGACCCAACTTTTACTGTAGGACCTCCTTACTATTTGTACTTCTATATGCTACTGAGCATGCAAGATTTATGCAGTAACATAATGTTTTACAAAATGATTTGTATTCCTTATTTAGGTTTCCTCGTAAGTGTACTCGTATATTTCTTCAGTCTTCAGGTTGCAGTGAACTTTGTAGCTTGCCTGTGTTCACTGGCTTCGTTTGTCACAACTCCTCAAAGATTTTTCTGACCTTGCTGTCTTTGGTTGACATTTCAGTTAATGACCCATAGAAATCAGCAGTGGCTTTATTTAAGACCTGAACTTTCTGTGTGTAATGTAGTATGTTGGTAAATAGATGACCTATGTCTCTATTTTTGGTTTACTTATGGGACTGTTTGCTACTAGATTAAGATCGTAAGTGTTGATTAGATCATTGAATCTCACTGGATAATAGTTGCTTTACAGAGTGTTTATACAGCAAACATTTGCTACTTTTATGCAAAAAGTCCCTGATAAACTACTCTAACAGTACTTCTAACTCTTTTAGAAAACTATTTATCTGACTGTGTGGTAACCTGTAAAGCCCCAATATCAAACACTTTTCACTTCTGTAATGTATTTTAAATGCTGTGCTGTCAAATTAAAACTGGAAACTCAGTCCCTCATAGTAATAGCAGTTTACAGGGCACCAGTGGTATACATTCAAAGGTTTCTTTGTCAGCTAGAATCGGTTCTTGTGAAACTTTATAGGGATTACAGTAAAATTGTGGTATGTGGTGACTTTAACATTAATTTTCTTTGAAGTTATAACAGCCATGAACAGTTAAAATCGTTATTGTTCACTTTCAATGTACTCCCCATGATCTCATTCACAACAAAAAGTACATGCCTAAAAGGCTTGCTGACAGTTGATACCTTCTTCCTGAAGGTGAATTGGAAATTTCAAAAAATTTGGGCAATAAAAACTAAAAATACAGAGGCTCTAGATGGCATACCAGTAAAAATGGTCAAACACTGTGCTACAGGTCTTCCAAATCCTCTGGCATTGCTGATAAATTTAGTAATGAAGGAAGGCATACTCTCAAAATGTTTAAAATGAAGCAAGATAGTGTCACTATTTAAAAGAGGGGAGAAAGGAGATCCAGGTAACTATAGACTCATCATGATTACAACCTTTCTTCTAAAACAGTAGAAGCACTGATTAAAGACAGAATTATATACTTCACAGAGACCCAAAAATCTTAAATGAAGCACAACATGGGTTTAGAAAAGGAAGATCCATCAGGACTGCAGTGATAAACTTCATAACACAATCACGGAGGCACTAGATCATCAAAGGGAGTATGTGTATACTTAGCTCAGTATGTCATAAAATTTTTATGGAAAAAGTTGACTGCTAAGGTATAAGAGGTAAAGCTGCAGACACTATAAAAAAACCTGTGTTGAAAACAGACAACTGTGTTTTGAAATAAAACATCAATCTGGAAATACGTGGAAAACTGTTTACTCTGATTTTATGGAGGTAAAATATGGAGTAGCCCAGGATTCAGTACTTAAGACCCGCACCCTTAATCTTGTGTATAAATGATATGCCCACTGCAGTAAATGAAAAAAATGATTATGTGTACTGATAACACAACTGTATTAGTGTGTAGTCACTCAGTGGAGGATTTGGAAAAGAGAGCCAGTGGGAATCTGAAAATGGCAGAAGAGTATTTCAGAGAAAGTAATTTATCGATCAACAGGAAGAAAACTATGTGCAAAAAATATGAAAGAAACAGAACTAATAGCTCAGAGGAATTTATTCTGAGTATTAGGTTGTAGACATAGAAGTGGCCTCTAAAAGGTGTCTGGGAATAGAGGTGGACAAATTTCTGACATCGGAAAACCACATTGATAACATTAATTAAAAGAATGTGCTATACAGTGGACACAGAAACCTTGCTAAAAATGTACTGTGGACTTATGTTCCCACACATGCTGTACCGTATACCAATATGATGAGCAGCAGTAAATGTAGATATTTTAAGAACATTAAAACTTCAAAAGAAAGCCATCATATGTACAGCTAAATTAACACCAATGGAATTCTGCAAAAATAAATTCAAAGAATTAAAAATATTGACTGTGCCAAGTTCGTACATATATGTGACAAGACTTATTTTAATGGTAAAATGTACAGCACCTTCAAACAGGGATTTTCCTGACAACACAAAGCTGACCATGCTCAAAAGATTAAATGACATATGTCATCATTGAGTGAATGGTTCAATGAGAACAATCATTTCATAAATGTGCAAAAAACAACCTACATAAGTTTCAGTCTCTCATCTCTAAAATGAGGAATCTCAGACTTGCTCCTAAACAACTGAGAGTTCTCCAGTGTGAGCTCAATTAAGTTTCTTGATATATGCCTTGAAGAAAATCTTAAATGGAATGCACTTGTTCATTATATCTCAAATAAGTTGTCAACTGTGTGTTATATACTAAGGGTACACAGTAAATCAGCCACCAAATTAGTCCTTACACAAGTATATTATTCTTACTTTCACTCTGTACTACAGTGTGGGATCATATTCTGGAGGAACTCGCCCTACAGCAGAGATATCTCAAATAAAAAAAAAAAAAACACTATACATATAATACGCAATCTGAGACATAAGGGATAATTCATGCAACATTTCAAGAAACTTGGCATTACGACACTGCCATATGTTTACATTTATATTATTATATCGTTTGTTAAAACCCACCTACTAAACAAAGACAGCCAATTAATATTAAAACAACACATTTATAAGTACAAATCAAGACAGCAGTCTGACCTACATATGTTTCGGTCCAGAACAACTTGTTACCAAAAAAGTGGCCTACATGTTTCATTTCATTTCATTTATTATCATCCTTCTCATCATTTACATGATACAGGAATTGTAATAATACTGTCCAGAAAATGCACAGCAGAATATTACAGATTTCTATCTAACACACAAAATTAACATTATGTTGAAAATTAAAACATTACATAATATGTTGAAAAAATGCAGGAAGCTTAGTTTACAACAGACTGCCAGTTAGCGTAAAGAGCACCTTCGAAAGAAAAATGAAGGAACGTCTTATCTCTTTATGTTGATATAAGGTGAAGAAGCACTTACAGGAAAATCCATAGGAGGAATGTAAAGTTGGAGATGAAATAAAATACTTTCTTTTTCTTGTGGAATCAAATTTCCAGAAAGAAGGAAAACAGAAAACAAAATGTTGTGCTGAAAATGTGGAAGAGAAAATACAGACTAAGTGTATTGATGCAAATATGACTTAAATGGTTTTTCACTATGTGTATATGTATAAATATTTTCTGCAGTATTGTCAACATACATAATCTAAAAAATTAATTTTCTATTTGTCTAAATGTATTAGTATTTTCAGCACTATGGCAAAAATGTATAACTTTGTTGATTTCTGTTAAGTATGCAAGACTGTTGCATAAATTAATGTAGGCCATTAGTATATTTCACCACTGTGTATTAATATTGATTGTCTATAAAACATTATTACAAGAAATTGTTTTTATGTGTCAATGACAAATTTCTAAGAAATTTGTTTCATTCTGTATAAATTTGCCTACATTACATGTCTAATGTCATTGTAAAATATGACTGATGGACAATAGATAAACTAAGCAAGGGTACTGCAAGACCATGATCTTGGGCCCCACAAAGTACAGTGAAGTAAAAACTTGGACTGTTACAAATGGTCTGTCTTACCATGATGATCAAAGGAGAACCTTAAAACTTGCCAGCAGCAATACAGGAAATGGTCACACACAAAGAGGGATAGAGAACTGGTAAAATCGCAGTAGGGAAATTATGTTATAAGAAACTCTGTAAAATTATGACATGTGTCATACGGAATGCAAACACACATATTATGCACAGAAAATTATCAAGTCAAACAGCAAGTAAAAACTATATGGAACATCATAAAAATTGAGACAAATGGGAACATAAAATCAGAAGAAGCAGGGATCCCAGTCCTCTGGTAATGGTATAGACAAGAATAATCAAAAAGTTGCAGCCTCATATTTCAATAAATTTTTTCAAACAATGGCAATTCCAGGTAGCTTGCAAGCAACCAAGCAAGCACACCTCACACACACACAACTGCCAACTCCAGCATCGTGGGCCACTCCAATGTGCTGGAGTTTGCAATCAAGAGTGTGTGGACTAACAGCTCATCTCTCTGCTGCCTGTATTCTCAAAGGTATTTGAGAAAATGATGTAAGATAGGATTTATAGTGACAGTATACAAAATGGTTTACTGACACCCACACAGTATGGTTTTTGTAAGGGATTCTCCACAGAGAGAGCTATATTTAGGCAGTATCCAGTGTGTATCTTTTGTGATCTTGCTAAGGCATGATGCACAAATTTTAACACTAAAAGGTTTCTGTGCTCAATTACATGTCAAATATAATTGTAAACTATAAAGAAGAACTAAATCAGTTTCAATAGAGGCCACTTTGAATCTCATTAAGCAGCCAGAGTGGCAGGATGTTTACAGTAATAATAAGTCTGTTATCTTTACTAGTCCTCCACAATACTGATAAGGGGGAGGGTGAGTCAACAAATAAATCACTAAAGAATAAGGGCTCTCATGGATATAACAGGGTATCCAGCAGAATACTGAAGTACTGTTCTGCATATGTTAGTCATATCTGCAACTTTTCTCTTGGGAATGATCAGTTTCCTGTCTGATTGAAGCATTCAGTAGCGAAGCTACATTATAAAAAATGAGAAACAGATATGCATACAATTTTTGACCTATTTCTATGCCATCAGTATTTTCCAAAGGCATTGAAAAAACAGTATATACAAGGACAAGTGATCATTTCAGTTCACATAATTTGCCATGAAATGTACAGTTTGGTTTTAGGAGTGGTTTAGCAACTGGAAATGCTCCATTCTCTTTTCTCTGTGAGGCTCTGGATGGATTAAATAAAAGGTTGCAAAATCTAGGTGCTTTCTTTGATTTAACTAAGGTGTCTGATTGTGTGGCAAAAGTCCACCTCTTGCTCTAATTCTTGCAGTCCATATGAATTAATGAATATTTTACAAACATAGTAGACAGCACAGTAGTTGAAATTCCTGACTTTGGAAAAGATTCTGCAGTTGCTGTGAAATTTGGAAATAAATGCAGCATGATAATGTGGAAGAGAGAGTATCCAAAAGACATAATAAAAATAGTAGAAGACTACAACACTCAGACAGCCCTGATATTTACGACATGTCCTGTACTATATTAAAAACTATAGTCTGCGAAATTGCTCAGCCACTGTCAGTAATAATAAATAAATGCCTACATGCCGGGGAATTTCCAGGCTTCCTCAAAGTAGCATGTCCAGTACCAGTTTACAAAAATAGTAATTCACATGAAGTGTCAAGCTACAGGCCTATATCTATAATACCAATGCTAGCTAAGATGATGGAGTCCATAATGAAAGATCAGCTATTAAGGTATTTTGAAGGAAATAATCTCTTTTATGATACACAGCATGGCTTCTGGAAGGGCAAGTCAGCTACAACATCGGTACTTGACTTAGTTACAAATATATCTGAAGATACGTAGTCTATAGCACTGGTGATCTGTGTCCTTAGTCAGGCATTTGATTGTATCCCATTTATGGTCCCGCTCAGCAAGCTAAAATCATATGGCGTTGTGGGAGCTGTTCTACAGAATCCTACCTAAATAAGACAACCAATTTTATCAGTGAAAGGTGAAATGAAGTTAAAACACTGTGTGATAAAGGGATTCATAATAGGGCCCCTGTTTTTCTTAATTTTTGTTAAAGACGAAAGCTCCAATGGACACACCTTGCACTTTGCAGATGACACATTTTTGTTCCAAATAGGGAGAAATGTTCTTTGAGCTGTTCAACAAGCAGAAGTCCTAGTCAGTGAGGCCAAGGCCTGGGCCACCATGAGCAAGATGAAAGTTAGTGAAGACTAAACACACAGGATGATATGCAGCCTAAGTGATAGTGGAGCACTGGGTTACACAGCAACTGTTAAATTTCTGCTCTTTTTCAATTGCTACTAAGTTAACCTTGCAACATCACACTAAACATGTATGTTCAATTTCTCAAGAGTCCTATACCTCTTGAGGAAACTCAAAAGTATTATACCGTGCTAGTACCTATTAACAGCATACTAAGCAATGTTCCACAGTCACATCAGATATGGGCTGTTACTGTGAGGCAACTCTGCAGGCTGCAAGAATATGCTTTTATTACAAAAGAAAGCAATGAGGATCATTTCCCCAACCAAAAAGACTGACCATTGAGAAACAACTTCTTTCCATATTAGGACTTCTGACTATTTTCAGCCATTATGTTTTCAACTGCCTTGTTGGCCCAAAGACAAATCATGAGACCTACAGAAAGAGAAATGAAGTTCATCAATATAGCCTGCACAATGAAGACAGTATACACGGGTAATAATAGTAATAAAGAAGATTGATCACAAAATATTACTGAAGAAGTGGGACAATTATGGAATAGGGGAGTAGTTCACAATTGGTTCACCTCTTACTTTAAGGACAGACATCAAAAGGTCATTCTCTGCAGTATTGAGTATGGTTATGATGAACAGTCCCAACGAGGCACAGTTAAATGGTATTGGTGGGGGGGGGGGGGGGGGGGGGGGATCCAGGGGTCAATGCTGGGGCTGCTACTAAATATATCAGGGTCAGTCATGGTGTGCCAAACTTCACCTGTGCAGCATTTTTGGGCCAAGGCCTGGCCTGACACTCAGCTTAGCTCAGTCCTTTTCGGAAGTACCTGGAACAGCATGACATTTCATTTAGCATTGTTGTGCATCATTTTTCAGGTGACACAACTCTCTGAGTTCAGCAGAATTATAATGTCACCACTGTTTATCCTCTGCTATTTGTTTGGGGTATGAAAGTCCAGTGACTGTTTGCCCAAAAAGAAGTTGACCATCCATCTATCATCATAGGCCCATAAAATGACTGGAAATGACAGAAGAGAGGGATGAGAATACTCAGTTCACATAAGTGATGGGTACTGCATATTTGCTATGAAACAACATTACAATACCATGCAGAAAGAATTTAAAGATTTAGTTGACAATGAAAAAGCAAAAAATCACAACTATCAACAGATAGGACTCGTTGTTCTGTACAGTGGAACGGATTGGAGACTGCTTTTTAAGTGGACATGACTGCAAGCTGCCCACAGTAGGACTTTGCAAGGTAACTTCTTCCTGATTTCACAAGAATGTATTGTAGAAGGGAGACGGGAGACATTCTGACAAAGACAGTCCAGTCCTTACATCTCACTGGTGATAAAGGAAACATGAGACTTTTTAATGAGAAATGTTTTTACATTAAAATTGTCCGGGATGTCTACATTGCTTCCCTCAGATAGTGTTTCCAAGTTTCCATAATGAGGTTGCAAAAGTGATTCAATATTTTGACTAACATATTTTTGTGGAAGACCTTTTTTTTCAATTATGAAAGTAAATAAGTTGTGATTATGTGGGAACTGCCGGGCGGATTTGTGCCGGGGACCCAGCGCTCCTTCCCGCCTGGAAAGCCGTGCGTTAGACCGCACAGCCAACCGGGCGGGCTAATTAAACAATATTAAAAATTTGTTTTGTTTGTGATCTGTACTGTTGAGAAATGTGAAATATAAAACTATGTTGTATGCAGTGCCAGTGTACTGCCATTTCAATGCGCACATTCATAGTTTCCCCCTTCCTGATGCTCAGACAGTATGGTGTGGTGAGGCTGAGTGCTTTGGCATTCATGACTGGGCATGGCACATGAACTGAAATCTTGACTGCCCCTGCTATAAAGATGTACCTTCTAGTATACAGGTGATTCTTAGATACTTCTGTTTGCTGATGACACCAGCTTAGTTTTGAATGATATTGTGTGCAATATTGATGCAGTATGAAATAATGCGGTTGAATAAGTTCACGGCTTGTACAAAATAAATTGATGCTAAATCACAGTAAGACTCAGTTATTACAGTTTATAACACACAATTCAACAAAAACTGACATTTTGATTACACAGAATGGGTATATGATTAGTAAGTCTGAACATTTCAAATTCCCAGGCATTCATATAGGTAATGTTGTGGATAGCCCATGTTCAGATTCTTATTAAAAAACTAAGTACTGATTTATTTACCATTAGACAAGTATTTGAAATAAGTGATAGTTCAGTGCAAAATGCAGTCTAATTTGCTTACTTTCATCTGCTTATGATGTATGGTATTATTTTTAGGAGTAATCTTCCGATTCAAAAAGGGCAGTTCAAGCAATATGTGGTGTAAGTTTGCAAACCTCCTGTCGACCCCTGTTCAGTAGCCTGGGAATTATGACATTGGCCTCTCAGTACATACTTTGTTTGTTAACAGTATCAGCTTATGCTCAAGAGTTAGCAGCTTTCACTCAGTTAATACTGGGCAGGAATCCAGTCTGAATTTGGAATGCACCTCCTTGTCTTGTGCAGAAAGACTTGCAGTGTTCTGTTACATCCATTGGAAGAAATACGTTGATGATATGTTGAAACATTTGACTTAAGATACTTATGCCATTAGGGTTATTGCAAATTTTGGTGATAAACATACCAGTAAATTAGCCCACTATGCCTATTTTTATTCACTGCTTTCATATGGCATCATATTTTGAGGTAATATCATTAAGATAAAAAGTATTGACTGCACAAAAGTGTGTAATCAGAATAATAGCTTGAACCCATCCAAGATAACCCTGCAGACATTTATTTAAGGAGCTAGACATGTTCATAATACCTTCACAATACATATATTCACTTATGAAATTTATTATTAATGACCCATCCCAGTTCAAAAATAGTAGCAAAGTGCATAGCTACAACACTGGGAGAAAATATGATCTTCACTATTTTGGGTTAAATTTACTAAATAGCATTAAAATGACAGTTAGCTAAACAGTATTTAAAAATGAATTAAAAGAACTTTTGGTTACAACTCCTCCTACCCTTAGATGAATTTTGGACATGAAGCAGTAAGAAAAAAAATTTATCATATTGTGTAAAGAAATCTTATGTTAAACTGAAATGTTCCATATCATTACGACTTGTGGTATTCATGATAAATGGAACAAGTATTAATGTAATGTAATGTGATAAGCTAACACAAGAATTCAAAACTCTTGGTAGTAATCCACTGACTTTCAAGTCTAGACTGAAGAGTTTCGCCGGCCTGAGTGGCCGAGCGGTTCTAGGTGCTACAGTCTGGAACCACGTGACTGCTGCGGTCGCAGGTTCGAATCCTGCCTTACTATGGATGTGTGTGATGTCCTTAGGTCAGTTAGGTTTAAGTAGTTCTAAGTTCTAGGGGACTGATGACCTCATGAGTTAAGTCCCATAGTACTCAGATCCATTTGAACCATTTTTTTGAAGAGTTTCCTTATAGCTCAGTCCTTCAGTTCTATCGAGGAACACCTGGAAAAATTAAAAAGTTAGTCTAGTTCCTGTGTTATGTTGTTGATTATGTTTACTTAAAGTTATGTCCTTTTGAGTGCATAGGATTCATATGTTTCATTTTTATCTATTATTACTCTTCTGTTATAATTTCATGTACTGACTCATTCCATAAACATGGAGAATTTCTCCTCTCTATGGTCCTACTGAACATGATATATAAAATAAAAATAAATAAAAGAAAGTATGATTAATCAAAGTAACAAAAATGAAACAGCACCATCACTTGGAAGATCAACAGCTCCACAACATATGAAGAAGAAATTTGGACCATCATAAAGACCTTGCAAATGAAACTGACTTTGGGGGTAGATGATATCCCTGACAAAATAATAAAAATGTGTAGTGAACTCATTGTAAAACCATTGATACATTAATGTAATAGTTCCCTCACATCAGAGAGTTTCCACATTGAAAAAAACGTACAAAAAAGAAACAGAGAAGAAGTTGGAAATTTCAGGACAGTTGCCCTATTGTCTGGCTTCTCATAAATTTTAGAGAAGGCCTTCCACAAAAAACTTACCGACTTTGTGCAAAAATACCATGAGGCACTATTACAGAAATTAAATCGACTAGACATCAGTGGCACACTAATGACTGGGTCATGTCATACCTTCATGGATGTAAACAAACAAGAGAGATACAACACACCAAATGCAACAAAAGTATTCAGATTACCAAGAGATGAAATATTGTTTTCAACAAGTATCAATACAGGGACCATGCTGTTCCTGCTACATGTAAGTGACATACAACAAACATGCATTCTCAAAATGCATATCCATTTGCCTGTGATGCACACTTTTCTATCAGTGTATAAATAGAAAACTTAATACAAGAAAACCACAAAGACAATGAATAGCATAGCATAACAGTTCATGCAAAATAAGCTAATCATAATCATAGCTTCCATAATCTCTTAGAAAAGGTCCCACAAACTATAAATATCAAGTTGTCAAGCAAAGCTCTAAACAGAGTTGACCTGACAAAGTTTCTCAAGTTCTGAATGCAAGATAATGTCAGGTGGGGGCTCATGAGATGAGTATATGAAATACCTGAATGGTAAACTTGCAAGTGTGATTTTTTGCTATATAAGCTAAGGTACTTTATCAACAAAATTACTGGTCCTCTGTTACTAAGCATTCTTTCAGTCACAGCTGTAGTAGGGGTACTGTTACAGGGAAATTCACTATGTACAAATTGCATTTTCATAGGGCAGAAGAAAGCAGTCAGATGTATTCAGTGAGTGGGTCCTAGAGAATCCAGTAAGAAACACTTCAGTCAACTGAATATGATGATACTTCCAAGTCTTTATATGTTAACTGCTGAATGTATGCCAAAGAAAATATACATAAATTTACTCTGAGAATGAATATACATATGCACAATACCAGCAAAAACTGCATGCTGTATCATATTCACAGCTGTCACTGATACATAACAGCCACAGACACTTCAGTCTGAAGATGTATAATAAACTGCCACAATAAGTAAAAATCCTGACGCTAAGCAAATTTAAGGAGTGTTAGAGACATGATTTAAAAATATTATGGATTGTTCAGTGGAAGAATACGTTCAAAGTAACCTGAAGAACATGTATATTGAGGAAGAAAATCCTAACTACTAGTAAATAAGAGTATCATGGCTGTGTAATAATAATATACTTTTTCATTCAAACAAAATGTAGATATACCACATACATAATGTTGTACTGGAAGAATGTGTGTATATTTCTGTAAGTAATGTGGAGATATGTAATGGAAGAGATGGTGTATTTATTTATGTATGATTGTGTAGATATGTAATGAGATATTCTGGAATGTAAAATATGTTATGAGAATCATCAATTTGTAAATGTGTTTATTTATGTATTTATTTTGATCCAACATCAACTGATTACAAAAAAGTTTTTTTGTTCTGGTCTTCTGGATAAGCCAGAGCCTTACTTACTAGGGGTGCATGTTATTGCCTGGCATTATTATCTACATCACTTTTTCTAAATTTAGTTGAGAGAACAATGTTACATGTATGGGCTATACATAAAAACAATTTTCTATTGCAATACATAGATTAAGGAATTTTCAGTTTGTGACACAGTTTTTAGATCTGAGACTCAAATATTTTCAGTTTGTGACACAGTCTAAGACCTGAGATTCATATATTTGTAGATAGGTGGTCTTCCATCATATGCGTGTACTGTATCTAGAAACTCATCTATTGAATACACAGGATTGTATACGAGCCATAATTTTAATTTCATTTTTGTTCTGTAACAGGCAATTTGGAGATATTAAGATGGAAGGAATTCAGTAGTTTTATCCCTGCATAGTGAGGGATTTTCTCATAAAGTGTTGTTCTATGAGAGATGTTGTGGGGTCTCTCTCTATGTCTAGTGTTGTGAACATGTATTTCTTTATTAAGTGTTTTGTTACTGTTTACTGCCATAATGGACATCTTAAGAACATACAGGTTATGAGCAGCTAGTATTTTAAATTCTTTAAACAAATGTCTGCAGGACTCCCAGGCACACTTCTTTGCCAAAATTCTAAGTGCCTGCTTGTGTGGGATAAGTACACTTTTCATATTACCTTTACTGCTGGATCCCCATACGTCTATCCCATGGCTTAGATGGGATTCAAATAGTGCAAATTATATTTGCCTCAGAGTGGTAATGTTACAAAAAGGTATCAGTTTTCTTAGTGTGTATATGGTTGTAGATAACTTTCTGCAAATATCATTTACATTATCAGACTAGTTTTTATTTATTATTATTACTATTATTATTATTAATAGTAGTAGTAGTATATTCATCCAGTTACAATGTACATTGTATGGATTTTGTCAAAGAACATAGTATGACAAAAATAAGATAAAGGTGTACAGTTTCCTACATAATACAGTGGTTCATTGTACCCATCACAATATTTTTGGGCAATACAACTTTGATTACTGTAATAAAATAAAAGTATGAAAAGGATCTTTTACATGAAATACATTACAAGTAAATAATTAATTTAACACTTTTGTACAGAAAAATTAACATTGAGGCTGTGGCAAGTATTTGATTTATGGCACTGTTAGCATATAGTAAATGAATGTAGTTACTTGCTACAATGTTACTGCAGATATTCATTTATATTATAATAGCAGCTGGTAATTAAGAATTTAAATATTGCTTCCGTGAATGTAAACAATATTTTTATTTCTTTCAGCTGAGTTGAAAGTTTGTTGTACAAAATAGTACTCTGAAGGTTACTCTGTTTTTGTGTTAAAGCCTTGTTTACTATTTTATGTGAATGTCATTGCACATTCTTGTATTGTACGAGTAAAGATGTGAGTTGGGTTTATAATTATCAACGTGCAATTTTTTTATTATCAACACTTTTTTTTATACAGAGGCATGTAAGGGTAGAATGTTTAGTTGTTGAAATAACTGTTTGGAAGGTGTTAGCCTTTTACTGCTTGAAATTATTCTAACAGCTCGTTTTTGTAAGGTGAAGATGGTTTTCATGTTTGCCTTATTATGACCCCAGAGGGTAGGCCATAGGTGATAGCAGATTGGATGTAAGCAAAGTAGACAGTTCTGCTACACTCTCTACTACACACAGTGCTAATTACGCGTAATGCAAAGCATGCAGAGATTAACTTGTTAGTGAGGTAGAGAATGTGGGCTTTCCAGTCTAAATTTTCATCAGTTTGCACACCTAAGAATTTTGTGGCAGCCACCCTTCCATATTTGTTTATTTTGAATTTTGAGGTCCACATCATGATGAGACTTTGTTTTCCTGTAATGTGTATAGTTAGTTTTTAAATATTTAAGGTTAGTCTGTTCTGTTCAAACCCATTTTATATGTATTCCAAAACTCTGGTTGCAGAAGTTGGCAATACCATATTTATGTCTGTTACAACAATAGTTGTGTCATCAGCAAATAAAGTTATGAGTGTACCACTGACTGGGATCTTGATATCATTAATATATATAAGAAATAAGAGAGGTCCTAGAACGCTGGCCTGAGGTACTCCAACTGGTACAGTCTGCATGTCCAATCTGTACACAATGCTTTGGTTTTTATTGTTTGCTGAGGTAATTTCTGTTACCTGTTGTCTATTGTGGAGATATGCAAAGAGTTTGGGCAGTCTTTGTCTTTGAATATGTCTGCTTGTGTCTGTATATGTGTGGATGGATATGTGTGTGTGTGCGAGTGTATACCCGTCCTTTTTTCCCCCTACGGCAAGTCTTTCCGCTCCCGGGATTGGAATGACTCCTTACCCTCTCCCATAAACCCACACCCTTTCGTCTTTCCCTCTCTTTCCCTCTTTCCTGACAAAGCAACCGTTGGTTGCGAAAGCTAGAATTTTGTGTGTATGTTTGTGTTTGTTTGTGTGTCTATCTACCTGCCAGCGCTTTCGTTTGGTAAGTCACATCATCTTTGTTTTTAGATATATTTTACCCATGTGGAATGTTTCCCTCTATTAGATTCATATCATTTATGTAATTTGCTTGAGTACCATTTCTGAGTAACACACCATGATCATCTTTTAATACAATGTCATCTTGCTTTTAAAAATTTTCTTTTGCTTCCTTTTTACTATATTCCATATAGTTTCCGACTTTATTTATTTATCTAGCATCCAATAGATCACACATGTGATATAGGATTTGTCATTTGAATACACGTAACACATAACAACACATACACATAATAAATGGACAAACATATACAAACAGTAAAACAAATTACATACACATAGTACATAAGTAGTGTACAAGAACTTATTACACAAAAACAAAAGTACATGCTCATGATAAACAATTATAGATCATGAACTACCCCTTATACACAAAACATATTATGGATATTTAACAGATTTTTCATAAGTACCATAATTACAAAGTTGAAAACATAATTAAATTAGTTTAATTTTTTTTAAAATAAGTACAGTCTGAGACAGGTATTCATTTACACTGTAGTAGCATTTTTCTATCAAGTATTTTTTTACTTCATGCTTGAAATTATTTTTGCCTTTCAGATCTTTAATTTGAGACAGAAGTGCATTTAAAAGATTTATTCCTAAGTGGCTAACATGTTTTTGACTTCTAGTTTTTGCTACATATGGAATCTGGGAGTCTTTACAATGCCTTGTATTGTTATCATGGTAGCTTGAGTTGGTTTGGAGATCGCAGTTATTTTTACTGATCATTTCCAGGCATTTAAAAATATATATCGACGGTATTGTCAGTATCTTTAGTTGTCTGAATAAGGGTCTACAGTGACTTTGTGGTGGGCTGTGTGTCATGATTCAAATAGCTCCTTTTTTGCATAATAAAAAAGTCATTTAGACTTGACCTGGTTTTCCCCCAAAAACTTATGCCATAGCTTGCAACTGATTGGAAATAACTAAAGTACACTGCTCTACTACATTCCTTGCTACATACCTTGGATATTATTCTTAAGGCAAAACATGCTGAGCTATGTTTCTGAGTAAGATATACACTATGTTCATTCCAGTTTAAATCTTGGTCAATTCACATTCCCAGAAACTGTGTGGTGCACACTTTTTCTATTTGTTTGCTACCCAGCATAAGGCACATATTTTCCCCTTGACACTTGCTTCAATACTGTATAAAGTTTGTAAAGGGGAGTTGACAGCAAATGGGAAGTATTTGTAAAAATTTTAACTAGACATATTGATATTACTATCCCGGCAAAGAAGATCAATGTAAATAAAAATAAACCTCCAGTAGTCAAACGTGTAAAACTTGATGAAAAAACGAAAAGACTCAAAGAAGGAATGGATTATATCTATAAGCTACACAGAGAAACCAGTCTTGATTCATATAAAGAGGATTATAAAAAATATAAATATGAGTATCGCAAGGAAGTAAGGAGAAGGAAAGTAGAACATCTTAGTAAACAGATCCGAAATTCTGACTGTGTCTCAAAGTCGTGCTGGGCAGTAGTTCATGATATGAGGAACACTGATTCAAAAACTAAAATTAATAATATAGAGTTAAGTATACATAATGATAATTTTTCTGATCCTTATATAGTTAGCAAGATATTTAATGATTACTTTATAGATGCTATTGAAAATGATACTTGCATGAAACAGGAGAGGCCGTTTAAATATGATAAGGAAAAGGAAAGGGACTCTTGTATGCTACCTACAGTAACCATCAAGGACGTAACAGAGCTAATTGACAACCTGAAAAATAAAAGATCAGCTGGATGGGATGAATTCTCTCCTTTTCTACTGAAAAAATGCAAGGGTGAGTTAGCCAGACCATTAGTCCATCTAATAAATTGTGTACTCGAAGAAGGTGTGTTTCCGAAGAAACTGAATTTGCTTTAGTTAAACCTTTATATAAAAAAGGGGAAAGAAAACAACCACAGAACTACAGACCAGTTGCCTTAACGTCAGTGTTTGGTAAATTAATTGAAAAAATAATGCTAGAAATCCTAATTGAGCACTATAATATGAATAACTTAATAGGAGATTTCCAACACGGCTTTAGAAGTGGTCGGAGCACCATATCTGCAGCAGTACAGTTTGTACACTGTCTGATGGAGAAAATAAATGAGGGTTACGAAACGGCAGGAGAGTTTTAGATCTTTCCAAAGCGTTTGACAGAGTCCATCATGCCGCTCTTTTAAGTAAACTTGCTTATAATGGTGTCAGTGGGAAACTGTTGCTTTTAATAGAATCTTACCTTAAAGATAGACAACAATGCACAGAAGTTGTGTATTATAATGGAGAGGTAATTGCAAAAAGAAGATCAAAGATGAGGAACATAAATTTTGGTGTGCCACAGGGTTCTATCTTGGGCCCCTTCTTGTTTATTTGCTACGTGAATGATTTCCCAAAAGTATTAGACACCAGTCATTGTATTACTATGTATGCTGATGACACCTCTGGGGTTTGCTGGGCACGTAGTAATGATGACCTAAATTCAGTGGTACAGAATTTTGTTGAAAAAGCCCAAACACATTTTGAAAAAGAAAACCTGAGGGTCAATATTAACAAAACTAATTTAATTTATTTTAAGACAAGTAGTTCAAATAAAAATACTGTTCTAAATGAGGACATTCAGGACAAATACCTGTTCAGAATGTAAATTTCTGGGGATATATATAGATGACAGACTTTCGTGGAATCAGCAAATAGATCATGTCTGTGGTAAAAAACATCTAGTCTGTATTTACTAAGGAGATTAGTTCAATATTTAGATATCGAGGCAATAAAAATAGCGTATTTTGGGTTGGTGTATCCCCATCTATCTTATGGAATTGTATTGTGGGGTGGGTGTAGCCAATACAATATAAAAAGGGTATTTGTATTGCAGAAAAGAGTAATAAGAACTATGGCAAAAGTAAGACCCAGAACTTCATGTAAAAACCTGTTTATTAAGTTTAATATTATGACTATCTATGCAGTATATATGTTTCAATCAATATTATTAGTGAAAAAAGACAAAAAAGTGACAAACAGGAATATGGAAATCCATGATTACAATACAAGACAAAAATCAGACTTTCGTATGGTGAGCAGACGATTGAATCTAACAACAAATACCCCATTCATTAAGGGGGCAATATTTTATAATTCTCTGCCAAACAACCTGAAACAGCTTTCTGGTAGAATTTTTAAAAACGAGTTAAAAAAAATGGCTTGTATTGAAGTGCCCATACAGTATGGTGCTGACATGATTTGACCTCAGGAATGCTATATTAAATATATGTAAATGATATTTTACTTAGTAGCATGTAATCTATTTATATTGTGTATCAATAATCTGAATGTAATTATTATAACATTGCCCATGCATGTTAAATACATGTTTCGAGCTGTAAGATAAATAAATAAATAAATTCAATGTCAGCTTATTTGAATAAAACCATGACTGTATGTATGAGAGCATTTTTTCTGCTGTAGTTCACAATGATTCTTTTATATCACTAATTATGATACTCGTGTCATCTGCAAATAGTAGAACTTTGGCTGAACTGTCTGGAGCCTGTATATCATTGATATAAATTAGAAATAACAATGGGCCCAGAATGGTGCCCTGTGGAACACCTATTTCAATTTGTTTTGGTTCAGATATGAGTTTAAAATTGTGAAGATTGTTGGATGACCTCAGCTCAACAACTTGTGAACTGTTTTGCAGATAAGATTCAAACCATTTTTTTAACAGTACCCCTGATGCCTATTGCTTCAAGTTCCCCTAGTAATATTACATGGTTCACAGTATCGAAGGCTTTGGATAAATCTAGATTAATTCCAACAACCTGTTTATTTGACTCCAGATTTCTTACTATTCCTGTTGTGTAGTCCAATATGGCTGTTTCTGTACTGTGCCCCTGCTCAAAAACCGTGTTTACTGTTATTTATTAGTTTATGTTTTTTCTAGATATTTTGTAACCCTGAGTTTCATTAATTCCTCAAGTATTTTGGAGAATGCTGGGGGGAGAGATATAGGTCGGTAATTTTCTATTTTATGTCTGTCACCATTTTTGTATAGAGGTATCACTTTAGAGATTTTAAGTTTATCCTGAAATATTTCTTCACTAAGGAACAAGTTTGCTATGCGCACTATAGGTTTGACAACACATGGAGCAATTTTCTTAATTATTGATACAGGTACATCATCCAACCCAGAGGACATTTTGGATTTCAAGCATTTAACGACTTTCAGAACTTCATGCTCATCTGTTGGGATTGCCATCATGCTGGTATTTACAGTTAGAGTTGTCACTGTTGATTGTTGCTTAAATTTACTACTTAAAGTAAGGGGAATATTTACAAAATAATTGTTTACATAGTTTGCCATGGTATCTTTTTCTATGGGGATATTTTCATTATTTTTAAGATTGATTTCCTGTTCTTTAGTTTGACCACCAGTTTCTTTTTTTACCATTTTCCATATCATTCTGGACTTGTCTGACTTATTAATCTATCATTACTTAATAATTTTGCCTTTGCTATTACTTTGCAGTAAGTCTTTTTGTATGTCCTCACATACTCAACAAACTGCTGATCATGACATGTTTTTAACTTTAAACTTAGTAATTTCATGGTTTCACTTGACTTTTTAATTCCAGGTGTAATCCAGGTCCCTTTGGATCCAGATGATCTATAACTCAAAAGCTTTTTTGGGAAACACATTTCAAAGCATGTCATGAAAGTGGAAGCAAATGTATTGTAAGCATCATTTGTGTTTGTTTGTGCCAATACCACTGACCATACTGCATTTTTAAAATTATTTTTGAACTGATTACAATTTTCAGTAGAGAAAAATCATTTGTACTCCTTTTTAGTTTCCTCCTCCTTGGGAGTTGCAGTGAGATTAAAGGTTAGTGCTTTATGATCTGATAATCGTGTATTCACATTTGTAACTGCAATTTCATGTGTGACCACATTTGAGATGTTATCTATTAGGCTTTCAGTGGAATCTGTTGTTCTATTGGGAGCTGATAGGTGGGGGATCATGTTGAAGCTTTTTAGTATGTCTAAAAACTTGTTTTTTACTGAACTTTGGACCAATAGATTAATATTAAAGTCACCACAAAGAATTATGGTAGAGATCTCATTCGAGAAAATGATGAGCATTTCTTCCAAATTCTTAAGAAAGACTTCAGTATCTCCAGATGTTGATCTGTAAAATGCTGCAACTATTATTTTCTTCTTTAAACTATATAACTGAATGGCTACTGCTTCAAAATCCTTTTCTATGATTAATGGTTTAGCCTCGTATCTCAACTTAAATTTAAGCTTGGGATTCAGATAAATGCATACACCACCACCTTTGGCATTTTGCCTACAGTACTGACTGGCAAGTTTATATTGGCTTAAGGGGCTCCGGAAAGGCTCAAAATCATGAAAAGTTCAATTTTTACTTTTTTGCGTTTTCTGAATCTGCAGACTATTACCTTTTAATAGATATATAATTTATTCAATTCCGAAGACTACAACTATTTTTAAATTTTTTTTGAAATGTGTTCTACATGGGCGTGACCCACTGTGGCGTTGTTAAACTGCTGTCAAATGGTGTTATTATTAACGTCCGTGTTCATCAGGTACATTTTAGTGATGTGAGATAAAGTATAAAACCTATTTTCAGAGACTTAGCAGCACCTGAACTGTTGAAAAAGTGTATTCACAGAAAAACTCAAAACCCCAATGAAAGTGTAAATAGTGTTATATGGTCGAGAATCCCCAAGACTGTATTTGTTGGAATAGAAACACTTCACTTTGGTGTGTATGATGCTGTTGCGACTTTCAATGAAGGCAACATTGTAAGGTGCAAGGTATTTAGAAATATGGGAATGAAGATAGATTCTAACATGGTACGAGCGATGCTTGCTTTAGTCAAGGAACGCCTTCGGGCTGCAGACAGGGCTGTAAAGATTCTAGAAATACAAGCAAGAGTAAACAGGAGGAGGAACAAGAGGAAGCTGGAGGAGGAGTTTGCAGAGGATGAAGATAATCCATCCTATGGACCTGGAATGCACTAAAAAGTTAATCCAATCTTTGTCGCTCGATTCCCAAAACTTTTATTTTCTCATACTAATTACATGTTTTCTAAGGATCTTCCAAACATATTTGTTTCAAACTTTCAGTAAATGTTACACAGTACCTTCTGCATAATTTAACACAGCCTTTTTCCAAAAAACTGTATATTTTTGAATATATAAATAAAAAATTGCAAAAAAAAATGTTGTGAATTTTCATTACAATTGAAAAAATCATCTTTAATAACTGAACTAAAATTTTGTAAAATCCTTGTGTTAAGTTGTAGCCCATATTCCAATAAATAATCTGTAAAAAGTTCAACTTCCTACCTCAAATACTTTGTGAGGAAAGATGTAATTTATAAGCGTTATTTTAACATTGCAAGTATAGGGCGTTCCGGAGCCCCTTAAGTTTATGCTGTTTAGTTCACTGTACCTGCACCAATGTTCCATAACACACAAACAATCAATATGGTCACTATTTGCTGCTACCTCAAGTTCAAGGTAATTGTTTTTAAGACACTGAATGTTCAGACTCATAATTCTTAGCTTATTTGAACAATCCAACTGACCTGTGACTTTACACTCTGTTGATGCATTTTCTCTATCACCGTTACAAGATTTCATACCATGTTGTAGATTCCTCTGCTTGCAAACATTTACCTGTCTCCCTGTTATGTTCTGTTGTTCACTGTTTTGCCCCAGCAAAAATCCTGGCTTCTCAAGGGTGGCTGCCTTCTTCTGGTGTGATGACTGCTCCTATTACCACTGCTGCTGCTGTGTGCTGTTGCAGTGAATGCCAGTGATTCTGGTTGCTTGGTTATTGATGTTGGAGCTACTGCTTCTGATGTTGCTGTGACTGCTAATGATTCTGGTTGGTTGGTTTTTGATTATGGCAACTTCTAATTCTAACACTTTATTCTTGAGACACTGAATGTTTTGCCTCATTATCTTGAAAGTCTTGCAAGGATTTGTTATTTTGTCAATACCTGGTGAAGTTCTGCTTTGTTGCTGATTTTTGACACTTATCTGCAATTTTTCAGGCTGATTTGTCACAGTCTCTTCCTTTTCTTCGTTTGGTGCCAAAAAAATCATCACTAAGTGAAGCAGCTGTACCTAGCCTATTTGGCTCCTCCTCAGGCAGTGTTTATCAGCTGCTACAGTTGTTGGAAGTTCAGTGGCCGCTGCTGTTGGTGCTGTCGGTGACATGCTTTCTTGTACAGTGACTGTGTTAGCTTTTTTTCTGACACTGTTTCTGCTGGAGCTGGGGATGCTGATGTAACTGATGTTGGTTTTCCCTCAGCTCCTGATGGTTCTTCTGCTGTTGATGTGGGTTTAGTTGTTATTGCTGTTTCTTCTGTTGTTGTTGTTGTTGTTGTCGTCGTCGTCGTCGTCGTCGTCGTCGTCGTCTTTGTTTTTGTTGATGTTGATGTTGACATTGGTAAGGGGGGGGGGCGGTACTGCTGCTGCTGTCATTTGTGTTGTACTTGCAGCAACTGGCTTTGGTGATTTTACTGATACTGCTGCTTGTGTTGCAGATATTTGCACGTGCCTCTTAATTTTTTTCCGGTTAATTTCTGGGTCACAATTTCGTTCCCTAGACTGTTCCGGTGAAGGGCATGTGATGTGTGTAACCTGCGCCCAATGTCGCAATTATCAACATCAACTTTTTTGAATTGCTTGCATATATCAGAAAGAAGGTCGTTGGCAGCTCTGACCTCCTTGTTTACACAAGACCAATGTGGCAAATCGTAGCAGTGGGGAATGGTCACAAAGAGAACGTTTGTGTGCGACATATGAACCAGTTGTTTCCGTAATTCTGAGCAAGCTGTGGATGTTTCGTTTCTGTATATATCGTTTGAGCCGCCAAACAGAGCTATAAAGTCACCTGAAGATAACTCCATAGCTTATGATGGATAGCATTAATTATTTCTAAGAGGGGCGCTCCTGGCTTGACTAGGCTCGTGGCTTTCACAGCTGCTGTCTGATTAACACGTGAGGCGATTCCGCATCCATGGCTATCGTCTACATATGATGTTTCATCAAGAGATCACGAATTTTTTGCTGCGTCATAGGTACATGTTGTCGTAGTTTGCGAGTCTTCAGGAGTGAAGAAACGGCTGGTTTAGGTATCTGAATGTTTGTAGTAGCATTTTCTGATGGAGAGTCGGTCGAAACCGTGTACCATAACTTAAAAATGTTATAAAAACATATCTATTAGCAATAGATCAGCAAACCGTAGTTTTTTAGGCTTCTGACTTATTTGTTATCAACATATTATTATGTTTTTATTTTAAAATTAACATACAGTTTTTTTGTTCAGCAGGTGCAAAAACCTGGTTTTACACCATTGGTTGGGTAAAATTAGGTACCCATTTAAATCAATACAAAACAATGTATACAATTGTAAAACTTTCATTGAAAACCTTTTAACTCAATAAAAACTTCGAAATTGTCAATAAAAGTAATAGTTTAGACTCCCACAAGTTCCTTTACTAAATATTTTGGACTAAAATACTTAAAAATAAATGTTATTAGGCCAATTTTACTTTATAAGGT
This sequence comes from Schistocerca nitens, assembly GCF_023898315.1. Lineage (NCBI taxonomy): Eukaryota > Metazoa > Arthropoda > Insecta > Orthoptera > Acrididae > Schistocerca > Schistocerca nitens. The sequence goes on from NC_064615.1 coordinate 263,821,276, forward strand.
AAATTGTCAGTTTATAATATTATAAAATAAATATAATTGGCACATTTTAAAAAAAATCTTTAAATGTAACTATTAATTTTGAAGAACTGTACAAATTTAGCAAACAAAACTTAGCCCTAATCAACTAAGAACAGAAGTCACAAACAAATGTGTTGTCCTCTTCTTCAGCGGTGGAGTATGCCCCATGTGCCCCACCATGACAGGAAATGCACTGAATCCATACTTCTTTCGAACAACACTGTGCATACAACTTGTTGCAAAATATGCAAGCTTCCTTAGGGTTGCCTTCGCCTGAAGAGCGAGAACTCTCATGAAACATCTTCTTTGATTTTTTCGCCACACTACATATTGTTGAGACTGATTGCTTCTCCACAGATTTTATCATTTTGGAAGATCTGCCTTTCTGGAATTCTGTTTTAGGTCTACACTTAGATGTAGGCCTACTAGGCTTGTATAGCGTCCCAGTGCTACATTACGAAAAGACTTAGAAAACGGTATTTATAAAGAAGAGACATTTAAAATTTGAATAATAAGTGGACACTAGCCGCTCAGGCGAACATACATTTTTCTCTATATTATAATAATTTCTCTGTGTAAGTTTTGAGGGCAAAGAAATATAACAAAAGATCTAAAGAGACGACAAGATACACTCTTTTGTTAATTTTTTAGTCGTCTTCACTTCTTCTCTTGTCTTGGTTGTGTGTAGACGGACATCTTGCGAGTGCTGGCAAATGTAAGCATATTTGTATGAATTAAGCAGATAATATATTGAGTTAATATCATTGTTCACTTTTAATTTGTAAGAGGTGATCCCGATTTCATGTCCGCCTTCCTTCAATTAACCTGTATTCAAGTAATTTACAGTTCAACAATCGCAGCGGCCGATGCAGCCAACGACGCCATTACGTGGAGATATTAACTTATAAAAATTTAGGGGAAGCGAAAAACTCGCCCGCTATTAACATAATATTCATTCTTCTCCACAGCTGCCCGACGTTGCAGAAAATACGTAGCTTTAAGATTCTTATTTTCAGTACCATAGCCGAGAGCCACAGCCAGGACTCCAACTACAATACAATGGTTAACAGAGGTAAGAAAAAATACTCTCGCGCGTGTGTGGGTCGCAATTGTAATTAATAACTAAAGATTTTTGCTTTAAAGTGAACTGACTAGCTGAGGAAATTAACATGAAAAGTTTATCCCATTGTTCAGCTTATATACTCATGTTTTAAGATTCAGTGAGTCTAACGTTCATTAACGTAACAAATAATTTGAGATTAATATTGTTAAAAAGGAGAACTTCAGGAAACCAGTTATCGTAAATCAAAATTGAGTGAAATATCATTTTTATTAAGGCCCACCACGTAAGTCGGCAACAATCAAAATAATGATAATAATATATTAAATTACGACGACCGATGGATGCGAGACTTGAAAAGTGTTCTTTTCAAATTTTCTCTTCTTCTCGCTCTTGTTTCTTTTTTACTTCTTCTTGCAACTCATTTTTGTATGGTGAAGAAATGAGTATCGCTGTTTTACTTTTTTCCATATTGCTTTCATTGGTCTGTTGGTTCTCTCCTCCAAATTTATCTTTGGAGGAGGCCTTAACAGCTTAGGGGAGACAGATGGAAACGATGACACTCCTGAAGGTCCAGCAACTTGTATATCCTTTGGGTTTTGCTGAGGAATTTCTAGTTGGCCGCCATCAGCCTCTACTACTGTGAGCTGTTTAGTGGGTGCTTCTTCTGGAATCTCTTCTGATTCTAGGGATTGAAGTGTTTTCAGCGTTTCTGCCTCAGTTTCCCCAGCTTCTACAGAGGTTTCCAAAAGTTGGTGGGGCACATCTTGAAGAGGCGCAAGCCAATCATTGGTATCTGCCGGCACAAACAGATGATCTGGGAAAACATGTCTGTTAAAGGGCTGAATATCAGTCTATCAGTCTTTTCAAAGCCTTTCTGAGTGGTTTGCATTACAGCTGCACGTGTGAAAGCACCTTTGAATAGTTTTCCTATTTGGTAAATAGTTACCGGTCTACCAGAGTTTGAAACCATCCACTTTCTGATCTCTTGCTCGTAATATGTGCTCAAGGGGGCCATGAAAGAAACATCAAGGGGTTGAAGGCAGTGGGTTGGGGGGGGGGGGGGAGGGGAAGCACAAAAGAATTACGTTATGTTGCCTTGGTAATTCAATTAAATCGATACTCTTAGCATGAGAGCTGTGACCATCCAATATTAGGTGGACAGGTTTTTCTTTTGAAGGATTTGCAAAATCTACAAACCGCTGAAACCACATCAAAAACAAATCTTTGTTTATCCAGCCACTCTCGTAGTAAGCTGCGAACGCTCCAGGTGGTGCATCGTCCATCAGAAGAGGGTTTTCTCTTTTTCTGGGGAATACAGTCATTGGTGGCATGAAGTTTCCCGACGCACTCATGCATCTCAGCTGTGACTAAAACACCACACTCAGCTGATAAAATCGAGCAACTTCTTTTTACCCTTAAACACTTTGGACGGTCATTGGGCATTGTCAAAATACCCATCTCGTGAACATTGTATATCTCTTTTGGTTTCATTTTATGTTGGGTAAGAATAGATTCCAATAACTCAAAGAAAGAGTTGACAACTATCCGAATTAAACCCTGCGCTGTAGCCAAAGAAGTTTTTTCTGGACTCCTCAAAGACAGGTGTGGATGTCTTTTCTGGAAACTATACACCCACTCTTTTCCAGCCATTTTTCTCAACTGGTTAAAAGTGTCGGGAACCTGATTTTTTATGCAAGCTCAAATGCAAGTCTATGAAGGTCATGTAGGGTGACTCGAAAAAATCTTTATTCAAGAAAAAGTATGTGGTTAACCAACTCTCTTTCTTGATCTTGGGAAAAACAGTTTTGTACCTGCCCAGTGCTTTTGCCGCTGCTTCCTCTTAAGACGGATGTTGAAGATGAGCTTTCTTGACCCTATCCTCTAGTGTTAACTGTGTAACACGAAATACTCTAGCAGGTTTCTTGTAACCCTTTCTTTGGGTTAAAACCTCCTCAATTGCTGCAGTAATGGATTCCAAGCTCTAGGTCTGTCTCTGGGTCTTCCTCTGATAATTCCTGGGCATTGCTGACTGACAAACAAAACAAATTTATTTTAAACCTGTTGAGGAGTACAAAGATATTGTTTAGATTAGGTAGGCCAAACTACCTCAGTCAAGCAGTTTTTCAATGTTTCTTTAAGGATTCGAACAAGTTTCGTGAACCTGTAGGTGTACAGTTGACAGCTTGTCGAAACATAACCCATATTTGTTCAAGAAATAATGTTAAAAAGCTTTAAAGAAATAACAACCTAATTTAAACAGTCAAATGAATGCACTTCAATTATGTACCACTTCAGTTATCTATTACTTCAATTACATATGCACTTAATTTATTTAGGTAGCCTACGTAATGCCATTTAACCAAATAGGCCTTACGTACCTATCATGTATTTATGGACGAGAATGATGAGCCTATATTTTTATTCTTATGTTTTTTGTATTTATATTATCATGACTAGTAATAATAACAGTCCCTTAGCTAAGTGTGTTTTTTTCCATTCAACTACTATTTCGCAATCAAAACAATAATGTTACATTACTTCTGAGGTGTGGGGCAAAACTTGGTACCACATAGCCGGTAAAACGGGGTACCCTGTTTTGTCCCAAACTTAGGTATCCAGTTTCATCCAACAGCGACTTGTTGACTTGGAAATGGCGTCACTAGGTTATGTATTGCTGTAGGCATATGAAAAGATCGTCAAAATATGCAGTGAAATATACTTAATAAAGGTATTCACTTACCTCTGTCTTTAGACAATGTTATACTGCTTCAAACTTATTAAACAAACAGAACAAAATTGATAAATTTACAGCGTAAAACTTTAAAAATTCATTGAAATAAGAAAACGTGCTTCTCTGCTTCTGTTGTTTTCTCCAATTGCATGAAATTGCTGCCGCCAGTAGTTTCAGTGTTCAACTGCTAGATAGAAGCACCCGTCACAAAAGTTCCGAGGTACCCAGTTTGGCCCACCTACCCCGTTTTGTCCAACACTCCTCTACTTTGGACGATATATCGGTGTTTGAAAGGAATTGGTGTTTCTGGTAACTCTCTGCTGTTACCGGTATCACATTTCCACTGCGATATTGCGTTTTTGGCTGGTTTCTGCGACAGACTGAGTTCTTTGTACTATAAATTCAGCTCTCTTTGGCATACAATGCATATGACACAATTTTAGCCACCTCTCTCGTAGTTTTTACACACACTGTAACTTGTTTAGTGTTAATACAAGTTCTTGTATCTGAGTGAAATTTATCATACGTTTTACTTGTGTTCTGTTGCGTGCCTTTGTTACGGTCATGTTTTAAAATCTTTATCTCTTCCAATAACACTGAGATAATTTAGTTTGAACAGTCTTTTCTGTTAAGGTTGTGAACTAAATCATCTGTGAGACATTTTGAGCAGAACCATATCTTAAGTTGTAGATCTGTATTTACACATTTATAATGGAAAGCAGTTTTACACACCATGCACATTACACATTTTGCTGTATGTTTCTCGCAGATGCAGTTGTCCGAACATATTATTTCACTTGATTCTTTGTATGACGATGTGGACGCTCCATGTGTAAAGTTTTCTTGTTACTTTCTTCTGGCTTCATTGTTCTTTTCCATTACGTTTCTGATGATGTATCACTAAAAACACAAATACTCGCGATATACATCGATACTATTAAACATTATACAATTTTCCTCTTTCTTTTTGTACTTTTGTTCGGACCTTGTATTCTGCCAATCTTCACTCGGCACCGTGATACCTCCAGTCTAGTCCTTCTAATCTATAGAATATACACAAGAATATTGAACATGGTTAGGTCTTCACAAGATAAAATACAGTTTGTATTACATTCCTAAGGACTATATAATTAAGTAATTTAGCAAAGAATCATATATACAACAAACATTAGGGGCAACATACAAAGTAGAATATTCGTAATGTATCTTCATTTTTGTTGTTTCGTTTCTAGGTACTCTGTCAGACTGTAAAAGCAATAATCAATTAAATATGCCTCTAGTTCAGCCTTAAAACTACCGAGTTTACTTACTGATTTAATATGGTTAGGCTGATTATTGTAAATATTTATCCCAGTTATGTATAGTGCCTTTTTGGCACAATGATGTTCTCACCTGTCTCATATGAAGATCATATTTTTGTCTTGTGTGTATATCTTCATTTTAATAAGATATCTGGGTGTCTATCAATATATTGTTTGATGAAAACTGACGTTTCATAGATAAAAATGCAAAGAAGAGGAAGAACTGACAATTTTTTGAATATGGGTCTGCACGATTTCCTATTGTTTACCCCTTCAATAATTCTTAATATTCTCTTTTGCATCCTGAAAAGTTTAATATTTGTTGTTGCATTGCCGCAGAAGATTATGCCATATTTAATTACAGAATGCACATAGGAGTAGTATACATTTAACATGCTGGCTTTGCTGCAAGAAGTTTTTAAGATCCTTATCATGTAGCAGGTTTTGCTTAGTTTTCTTTGCAAATATTCAGTGTGTACCTTCCATTTTCTGTTGTTCTGGAGCCAGAATCTCAGAAATTTTGTGCTGTCAGTGCTTTCAAAATCTCTGTCCCTTTGTTCTATTTGTATGTTTGGGTGGTGCCTTCCTTTTAGATTATAGAAGTTTGGTGATAGTGCCTTTTCTTTGTTTATAATTAGCTTGTTATAGCTGAATCACTGTTCTACACTGTTCATTGCTTACATAGCAGAGACTTTTAGTTTTTCTTCTGTTTCCCCACTAATAAGGAAGCTTGTATTGTCTGCAAATTGGAGGGTAATTTGGCAATACATGTTGTACATAAGATCATTGACATAGAGGGAAAACAGAATGGGGCCTAATACTGATCCTTCAGGGACAGTGTATTTCACATTTTCACATCCTGAACAGTAGTAGCTAATTTTGTTATGGTCAGTATATTGCACTTCAACCACCTGTTTGCTACCACATAAGTATGTCCTGAGCTACTCATTGGATATACCTCTAATTCCTAATTGGTCAAGCTTGTGCAGTAGGGCATTATGGTGAATGACATCAAAAGCTTAAGATAAATCAAGACATACGCCCATTACAAACTCACTCACATCCAGTTTAGCACAGATTTCATTAAGAAATTCAAATATTGCACTTGCAGTTGAATACCCTTTCCTGAAACCATGCTAAGAGTGTGAGAGAATTTTATGTTTGTTTAGGAAATCAGACAATCTACTTTGAAAAAAAATTCCTAACATTTTTGAAAATACAGGCAGTAGGGCTATTGTATAATTTGAAACAGCTTCTGGATTTCCTTTTTTGGGCAGTGGTTCCAGTTTTGCTGTTTTTAAGCATGAAGGGAAGGTTCCTGATGCCAGTGAACTGTTGCATGAGTGTGTCAAGGGTCCAGGTAAGGCAAGACAGCATTTTTTTAATAATGGTACCAGCATAGCTGCCACCTTAAGGGGCTTTGTTGCCATGTAACACTGATATGGGGTGTGGATGCCCATTGCTCTATTTGAATGGAGGGCAGTGACGTCCTCTTCATGGATAACTATGGAGGATCAGGTAGGGTCTGTCAGCAGGGTGCCTGGCGGCCGTCATGTGCAGCTTGGTGTGAAATTATTCATGTTCTGGTGGTGCAGCAGTACTGTAAACATTCTGTCCACCACAGCCAACTGTTTTTCCACAGGTTCAGCTTTGTTTCATATCATTGCCAGTTGTAGTTGTGACGGAAGTTTAACAATATAGTGTCCAAAGGGCAGCATCCAGCATGAGGTTGATGTCAAATGTAGCTCAGAGTTGTCGCCAAAGCAGAGTTGGCATTCTATCAGCCAACTGCTCATCATAGATAGCTTGTTTTAATTGTAGCTTGTGTGTCCGTGAAAGTCATTGCAACAACACGGATTTGGCTATGTCATATTTGTTGCAGGAAAACAATGCTAATATGAAATCACTGACTAGGTTGGCATGTTCTGCCAGGCGACAAATCAGGCGTCATCATTTGAAGTGCCTACTGAATAGAATACAAACTCTGCAATGGCGAATCGGAAAGTGGGTTGTTCTGGTTGATATAGTGGCAGTTTAGGATGGAAGCTGAGTCTGTGGTGAAGTAATGACTGTGGAATGGCTTGGTTATGGCCGATCAAGCTGGTATCGGTGATGAGAGACTTTGCTGAGGTCACAGTGTACTAGGAAACATGGTTCCTGAGTTTTTGTAGTAACTGACAGTTTGTGTAGGTATGAGCGAAGCAGGTGAATATCCAGTCCCAATCACAGTTGACTCATAAAGCATAACACAGTTCGAAATAAGTTCTACTTGTTGGTTTTGTGCACACTGTTGTGAATTTGTGGTAGACTCTTGTTTGAAGTCTAGCAGCAAGTTGTCTGTTGGCTGCCATTGTCATAGTGTTATGGGAGTCGTGTTGGTCAGTAACATTGCACTTGTACCCATAGCAAACTCATGTTTTATCAAAGGTCAATGGTCAACACTGTGACTAAATTGTCAGTGCACTTCACTCACATTAATTCAAGATTCGATGTTTCATGGAGCAGGCGGAGCTGTATCCACAACAAAAGACTGTAGTATTGTTAGTGGGAATTAAAACAATTTCCACAAGAACTTGCACAAAACTTTTTGCAGCTGACACAGAGTCGGCTCTATTCTTCACAAAGCATGATATATCAATAGTCTACATCTCATCAAAACTCAGAATGCAGTGCCCACAGATACTCCTCTGCTCTCTGGCCAGCAATATATGTCGCTATCGATATCCTAAGTCGCCATAAAAATATTTTTTTAATTTTTTATTGTATATGAGTGTGCTATGCTTGTTGTGTTGACACATTGCACATCATAATGTTTGTCATGAATTTGATCTAAGGAACGTGGAACTAACTAGCTATTGCTAACTAACTACAAATTTTACTTAAGCAACATGAATATAGTGAACTGAAACTGCATGCTATGTTTAACACAATGAACAAAGAAACAAAGCTTGTAGTACATACGTTTGTGGATTATCACACTCTATGCTCTAAGGAGATATGAGAGGACCCGACTTTATATAGGGAATTGCTTTTATTGTTGAAAAAACACAACACATAAACATAAGGACATGCAAAAGTTAACATAAGGGAACACAGACTGAAATCAAAAATCATAACTCGCCGAAGAGTAGCTTGCTTGGTTATCGATAGTCGCCACACCTTCAAAATATTGCTTTGGGAGCTGAACTTCGTGACTAATGCTGCAAAAACTGTAAAATATGGAATTAGATGGGGGCAGTGTAACAGAAGATTCTTTTTCATTGTGGTAAAGTGGATCCTTCAGTGAAAAAGTGACAGGAGCATTGCTCTGAAATAGAAATGTGACGATTGTGAGTACGAAAATTGGTAAAAGAGAAATGTAGAAACAGTATGCAAGATGTTCAGAATCATGTAAACAATGAGACTAACGCAAATGTTGTGCATGGAAACCTCTTTAAATTGCTTTCAAGCATGGATTGTGAATGTACAGCGAGAAATTACATGGTAGAAAGAAGACAATGAGAGCAAAGGACAACAAACACATTTTCAACCTGCAAAGAAAAAGAAAACATCAGTGTGAACGTGACCACGTACAATGAAGCGCCTTGTGAACTACATAAATTAATGCAGAACGACGACCAAACTGAAAATATTGAAGCTGGGAACTCTAATAATAGCAAACTGCTGGTGCATTCAGACAGTCATGGTCGTGGTCTTGCAAATAAACTAATAGAGAAAATTAATATAAGTTCATGTGCTATAGTGAAACCAGAAGTCTCACTTGCTGAAATCAGGAAGACTAAACTAGACTAAGAGGACTGCCCATTGCCAGCTGTGGTCAAATTGTTCAAGGAGAACGCTGAACATCAGGCGTTGCAGACTGCCAGTAAAAGACCAGCCAAATGGTACTGCTACGTCAATGATACTTTCATAGTATGGAAACCGGGTGCAGAGGAATTGGTTGCTTGCTGATACATCTCAACGTTCGTTATAAATCCAAAAATACAATTTACTGTGGAGATGGAGAACAATGGCCAACTGAATTTCTTGGATGTGTCACATATCAACTGAAGGGAAGGAATGCTGGGCCTTGGGGTATACAGAAAAGCCACACATACCGACCATTACCTATATAAGGACTCTAACCACCAACCCAGACAAACGACATCCACAGTTAAAATCTGGAAGTGTAATTTATGTGTGCAACTGGAGTATAACAATCAAGAGTGTGAAGTGCACTCTGTATAAACGTGTACTTGTGAAAAACTAATGGAAGAACTTAGAGTTGCAAGAAGTGAACTAAATAATATAGAAACAGTGATAATCGCATTCACTAACAAATTGCAAAGATGTGACATATGTATAGCCAGGTTTCTCCATGCAATAAAAATGACTGCACTACAGCGGCTTGACAGCTGATATGCCAGTTGCGCCATGTTCTGATTTTTCCACACACTACTTTCAAACTTTAGTGTTACAAATTTTCAATATGGCTTAGGAGCACTAATGTTTTCATTCCGGATAAGACATTAGGAGTGAGACAAGGATCCGATAAGAAGAAATGAAAGCATAAATGTTGTATTTGGAAGTGGAATTTATGCATAAAAAAACACAATGGCGTCAAACAAACTTATAATGGATGTAGCATTAGTGAACAAAGCGTGAATTACTTTGGAATAACAACAGTCAATTTCGAGTACTTGTAGATCTCTGACACAAACTCTATTAAAAAATCCAATACTTACATTAGACACACAGTCATGCCTTGAGTGAAAGTAGAAGAAACACTTCTGTATTCAGTATTTGCCGATCACATATAATTTTTCCAGTGTTTATATCACATTCTGAAAAGTACTGTATAGTTTCAGAGTTCTTGCGTGATGTGTTGGTTGGTATTTATGATGTCCTAAAGACCCATCTTAAAAGCTAATATTTTCACACTTACAGCTCAGTTTAGTTATACGAGATGTTCAAAAAGTTTCTCTGCAGGGCCATATGATAGTTAGCCGTGCGTGCCATATGCCGCAGTGAATATACCGAAATGAAACTCAGTGAAATACAAGTTATTAATTTATTGAATATTCATATTTACTGAGATAAACGAAACAGTGGAATGTCGGGAGCGTCCACTTGAAGGGAAGTAACCCAGGCAGGCGAAAAATCATACGGCATGCATGGCTATCAGTCATACGGCACTGTGGAGAGCGTTTTTGTACACCCTGTATAAGATTTAATAGTGAAGTTATTCTAAACCGAATTTTGGAGTTATGTTTCTTAAAAGTGCACTAAAGGACACTGTAATATAGTTGGTGCTTTCCTTTATTAAAAGCTACAGTGAATATGAGGTTACTTCCTTTCCCTAATCCACTGGCCAATTATTTTAGGACATTCAAGTTGCCATGTACTTTCATCATAAAGCATGATGTGCTCTTAACTGCAATGGCAAATCATCATACATTTTTGTCATATAAATTAACCATTATTTGCTCATACTTGCAGGGCCAAAACCATGAATTATCAGCACCTTCAATGTAGAAAGTTAATGTTAAAGTACCATGTTGTCATGATTCAGGGCACATGCAGTCTACAATAACACATACATAATATAATCATAGCTGCTTGGTAGTCACCACACTTAATGAAATCGTATTCCATATTGTTTTGTTTTCATTATAAGTGCATTTGCCATACAACATGTATGATCAATTTTTTATGTTTGCTTGAAGTCAGTAATAATAATATTTTTACCAAACTTTCAAAAAATGGTTCAAATGGCTCTGAGCACTATGGGACTGAACATCTGAGGTCATCAGTCCCCTAGAACTTAGAACTACTTAAACCTAACTAACGTAAGGACATCACACACATCCATGCCCGAGGCAGGATTCGAACCTGCGACCATAGTGGTCATGCGGTTCCAGACTGAAGCGCCTAGAACCGCTCGGCTGCACTGGCTCGCACCAAACTTTCACATCTGTCTCATATATATTTTAAAGAAAATGTGGGACTACTGTTTTAAATACAAATTATCGACATCAATAAGATTTTAAAGTAGGCTAAACTTTATTTTGTTTACAACTATGTACTTGTTACATAATTTTCAGAAATTGATATTTTTGGGTGCCAACTGGACCTACAGATGCTCCACTCTCATAAGATTCTAACGATATGTTGGGTTCATTGATGGAGGTATTGTGCATGATTTTAGTTTCAATTTCTAAAGTACATAAATCACAGCTCTGGGCCATTTTCTTACATGCTATCGACAATTTGAAGCAATTCTTGATGCCTTCCTGTTTAGCATTCATTTTTGTATTTCCGTAAACAATATTGCTCCTTGTACAGTTCAATAAAGTGTCAAATTTAGGACTGATGACCACAGATGTTAAGTCCCATAGTGCTCAGAGCCATTTTGTCAAATTTAGCCTAACAATCAGTTTATGGACATTTGCAGGCACTGCAAAACTGACATGCGACAAAATTGGTACAGCTAGGTTCACACATGCAACAAACGTGTCGCCACAGCTAGTGGCATAGTGCAGTTGCATGTGTTAATTCCCAGTTTTTATTGGCGCAACTTCAGGGACACAATTTTTGTTGTGCCACAAAAATTTCAACTTTGTTGCGCCACTTTCCTTCCACCACTGTCCCCTGGTGGCAGTATTTCGAAACATGAGCATTCTGTTGCAGTTACTGTTGAGTAATTGCTGCTGTATTTCATTATATTTCAGTGTGTCTTCATTTTATTACAGGAAAAAGTGAAAACAGAGTTCAGCAGGCTATGTTTGATTTTCTACAGCAGTGTGTGTAATGGGGATTTTAGGGGGGGGGGGATATTTGCAAACCAATGTCATAGCCCACAACCTTAAAAGATTTTTGGAGGAATAAATAAGTAAACTTAATGTATGTAACCAAAAAAGCGAGTTGTATAAACTTTGTGGTTTGTGACACCAACCATAGTATAAAATGTGCAGGAAATAGATCCTGAGTGTGATGTGGCACTTGTTAAACTGAAAGTCAGTTATTCGAAATGCCTGTATCAACTAGTACAGTAAGATTCTAAAATCTTGGGAGAGTGGTGTGTCTGCAGATCACATTTGCATGGCAGCTTTTGATTAGTTTGTCATTGCAGACAGTATTTTCGTCTCCAAGTGTTATTTCTTTCATAAAGTGTTTATCGCCCCTGATTTATCCCTGTGCGAAATTTATTTTTGGATCAAACATTTGAGTTCCATCTTCCATGTATTTAACTATTGTCACAGCTTTAATGTCATAACATGCGCTATAACATTCACACCAGCCCATATGATTTCAGTTGAAGCCATATTGAAAACTGTAGCTATGTAGAATTTGTGGCATCCTGTGTGAACGATACCTCACAGTTTCACTATAGAAAGCCACAAGCTGTAGCGCAACATTAGCTGCTTGTGTGAACCTGGCTTAACGTGAGAATCAAAACATTGCGACGATGCTTTGAAATCCAGCCACGAGATGGCAGTCGAAAGATACTAATCTTTGGTGTGGGAAGGAAAGTGGTGGTACGGAGGTAAAGCGACTTTAACTTTTGTGGTATGACTGAAAGTTGCGCCACGGAATCTGTGTATTTGCATATGCTACAAAAGTGACGCCACTTAGCCACTACTTGAGTGGGTTACTGATCATACAGCTTCAGTGATGCCACTCAAGCGTTAGCTAAGTGGCGTCACATTTGTTGAATGTGGAAACCACGTTTAATGCCATGCATGGAGCAGAGTCACTGTAGGCAGCGTTTGAAAGAAAAGACAACGTTTCAAATTGTACAAATAATACCACCCTATCGAAAACAGAGATTACCACATAAGTGTACATTATGCCTTGGAGGCAAAATAGTCGATGGGGACTACACGCAAGCCTGTACCAGAAACCAGCATTGCAGATAGACAACCCTTGTTGTCCAAACCTAAAGTGTGTATTTTATCAGGCAGTCATGTCATAAATTGCACAGTTAACATGAAGCACTTTAGTGCAAATAAATACGAAATCCAAGTTAAGATTCTGCCAGGAGCCTCTATGACTAAAATGCTGTACAACTGCAATGATTTGCATGAACTAACAAAGGAACATTATGCTCTTATTTATGAAGGTGCATACGATGTTGCAAAAAAAAATAAAGCCAAAATTGCTCTTCAGTCATTAAAAATATTTTGATGTATCTGAAATGTAGGAACGTTCTTGTTTGAGAATACCACATAGCTATGACTGGTCATGTGTAAACCAACAAATTTGGTTCACAAACAAGAAACTAAAAAGAATAATCAAAAATCATTTTAATGTGAGCTTCGTTGATGTTCTGAATACAGAGATTTGCACTAAACACATGGGCAACATCTAATTGGGAAGGGAAAGAAATGATAGTCATCCTCCAATATATGGCATTGAAAGGAAAAGTGGGCAGTGCTACTGTACCAGAACAACTGGAGTAGTAAGCTCCAGACAGTGAACCTACATCAGCTATAGGTATACCACTGTAATGTTTTTTATTGTTTGTTTTTTCCTCTAACTTTCCTTATTTAATTGATTATATTATGATGTCTAATAAGAGAAAATAAATTCATTTATTTAAAAACCATATACTGAAAGACAATATTCGCCGAAGACCCAAAGAACATATTTGATACATCGATACTTACGGAAACTTTATAGCTTGTGAATATAAAGCCATTGAAAAATACGAAAGAGCTCATTTCATTATTAACTTGCCTCTTGTTCTTGGGAGATTAAGCTTAGGTAATTTGTTAACTGCTTGCTGCTCAAATATTACTCATTTCTATATATTCTGATGAGTCCTCCATTTAGTATGAGCCACCACCCGGTCTCCAAATCATTTATTCAATTCACTTTGTGGTTTATATATTTTTCAGGGGAAAATAGGCGAGGTTGGCAGCTGATTGTTCTGAGGCGAATGACTGGACACTGTTGATGTTCTTTCGTTAACTGCTTTTCAATCAAGAGTCAGAATCCCTCTGAGATACTCTGTGCAATCACTTTCCTGCTTTACACAACATTTTATAGTGAGAATTAATTGGGTCTGATCACTTACCATTTCTGAATGATGACACCTGCCAGCCTACTCATTGGCCTGATACAATGCAAATCGTTGCAAAAAATCCAGCGTTTGATTATGATAATGTAACCTGTTAATTAAAAGCATATGAATTTCTATGAGGTGCACTGCGTCGCTCTAATTATGCGAAAATTGTCCATCTTCATTGTATGTTGTCTCCATGTGATGACTGTTGTATTGTAATGAGTTGTATAACTTGCAGATTTCTAAATTAAAGTGACACCTCTGAGAAACCTACACAATGATCCTGCGAGACACAAGGTAACACTGTATCACCTATACCAAGAGAATCTGAAGAGGTAGACTCAATTTTACCTATTATGACTCGATCTAGAAAGCTTTTATCCACAATTTCAGTACAAAGGACACTTTCTAACCGCTAGATAAATATAGAGGAGATGTGTTTTAATAGTAGAAAAGACAGTATATTCTAGAGAGATGTGGTGTCAAGATAAAACTGCTATAGTTTCCCAGAAATGGAACATCCTGCGTATCTGAGAAAATGTAGTGCAGAAAAATTGGAAACCATTAAGAAAAAATATAAAGGAGTATTGAATAAATAGTAATCCTAACACTACCAATTTGCCAATTTTTCTTGCCAGTTTGCCAATTTTACATCCTATCCTACCAATTTCCTGCCAGTTTACCAGTTTTACAACCTATCCTACCAATTTCCTGCAAATACTACAGCCTAATTTAGCAATTTGCCAATTTTATGGCTTATCCTACTAATTTCTGGACTTGACGCCACTAAAAAAAACTATGAATTATATAACTATCTTAACACTTCTTTCGATAAAAATTGCTGGTCAACATTAATGAGGTACCATTTTAGTGCTAAGACTTTGAATTGGTAAACAGTACCAGAATTTATCAACATTGATGCTATTCCACTGCAGTAAAAAGGTGTCACATTATTCCACGCAAGATAAGTTGATTCGACCAACATTAAAGAATCATGATTTTAGCACCAAATCGTATAATTGTTGGACAGTATTACTGTTTATAGATGTGGGCAGTCCCCTGTAGGGTTAAAAACATCATATGTTCTCCACAGATTACTATTGATGAAACAATTAAGTCTGTACTAGGCAGTTCTGTATCATCTCGTAAACAGTGCTTTGCAATGTGAGAATACTATAGAATTCAGACTGGCTTTTAGTTTACAGGGCAATGCAAGCAGTCATGATTGTTAGACAGCACCTAGGGTAGGGAGGGACTGCACATACTAGGGTGTGGTGAAAAATAATGCCTCTGTATTCTTTTATGCTCTTAAAAGTTTTAAAAGAAAAGTTATCAACATGCTATATCTTTATTTCTCATGTCTACATATTTTCAGCATTCTGCTGCTAGGCTCCAAATTATATTGTGCAACATAGCAGTGTATAATCTAAATTTTTGGTGCATGAGAAACAATATGCTATAATCGAGTTTCGAACTCAAAGACTTTGTCCACACATGAAGCACCCTCTCCTTCAGCATGACAATGCGAAACGACATAGAGGTGCTGTATCATCTGCAATAATCCAACGCCTTAGGTTCACTGCCATCGATCATCCTCCATGCAGTCATGACTTTTCCACATCCGACTTTCATTTTCTCCTAAAAGTTAAAGAACGCCTTTGGGGACTTTGCTTTGATAGTGACAAGCGGTGCAAGCAGAGGTAAGGTTGTGGCTCCATCAAAAATTCTGCAGTGGCAGTATCAACAGACTCTTCTCTTGATGGGAGAAATGTGTTCATTGCCTGGGTTACTGTGTTGAGAAATAACTATGTAGATATGAAGAACAAAGATGTACAACATTAATAGTGTTTGTTTTACTTAAAATATTTAAGAGTTCTCATATAAAAATTTGGAGGTATTGAAGTTTCAGCATGCCCTGTGTATGGTTTGCATAGTCGTTAGTGCAAAGTTGCCGTTCATGAGAATGTTTGAGCTACTGTGGTTCACAGCATATCAGTGTCAGCATATCATCAGGCATTGAATCTGTGGTAACTGAGACAGTGAATGTATTGCATCATAGAAATGTTCAACTGAGTCAAATAGAGTGGAAGCACTTGTGTGACAAACTGTCATATACTGAGAGTCAAAGAACCAATCAGTAAAAGCCAGGAGGGATATGATGTGATATGTTTTGGTGCTAAGCAAATGTATTAAGTAAGTGAAAATGAGAAAAATTTGTTCATTGGCAGTGTGAGAAGTACAATTCAACATCGCATTTGAGTGGGTCCCAAGCTGGATGATTTCATAGCCATACACTGGCAAGATTACACATGTGTCGAATTTAACACATATAAAAACAATTATTTCATAAATACTGTCATATGGAGAAATGGCATTAATGAAAGAAAAATGAGCATGCATTAAACGTCTGTCCATTCGAAAAAATACAATACATTTATAATGTCCTCCACTGAAGAATGTGCTTTTAAGATGTGATTTATAACTGTGGACTGGACTGTTCGAGTTTGATGCTGGGAAGGACAGTATAAACGTATTAAGTGTTAGCAGTATAGATGTGTCATATTAAGGCAGCAGGAGCAACATATTTTTCGCCACAATAACATCAAAAAACTATGTTACCGAGATATTGTTCAGTCCAACATGCAATGTTTTTTGTATGTCTTAAGAAAAAGAAGCAGCGTCTAGAACAGACATAAATCACTCCCTATTAAAGATTTCGAGTATGAAAACACTTATGTAGCACTATAGTTGCAACTGGATTTCTACAGCAGTAGAGAAAAAAAATGGCACCACTGTGGCTTTGACTGACCGTGTATATTCCGTGGCAAGTGTAACATATGTAGTCACCCCTTAGCAGATTGTCTATATCTTAGTGTCAGTGTTCTGGTGACATTGCAACATATAGCAACAGGCACACTAGTTTACATGATACTTAGCACATGGGACATATATGAGATTAGGTATCATCTTATGAAATAAAGAATAGCCTGAGACACATCTTCCTGGCCGAAGACTATGATATTAAGCTCCATTAAATCACATCTATTCCATGGGAAACATAATAATAATAACAATAATAATACTCATGACAGAGTTAAACACATAATCTAACATGTACAAATATCAATTTATTCCAATTAGTTTTAGTTTCATCTCATACATTACACACACACAATACTCTGGCATAGCGACAATACTGATCATACGTATTGCACTTTAAAACATAGTCAATCGCCTTCATTCCACATCAACCTCATTTGCCATACTACAGTATTTCACAAATAATATTCCCTGTATGCTTTGAATGCCACATGTATTGCATTCAAATCTATTGGGTTAAGTATGCCGTCTTGCACTGAACTTCATAGACGTTTTTGCAGTATAAATTTAGCGATGTTTTATGAGTGGGTTTTTTCAACATCATTTGTTTACTAGTGTAGTATAGTGAAGTCTCACACTGATCATATACGGACAATGTATACTTGGGAAGTATTTGTTGCAAAGTATTATTTGTTTAACTTGGGATACGTATGTATTTGTTACCATCAAGCTGCAAAATATGCTATGATGACATTAATTTATAATACATAACCACACACTGCAATGTCAGTGTGTCTTATCTCGTAAAATACGATAATGTTTATTGCCAATTTTCCAGCATTATTCATCTATACTTGCCGAGAATATTAAAGGTTACAAGAGAGTATCATTGTACAAATGAAGGTTACAGATGTTGAAAGATAATTATTATAATGAGGAGGAACCATGTAAGCTATTGTTGTTTGATTTCTTTCTTTCTTTTTTTCCATTGTTCTGTTCAAGGTCGCAAATGCCTGAGCAACAGTGATGGAAACAGCAAATAAAGTAACGTGAGCTATGGTCTGAAGGCAGATCGAAAGCTATCTGTAGTTTTAGAAGGAGCAAAGTCTTTCACATATATGTACGGTTGATGGCCTTCGTTAATCTGGATTCACATGACATGGGATTGATTAGTTACTGAAATGATACTCAGATGAAATCAATTTAAAATACATTTATTTTATAAATTTACCCACACAATGGACAAACCAAACACCGATAACGTCTTTGATCAAAAATAACATTGAATATAAAGAACTTCCAAACTGTTTCAATTAGAATTAATGGATGTAATGTCGGATCTGCAAACTGCTAGGAAACACTGTGTTAAAGAGGCGTCTTTCCAAACGTAAAAATCAAACTGTTCTCTGCATATCTCCAACATCGAATTTTCCCTCCACCATTACTACAAACGCTCCTGAAAACTGAATGCTCTTCATTCTTTCTCTAATTCCATTGTTTCATTAAGGTAATTCCGCTAAAAATTCTCCTTAACCAACCAGGGTTCATAAAAGAGAAAATTTTCCACGGAAGTCCCGTCCTCCTGTCTTACAAGCGTCAGAATGAATAACGTCACGTATTATTGCCCAGTGAGAGCGTTCTTGGCGTTAGCTAATGCGGCATGAGCAAATTTTCGTTTCCTTCCCTACCATCCTGAATATTTCTCTAAAGTGTCCAAACTCTTCCCACAGTTTCGGGTAACACTTCCTACGTAATCAGCAAGGTGTTAACTTTCCTCTGGCGCCGGCATATCGCGTAGTGGCGTGGTTTCCCCTTAATCAGCAAGCTGCTTGCTTGCGTCCAGTGCCACCAAGTCATCTGTGGGCGAAAACGACCATTATGTCCAGAGCTATGTTTTTCGATGGGCACCAGCGAGTCTGTGAGGGCCATACCTCTGCTATTAATCAGTGAAACTTCGTGCATGTTGTGTGCAACTGGAACACACTGTGACAAAACCCACTGTTATTGATAGGCGACCACTCCAGCGAGTATGTCTCCAAAGTACACTGCATGCAACTCCATTTCCTAGAGGGGGTACACAGATATGTGGCTGTACGGGGCACATAATGTCCCGTGTGAAATTCAGCTATTCCAGATTTATCTCATATGAACAAAAACTGCCATTTCAGTTCCATCTGACTTACTTTCTCTTGACCAGTTAGTGGGAGTATCAAATTGTCTATCTAGGATCAATGAAAGTATCTAATTACGATGGTAACTACACTCCTGGAAATGGAAAGAAGAACACATTGACACCGGTGTGTCAGACCCACCATACTTGCTCCGGACACTGCGAGAGGGCTGTACAAGCAATGATCACACGCACGGCACAGCGGACACACCAGGAACCGCGGTGTTGGCCGTCGAATGGCGCTAGCTGCGCAGCATTTGTGCACCGCCGCCGTCAGTGTCAGCCAGTTTGCCGTGGCATACGGAGCTCCATCGCAGTCTTTAACACTGGTAGTATGCCGCGACAGCGTGGACGTGAACCGTATGTGCAGTTGACGGACTTTGAGCGAGGGCGTATAGTGGGCATGCGGGAGGCCGGGTGGACGTACCGCCGAATTGCTCAACACGTGGGGCGTGAGGTCTCCACAGTACATCGATGTTGTTGCCAGTGGTCGGCGGAAGGTGCACGTGCCCGTCAACCTGGGACCGGACCGCAGCGACGCACGGATGCACGCCAAGACCGTAGGATCCTACGCACTACCGTAGGGGACCGCACCGCCACTTCCCAGCAAATTAGGGACGCTGTTGCTCCTGGGGTATCGGCGAGGACCATTCGCAACCGTCTCCATGAAGCTGGGCTACGGTCCCGCACACCGTTAGGCCGTCTTCCGCTCACGCCCCAACATCGTGCAGCCCGCCTCCAGTGGTGTCGCGACAGGCGTGAATGGAGGGACGAATGGAGACGTGTCGTCTTCAGCGATGAGAGTCGCTTCTGCCTTGGTGCCAATGATGGTCGTATGCGTGTTTGGCGCCGTGCAGGTGAGCGCCACAATCAGGACTGCATACGACCGAGGCACACAGGGCCAACACCCGGCATCATGGTGTGGGGAGCGATCTCCTACACTGGCCGTACACCACTGGTGATCGTCGAGGAGACACTGAATAGTGCACGGTACATCCAAACCGTCATCGAACCCATCGTTCTACCATTCCTAGACCGGCAAGGGAACTTGCTGTTCCAACAGGACAATGCACGTCCGCATGTATCCCGTGCCACCCAACGTGCTCTAGAAGGTGTAAGTCAACTACCCTGGCCAGCAAGATCTCCGGATCTGTTCCCCATTGAGCATGTTTGGGACTGGATGAAGCGTCGTCTCACGCGGTCTGCACGTCCAGCACGAACGCTGGTCCAACTGAGGCGCCAGGTGGAAATGGCATGGCAAGCCGTTCCACAGGACTACATCCAGCATCTCTACGATCGTCTCCATGGGAGAATAGCAGCCTGCATTGCTGCGAAAGGTGGATATACACTGTACTAGTGCCGACATTGTGCATGCTCTGTTGCCTGTGTCTATGTACCTGTGGTTCTGTCAGTGTGATCATGTGATGTATCTGACCCCAGGAATGTGTCAATAAAGTTTCCCCTTCCTGGGACAATGAATTCACGGTGTTCTTATTTCAATTTCCAGGAGTGTACAATTGTTTCTACTCTATTCACATTGAAATTCCTGTTGAAAACCAGTATTAACTGACTTTTAATCACAGCAGGCGGGTGTCCCAGTCAGAATGCATTTAGCGAGACACATGCCAGCATCTTCCAATCTTCTTTTTATTAATTTAGATCTTTGCTGTATGGTGTCATGTCGGATTTACATAATAAGTTGGATAAGCAAGTAAATGAAGAGTGTGGATCCAGATTATCATTTATTTACATGTAAAACCTAAGGAAAACAATGGCACTCATTTATTTATGTGAGGTCAGAGATATTCTCAGACAATTAGCAAGTGGTGAAAGCCAATAAACAGTTTATAAAAAACAAATGATATGTGTGGCATCTTACAGATCTCTCTCAATGGATGACAGCAACTATATCTCGAGCTGTACAAACTACAGTGTTTGTATTATAAGTTTATCATGTGGCCATGATGTCACTTCTGTTTATGATTGTTAAAATTGGAATACATAACACCACTAAAATAAAAATCACCTCACATGATGGAGGATATTACACACACAATTCGCCTAGAAGACCAACGTTTTCCATCATCTAATGGAACCTGTCACGACATCGTACTTATTTATATATCTTAGAATGGAAATGCAGGTATCTCGGTGAAAATCGGTCTAGAAATGTAAGTAACAATGAGAGGTGGAGTATTTAAAACATGGTTCTTAACAAACTGTGACGTGGTGACTTCATCATTGCAGATGCCACGCTGAAGGTGCTGTTTATGTACAGAGATTGTGCTCCACAGGTCTCGATTGTCGCAGCCAGATATTGCATGCCTGAGTTGAAGGCACAGTGTGAACAGCAACTGGTCCTAGATCAGTTCATAGAAAAATATCATGTCACGTGCAATGCACTACTCCTGACCATATGTGAAGTGAACTGCTTGGGTGTTTCCTCCAGGCTAACGTTACCAGGGTAGTGGACACAAAAGATTGACAGAGGCAGCGTGAAACAACCCTGAATAATTCTGGGAATGCGCTTGCCTGTAGCAATAGTTTTATTTGCAGTCTTGTCCGTAGAAGCTATATGAGGTGGAGTTCTTACAGAAAATATCTAATACTTTGCTGTTTATTGTGTTAATTAAGGTACAAAACTTGAAGGTGGCCATTTTGAAGCATTAAGTGTGGTAATATTGACTACTGTATCATTTTTAAGTAGGATAGCCCCAATCACACACACACACACACACACACACACACACACACTGATACACACACACACACACACACACACACACACTCACACACACACACACACACACAATTCGCCTAGAAGAGTTGATGGACTAACATTTTCAATAATCTTACGGAATTTTAAATGCAGAACACCTAATAACTTACAAGAAGTAAATTTTTACAATATACATCTCCTTTTCTTACAAAAATGTGTGGGCAGTGTAGTTCAGGCAGTCAGTGGGACTGCTCTACTTCATGCATGTTTAAGCCTTTGTTTCTGGATCAGCTACTTCACTCACTAAGCTACATTGATCACACATCTCTATAAACAAACCTTCAACCTTAATTTTTACGTATTTAGGTAAATTTAACGCAATCAAACTACTGTTGTCTGCTAACTTATAATTTATTTAAGTAATACAGGCAACTTACGTGGGGCAGTATTTAATTTACTGCCTCGTTGTGCCTGTGAAGTGTATTAAATGGTATATATAACACAAATTTATTTTTGCTCTAATTTTAGTAGAGGTCTTGCATATTATGATAAACATGCAAGCTGTGTGTATTTTAATGAGTTATACACACACTTTAGGAGCATAAATATTTAGTTTAAAGATCTATAGCAAGTAAAGGTACCTTACACATGTAATACAACACATGATATATATAAGTTTATTTATTTTCGAAATATTAGCCCTATCATCGTCTTTGGAAGTGTCACATCTCTCTCTTTTCCTAAAAGTGTAAATTTCCTACCTTTCTTCCTAATATAGTATCTGTTTCTCTTTTGGCTATGTTGTGTCTACCACATATTGTTATTAGATGATGGTTTAATTTAATAACTGTTTATAAGAAATACAGCCCACAAATCTTTTAGAGAGCTTATGCACTGTAATTCTGATTTCAAACTTCATAAAAACTTGTAACTGTATGTCACCTCTATGACACTTCCAGAAGGCCTGTGCAATTTGTTGTAATAGCAGTAATTGTAAATCATTATCAACAGTTATACTTGTCTGATTATGAGGTGTCAGGTAATAATCCAATGATCGTTACTTCGTTATGTCATTATAAAAGTCACTTAAATTGTCTGTGCATGCCTTACACCTATCTTTGCCATTTAAAAGAGCCTGAAAACTATTTCTACAGTCAGACAGAAAGCGATGGAGAACATACTGACAGTAATTTTCCATCTGGAAGTCAACATTACCCTTTGTGGTCACTGAGAATAATGGTTCCCTGTCGCTGTTTAATCAGTGGGATCAGGAACTTTAACTATAAATAAAAGTTTCGAGTTTTGACTGACTGATATATTCTGTAAAAGTTCACATGCACAAAACATAATAATATCCCTAATAATAATAATATTATCCCTATCAGAAACAGCACTATTAACAGTTCAGAGGCGACCTCTAATGGAAGTTCCAAGTAAAATGGTCTGTCGACCTGACTTATATTCACCAAAAGTCAATTGCTCGTCTTAAAAATGGAAAATAATCCTGCCACTTGCCACGCAGCTTCGTCCACATTATGTGGGGTTCACAGACTGTTACTTCCGCGAAATTTAAGCGATCTACGACTGGTACAGTCCTCATGAGCTCACTTCCTACTTCTGTCGAAAACACATTCAAGTCTGCCTAGCTCTGCCGTCATCTGAGGCACAATGCTCACAGGCATTTGACTGACAGGAACATCTTGATATCTTGGCGTGAAGTGTCTCTTCTTACTGCCCCGCTGGCTGTATTTATATATGGACCCAGTGGACAGCCAAGCAGAACATCTGCTATCAACCACTCTAGACACAGGTAGTATCATCTAAATGGCTCCTTTCTCAGATGTGTGTTAATTAATAGCTCTGTCGTTTAACGATCTACAGTCATCTTAATTTTTGTATAAATGGAGGTAATTTTGCTTTAATTACTGAAAAAGTTTTAGCTTGATTGCATTAAATTTTTAGATATTTTAGTAGAACATGACCTCTGTTCTGCCTCTTTAAGATTCCTTGTAATCATTGCTATTTACAATAGTACTGAAACTTAGTTCAGCTTTATTATTGCATGAATGTTATCCAGTGCTGCAATTAGAACTTTCTATTACAAATACAGATGGTACATACAAATACAAATGATACTTAAACCACCATTAATAAGTAGATTTTCGTTCAAAACTTGATTTTAGTAAATAATTTGAAAACTAATAGATGTAGCTTTTTTGTGTCATATACCTAATGCTTTTATATGCAACTGAGGCTACATACGAGTTTTCAGCCTTCTGAGTCTAATATTTGGCAGTTTCAATTTTTTGTAAAAATGCTGATTTTACCCAAAATATTGCTCTGATCAAGTTGATACTTGCATGTTCTGAAAATTTTTTGGTTTTGTCGTTGTAGTATTCAGTGCCACTTATTTTTTTCTGGAGATCATATAGTTTGTCTAAAATATTCATTTGATCATTTTGAGGCTTCATCATGTTCACAGTAATACACTTAAGCATACACTGGCGAAGTGTGGAATAGTTATTTCAATTTTACTGTTAAATTATGGTGCAATCCTTCGTTTGTAAAGCTCTGATGTGTTATGATGACATGGTGCTGGTAGAAGTGAACTGGGGTAAGCCTCAGCCCACTCACTTGCCTCTGTAACTTTTACAGTGATACAACCCTTGATTCACCTCCCAGTGTATAATGTACTTCAGTATCTCTATTCCTCCTAAAATGTTGCTTGAGAGCAATTTAAATGTGCTAACATTTAATTTCAGGGTGTATTGCGACTTATAACAAGAACAGGCCCAATTAATTGCATTGTGATTGTTAATCCGCTTATTTGCTTGCCTGTTTAGCATAGTATTTTAGGTAACACATATTTCATGCAGTTATAAGCCTGATCAGGTTGGTTTTACGAAATCAATTCCTTAGGCCTGCATTCTAAAATGTCAGCCATTATTAAATGGAAATAGTACTGGCGTATGTACTTCAGAGTTTTAGGCACTAATGTGATGACTGTGTGTCTATGTGCAAATTAACATTACAATACTTGATGTAAACATTAAATTTTTTATTCAGTGGATGTAGTTTTGCAAAGATTTTAAAATATTGTGGCACCTGAAAAGCGTCATAGACATGGAAAATGGTCAACTTTTATAATGCATAGAACTTGCATAGCAGTACTTTAGAGTTTTAGGTACTAATTTTACAATTCCATGTGTACATGGAAATTAGTATTTCCATACTTGATGTAAATGTCACACTTTCTGGTACCGTAGAGGCATTTTTACAAACATAGTTGAATATTGTGACATTTGACAAGCATCATTGAAGTGGAAAATGGTCAGCTGTTTAATTAGGCATAGAAATTGCATTGGAGTACTTCAGACTTTTAGGCACTACTTTGCCAACAACATTATGATAATCGACATAAACATTCCACTTTCTTATTTTGCAAACATACTTTGCAGACATTTTATACTGGGAAAGAATATTGTGGCATTTGTGAAGCCTCATACAAGTGAAACATAATTAGTTTAAGACTCTGTTACTCTTAAACCAAGTGTTGCACATAGAATGAAAAATTTTCTGTTTTTACCATTGCAGACGTCTGCTGGTGACAATAAGAACTCATGGTACAAAGAGGGAACAGTGCACGTTTTCAACAGTGCAGCCATCTGTTGCTGACAGTGATCAAGCGAGAAACAAAACAGCAGATATTTTATATCGCTTTTTTCAGGATATATGGAATAGTATTTAAGTAAAACTCATGTCTGGCAACTGCGTATTAGTAGTTCATTAATTATATTTTATATACGAATCCTTTTAATTATTTATAGAGAGTCTGTTATATACTCTTTCCAAAATTCCAGAGCAAATGATACATAGCTTTAAATGAAATTTACCAATTTAACAGGTGAGCCAGTACAGAAATGATGTTTTGGAATTCATTAATATTAACACATGTGGCAACATTTTTGTAATGGGATTGACCGAAAGGAAAACAGGAGCATGGAGTGAGAGAGGGAGGGTATTCTTGAACATAATGAGCATAGTAGCATTAGCTGTAATCTGATACAAGTCATGTTAAAGATAACCAGCCCAGTTGCCTCACCTGTAAACTGATACCAGATGCTGGGCTCATTCTCGCCTTGCTACCCTGCTGTCAGTTTCCAAGAACAAACACAAGTAAGCCAAAAGGGAAATCTAATTACAATAGAATACCAAAAAAAGAGCTGTTCTACAGATTCCTGCATTTTTTATTCCATTTCAAGAAGAGGCAACCAAAGAAGCAAGTATGAAACTTTGAAATGCAGCTATATTTGATGCAATATACCCTGAATTTCTTTCTCACTGTGGACCAGCTCCAGTTAATTGGCTTGCCAACTTCTTCTCAAATATCTGACAAATAGAAAATCTTCCTTTTCCGATGTAGAAATCAAAAGTATTGGACATACTGACACCAGATTATGATCCCGCAAAAATGGATAACTATCATCCAATAGCACTTCTAAGTGTCACATACAAATTTCTTTTGTATCTGATATCCAATGGAATTTTTGACATAATCAACAAACATCCCCAAAGAACAATTAGGATTTAGACCAAGGAGAAGTTGCAGCACTACTAATATTGAATATGGGTAGAGGAGAAACCAATAAGTGTAGCTGTCTTTTTTAATCTATCAGCTGTTTATGACACTGTTTGGCAACAACGACTTCTAGTAAAATCCATGAATGTTAGCAGATGCCATAAACTTATGGATTTACATGACAATGTACTAAGCAATATATACTGTACACAAACAAATATCACATATAATTACAAACTATGTAGGAAAGTTAATCCAACAGCAACAGAGAGTTTTTTTTAACCTTGTGAAGGAACAAGAGTGGCAGGATGTTTATAGTGCTGATAACATACATGACAAATATAACGCTTTCCTTAACACATTTCTCATGCTCTTTGAGAGTTGCTTTCCATTAGAAAATTCTAAATGCAGTACTAGCAGTAAAAGGCAGCCTGGGTGGCTGATTAGTGGGATAAGATATCATGTAGAACAAAGGGGGAATTATATAAAAAAATGTTAGAAGTAGTCACAGTAGCCCATTACAAGCAGTACTGCAAGGTGCTTAAAAATGTTATTAAGAAGGCAAAGAGTATGTGGTACACAAATGTAATAGCTAATTCACAGGATAAATTTAAAACCATATGGTCAGTTGAGAAGGAAGTGTCTGGTCTACAGTACAAGGCAGACGATATAAAGTCAGTTCACAGTAAAAATATTTCTGTTACTGATAAATCAGATATATGTACATTATTTAACTATCTTTTCTGAGCATTTCTGGAGAATTAAATAAAAATTTAGTTTCTACAGGGAATCATAAAACTCTCTTGACAAATGCCTTTCCAAGATTGATGTCTGAAATACTCCTCTGTGATACAGACAAGGGGGAGATTGAGTCACCAATTAAATCACTGAAGACTAAGGACTCTCATGGATATGACAGCGTGCCTCTCAGAGTATTAAAGTACTGTGTTGCACATGTTAGCCCTATATTTAGCCATATTTGTAATTTTTCCTTTAGGAATGTTCAGTTTCCTTTATGATTAAAGTTCTCAGTAGTAAAGTCACTTCATAACAAGGGAGAAAGGGATCATGTAGACAATTTCGACCCCGTTTGTATGCCATCAGAGCTTGCTGAAGTTATTGAAGAGACCATGTGTCTAAGGATAATTGATCATTTTATATCACATGATTTGCTATCAAATGTACAGTTCGGCATTAGAAGTCGTTTAACAACTGAAAATGCTATATTTTCTTTTCTCTGTGAGGTACAGGATGGGTTAAAGAAAAGGCTTCGAATGCAAGGCATATTTTTTGATTTAACCAAGGCATTTGATTGTGTTGATCACAAAATATTGCGCCAGAAGTTGGACCATTACAGAATACAGGGAGTAGCTCACAATTGATTCACCTTTTACTTTAGTAACAGACAGCAAAAGGTCATTATTCACATTGTTGAGAATGGCTGTGATGTGGGGTCTGATTGGGGTATGGTCTAATGGGGGGGGGGGGGTTCCCCAGAGATCAGTGTTGAGGCCACTCCTGTTCCTTATTTATATAAATGATATGCCCTCTAGTATTACAGATAACACAAAAATATTTCTGTTTGCTGATAGCACTATCTTGGTAGTAAACGATGTTATGTGCAACATTGGCTCGGTTTCAAATAGTGCAGTTCATGACCTAAGTTCATGGCTTGTAGAAAATAAATTAACGCTAAATCACAGTAAGACTCAGTTTTTACAGCTTCTAACACACAATTCAACAAAACGATACGTTTTAATTTCACAGAATGTGCATATTATTAGTGAAACTGAACAGTTCAAATTTCTAGGTGTTCAGATAGATAGTAAATCGCCATGGGAAGCCCATGTTCAGGATTTTGTTCAAAGACTTACTCCTGCCATTTCTACTATTTGAACAGTATCTGAAGTGAGTGATCATTCGACACAACAATTAGTCTATAATATACTTTGCTTATTTTCATTCGCTTATGTCATATGGTATTATATTTTGGAGTAATTCTTCCCATTCTAATAGGAAACTTTTGGCTCGGAAATGGGCAGTTCAGGCAATAAATGGTGTAAGTTTGTCAACCTCTTGTTGACTCCTGGATCCATTTTCAATAAGCCACCACAAGAATTCAAAAATCTTAGCAGTAATCCACTTGCTTTCAAATCGAAACTGAAGTTACCTCATGGGTCACTTCTTCTATTCTGTTGAGGAGTTTCTTGAAAAATTAAGCTGATTCTTGTTGTATTGTTGACTGTGTTTACTTAAACTTTTGGCTTTTTTGGGTTCATAAACATTTTATTTTTATCTGTTATTACTTTAACGTTGTAATTTCATGTACTGACACGTTCCATGACCTTGTAAATTTGCTCCTCAATTTGGTCCTACGGAACTTGACGTTTAAATAAATAAATTAATGTATTCTGACAATGACAGAAACAGAGTATTTAAACTAAATGACAGTTTACTTCTAGGGTTTATTTTCTGACTCCCTTCCTTTCAAATCTGTACACAAAGAACTTAATGGAAATATCTTCAAGAAAATTCATTTATGCAGATGACGTTTGTTTGGTGGCCCAGAGTTCCAACTTTTTTGCTGCTGTAACCATCCTATCCAGGTGTATACTTCAAGAAATGGTTCTTCCACATAAATCCTAAGTAAGCAGTTATATCTGCATTTCACCTATGCAATTGACAGGCAGATTACAAACCAGCAGTCAGATTCAGAGGTCAAGTCTTGCTGTACTGCAGTACACCAAAACACCTGGGAATAACACTGGCTTCAACTCTAACTTAAAAATAACATCTTTCAAATGAAACTGCTAAATCAAAAGGAGAAACATTCTTCAAAGTCTTGCTGGTACCTTATGGGGTTCTAATGCTCATCTTTTAAGATCCACAGCCTTAGCTCTAGTACACTCTGCAGCTGAATACTGCTGTTTGACCTGGATCAATAATGCTTTCATTCAGTTCAGTCAGTCAATACAAATAAATACAGGGTGTGTTTGGGGTACAGACACCATATGGCTTCTATTTCTCAGAAGTATACCACCTCCAGCTCTAAGTAGACCACTAGCTCCCCTCAAGGTCTGGCACAACATTCAGAAGACTTGTCAGTTACACATTCATTGAGATATTACGTAAGCAGAACACCAATGCTTTAAATACAGAAAATCATCAATGCACACAGCAAACAATCGTTCTGAATTCTTATTCACCATCAACCATTCATGGAAAATCCAGTGGGAGGAGTCATTAGTAGTCAACAAACGTCTACTGAAATAAATGGTGGCAATTATGTCAAAATTCATATCAAGAGGTATCCTTTATTTATTGCTTGGAAACAGCCATAGCAGACAATCTGGAATGGTAATACAGATGTTTTACTTATCGATGGTTTGAAAATGGAAAAAATTTAGAAAACTAGTTACCACTGATGAATAAAGAATACTTCTTAATATGAGTTTTGATGGAATTTCAACCATTTATTTCAGTAAACGAAAAGTTTCTGACCTATTTCACCTGCAGCATGCCGGCTGTTTATAAATAAAAATCTAGTTGAGAACTGTACTATGCAGATTCAAGGATTCGGTCTTCTCAGACTTCAATGGTCGAACATGAACTGGATTCTAACTGGACAAGGCAGATGGAGTTACATAATACACAAATGGAAATGAGCGTTTGGCATCATTGGCTGGGAGGCCCCTAACGGGGCAGGTCCGGCCGCCGAGGTGCAGGTCTCATTACATTCGACGCCACATTGGGCGACCTGTGCACCAGATGGGGATGAAATGATGATGACGACAACACAACACTCAGTCCCTGAGCGGAGAAAATCCCTGACCCAGCCAGGAATCGAACCCAGGCCCCTTAGGGCTGCAGTCCGTCGCGCTGACCATTCAGCTAGCGGGCCAGTTATAATACACAAATGGGGATGTACGAATTCTACAAATTGTGATTTTGGTCCCTTCTTACAGTCAGTCCGTGATATCATTACTCTTTGATATCATTACTCTTTGAACATACAATGGAATAATAATGGACATTCATCACAAATAGGATGAAGTGATTGACTGTATCAGGGAACTACATGCTGAGATGTAAGATTGTGCGAATATGTACCTGTGCACATTTACTCACAAATGTTACACATATATTTGTTTTCGTCATATGATAAATAAATAAACAGAAGGAGATCATAGTCTGACACTCTTCCACCAGTTTTCTGCCACTAGTTTTTTCCTCAACCATCTTGAATAATTCGGGCTATCATGCAAGCTATTCCAGCATACCATAACAACTGGACCACCAAAACGGTCATGTCCGACAATGTTGGTGGATGCGTTACATGTTACCACCACTCGCTGTATGAGGACACATCCAGAACCACTACACGGATTGAATCTGCTCTCATCCGAGGAAAGCACATGACACCACTCCTCATTGGTCCACTCCCAATGTTCTTTGCACCACTGCTGCCATTGATATTTGGGCGTCAACTGAACAAACTACTGGGCGTGGTCAAAGAGACCACCATCATGCTGTCGCTATGCCACTGTGGAGCATGAAATTGTGTGACTTGCAGTCCTGTTAAATGTCGTTGCAATTGCACCTGCTGTTCCCTTCTTGCCTGTTGCCCAATTTAGTGGCCATTTGCTGCTGTAGGTGAGCGTGGGTGGCCACTTCCTCTTCATTAGGTAGCAGTGCTTTTGATTTTGAATTCTCCCGATGGATATGAAACAATGTGTGAGCAATACCAAAATCCTGGACTACACTCGACAGTCTTCTTCCTCCTTCCTATATCCCGATAATTCTTCCCCATGCGAAGTCATCCATATCTTGTCTCTGGGCCAAGTTGTAATGAAGAACACTGCCACAGTGCACCATAACTGCTCGCTGATTGACACAGACTGCCTTTGCCCATTCCTTAAAATGTCTTGTGCTGTAGGACCAGCCCCATTTGGCGCTATAGCCACACTGACCTCAAACCATGTGGCGTCCAGCTTTCTGAGTATGTCAGGGAGAACCTCTGTTAATAGTTTATGTTATTTTATCTATCTTATCCTTAAATTTTGCAGACCAGTGTATTGATTATATTACTAATTGAAGGATTCTTGAGGAAATCATCCAGACAATAGAAGCAGCTCACTTCACTAGCTGTTACACAGTTTAGGATAGTACATTTTCACCTATACTGTAGTACCATTTACTTAAAAAATAAATTTTAGAGCTAATTTTAATATCATGTGGTAACTCGTAAAGTTTTTTACTTGTCTTCAGGGGCCCAAATAGCCTCAGTTTTGTTTTTGCATATTCACTATGCAGTTCCATTTTCTGTTGTATATTATATTTATGTACTGTTTTATTTTTATACACTAGCTGGTTGTCAGTGTTCCTTATTTTCTTAATGAAATACATAAACAATGTAGTTGTAAAATTTACCAGTCATTAGAAAGTGGCTTGCATGAGTTTGTAGAAATTAGGTTTCCTGTGCTCCTTACAGTAGTTTTTTAGACAATGAAGAAACTTTTGCTGGGCGATGTGCTGCCCCCAAAAATACCAATCTCAATAGAGACTCCACCTGTGTGTAGTATATATATTTTATGCTTCGTTATATCAGGTAGCCAGTAAGAATTTTCATACAGTATCAAATGATCCTCAGTTTTTCTTTCATTGGTGAAAGTTACATGTTCGTCTCACAATACATTTGCCTGGATCTATATTCCAAGAAATGTTGTATTGTTAACAGTTTCTAATTGTTTGCCAAACAGCATTATAGTAGGGATTAAAGGAAGTGTCCTTTGCGCTGTATGTAATTGCATGGTTACCATTTTTTTCATTTTATGATAAACGTATTTCTGGAGCACCAAACAGTGATGTGTGATACACATAGTTCGATTTTATTCTCCAGTTCATCTTCCCACTTAGCAGAATTTATGTGGTGTATGCAAATTTTGTACAATTTTGGGATGGAGCTGCTCACTGTCTAATTAATAAACAGTGGGAAGAAGATTAGAAGAGAACATTCTCTTTCTCTGGTTGATATACATGCACTCTTGATAGTGAAGTCCCTCTACGTGTTGTCTGTTTTACAGCTATGATTGTACCCAAATATGTCTCAGACCCTTTTAACCAAGACATTCCAATTTTGTGAGTAGCAGTTTATGGTTTGCGTCAACCTATATGCCACGGTGGATACACTCATTCCCGTCAGATGACCGAAGTTAAGCTCCGTTGGGCGTGTTTGGAACTTGGATGGGTGACCATCCAGTTTAGTGGCAGACGCCGAGCCGAGCGGACGCGCCAGCAGCGGTAGCAGCAGCAGCAGTTGTGTGATACACAGTAATTTAGTTTAGTTTCTGTTTTTTTTTTCTTTTTTTCACATGCTTCTGTTAAGAATGAACTATATCTGTGTATTCTACTGTGTAGACTAGTGGGTAGCAAATTTCTCTAAGCATTTGTTTTTCCGTAAATCTTGGTGCACAGCCTTGTGTAAGGCTGCTTGCTAGTGTAATTTTCCCACTGTCAGATCACTAAGTCATACGACTACGTTTATATCTCGTGCTGGTATACAGCATATAGTTTAGATCAGTGCATTGTATGTTGCTTACTTATCTCGTGCAATAGCTTTTGGGTAAGCAGAGTTTCTAATAACAGGTAACTGTAGATATGTCTACTTCAAAATACAGAGGGGTCCGAAAAAAATGTATCCACTGCTAAAAAGTACATAACTGGCAAACTAATTGACGGAGTTGTCGCATCCTAGGTAGTGTAATAGTTTGTAGTTCCGGCAATCGCCACACAAGCGTTGTATTTCGTTGTTTTGTTTTGTCAGATGACAGTCGCCAGATAGTCAGTGTTTTGTTCTTAGTTGCACCTAGTTACTCGAGTAAACATGGTTGGCGCAAGGCTTACATTCGATGAAAGGTAATCAGTTTTGAAGTGTTATTTTAAGTACGAAAACATTAATGATGTTCAACGGCAATGGCGAAATGAGTATCAAACAGAGCCACCGACACGTTTAACGATTCGTGGCATTCGAGACAAATTTGAAGCCGAAGGCTGTGTTAAAGATGTACACAAACAACGATCTGGACGACCCGTAACAGTAACAAGTACAGCTAACTTCCGTCGTGTGTTACAACAATTCACTCGTTCACCACAGAAGTCTGTGAGACAGTGTGCCCGTGAAGCTGGAGTGAGTCGCTCGTGGAAGTGCTACATCCCACGATTGCTACACGCAATGAACGAGGACGACCCAGATCGTAGAATGGAGTACTGCGAGTGGTTTACTTACATGGTGCACAACGATGAAGAGTTTGCAGAAATGATTGTGTGGACTGATGAGTCACAGTTCAAACTGAATATATCAATAAATCGCCACAATTGCGTCTATTGGGCCGCCGAAAATCCGAACGTCCATGTAGACAAAGCCGTGAATTTGCCAGGAGAAAATGTGTGGTGTGAGTTGTCTTACCGGGGCTTGATTGGGCAATTCTTCTCTGACGGCACAGTTACCGGTAAGGTGTACCTTCAGAAGCATCTGACATCCCTTTTACCTGCCATCCGAGACTTGTATGGAGACGGAAGAGTTTACTTTGAACAAGATGGTGCCCCAGCCCACTACCAAAATCGTGTTAGGACGTATCTCGATGAAAATCTACCAGGAAGATGGATAGGCCATAGAGTTGCTGTGGAGTATCCACCACGTACCCCAGACATAACTCCTCTGGACTTTTACCTGTGGGGAACACTAAAGGACGTCGTTTATCGACAAAAGCCACGCACATTGGATGAACTTCGAGAATCCATCGTACATTCATGTGCAAATATCCAACTGAAAACGTTGCAGTCAGTAGTTCGTGCTACAGTTCTGCGGCACACCTACAGTGATATCTTTAAGTTGGACTTTAAGCTACACTTGCACCAAAAATGAGACAACTCCGTCAATTAGTTTGCAAGTTATGGACTTTTAAACAGTGGATACATTTTTTTGGACCCCTCTGTAGAATTTTATTTCTGTTTAAGAGCTTCCTTTCTCAGGGCATAGTAAGAAATCTGCAAAGTAGTTTTTAGTGTTTCTTTATTCTCCTCTTTATATTTTACGTACATTCCAAATTCATTAGCGCCATTTGAGATCTTACATCCATTTTACGCAGGCTAGGGACTGTGCTTGTTGTGAGTGGACACAAGGAGAATTGGCTGCAGTCCATAAACAGCTGAAAGCTGCGTTAGCTACCGCCGATGTTCTTCTGTTTAGTGCTCAAGGTTGCGGCGACACTGGGGCACTGGTGAAAGAACTGCAACAAGTTTAGTGCCGTTGGAATCCCCTGGTGACTCGAGTGTCGCTGCATCTTCTGATACGCAAATCTGACCAGTCCGTCCCCACTCGAGAGTGGGTGGCAGACAGTGATGGGTTCACGTGTCACTGGGCGAAAGGCGAAAGAGGTAGCTGGTTGCGCGGCTGGCCTACGCCCTAACAGAAGGTTCGGGATGCTATCCAGTGTTGATGATAACTCTGAGCCAGCACGAGAAGCTGCTCCTGTTGGGTCAGTGACCCATTTTCCTGAACAATTCGGACAACTGCAGAGGGTGGGTGTGCTTGTCATTGGGAGCTCCAACACTAGACGGGTGATGGAGCCCTTTAGGGAAACAAGAGGCAAGGTGGGAAAGAATGCCAGTGTACACTCGGTATGTTTGCCGTGCGGTCTCGTCCGTGATGTGGAGGACGCTCTGCTGGCGGCTGTCGAATGCACTGGGTGCAACCGGCTGCATGTAGTGGCACATGTCAGCACGAATGGTGCATGCCACTTGGGTTACGAGAGCATCTTCCACTCCTTTGGGCGGATGGCTGATATGGTGAAGGTAACTAGCATGGCACGTGGGGTGCAGGTGTATTTGTAGCATTGTACCCAAGGTTGATCGTGATCCTCTGCTTTGGAGCAGAGTGGAAGGTGTAAACCAGAGGCTCAGATGACTCTGTGACGGTATCGGATGCGAATTTCTCGACCTCCGCTATTGGGTACAGAATTTCCCCTTAATAGATTCGATGTGTACTACACGCAGGAAGCAGCTGTTAGTGTAGACGAATGTGTGGCGTGTACATGGGGCTTTTTTTAGGTGATAGAAACTTTCCCTTGGGAATAAAGATTATTTGTCTGGTAAATTAGCCAC
This sequence comes from Schistocerca nitens, assembly GCF_023898315.1. Lineage (NCBI taxonomy): Eukaryota > Metazoa > Arthropoda > Insecta > Orthoptera > Acrididae > Schistocerca > Schistocerca nitens. The sequence goes on from NC_064615.1 coordinate 263,856,885, forward strand.
AATATCATCAGAGAACGTTCGTCGTCGCAAATCAGAGATAAAAAAGGTTAATATTATTTTAGTAAACTGCAGGACCATCCAAGGAAAGGTCCCAGAATTAGTATTGCTTACTGAAGGCTATAATGCACAGATAGTATTAGGAACAGACAGTTGGTTGAAAGGACGTTAATGACAACAAAACCCTAAGTTCAGATTAGAATAATTATCGTAAGGATAGGTTAGTCGCCAATGGTGGCGGCGTGTTTATTGCACTAAAGAATTTGATAAAATCTAGCGAGATTGTCACAGATTCCGATTGTGATGTAATCTGGGTGAAGTTAAGTATCAAAGGTCGGTCAAAAACGGAAATCGAGTGATTTTATGGACCGCCTAGGTCAACAGCTGTAGTGGTAGAGCGCATCAGAGAGAGCTCGCAGAATATCGTTAGGAATTTTGCTGATCATGCCGTTGCAATTGGGGGTGACCTCAGCTTGCTGGGTATAGATTGGGAGTGTCATGCTATCAAAACTGGAATTCATGTGACATTGTTCTGAAGCAGACAGTTAGAGAATCAATTCGTGAATGTAACGTCTTAGACATCCTGGCAACAAACAGATATGAACTTACAGAATCAGTTAACGTAGGGGAAGGTATCAGTGATCATAAGGCTGTGATAGCATCTATGACAATGTGCCTTACAAAGAATGTTAAGAAAGGCAGGAAGATGTATTTGCTTAGCAAGAGCGACAGGATACGAATTTCAGAGTATCTGAGCTGTCAGCATCAAATGAGATAATGAGGAAGAAGACGTGGAGGATAAATGGAAAAAAATCAAAGGCATCATGCAGTATGCCCTAGAGAAGTATGTTCTGTGTAAGGTCTTAAGGGATGAGACAGACCCATCATGGTTTAATAGCTGTGTTAGAAAACTTTATCTCAGATTCAAGTAAAAACCTAGTTTACAAACAAAAGCAGAACGAAGCGAAAATGACCGTGAGGAGAGCAATGAAAGAAGCGTTTGATGACTTTTGAAAGTAAAACTTTGTCAACCGATCTGAGTAAAACCCGTAAGAGGTTTTGGTCGTATGTAATAACAGTAAGCGGGTCAAAATCATCTGTTCATTCACTCAGTGACCATACTGTCACCGAAATGGAAGGTAAAAGATAGAAGGCCGAAATACTGAAATCGATATTCCGAAATTGTTTCACCGCAGAAGCTCTAACAGGTTCCTTCTTTCAATCATAGTATGAACGTCGAAATGGCAGATACTGAGATAACCGAAAGCGGAATAGAAAAACAACTAAAATCGCTTAGTAGTGGAAAGCAATCAAGACCAAATGAGATACCTATAAGATTCTACAAAGATTATGTCAAAGAACTTTTTCCAAGCCCTAGCTTTCGGCTGATATACATCTACAGAGTGGTAAGTTAAGTGCTTATCTTTTTCTTTGTTTTCCTCATACCGGTACTATATTTACTAGATTAAGTGCGCGTTTTTCTGTTTAAAAGGTTTAATCTAGCGTTCTTTAACTGTAAATTCATTCACTCTGTAATGCAGTAGTTGCTGAACAGCTAGCTATGTATCACATTAACGCCTCAGCGTCTATTGGTGACACATCTTGAGGGTAGCAAGTTGTATATCTAGGATTCTGTCTGCTTTTATAGTTCACTTCTTCAGTTAGTCTTGCTGGGATTGTTAGGATGTGTGTGTGCTGTGTGCAGATGCATGAGGAGCTGGCCACAGTTGAATGTACTTTTGACTATGATCAGTCACATTCAAGCTGCTGCTTTGGGGTGAAATGGTGGTGGAGAATCTAGTGCATCACGTGGGACACCTCAAGTGTCGTTAGTTTTGCCCACAGGCTCTGCTTCCGGGGTACCTCATAGCGCCCTTGACGTGGTGGATCCACCTTCACAGCAGGGTGAGTGGCGAGTGGTAACGCGTTCGCATCGCTCGAGACGGAGGGTCAATGTGGAGACTGGCCTCACCCATTCACCCTGTGAGTGTACACGTGTCTGGTCCTTCAGCAAGATCCGAGCAGGCACACGATGGGAACTCCAATGTTAGGCGCATTGTGGAGCCCCTTATGCAGATAGCGTTCAGGGATGGAAAGAAAGCCTGTGTGCACTCAGTATGTCTGCCAGGGAGCCTCATCGACGATGTGGATGCGCTTTTGCCTGCAGCTATCGAGCATGCAGGGCGCAGTCGTCTGCAAGTAGTGGCTTATGTCGGCACCACTGATGCCTGTTGCACAGGTTCTGAAGCCATCCTCATTTCATACAGGCAGCTGGCACAGGTGGTGGAGACTGCTGGCTTCACGTATGGGGTGCTAGCAGAGTCGCCAATATGTAGCATTGTTCCCAGCGTTGATCAGGATCCCTTGGTTTGGAGCTGAGCGGAGGGGCACTCGAAAGTCGATGCGCGGAAAGGGAAGTCAGACAGCATTCCGAATAAAGACACTTCGACTGTCAAAATTTTATCAGTAAACTGTCGAAGTATTCGTGATAAAGTTCCCGAATTTACTGCTCTCCTGGAAAGTTCTCGTGCTCAATTTATTTTTGGGATCGAAAGCTGGCTGAAACCCGAGGTGGGAAGCTCTGAGATATTTAGCGACTTATGGAATGTATGTCGGAAAGACAGATTAGAGGCCATAGGAGGGGGAGTGCTCATTGCAGTTGACAAAAATATTGTGTCTGTTGAGGTCGAAGTTGAGTTTGACAATGAAGTTACCTGGTCGCATATAACAGGTGTACGTGAAACCAAGTTATTGTTGTATGTTTTTACTGGCCACCCGATCTTGCTGTGACAATTCCATCGTCATTCAAAAAAAGTTTACAGTCAGCAGCTCGTAAATACCCAGATCATGCAATATTAATTGGAGGCGACTTTAACCTACCGAGTATAGATTGGGATGTCTATGGATTCATTGTGGCAGATACAGACATACAGTCATGCGAAATACTTTTGTACACGTTTTCTGAAAACTGTCTTGAGCAGCTAGCCCGGCAGCCCACATGCGATGGAAATATCTTAGACCTTTTAGCTACAAATAGCCCAGACCTTATCGATAACGTCAGTATAGAAACAGGGAGTAGCGATCACGGTGTCATTGTAGCAATGGTTACGAAAGTTAATAAATCAGCAAAGAAGGCTAGGAGAGTGTTTCTGCTAAACAGAGCAGATAAGCAGGTGTTAGCATCTCACTTAGACTTTGAACTTACATCACTTCGTTTCAGTAAGGGGGATGTAGAGGAATTGTGGCCAAAGTTTAAGCAGATTGTAAACCGTGATCTGGAGAATTATGTGCCTAGCAAGTGGATAAAGGATTGAAAAGACCCACCTTGGTTTAATAACGAGATTCGGAGGATGTTGAGAAAGCAGAGGCTGCTGCACTCTCGGTTCAAAAGCAATGCACAAATGATGACAAGTAAAGCTGTGTATAGATTTGTGCGTCTGTGAATGCGCGAAGCATGCAACAACTACCGCCGTCGTACCTTAGCAAAACATCTGGCAGGGAACCCGAGAAAATATTGGTCCTATGTAAAATCGTTGCGTGGGTCTAAGGCTTCCATTCAGTCTCTTGTTAACCAGTCTGGTGTGGCACTTGAAGATAGCAAAACGAAAGGCGAAGTTCTAAATTTCACATTCAAGAAATCGTTCACATGGAAAATCTTGCAAACATACCGTCATTTGACCATCGGACAGACTCTCTAGACGGCATAATAATAAGCATCCCTGGCGTAGAGAAAAACTGAAATATTTCGAAGAAAATTAATCACCAGGTCTGGATGGAACCCCAATTCAGTTTTACAAAGAATACTCTACGGCATTAGCCCCTTATCTAGCCTGCAATTATCGTGAATCTCTCGCCCAGCACGAAGTCCAAGTGACTGGAAAAAAGCGTGTGACTCCAGTATATAGGAAAGCTGAAAGAACGGATCTCCAAAATTACATACCAATATCCCTAACTTCCGTTTGCTGCAGAATCCTTGAACATATTCTCAGTTCAAATATAATAAATTTTATTGAGACTGAGAAGCTTATGTCCACGAATCAGCATGGTTCTAGAAAGCATCACCCGTGCGAAACTCAGCTTGTCCTTTTCACACATGATGTACTGCAAACTATGGATGAAGGGCAACAAGTAAAGTCCATATCTCTAGATTTCTGGAAAGCATTTGACACGGTCCCGCACTGTAGGCTGTTAACGAGAGTACAAGCATATGCAATAAGTTCACAGTGGCTGAAAGGCTTCTTAAGTAATAGAACCCAGTACGTTGTCCTCGACGGCGGATATTCATCAGAGACAAGTGTATCATCAGGAGAGCCCAGAGAAGTGTGTTAGGACCGCTGTTGTTTCTTATAAACATAAATGATTTGGCAGATGGGGTGGGCAGCAATGTGCGGTTGTTTGCTGATGATGTTGTGGTGTACAGTAAGGTGTCGAAGTTTAGTAACTGTAGGAAGATACGAGACGACTTAGACAAAATTTCTTATTGGTGTGATGAACAGCAACTAGCCCTAAATGTGGAAAAAATGTCAGTTAATATGGATGAGTAGGAACGATGGACCTTACCATTGGTTGGGAGGCTTGTGTACCTCAGCGGTACAGATAGCCGTACTGTAGGTCCAACCACAACGGAGGGATATCTGTTGAGAGGCCAAACAAACATGTTGTTTCTGAAGAGGGGCAGCAGCCTTTTCAGTAGATGCAGGGGCAACAACCTGGATGACTGACTGATCAGGCCTTGTAACATCAACCAAAACGGCCTTGCTGTGCCGATACTGCAAATGGATGAAAGCAAGGGGAAACTACAGCCGTAATTTTTACTGAGGACCTGAAGCTTTACTATACGGATAAATGATGATGGTGTCCTCTTGGATAAAATGTTCTGGAGGTAAAATAGTCCCCCATTCGGATCTCCAGGAGGACATCGTTATCAACAGGAACATAACTGCCTTTTTACAGATCAGATGTCAGATCCCTTAATCGAGCAGGTAGGGTAGAAAATTTAAAAAGGAAAATGGATAGCTTAATGTTAGATATAGTGGGAATTAGTGAAGTTCAGTTGCAGGAGGAACAAGACCTTTGATCAGGTAAATACAGGATTATAAATACAAAATCAAATAAGGGTAATGCAGGAGTAGATTTAATAATGAATAAATAAAAAAAGGAACGCGGATAAGCTACTATGAACAGGAAAGTCAAGGCATTATTGTAGCCAAGATAGACACGAAGACCACACCTAACACAATAGTACAAGTTTACATGCCAACTAGCTCCGCAGATGATGAAGAGATTAAAAAAATGTATGATGCAATAAAAGAAATTAATCAGATAGTTAAGGGAGACGAAAATTTAATAGTCATAGGGGACTGGAATTTGATAGTAGAAAATGGAAGAGAAGGAAAAGTAGTAGGTGAATATGGACTGGGGGTAAGGAATGAAAGAGGAAGCCACCTGGTAGAATTTTGCACAGAGCATAACTTAATCATAGCTAACACTTGGTTTAGGAATCATGAAAGAAGTCTGTATATGTGGAAGAGGCCTGGGGACACTGGAAGGTTTCGGATTGATTATATAATGGTGAGACAGAGATTTAAGAACCAGGTTTCAAGATGTAAGACATTTCCAGGGGCAGATGTGGACTCTGACCACAATTTATTGGTTATGAACTGCAGATTAAAACTGAAGAAACTGCAAAAAGGTAGGAATTCAAGGACATGGGACCTGGATAAACTGAAAGAACCAGTGGCTGTAGACAGTTTCAGAGAGAGCATTAAGGAACGACTGACAAGAACAGGAGAAAGAGATGCAGTAGAGCTATAATGGGTGGCTTTGAGAAATGAAATAGTGAAGGCAGCAGAGGATCAAGTAGGTAAAAGGACGAAGGATAGTAGAAATCCATCGGTAACAGAAGATATATTGAATTTAATTGATGAAAGGAGAAAATATAAAAATGCAGTAAATGAAGCAGGCAAAAAGGAATACAAACGTCTCAAAAATGAGATCGACAGGAAGTGCTAAATGTCTAAGCAGGGATGGCTAGAGGACAAATGTAAGGATGCAGAAGCACGCATCACTAGGGGTAAGATAGAGACTGCCTACAGCAAAATTAAAGAGACCTTTGAAGAAAAGAGAACCACCGTTATGAATATCAAGAGCTCAGAAGGAAAACCAGTCCTAAGCAAAGAAGGGAAAGCAGAAAGGTGGAAGGAGTATGTAGAGGGTCTATACAAGGGCGACATACTTGAGGACGATATTATGGAAATGGAAGGGGACTTAGATGAAGATTAAATGGGAGATATGATACTGCATGAAGAATTTGACAGAGCACTGAAAGACCTAAGTCGAAGCAAGTCACCAAGAATAGACAACATTCCATTAGCCTCATAGCCTTGGGAGAGGCAGCCATGACAAAACTGTTCCATCTGGTGAGCAAGATGTACGAGACAGGCGAAATACCCTCAGAATTCGAAGAATATACTAATTCCAATCCCAAAGAAAGCAGGTGCGGACATGTGGGAAAGTTACCGAACTATCAGTTTAATAAATCAAGGTTGCAAAATACTAACACGAAATCTTTACAGATGAATGGAAAAACTCGTAGAAGTAGACCTCGGAGAAGATCAGTTTGGATTCTGTAGAAATATTGGAACACGCGAGGCAATACTGACCCTACGACTTATCTACGTTTATAGCATTTGTAGACTTAGAGAAAGCTTTTGACAATATTGACTGGAATACTCTCTTTCATTCTGAAGGTTGTAAGGGCAAATTCAGGGAGCGAAAAGCTATTTACAATTTGTACAGAAACCGAATGGCAGTTATAAGAGTCGAGGGGCACAGGAGGGAAGCAGTGGTTGAGAAGGGAGTGAGACAGGGTTATAGCCTATCTCCGATGCTATTCAATCTGTATATTGAGCAAGCAGTAAATGAAACAAAAGAAAAATATGGAGGAGGAATTGAAATCCAGGGTGAAGAAATTAAAACCTTGATGTTTGCCGTCGACATTGTAATTCTGTCAGAGACAGCAAAGGACCTGGAAAGGCACCTGAACGGAATGGACAGTGTCTTGAAATGAGCTCATAAGATGAACATCAACAAAAGCAAAACGAAGACCATGGAACGTAGTCGAATTAAATCAGATGATGTTGAGGGAATTAGTTTAGGAAATGAGGCACTTAAAGAAGTAATTGAGTTTTGCTACTTTGGAAGCAAAGTAACTGAGTGTCGAAGTAGGAAGGATATAAAATCTATACTGGCTACAGCAAGGAAAGCGTTTCTGAAGAAGATAAATTTGATAAAATGAAGTATAGATTTAAGTGTCAGGAAGTCTCTTCTGAAAGTATTTGTATGGAGTGTAGTCATGTATGGAAGTGAAACATGGACAATACATAGTTTAACAAGAAGAGAATAGAAGCTTTCGAAATATGGTGCTACAGAAGAATGCTGAAGATTATATGGATAGATCAAATAACTAAAGGAGAGGTACTGAATAGAATTGGGGAGAAGAGGAATTTGTGGCACAACTTGACTAGGAGAAGGGATCAGTTGGTAGGACGCGCTCTGAGGCATCAACGAATCACCAATTTAGTGTTGGAGGGAAGCGTGGAGGGTAATAATCGTAGAGGGAGACCAAGAAATGAACACGCTAAGCAGATTCAGAAAGATGTGGGTTGCAGTAGTTATTCAGAGATAAGGAGGCTTGCACAGGATAGAGTTACATGGAGAGCTGCATCAAGTCAGTCTCTGGACTGAAGCTACTACAACAACAACAACAGGAAGAAGAAACCTGTAATCTTCAGATACAGTATTACTAGAGTCCTGCTTGACACGGTCAAGTCGCTTAAAAAATGTGGTGCCGTTACATATCGATATGGAACTGGAACGAGCATTTGAGAACTGTGGTAGGGAAGGTGAATGGTCAACTTCGGTTTATTGGGAGAATTTTAGGAAAGAGTGATTCACCTGTAAAGGAGACCGCATATAAGACTCTGGTACTACCTATTCTTCAGTACTGCTCGAGTGTTTGGGATTCGTACCAGGTCGGATTGAAGGGAGACAACGAAGCAATTCAGAGGTAGGCTGCTAGATTTGTTACTGGTATGTTTGAACAATACGTAAGTGTTATGGAGATGCTTCTGGAGCTCAAATGGGAGGCTCTGGACAGAAGGCGACGTTCTTTACGAGAATCATTACTGAGAAAATGTAGCGAGCCGGCATTTGAAGCTGACTGCTAAACTATTCTACTGATGCCAACATACATTGCCCGCAAGGACCACAAAGATAATGTACGAGAAATAAGGGCTCATATGGAGGCATATAGACAGTCGTTTATCCCTCGCTCTGTTTGCGAGTGGACCAGGAAAGGAAATGACTAATAGTGGTACAGGGTTACCATCCGCCACGCACCGTACGGATGCTTGCAGAATATTTGTGTAGGTGTAGATGTAGATCTTGCTCCTCTTCTAGCAGTAATTTATCGTAGATCGCTTAAGCAACGAAGGGTACCCAGCGACTGGATGAAAGCACAGGTCATTTCCGTTTTTAAGAAGGGCCAGAGGACAGATGCACGCAATTATAGACCTATATCATTGACTTCAGTCTCATGTAGAATTATGGAACATGTTTTACGCTCAAGAATTATGAAGTTTCTGAAGAATGAAAATTTCCTCTATAAAAATCAAGATAGATTCCTGAAAGAGAGATCCTGCGAAACTCAACTCGCTCTGTTCCTCCCTGAAATCCACAGCGCTCACGTTGATGCTGTGATCCTTGGCTCCAGGAAGGCATTAGACACCGTCCCGCACTGCCGTTTAATGAAAACAATACGAGCTTATCGAGTATTGGAGCAGATTTAGGACTGGATTTAAGACTTTCTTGCAGATACAGCTCAACACGTCGCTCTTAACGGAACAAAATCGACAGATGTAAATTTCCGGAGTACTCCAAGGAAGTGTGATAGGACCGTTACTTTTTACAATATATGTAGCTATAAACGATCTTCATCAGGTTACCTTCCATTAGGAAAGTGGATGCACTCAGTGGCTGTTATGTGCTTTATAAATGATAGAGCGCAGGCATCAGTCATAATTTTTTTTTTATTTTTATTTTTTTGCAGATTTTATTACGCAAATCGAGATTTTCGCTAGTGACTAGCCATTATCAATGCACTATTTTTTAATCTCGATGCATGTTAGTTCCCTGTTGTTCAGGAGTAGTATTCAAAGAACTGTGACTGCCGCCCGAACAACAGGGAACTAACATGAATCGAGATTAAAAAAATAGTGCATTGATAATGGCTAGGCACTAGCCGAAATCTGGAGTTGCGTAATAAAACTACAAAAAAAAAGGACGACTGATTGCTGCGTTCTATCATTTATAAATATATAAATGATCTAGTAGAAAGTGACGGATGCTCTTTAAGGCTGTTCGCCCGTGATGCGATTGTCTATAACAAAGTAGCAACATCTGAAGGTAGTAACGATCTGTAGAATGATCTCCAGAGAACTGATGAATAATTCAGGCTCTGACGTGACCCTGAACGTAAATAAATTTAACATATTGTGCATACACATGAAAAGAACTCCACTACTGTACAGCTACACTATTGATAAAAAACCGCTGTAAACAGATTCTACCATAAAATATCTTGGAGCAGCTATCCAGAGCGACTTTAATTGGAATGACCGCACAAAACAAATAATAGGAAAAGCAGATACCAGACTCAAATGCGTAGGAAGAATTTTAAGGCAATGTAATTCACCCACGAAGTAAGTGGCCTCCAATGCGCTTTTTCGGCCGATTCTTGAGTATTGTTCATCTATCTGGGATCCCTACCAGGTAGGACTGATAGAAGAGATAGAGAAGATCCAAGAGGAGCGGGATCGTTTAGCCGGCGAGAAAGCGTTACGGAGATGCTCAACAAACTCCATTGGCAGACATTACAAGAGAGGCGTTGTGCATCACTGAGAGATTTAGTATCTAAGTTTCGAGATAGCGCTTTCCAGGGAGAGTCTGACAACTTATTACTTCCCTCCACATACGTCCCGTGTAATGACCACGAGGAAAAAATTCGAGAAATTAGAACCAGTACAGATGCCTACCGACAATAATTCTTCCCACTCATTATTTGCGAGTGGAACAGAGTTGTAGGAATCAGTTAGTGGTACAAATTATACTTCCCGCCAGACACCATTAGGTGGCTTACAGAGTATGACATAGATGTAGATCTGGGCTGGCATTAACTGTTAACCTACTATTATGCCAGATGAGGAGCTACTTGACCACTTAGTAGCGGCTCCGACTCGTCTCATGAAAACTGACGATGGCTGGGCGAACATAGTGCTGACCTCATATCTCTCTGTGTTTGCATCTGTTGATGCCAGATGGCTGAGGTTGACAAGACAGTACTGTTGGATCTCCTAAGGCCTGTTCGTGTGTAGGAGTATTTGTGGTTTGTATCTTAAAAAGCCTTTGTGACATCTAAAGATATATCAGATATATACTGTTTATACACTGTTTAAATCAGCAGTTCATTTACAAAATCTAAATACAGCAGTTTCTGTGCACTGCATTTCCAGAAACCGTGCTGTGAGTTTGAGAAACACTGTTTACATCTATCAAATGAACCAGTCCCATATAAAATATTTTTAGAATATTTTGGATAGGCCAGGCAACATAGAGATTGGTCTGAAATTGTTTACTTCTGTCCTTTGTCCCTTTTTAAACAACAGCCTCACTTTTGCTATTTTTAATTTTTCAGGAGATACTCTAGCAGCCATTGAGGAATTACAAACATCTGCAACTCGCTTTGCTATTACTTTTGCGTATTTCCTTAAAATTAAATCAGGGACGTTATTACTAGGAGATAAAAATTTTCATTCTATTCCTCGAGTTGCATTTGATACTTTTTATATTTCTTTCTCATCTGCTGGAGATGAAAACAAGCTCTTAGTTAAAGTATTTCCATCTTCCTCTTTTGTAGCTTTTGCTGAATGCATTTTAAAAGATTTACTATAAAATAAGAATTAAATTTATTTGCAACTTTATTTGGACCTGATATTTTGGATGAGGCTTCCCATACTTTAATATCGTGGTATTCTTCACATGTTTTCCTGTTTCATTTCTCAAAATGTCACATATCTCTTTCACTTTGTATAGAACACTTCGCATCTTAAAGAATGTATAAAACTTCTCATTTGTGTCCCTGATGCTATAATTTTCTTCCCAGGTTTCTCTAGCCAGAAAGTAGAGAAACGAATTTATATTTTGTTCATTGTAGCTCCTAGCACAACAGCCAATACAGGTTTGTTTGAAATTTAAGATTATTCTTTAGTTCTGGAGAAGTTATTTGTGAATTTTGGCAGTGATGTTACTATTATTCCTTTTGGTGCCTCTACTGCAGCTTTCAAAATAAAGTCTTAAAAAGAGGTTTAAAACATCGATTTACTGTTTTGATCCTCTTAGGATCTTAATATCAAAATCCCAAAATTAAGTTTTTGCATTTTTTTTGTTGGCATGATAGACACATTGTTTGTTAATGCTATAAAATAGGTACTTCTTCAGTTACTAATTAAGCTCCAGATATCACTAGAACTCTTTCTTTGGTTATTTATTTGGGAAGTAGATAACTGCAAATTTTATGCCGGTTTTTACATATGTACAGAATCCTGCTAATGCTGTATTGTGCAGAAATGACCACGTAACACAAAATTTTGGACACTCAACATGCTCGGTTTCTTCTCCTCAGACCAGTGTTCTGTTAGTGACAGTGTAGAAACAAGTTGCGGTTCATCGTTGAAAGAATGTAAATTCTTTCACTTTATTTGTCAGTGACTGCACATTTTGATGAAGCACTGAGAAATGTTCACCTATATTTGCCGTTTGAAACTTGTTACATCATGTTGTGGTTGCGAGTCTACTGTTCTTGTTTTCAAGTTACATGAGGCATTGTAAAGTTTGCTTGAATCTACGGTTAACTTCTTGTTCTTGTTTGATTCAAAGACAGGTGGTGAAGACATTTCCCTGTTGTGACCCATAATTTAACGTTGCTCCTTGCTGGCTCATTTGTTCTTCTAGACACATGCACAACAGATTTTTTAATTTCATCACTGTGCCTCTCTGGTGCTTTATTGCTTGTTGATAGAATCTGTACTATAGCTTTTCTGTGTCAGACACATACTGATTCCTTGTATTTAACATCTCTGCATAGACTGGAGATGTCAGTATACAGTTACATGGGAGGTTAACATGTTTACATTTGCAGATAACACACTTCTGCACTGACGTGAGGAGAAGTAGCTTCTACAATGTTTACATTTCTCTGTATGCTCTAAACACTCGGTATCAAATCTGAGCTGCGTAGGAGATAGCCAAAACCACTTCTTCCTGAGGAGTAAGCTACCTTTACTGGTGCTATCGTGTTCAAGTTGCATCTAGCTGAGGAAACAAGACTTTTGCACAGTTGAAGCCTGCCTCTCATGTTGAGGTCCAACACACATCTGACATATTTTCTTTGCAAATAACTGTTGAGACGAAGTACATTAATGTGATCAGCAGCATCTGCTTGTTTCATTACGACACAGGTATGGTTATGCAGGAAATCTCGATGAATAGGTATCCAAATAACACTCGGATGTAGAAGGTCGAAATTACGGAATTTCATTGTATAATTCGCCAAGCAAATGTACAGAGAAGCATACAAAGACTCCACTAACTCGTAAGTTACACTGCATAGATAAAATGCAACACAAATAAACTAGTCACTCTGAGGTACTTATGCACTATCAATACCATTTGTGTGTGAAGACCTCACATAGCCCCTCTCCCCTCTCCATACATCCAGCGTGGAGCGCTGGGATGCAGATCTGGTGGTAGTAGTGCCACTCCTGAATCAGTTGTTCTGGCGTGGCCAACAGCATTCTGGCAGATCTCCACACTGAGCACAGCTGGACTGTTCCTCCACCATCTGCTTGTGACCTGTTGTTATGGGGTATTATATCTCTTTAAAAAAATAATGTAACTATTTATTTTGAGGAAACACTCTCCTAGTAAATTTGTTTGTCCTTTGATTTATCGTGATCTGTTACTGATTTTTAGTGGAGTTAGTTTTTACTTTTAGCTTTCAAAAAATACAAAAGAGATATTATAAGCAAAATAATGAATTTCGTAGGTTGCCAATTACGTATTATATCTGGTTTTATCGAGCGCCAGGCTCCCTACAAATTACTGTAAATGCAATAGCGTAGTATTACTCAGCTCCAGTTCACTATCACGGAAAATAGACAAGTTTTACTAAAATTATTTCACTGGATTAGTTCAATTAATCTCACTGAATATTTTTACATAATTTCTTCCGCTCCGGCTATCAGACATGGTGCTGTGAAAAAATATTTTTAAATGTACCGCGTAATGGCGGCTAATTGTTAACAATCAGAGATCACTGTTACTCGCTCCGCAGCAGCTGGAAACATGCTAAATAATTTTCATTAAATATTCTTTTCATAAGATAAATGTGGCGTAGGTTCTTGAAATAACACACGGAGATCACTTTATACTAATATATTCTTACTAGGACATAGTTTACGCCGTTAAATATTTGCAATTACGTTACGACAGAAACAAATGCTAGCGCAGCACAATAGCTTGCGTACCTTATTCCAGCTAACACCAAAACGAACAGAGCAAAACAGACTAGACAGAAGAATGAGCATTGCATTGTATTTTATACTCTTACAAAGATAATCACATTATAGTCACATACAATAAAAATAATGTCCTTTCTGCATTTATCGATCTATATTGTATATTTTTACAGTTAGTGTTATTATCTTTCACAGATAAATCAGTGTTTGTAATTCATTTTGAGTCACATACAGTCATTTTTATTTATGTTTCACCTCGATAATGGTGAATATTGCAAAAGGGACACTACAGGGGCCAGGTTATCCCTGGCACATAGCAACTGGACCACTTCCCGTGTATTCGGCTCTGTGGTGACAGGCTACATATACATGGCATCCACTCTCCATAATTCTTTTTTGCATTAGGTCACACAAAGCTTTCTGTGAGGGAGTCACATTGTCTTGCCGGGGACAAGTGCAATTTTATGAAACGTCACACAAGAGGCGTTTATCTGTGTCTGGAACTGTGCAGAGTTTCAGCCAAAAGTTGCAGCAGTGCGTCTATGAATTTGCCACAGTCGATCTTTAAAGAAAGGGTGCTGGTGCACGACAGGTAGTCCAATGTTTTCCATTCCATGTAATGTTTAACATTGGTAATGAACTGTGCTATACAATCAAGGTGGCAGAATTGTCGAGGGCACGTATCCCGATTGGTGTAGGTTATGAGCGGTCTGCCTTCCATAACATCTTTGGACTGAAGAACTTTTTCGTACACTGCTAGTAATTGTTGGTTGTAGTTTGACCACTTGCATTGTGAAGCAGTCACTCTATGCGAAAAAAATGATGCCGCTCTATTGCTGCCGCCTCCTGTTGCAGAACCAATTCAATAACAAAGTAATTTGCGTCAGTAGTAATCTTGAGTTGAGTGTACAGAAGTGGGTATGACAACATTGTGGCCTGCGCAAGTCAGTCTTTTAGTTGCTCTAAGACATGCTGCATGCGAGGGTCCCCTCTATGGCATGTATGTCCGTAATAATCCTAATCCTCCCAAGAGAATGATGTAGCTCATGAAAGTCCTGTACTGGTGATAGTTGATGGACGAGGTCAGTTCACTGTGGTGTAGAGCGAATACCAGCTGTGTTGATGACATACCTGAGAAAGACTGCTTCTGGCTGCTGAAGCTGGCATTTATCATCATTAATCAATGCTTGCCAGCGATTGCATGGAAAACTTGTTTAAGAGTTCGTGTAGTTCCTGGGTAGGGGAGAAGATGAGAACATCATCCAGGTAGGCATAACGTAAAGAGAGTTTCATCAGAACACTGTCAATAAAATGCTGCCAGGATTGAGCTGAATCCTTGAGGCCATATAGCATATATAGGAATTCGTTTAAACCGAAAGGCGTGATAATCACAGTTTTATGAATGTCCTCTGCACTCATCGGCATCTGGAGGTATGCCTTGTTAGAGTCTAAGATGCTGAAAACTGAAGTTCCAGCGAAGTACTAGGTGAAGTTCTTTGTATTCAGCATAGGATAACTGTTAAAGATTATATGGGCATCGAGAGCCCTATAGTCTCCCTACAGTCTCACTGTCCCGTCTTTCTTGGGCATTAACTTAATGGGAGAAGCCGATGAACTGTCAGAATTTCTCATGACCCCAGCCTGCAAAAGTTCGTCAAATGCTGCTTTGGTGGTGCAAAGCTTGTCCAGTAGTAATCAGAATGGCATGTGGTTGACAGGAGGGCCTAGGGTAGTGTTAACCTTGAGGAATGTTCTGTTGCAAATAGCACTTTGCATAAATAACACCCACAGTTGCACAGAGTGCATAGAAACACTCGAAATTTCAGTGGGGTACACAAAAGCAGGAAGTGCACTACTGTCCTTGCTCATGGGTGGAGGCTGTATGGGGTCAGATTATGTTGGGGAGGACGCCAGTGTCATGCTGAGATTGAGCATACATGGTGTGGCGGAGTCATCTGGAATGGGTGCGAGAGAATGTCGCTTCTGAGCACCATTCAGGTAACATCGTGTGGTGTTGAGTTCTTCCAACACTTGGTGAACTGCACAAAGCACGTCGTCGTTTTTATCCCACACATGTAATTTCGAAATAATGCACTTGAAGTTGTTGTAGTTCATCGCGGAATGTGATGCATTCTTACAGGTATCGTTGTTTGTCAGTTGAGCTGTGACGCTAAATGTCATGCAATAGAGATGTGGCAGTGGCATGCTGTGGCAGAGAGGGGAGGGGGTGTAATCGATGACGCTGTTAATGGAACGGCTGCTGCTCTGATGGATCGGAATACCTGGGCCAGGTCTGGTAACAGTCGAAAATGACAAAGGAAATCGGCTCTGAGCACTGGGTCACTGACATCTGCGTTAAGGAATTGCCTGTAAACAGTTCACTGAGACTAAGATACAATGTGTGGGACTTGGTCCTCTAGATAATGATAGAAGAGTCATTTGCCACGCAGAGCAGTTACACAGGAACAGCACTTGACACTGCAGGTAGACAAGGAGGCCTGTCGACCCCTGTCGATGAGGAAATATAGGGTGTACATAAATGTTTACCCTGATTTCAAGATTAAATATTAATTATGTTTTGTTGCAGGTCAAGTAAGGAACCTATGAAGTTTCTGTAGAGCTGTGCCTCGTTCAACACTTTCGCCACAAGCGTCGCTGTGTGATCTATATAGCAAAAATTGCTTCCCTCCAGGAGAAAGCTCGATGTGTAGAAACCAAATCACTGATTACTGTGCAACGAAAGTTTGTGTCCCATTATGGAAAGAAAGCATCTGGTGTCAAGGTAATCTGAACTTGCTGGAAACTTGTTTAGCAATGGTGTTGGCTCAGAAATCGACAAGCAATAGCAAATCATTTGTTTTGGAAGAGCTTGTGCAGGCAGCTCGAACCTCATTCAGGAGGTAGCCACAGAGATTGATTAGACAAGATTCACAGGAGCTTCAAGTGCCAAAGAGTACAGTGCATAAAGTGATCGCCCAAAATGCGAACAATTCACAGTGGAAATGCCATTTGGATGGGGACAATGATTTCTTGAAGCATGTATATTTTTCTGATGAGATTACATTTCATGTTTGTGGCTCAGGTAATTGCCACAATGCCTAGATCTGGTGATCAGAAAATCCTCATGTTATACGAGAACACATTTTGGGCTGTCCAAAGGTTAATGTGTGGTATGGGGTAATGTATGATCGAATGACTGGCCCATTTGTTTTCCTTGAAAGCAGTGTAACTGCGTTTGTTTACCTACATATGTTGGTGAATTACGCCATTCCACAGCTACAGGACATGCACGACACTATGTTCTTTCGGTAAGATCTCTCTTCCCTTCATCGAGCTCTAGAAGTCTGCAGTTTTCTTAACGAAACCTTCCCCAACTGGTAGATTGGCAGAGATGGCCCCTAGATCACCTGACGTTATCCATTTCAGTTTCTTTCTTTGCTGGTATGTGAAAGATATTGTGTACAAAACAGGAGTTTCTGATATTGTGACATTGCAACAAGGCTTCAGAGATGCCATTGGCACAATCACATCAAACATATAGTAGAATTTGTGGCAAGAGACTGAATACCGGCTTCATAATTTGCACGTTACAAGGGCTGCATGTTCAAGTGACGTAAATGCTGAAGTGTATACCTATATTAAATGTTTAAATAAGGTTCAAAATTTAATGATTAGAGGCACATGTGGTATAATGCATGTTTCATTTACTGTAACCATTTGTTTCGTTATCAGGGTAAAAATTTGCAGACATTCTGTATTGTTGATTGATAGGGTCAACATGTAGAGTCTGCAGCCATATGGTGACTGCAGTGTGGAAGATGTTTCACTGATGCAAAATCATGTAAGGCAATTTGAATGGCCTTCATGATCTGGTGCACTTATTTCGAGCTGCACGCCACTTTCTGAGAGTCACATGGTGGGCAGCACTTCACTGCTGTGTCACCCCAATGCACGTGAAACCAGCAAAATTGTACCCATATGGACATGTCAGCGTGTACATCTACATCTACATTTATACTCCGAAAGCCACCCAACGATGTGTGGCGGAGGGCACTTTACGTGCCACAGTCATTACCTCCCTTTTCTGTTCCAGTCGCGTATGATTCGCGGGAAGAACGACTGTCTGAAAGCCTCCGTGCGCGCTCGAATCTCTCTAATTTTACATTCGTGATCTCCTCGGGAGGTATAAGTAGGGGGAAGCAATATATTCGATACCTCATCCAGAAACGCACCCTCTCGAAACCTGGCGAGCAAGCTACACCGCGATGCAGAGCGCCTCTCTTGCAGAGTCTGCCACTTGAGTTTGCTAAACATCTCCGTAACGCTATCACGGTTACCAAATAACCCTGTGACGAAACGCGCCGCTCTTCTTTGGATCTTCTCTATCTCCTCCGTCAACCCGATCTGGTACAGATCCCACACTGATGAGCAATACTCAAGTATAGGTCGAACGAGTGTTTTGTAAGCCACCTCCTTTGTTGATGGACTACATTTTCTAAGGACTCTCCCAATGAATCTCAACCTGGTACTCGCCTTACCAACAATTAATTTTATATGATCATTCCAGTTCAAATCATTTCGCACGCATACTCCCAGATATTTTACAGAAGGAACTGCTACCAGTGTTTGTTCTGCTATCATATAATCACTCAATAAAGGATCCTTTTTCTATGTATTCGCAATAAATTACATTTGTCTATGTTAAGGGTCAGTTGCCACTCCCTGCACCAAGTGCCTACCCGCTGCAGATCTCCCTGCATTTCGCTACAATTTTCTAATGCTGAAACTTCTCTGTATACTACAGCATCATCCGCGAAAAGCCGCATGGAACTTTCGACACTTTCTACTAGGTCATATATATATATATATATATGACACTTTCTACTAGGTCATATATATATATATATATATATATATATATATATATATATATGACCTAGTAGAAAGTGTCGAAAGTTCCATGCGGCTTTTCGCGGATGATGCTGTAGTATATATATATATATATATATATATATATATATATATATATATATATATATATATAGTGAAAATCAAGGGTCCCATAACACTCCCCTGTGGCACGCCAGAGGTTACTTTAACGTCTGTAGACGTCTCTCCATTGAGAACAACATGCTGTGTTCTGTTTGCTAAAAACTCTTCAATCCAGCCACACAGCTGGTCTGATATTCCGTAGGCTCTTACTTTGTTTATCAGGCGACAGTGCGGAACTGTATCGAACGCCTTCCGGAAGTCAAGGAAAATGGCATCTACCTGGGAGCCTGTATGTAATATTTTCTGGGTCTCATGAACAAATAAAGCGAGTAGATTCTGATTTTCCAAAAACGACGATACGCGAGCAGAAAACATGTTCTAAAATTCTACAACAGATCGACGTCAGAGATATAGGTCTATAGTTTTGCGCATCTGCTCGACGACCCTTCTTGAAGACTGGGACTACCTGTGCTCTTTTCCAATCATTTGGAACCTTCCGTTCCTCTAGAGACTTGCGGTACATGACTGTTAGAAGGGGGGCCAGTTCTTTCACGTACTCTGTGTAGAATCGAATTGGTACCCCGTAAGGTCCAGTGGACTTTCCTCTGTTGAGTGATTCCAGTTTCTTTTCTATTCCTTGGACACTTATTTCGATGTCAGCCATTTTTTCGTTTGTGCGAGGATTTAGAGAAGGAACTGCAGTGCGGTCTTCCTCTGTGAAACAGCTTTGGAAAAAGGTGTTTAGTATTTCAGCTTTACGCGTGTCATCCTCTGTTTCAATGCCATCATCATTCTGGAGTGTCTGGATATGCTGTTTCGAGCCACTTACTGATTTAATGTAAGACCAGAACTTCCTAGGATTTTCTGTTAAGTCGGTACATAGAATTTTACTTTCGAATTCACTGAACGCTTCACGCATAGCCCTCCTTACAGTAACTTTGACATCGTTTAGGTTCTGTTTGTCTGAGAGGTTTTGGCTGCGTTTAAACTTGGAGTGAAGCTCTCTTTGCTTTCACAGTAGTTTCCTAACTTTGTTGTTGAACCACGGCGGGTTTTTCCCGTCCCTCACAGTTTTACTCGGCACGTACCTGTCTAAAACGCATTTTACGATTGCCTTGAACTTTTTCCATTAACACTCAACATTGTCAGTGTCGGAACAGAAATTTTCGTTTTGATCTGTTAGGTAGTCTGAAATCTGCCTTCTATAGGGCGTCATTGCAACTTGTGGGAATGTTTGTTATGGTTGTTTGAAGGCCACCATCGCCTGTGGCAGAGCTGACATGACATCAGTTCAACTCAACTCTGCTCAGCCGTGATTAGGTGGTGGGTGTGGCGAGGCAGCTGTGATCTACTTCAGCAGACATACTTTCCTTAAGTATTTACACACTGTCGGTGTTGTAAAATCATAATGATTCTGTCTGCCAAGTTTAACTTGCAATCCAGCGATTCATGTTCATACAAAATCAGTGCAAGTTGAACTTGAGGTAGGAGTTTGACAACCCAGAGGTTCCAGAGTGCATGATCCATAATCAGTTAGAAACATGATATTGCGCGTAACTGGCGCCAGAGCCATGAAGGTATCCTGTCCCCCAGTTGTTCTTTATAAATAACTTATTTCAACTATTGCTCCAGCACCTGGGAGAGGCATTGGCGAAGAGCAGATTTCACAGTGTTGTATTTGTATTCAGCTGGGGGTGGGGGGAGGGGAAGACTAATATCACCAATCACGTGTGCGTGTTCACAGAGGTGACTGAGTATCGTCACGAATCTGGCACTGTCACCTGATGTATCACATGCAGTGACAATGCTGTCAATAATTGTGAACCATGTAGTGAGTCGATCCGGGCGAAACAGTGGCAGTTTAAGTTGAGCACTATAATGGAATTGAACTGAGTTCACCTTGCAAAGGTATGCTTCACGAGGAAGTGATCTGAGAGGTTCCTCTTTCACAGTGTCCCCACAATTCTAATATAAGTGTATCTCTGTGTCTTTCGTTTTATGAAAATAAGATTGATCAACTTTGTTGTAAGAGTATGAGAGTGTAATTGTGCATGTTCAACTACACAGAATTTGCTACAAAAGTAAAGCCCACTAGACAGCAGAACTACAAAAGACCTCTTTCAAAATAAAAAATTCAAAGTATTTTAAGGGTATTGTGAAACAGAAGATGGGGCAAAGTAATAAAATGAACAATGTAGATATAAATACTCTAAATTCTGTACAATATTTGAACCAATATTTGTGCAATCATTTTCGAAAGTATCCATATCAATAGCAAGCTCAAGTTAAAAATTTGGATATGAGTGGCTGTTATAAAGTCCTTCAATACTATGAAATGCCTCAGTTGCATAAGAAGAACCCACAGTGAGCTAGATTTTCTGAAATATTGTCAAAGATACAAAAAGATTTACATGAAGGCTGCAAAAAATCAGCGATTGCCAAAATAATAACAATAGCTGAAACTGAAATCATAGCAGTCTGAAAAGCTCTTAAATAAGAAATATGAAAACAGAACAGATCACAATAATTTACATATAAAAACCGGTAGGCTGACCAATGACAAACAGAACCTTACAAGTAGTGTGAATTTCCAAACTTACATGTCATTCAATTTAAAAAAATCATGTGGCAAATAGAATGATGTTGGTACATATGACATTACAATAGTACAGGGAAATAGTACAATAACTAAAAAGTAAAAAGTCATCAGACATAGATGAAGTAC
This sequence comes from Schistocerca nitens, assembly GCF_023898315.1. NCBI lineage: Eukaryota > Metazoa > Arthropoda > Insecta > Orthoptera > Acrididae > Schistocerca > Schistocerca nitens. The sequence goes on from NC_064615.1 coordinate 263,878,233, forward strand.
CAGCCTTTGTACTTATTGGTTCAAATGGCTCTGAGCACTATGGGACTTAACATCTGTGGTCATCAATCCCCTAGAACTTAGAACTACTTAAACCTAACTAACCTAAGGACATCACACACATCCATGCCCGAGGCAGGATTTGAACCTGCGACCGTAGCAGTCGCACGGTTCCAGACTGAACGCCTGAACCGCTAGACCACTGCGGCCGGCTTTGTACTTAATGAATGTGTTGGGAGTATAAGAGCCCCAATAACTGACACATTCAATGAGTCTTTCATCTCAGGTACTGTTCCAAAGTATTTGAAATAGGCAAGAGTCAAAAAGGTGGAGCAGATTATCTAGAAAACTACATACCTATTTCTCTGCAGACATATTTCTCTGCAGTCTTCATTCTCAAAATTAATAGAATTCATTATGAAAGAGAGACTAATGGATTACTTGAATAAATACAGTCCCCTCAGTGAAACACAATCCCATTCCCATACTACACTTGGACAATCTGGACGAATTTGAAATATAAGTTACCAAATGGAAAGACCCAGAGAAACTGTCAAATGACCACAGGGACTTCAAAGGGATGTATATTTTAATATATTTGATGGCATTTATAAACAGATATCATTATAACCATCATCTGGAGCTACATGTAAATGCTGCAAGAGGATGAAAGTTCAAGTTTGCCTGATGTCTGCCTGTGGAGTCTAAGCGAGAGCACTTTCATCAAGGAAATGAATATGCACGTGGTGGGCAGACTGTACTTTCCAGAATGAGATTTTCACTCTGCATCGGAATGTGCGCTGATATGAAACTTCCTGGCAGATTAAAACTGTGTGCCCGACCAAGACTCGAACTCGGGACCTTTGCCTTTCGCGGGCAAGTGCTCTACCACCTGCCTGCGAAAGGCAAAGGTCCCGAGTTCGAGTCTCGGTCGGGCACACAGTTTTAATCTGCCAGGAAGTTTCAGACTGTACTTTCATGTCATTTTATGTAATGTACCTTCTTGTTACATGTGTACCACATCTGTGTCATAATGTGGTAACTGCAGTCTCTGTAATGCAGTTTTATACATTTTATTGGCTAAAGTGTTCATGTACGATCCGTTCAAATTCTACTGAAAAATTTTTGATTGAAACAGCAAAGCCGGCCGCGGTGGTCTAGCGGTTCTAGGCGCTCAGTCTGGAACCGCGCGACTGCTATGGTCGCAGGTTCGAATCCTGCCTCGGGCCTGGATGTGTGTGATGTCCTTAGGTTAGTTAGGTTTAAGTAGTTCTAAGTTCTAGGGGACTGATGACCACAGATGTTAAGTCCCATAGTGCTCAGAGCCATTTGAATCATTTTTTTGAAACAGCAAATGAGTAATTAGTCATTAGCACACTAGGGGCTTAGCCTTTATATGAAGAACCCCCCTCGTGTATAATCAGTGACAACATTGTTTCTGCAGTGTGATGCTGAAACATGACATATATCTTATGGTATGACATTACATTAGTTTATGTATTTTACTAATTGTTATATTTATGTAACCTGCACAATTTCTCTTTTCTCTTTTTAGAGCTTGTTATTAGCCAAACCAGTGAGTTCATTAAAAAGAAATATGACTGCCAGATAATAAAAGTATTCTCAAAACAATAAATCACTGTGCTCTACAGCTCGACATAAATGTCTTTCTTTCCAAAAACAACGAATCACAGAATATGTCACAGGTAAGTTTTTAGATTTTTCGAATATGTTTGATATTAATGACCACAAAATTGTACTAAAAACTAGGAGAAGTGGCAAAGACTGGTTTTGATCATTTCTGGCAACCAGGGTACAAAGGGTGGAGGTAAGTAGTAGTAGTAAAAACTCTAGACCTCTGCAGGCAGACATTATCGTAATGAAATGTGAGACAAGGATGGCTTGCCATGAAGGGCAACAAAATGGGGCATCCTTACTGCTCTGCTGCAAGGATGCCGAGGGTGTCAACTAACTGGGTCCCACTTCAGGTCGTCACTCTTGATTGTCAGTCCATATGGAGGGAAACAGTCCATTTGGTACTCCACCATTATAAAGAGCGTCTCCAGACACATCTTCATTGCACATTGGGGTTCATTTCGAAGCAGGATTCATCACTGGAGACAATTCTGCTTCATTCAATGAGATACCAGGATTAGGATATGTCTGGAGACGCTCCAGTGGTGGGACACCAAGGCAAGTCAGACTGCGTTCAGAGTGAAGACACTTTGACTGTCGAAATTTTATCATTTAACTGTCGAAATATTCATAACAAAGTAATCGAATTTCCTGCTTTCCGGCAAAGTTCTCGCACCCAAATTATTCTTGGAACCAAGAGCTGGCTGCACCCTGAAATCGAAAGCCCTGAGAAATTTAGTGAGTCTTGAAACACATATCAGAAAGACAGATTACACGCCATAGGAGAGGCAGTGTTTATTGCAGTTGGCAAAATTATTGGCTCTATTAAGGTCAAAGTTGAGTGTAACAGTGAAATCTAGTCATATATAACAGGTGTAGGTGAAACCATGTTAATTATTGGATGTTTTTACCAGCCACCCAATTCTGCTGTTACATTTCTAGGATCATTCATTTCTAGAATCATTCAAAGAAAGTCTACAGACAGTAGAGCTTAAATACCCAGATCATGCAATACTAGATGGAGGCGACTTTAACCTATCGAGTATAGATTGGAATATCTATGGGTTCATTGCGGAATGTACAGACAGACAGTCATGTGAAACATTTTTGAACGCATTTTCTGAAAACTGTCATGAGCAGCTACCTCGGCAGCCCACGTGCAATGGAAATATCTTTGATCTTTTACCTACAAATAGGCCGGATCTTATCGACAACGTCAATATAGACTAGCGATCATCTGGAGAGTTGTGTGCCTAGGAGGTAGATTAAGGATGGAAAAGACCCACCATGGTTTAATAACGAAATTAGGAAAATTCTGAGGAAACAGAGGCTGTTGCAATCTCGGTTCAAAAAGAACGTGCAAATGACGATAAGCTAGGGTCAGGAGAGATTCGTTTGTCTGGGAAAAGATCTATGCTTGAAACACACAACTATTACCACCGTCATACCTTAGCACCATCATCCCTTGCAAAATATCTGGCAGAGAACCCAAGAAAATTCTGGTCCTATGTAAAATCACTAAGTGGGTCTAAGGCTTCCATCCAGTCATTTGTTGACTAGTCTAGTGATGCAGTTAAAGATAGAAAATCGAGAGCCGAAGTATTAAATTTTAGGTTCAAGAAATCTTTCACACTGGAGAATCATACAAACGTACCACAGACTGACCATAGAACAGGTTCCCCCATGGACAGCATAGTAATAAGCATCCCTGACGTAGAGAAACAACTGAAGTAGTTGAAAACACGTAAGTCACAAGTTCGGGTTGAAATCTCAATTGGCCTCACAGAGTGGACACACGGTTAGAGGCGCCATGTCACGGATTGCGCGGGCCCTCCCGCCGGAAGTTCGAGTCCTCCCTCGAGCAAGGGTGTATGTGTTGTTCTTAGCATAAGTTAGTATAAGTAGTGTGTAAGTCTAGGAACCGATGACTTCAGCACTTTGGTCCCTTAGGAATTCACACACATTTGAATCCCAATCCGGTTTTTCAAAGAGTGCTCTAATAAATTGGCCCCTTATTTAGCTTGCATTTATCGCGAATCTCTCACCCATCCCAAAGTCCCAAGCAACTGAAAAAAAAAAAAAACAGAGTGAGTCCTTGGTGAAAGAATGGTAAAAGAACGGACCTGAAAAATTACAGACCAATATTCCTAACATCGGTTTGCAGCAGAATCCTTGAGTATCTTCTCAGTTCACATATAATAAATTTTCTTGAGACTGAGAAACTTATGTCCACGAATCAGCATGGTTTTAGAAAGCATCACTTGTGCAAAACTCAGCTTGCCCTTTTCTCCCATCATATAGAGCTAACTATGGATGAAGGGCAGCAGGCTGATACCATATTTCAGGATTTCCAGAAACCGTTTGACATGGAGCCCCTTTGCAAGTTGTTAAAGAAGGTACGAGCATATGAAATAGGTTCACAGATATGTGAGAGGCCTGAAGACTTGTTAAATAATATAACCCAGTATGTTGTATTCGACGGCGAGTGTTTATCAGAGACAAAAATATCGCCAGAAGTGCTCCTGGATAGGACCTCTATTATTATCAATATACATAAATGATTTGGCAGACAGGGTGGGCACAAATCTGCAGTTGCTGCTGATGATACTATGGTGTACAGTAAAGTGGTTGAAGGTGAGTGACTGTAGAAAGATACAAGATGGCGTAGACAAAATTCTAGTTGGTGTGATGAATAGTAGCTAATTCTAAATGTAGAAAAATTTAAGTTAATGTGGTTGAGTAGGAGAAACAAACCTGTAATATTCAGATTCAGTATTCGTAGTGTCCTGCTTGTTTAATTATCTGGGCATAATGTCACAAAGCAATATGAAATTGAACGAGCATGAGAGGATTGTGATAAAAAGGGTGAATCGTCTACTTCAGTTTATTAGCAGAACCCTAGGAAAGTGTAGTTCATCCATAAAGGAGATCACATATAGAACACTAGTGCAACCCTTTCTTGAATACTGCTCAAGTCATGTGGGATCTGTACCAAGTCATATTAAACAAAGACATCAAAGCAGTTCAGAGGCAGGCTGCTAGATTCAACAAACACACACAAGTGTTACAGAGATGCTTTGGGAACTCAGATGGGAATCCTTGGAGGGAAGGAGACTTTTTTTCGAGGAACAATATTGAGGAAATTTAGATAATTGTCATTTGAAGCAGACTGCAGAACAATTCTGTTGCCTCCTACTATACATTGCACGTAAGGACCATGAATATAAGATAAGAGAAGTTAGGGCTCATACTGAGGCATACCGACAGTTGTTTAACCCTCATTCTATTTGTGAATGAAACAGGAAAGGAAATAGCTAGTGGTAGTGTGGAGTACCCTCCGCTATGCTCCATAAGGTGGACTACAGAGTATCGATGTAGATATTGATGTACAACCTGATAGTCACACGCCATACAACCCAACAACCAGAAGTCTTACTTGAGAAAGAAAATCATATACTAAAGAAGGTTCACGACTGTCATTATTCAATAAACTTGCACTGAATAGAAAAAAAACCATAATGTAGAGGACAAGGGGTTATTTTTAGGAAATATGGGGCGAAACTGTGATTTAGAGTGTTTCAGGGTGTGATGCGCCAGCCTCACGGCAGGCGGCGGACGAAGGCTGGTTGGCGCGTTATGCAGGTGACACAGTTTTGCAACGAGCGTCAGTAAGTGTGTACGTGCGCGGCAGCCATCAACAGCCAGAACGCAGCATTAGCAGAATTATGCAGGCGTGGACCACGTGTGGGGCGGTTGCGTTAGCCAGCTCATCGGCAACATTCTAATAAACATGGCACCGCGTAACCGGCGGATTCAGCAGCGGTCTGCACTATTTAAGGGTATCAGAGGTGGGTGTCGGCATCAGTTCGACCGATTGGGCGTTCGGTCGCTGTTACGTCGTCGTCATCAGTGATGCTGTCCCTGAGGAGCGGCCGGCGGAGGGCGTTGCCCACTGCTGCACCGGCGACTCCTGGAGTCATCACGAGCCACAGCATCTGGAGGAGGCGTGTCAGGCCGGGCCTCGTGCTGCTAACCTCCTACTGCCTGCGTAGCCGCTGACCGAGCATGGCATCGCGTTCCCCGGGCTGTGCGCATCAGCACATCTCCACCACGATACGAGCGGTGGGACTGAGCTATTGGAAAATGTATTGGAAGAACCAACAATAAAGAAGAAGATTGCCAAAAACAGCCACCTTCTTCTACCCAGCCACACCTTACAACCCCGACCACGTCACTCGCTCCGGTCATCCTATTACAATAAGTATGAATTTCTGCTTAAGGGGTAAGTTAATTCTGTAAATTTAAGGGTGTATGAAAATCTCGAGGATTCTATAGGAAACTCTTAATTGTGTCGGAATTAATATTGACTTTGACCTGAAGGGGAATTTCCACAAAAAATAAATTAGCAAAGAAAATGTCATCAGCATGGCATGCCTTTAGATTCCTGTCATCAGTTTGTAACAGACACAGCATTATAGTCATGTACTAGTTTAGATGCACTCCATTCTTTGCTATGAGATCATTTTTGGGAGTCCCACACATAAAACATTGGCACAGTCTTCAAATTACAGAAAAGGTCTTTTACAATAAAATCCAAAAATTGTAAATGAGCTCCCTATAAAGATCTCTTTAAATAGCTAAGGATTTTTGCTATGATGTGTCAGAACAACTGGAACATTTCTTATGTACATTGTGGAGCACATTAGCTATTACCTCATAAACAGCTACATTCATGACCAAAGACTACATGTAATGTTTTAATAACTATTTCACAACTAACCAACTGATCAGACAATCCATATTATGAAGACACAAGCTAAGAAGTCATTTCACCTCACTCAATATACTGAGTTTCAATTGAAGGAAGTGAAGGAGCAGGACATATTCAAATTAATAAGCACGCTTAATAAAAACTTTTCAACCAGATGGGATGGTAAATCCTGTGGAATTACTAACAAGGGAACCTCCCCATCGCACCCCCCTCAGATTTAGTTATAAGTTGGCACAGTGGATAGGCCTTGAAAAACTGAACACAGATCAATCGAGAAAACAGGAAGAAGTTGTGTGGAACTACCAAAAAATAAGCAAAATATACAAACTGAGTAGTACATGCGCAAGATTGGCAACATCAAGGCTAATATGAGTTCAGGAGCGCCGTGGTCCCATGGTTAGCGTGATCGGCTGCGGGACGAGAGATACTTGGTTCAAGTCTTCCCTCCAGTGACAAGTTTAATTATTTATTTTCAGTTTACATGACAAACTCTTATGGTTTCATCACTTTTTTGGGAGTGATTATCACGTCCACAAGAAAACCGAAATCGGGTAAGGTAGAAGAATCTTTTAACCCATTTGCCAAGTGTACAAGTTAGGCGGGTCGACAACATATTCCCGTCATGTGACGCACATGCCGTCACCAGTGTCGTATAGAATATATCAGACGCGTTTTACTGTGGAGGAATCGGTTGACCTATGACCTTGCGATCACATGTTTTCGTTTCCCATTGGAGAGGCACGTCCTTTCGTCTACTAATCGCACGGTTTACCGGTGCGGTCGCAAAACACAGACACTAAACTTATTACAGTGAACAGAGACGTCAATGAACGAATGTACAGATCATAACTTCGCGAAAATAAAGAAATTTAACTTTTCACTGGAGGGAAGACTTGAACCAAGGACCTCTCGTTGAGCAGTTGCTCACGCTAACCACGGGACCACCTCTCTCCTTAGCACACGTTGGCCTTGATGTTGCCTATCTTGCGCATGGACTACTCAGTTTGTATATTTTGCTTATTTTTTCATAGTTCCACACAACTTCTTCCTGTTTTCTCGATTGATCTGTGTTCAGTTTTTCAAGGCCTATCCAGTGTGCCAACTTATATCTAAATCTGAGGGGGGTGCGACGGGGAGGTTCCCTTGTAAGATGTGCTTAAAATAAATCGCAAAACCTCTTACCTATGTGATTAGTTGGAGCATAACAGAAAACATGAATCCAACCGTTCTAAAAATTAATGTTGTGAAACCAGTGAGTAAAAAGGGAAATAAGGAAGATGTGTCTAACTATAGGCCAACATTTACAATTCCCACCATTATTAAGTTATTCGAAGATATTGTGCTGTCCCATCTTAGTGCCTTTTTGAAAAAAAGAAAAAAATGATTATAGATTCTCAGCACAGCTTTAGAAATGGGCTAAGCACAACCACCACAGTTACACAGTTCTTCCAGTCTTTTGGATAAGGGCATGCAAACTGCAAGTATATTTTTAAACTTGACAAAAACATTCAAAACAGTAAACCACAGAGTTCTTCTAGGAAAACTGAAGTAATAATGTATTTCAGATCCTCCCCTGCGTCCTATTTTTATTTATTTATTTATTGTTCCATGGGACCAAATTAAGGAGAAATCTCCATGGTCATGGAACGATTCAATACATGAAATTATAACACGATTGTAGAAACAGATAAAATGAAATATAAGAAACATATGTAGGCGACAAGTCGTAAGTTTAAATAAAGAAAATCAACAATGTAACACTGGAATTTGCTTAATTTTTCAGCTCTTCCAGGAACTCCTCGACAGAATAAAAGGAGTGAGCCATGAGGAAACTCTTCAGTTTAGACTTAAGAGTGTTTGAGCTACTGCTAAGATTTTTGAGTTCTTGTGGTAGCTTATTGAAAATAGATGCAGCAGGATACTGCACTCCTTTCTGCACAAGAGTCACAGAAGTGCATTCCACATGCAGATTTGATTTCTGCCTAGTATTAACTGCGTGAAAGCTGCTAACACTTGGGAATAAGCTAATATTGCTAACAACAAACGACATTAAAGAAAATATATCCTGTGAGGGCAATGTCAGACTTCCCAGACTATTGAATAGGGGTCGACAAGAGGTTCTCGAACTTACCCCACATATAGCTCGAACAGCCCGTTTTCGAGCCAAAAATACCCTTTTTGAATCAGAAGAATTACCCCAAAAAATAATACCATACAACATAAGCATATGAAAATATGCGAAATAGACTGCTTTTCGTGTTGAACTGTCACTTATTTCAGCTACTCTTCTAATGGTAAATTAATCAGTATTTAGTTTCTGAACAAGATCCTGAACATGGGCTTTCCACAACAGCTGATTATCTATCCAAATGCCTAGGAACTTAAACTGTTTCGTCTCGCTTATAATATGCCCGTTCTGTCTGATCAAAATATCGGTTCTTGTTGAATTGTGAGTTAGAAACTGTAAAAACTGAGTCTTACTGTGATTTAGCACCAAATTATTTTCCACAAAAATGTTCAAATGTGTGTGTAATCTTATGGGACTTAACTGCTAAGGTCATCAGTCCCTAAGCCTACACACTACTTAAGCTAAATTATCCTAAGCACCAACACACACACCCATGCCCGAGGGAGTACTCGAACCTCCGCCGGAACCAGCCGCACAGTCCATGACTGCAATGCCTCAGACCGCACGACTAATCCCACGCGGCTATTTTCCACAAGCCACGAACTTATTTCATGAACTACATTATTTGATACTGTTTCAATATTACACACAAGGTCCTTCACTACCAAACTGGTGTCATCAGCAAACAGAAATATTTTTGATCACCTGTAATACTAGAAGACATATCATTTATATAAATAAGAAACAGCGGTGGCCCCAGCACTGACCCTTGGGGAACGCCCCACTTAACAGTGCCCCATTGGGACTGAACATCACTACCACTCGCAATATTGTGGAGAATTACCGTCTGCTTTCTGTTCTTACAGTAAGAGCCGAACCAATTGTAAGCTACTCCCCTTACCCCAGAATGGTCCAACTTCTGCAGTAATATTTTGTGGTCAACACAGTCAAAAGCCTTCATTAAATCAAAGAAAACACCTAGCGTTCGCAACCTTTTATTTAATCCATCCAAAACCTCACAGAGAAAAGAGAATATAGCATTTTCAGTTGTTAAACCATTTCTAAAACCAAACTGTACATTTGCAGCAAATTATGTGAATTTAAATGCTACAGTAACCTTGTATATACAACCTTCTCGATAACTTTAGCAAACACCGATGGCAAAGAAAGAGGTCTAAAATTGTCAACATTACACCTGTCTCCCTTTTTATAAAGTGGCTTCACTACTGAGTACTTTAATCGGTCAGGAAATCGACCACTCCTAAAGGACTGGGGTAACATACAGAGAACAATACTTCAGTATTCTGCTAGATACCCCATCATATCCATGAGAGTTCTTGGTCTCTAGTGATTTAATTATTAACTCAATCTCCCTCTTGTCAGTATCATGGAGGCCGGCTGCGGTGGTCTAGCAGTTCTAGGCGCTCAGTCAGGAACCGCGCGACTGCTACGGTCGCAGGTTCGAATCATGCCTCGTGCATGGATGTGTGTGATGTCCTTAGGTTAGTTAGGTTTAAGTAGTTCTAAGTTCTAGGGGACTTATTACCAAAGATGTTGAGTCCCATAGTGCTCAGAGCCATTTTTTAGTATCATGGAGGAGCGTTTCAGGTAACAGTCTCGGAACACTTTTTTCTAAGAGCGCTATATGATTCCCTGTTGGGACTAGGTTTCTATGTAGTTCACCCGCTATATTCAGAAAGTGATTATTAAATACTGTACATATATGCGACTTATCAATAACACCGACATTCGTCCTATGCACTGATTCTACATCTTCGACCTTTCTCTGCAGACCAGCCACTTCATTTGCGACTGATCATATGGTTTTAATGTTAGCCTGAGACTTAGCTATTCTATCTGCATACCGCATACTTTTTGCCTTCCTAATAACATTTTTAAGCTCCTTACAATACTGTTTTTAATGGGCTGCTGCATTTAGATTTTGACTGTTTCTAACATTTTGATATAATTGCCACTTTGTTCTACAAGATATTCTTATCCCTCTAGTCAGCCACCCAGGCTGCTGTTTGTGCTAGTACCCTGTTTTGAACGTTCTAACAGAAAGCAACTTTCAAAGAGCACGAGAAATATCTTGAGAAAAGCATTATATTTATCGTCTACTGTATCAGCACTATAAACATCTTGCCACTCTTGTTCCTTGCTAAGGTTTACAAAGGTCTCTACAGCAACTGGATCAGCTTTCCTAAACAGTTGATAACTATATTTAACATGTGTTGCAGCACAAAAATCTTTTAGAGTTAAAATTTGTGCATCATGATCTGAAAGGCCATTCACCTTTTTGCTAACAGAATGCCCTTCTAGTAATGAGGAATGAGAAAAATTGTTGTCTAGGTTGTTCTACTGTACCCTTGCACTCTCGTTGGAAAGAATACGGTTTGCTTAAGTTTATATGAATTAAGGAGGTCTACCTGCATCCTTTTCCTTGCACAATCACTTATACAATTAATATTGAAGTCACCACATATAACTAACTTTTTGTATTTCCTATAAAGTGAACCAGAACCTCCTCTAGCTTTAGCGAACATGTTGTGAAATCAGAGTCTGGGGATCTATAAATAACAACAGTTAGAATTTTAGCTCCACCTGCACAACATTCAAACACCTTTTCAGTGCAGTACTTTGAAACATCAATTGACTCAAATGGGATGCCGTTTTTCACATACATGGCTACTCCCCCACACCGCAAAGAGCTCCTTGAAAAGTTGCCAGCCAACCTGTATCCTGGTAAAGGAAGCCTCTGAATTATCACCTTATTTAAGAAGTGTTCAGATATACCAATAATTTCAGAGTCAACATCTATAAGCAGTTCACTAACTTTATCTCTAATACCTTGTATATTATGATGAAATATACTAATTCCTTCATTACTCGGATACCTAAGCTTTGTCGAAAGTGGTTACTTTGTTAGAGAGACTTCCCTTAAGCAGGAATACCTATCAACTGATTTCAGTCTAAAAAAAGGTGCAGCTCTAACACCCACTACTACCGGAATTTTCCCATGAGTGATCCCACCATCCCCACCTATGCTGTCACCCATAAGCTTTGCCAACCTAACCTTCCCATACCTGTTCAGGTGCATGTCATGTCTAGTGAAAACTGTCCTGCTGATAGACTCCACCAACACCACTGAAATGTGACCCATGCCTTCTGTCATCAGCGCACCCCCAAGTCTCATGTTATTATGCCTGACGGCTGTATTAAGATGAGTCCAATTGTGATGCTGAAACAGTCCCATAAAATGCACGTTCGTGTTGCCAGTCTGAGTGGCTATCTTTTCCAGGTCACCATCTATGTCTTATAGCAACATATCAATTACATTGTAAGCAGTACACTCAATTGACATACAACATAGATGAAAAAATGTAAATTTTAAATCCCTCAGTGAAACAGTAGTACAATGTGTATCTCAGGGTTCAATCTTTGGACCTTTCCTCTTCCTCACATACATTAATGACACTGCACAACTCATTGACTCCCATTTTATAAGTTATATGGATGACATATAGATCTCATTCTAAGGTGGAGAATACAAGGAGCTAGAATCTTCTGCTACTAATGGGGCAACAGAATTAACAAAATAATTCACCAATCACTGCCTCAAGGTGAATGTCACTAAATCACAATTACTGGCACTTAAAACATGCAGTTTCGACCTTACTAATGTAAATAATGTATGTAATATCTCGGCAACAGAAAGGGGCCACTGTAAATTTTTGTCTGTATATGTCAACGAATTCCCACCTGGGAATTTAAGGAGATGGGACCTGGATAAACTGAATGAACCAGAGGTTGTACAGAGTTTCAGGGAGAGTATAAGGGAATAACTGACAGGAATGGGGGAAAGAAATACAGTAGAAGAAGAATGGGTAGCTCTGAGGGATGAAATAGTGAAGGCAGCAGAGGATCAAGTAGGTAAAAAGAGGAGGGCTAGTAGAAATCCTTGGGTAACAGAAGAAATATTGAATTTAATTGATGAAAAGAGAAAATATAAAAACGCAGTAAATGAAGTGGGCAAAAGGGAATACAACCGTCTCAAAAATAAGATCGACAGGAAGTGCAAAATGGCTAAGCAGGGATAGCTAGAGGACAAATGTAAGGATGTAGAGGCTTATCTCACTAGGTTCAAATGGTTCAAATGGCTCTGAGCGCTATGGGACTCAACTGCTGTGGTCATAAGTCCCCTAGAACGTAGAACTACTTAAACCTAACTAACCTAAGGACAGCACACAACACCCAGCCATCACGAGGCAGAGAAAATCCCTGACCCCGCCGGGAATCGAACCCGGGAACCCGGGTGTGGGAAGCGAGAACGCTACCGCACGACCACAAGATGCTATCTCACCAGGCGTAAGACAGATACTGCCTACAGGAAAATTAAAGAGACCTTTGGAGAAAAGAGATCCTCTTGTATAAATATCAAGAGCTCAGATGGAAACCCAGTTCTAAGCAAAGAAGGGAAAGCAGAAAGGTGGAAGGAGTATATAGAGGGTCTATACAAGGGCGATGTACTTGAGGACAATATTATGGAAATGGAAGACGATGTAGATGAAGATGAAATGGGAGATACGATACTGCGTGAAGAGTTTGACAGAGCACTGAAAGACCTGAGTAGAAACAAGACCCCGGTAGTAGACAACACTCCACTGGAACTACTGACGGCCTTGGGAGAGCCAGTCCTGACAAAACTCTACCATCTGGTGAGCAAGATTTATGAGACAGGCGAAATACCCTCAGACTTCAAGAAGAATATAATTCCAATCCCAAAGAAAGCAGGTGTTGACAGATGTGAAAATTACCGAACTATCAGTTTAGTAAGTCACAGCTGCAAATACTAACGCGAATTCTTTACAGACGAATGGAAAAACTGGTAGAAGCCAACCTCGGTGAAGATCAGTTTGGATTCCGCAGAAATGTTGGAACACGTAGGCAATACTGATCCTACGACTTATCTTAGGAAATACATTAAGGAAAGGCAGACCTACATTTCTAGCATTTGTAGACTTAGAGAAAGCTTTTGACAATGTTGACTGGAATACTCTCTTTCAAATTCTAAAGGTGGCAGTGGTAAAATACAGGGTGCAAAAGGCTATTTACAATTTGTACAATTTGTACAAGCACTAAAGGTAACAAAAGAAAAATTCGGATTAGGTAATAAAGTCCATGGAGAAGAAATAAAAACTTTGAGGTTCACCGATGACATTGTAATTCTGCCAGAGACAGCAAAGGACTTGGAAGAGTAGCTGAACGGAATGGACAGTGTCTTGAAAGGAGGATATAAGATGAACATCAACAAAAGCAAAACGAGGATAATGGAATGTAGTCGAATTAAGTCGGGTGATGCTGAGGGAATTAGATTAGGAAATTAGACACTTAAAGGCGTTTTGCTATTTGCGGATCAAAATAACTGATGATGGTCGAAGTAGAGAGGATATCAAATGTAGACTGGCAAAGGCAAGGAAAGCGTTTCTGAAGAAGGGAAATTTGTTAACATCAAGTATAGATTTAAGTGTTAGGAAGTAGTTTCTGAAAGTATTTGTATGGAGTGTAGCCACGTATGGAAGTTAAACATGGACAATAAATAGTTTGGACAAGAAGAGAATAGAAGCTTTCGAAATGTGGTGCTACAGAAGAATGCTGAAGATTAGATGGGTAGATCACATAACTAATGAGGAGGTATTGAATAGAATTAGGGAGAAGAGGAGTTTGTGGCACAACTTGACAAGAAGAAGGGACCAGTTGGTAGGACATGTTCTGAGGCATCAAGGGATCACAAAGTTAGCATTGGAGGGCAGCGTGGAGGGTAAAAATCGTAGAGGGAGACTAAGAGATGAATACCCTAAGCAGATTCAGAAGGATGTAGGTTGCAGTAAGTACTGGGAGATGAAGAAGCTTGCACAGGATAGAGTAGCATGGAGAGCTGCATCAAACCAGTCTCAGGACTGAAGACAACAACAACAATGTCAATGAAAATTGCAGTGGACAAACCACATTAACGTTTTTGTGGGAAAGTCAGTATTGCCTTAAATCTCCTTAGCCAGCTGACAAAGGTATTTCCTAGCCAAACGTTGTAAGACATCGTGGTCTCCTGACCTTCATTGCTTACATATTCCGCCCTCACAATCATATTCCGCACATCAAGACACTTCATTCGAACCCGAACTCGATAAGATAAAGTCAATGTTGTATGAATTCATGTAAACGATATGCAAATAAAAAGTGCGCACCGGACTTGAAATACTCGAGGCTGGTGTACACACATACATTCCAGACATGATGGTCACAGGAGCTTTTAGTTCGAGAGAGGCAGACCACACAGCGGGAGGTCGGTCCGTTCAGAGGACGAGTCGACCTTGGCAGAGCAGACAGCTTGTGCCCGAGTGAAAGGGGGAACGACCCCGTGTTCAGCTTAAAAGCAAATTCCGCTACATTGGGTGGGAACATCCAACCTACACATTCTTTACACATAGCACGCAGTTTCAGAGATTTTCACAGGAAGACAGCAAACGCGAAACGCCGATACTACAGATTTCCGGATTGGTTACCTTAAACGAAATGTCATTCTCCTGTTTTAGAAGAGCAATGCTGATTGGCAGATGATATTTCTGACGCCTTGAGCTGAAGGAGTAATGGAAGAGACTGAAAGATATACCCCTTCAGATCTGGTGTGGAGAGGCAGTGTTGAGTTGTCACTCTTGGAGTAAGGAACAAGTCTCTGCTCAGTACTTCACTGGGAGAGCACCGCTGTTGAGAGCGAATTGAAGTGCGACTCTATATTGAGTCTGCGTGATTAAGCGTTGTTCACTGTGTTGGCCGACACACTTATTGTGCGATGTGAACGGACAGAGTTATAGTTAAATATCAGCAAGCGAATTTTTGAGTGGCATCGCAGTGGACTGGTTATCTGACCGGTGTACCACGCCAATAGTTAGACTAGGGGCGAATAGGAATCCTTGACTTATTCAAGGCGGTAGGGAGAGTTTGATTGGCGAAGGTCAATCCAGATAGAACGAGAGTTATGTTATTTGTCAGCAGTGAGGAGCGCAGACAGCAGTCATCGCAGCTTATGGTATTGTGCGCTACAGCTATTGCGACCCCCATATTTCCTCCACAACAGTACACTTCACTGCATTTCACACGCGACAGCCTCAACAGTACCTAGCAACATTCTAAAGGATAATTATTCAAGTTGAGTAGGCACACCTCTCAGCCATTCTGCCAAGTCAATAACAATCTTAAACTTTGTATAGAAATTTCATTAGCGAATCCTATCCTTGAGAGGTAACTTCACATTCCGAAAAGAACCAGGATATAATTTGTTCAATTCATAACTAAGAGTGCCATTGTGATTTCTCAGAATTTTTGCAAAATAAATAATAATTTTCGTTAGTTTCATGTTTTTCTTACACTAGCTAGCACTATTCCAGTACCCAAGCATCCCACTAGTTACGTAAGAAATTTTGTGAATTTTTGTGTCATTTCCTTACAGCAGACGACTCCAGAAGCTATTTATTGCTGAAAGTTTATCAGGCATTTCTCTTTAGAACGTTAGGAGCGTCTGTCTGACTTCTGTAGTAGTGTAGTGGTGGAAATTGCATCTTGCAGGAGCCACAGGGTAAAGGGTACATCTCAGATTAATCCGTTGCGCAGAATAACAGAATAGCAGATCAACTCCACACGCTCACAATGTTAAAAACAGTTTCCTGTAAAAACATTTACCACTTTCTGGATCATGGATTTGGATTATGGAGTTGTGCAGATGATATGCACTTAAAAATAATATTGCTGTTAAAGAAGTCAGCAATTAGACTTATCCGTGGAACAGGTCATAGAGAGTCTTGTTTGAAACTGTTTGTACAGTACAAACACTTAACAGTATACTCTTTATGTACACTTAAATTACATTTTATAAGAGTCAACCACCTGAAAGTATCTAGTGCAGTGATGCATATGATCAGAACACAACAACAAAATATAACTGCTTCTGCAAAGGAAAAAATTCAAAATAACCCTTTGGAGCTAATAAATCAATCTTTTCATTTAGTTTTACAAACCACCAAAATACCTGAGAACATGTAGGAGGTTTGAATTGAATACAAAATTAAAACCTTTTTCAGGCAGAAAAATGTTTATATTCATTCAATGAGTTCTAAGTCAATACCTGTGATGTAAATGTCTGGCATACAAGCTGTAAGGTAATAAATACACTCCTGGAAATGGAAAAAAGAACACATTGACACCGGTGTGTCAGACCCACCATACTTGCTCCGGACACTGCGAGAGGGCTGTGCAAGCAATGATCACACGCACGGCACAGCGGACACACCAGGAACCGCGGTGTTGGCCGTCGAATGGCGCTAGCTGCGCAGCATTTGTGCACCGCCGCCGTCAGTGTCAGCCAGTTTGCCGTGGCATACGGAGCTCCATCGCAGTCTTTAACACTGGTAGCATGCCGCGACAGTGTGGACGTGAACCGTATGTGCAGTTGACGGACTTTGAGCGAGGGCGTATAGTGGGCATGCGGGAGGCCGGGTGGACGTACCGCCGAATTGCTCAACACGTGGGGCGTGAGGTCTCCACAGTACATCGATGTTGTCGCCAGTGGTCGGCGGAAGGTGCACGTTCCCGTCGACCTGGGACCGGACCGCAGAGACACACGGATGCACGCCAAGACCGTAGGATCCTACGCAGTGCCGTAGGGGACCGCACCGCCACTTCCCAGCAAATTAGGGACACTGTTGCTCCTGGGGTATCGGCGAGGACCATTCGCAACCGTCTCCATGAAGCTGGGCTACGTCCCGCACACCGTTAGGCCGTCTTCCGCTCACGCCCCAACATCGTGCAGCCCGCCTCCAGTGGTGTCGCGACAGGCGTGAATGGAGGGACGAATGGAGACGTGTCGTCTTCAGCGATGAGAGTCGCTTCTGCCTTGGTGCCAATGATGGTCGTATGCGTGTTTGGCGCCGTGCAGGTGAGCGCCACAATCAGGACTGCATACGACCGAGGCACACAGGGCCAACACCCGGCATCATGGTGTGGGGAGCGATCTCCTACACTGGCCGTACACCACTGGTGATCGTCGAGGGGACACTGAATAGTGCACAGTACATCCAAACCGTCATCGAACCCATCGTTCTACCATTCCTAGACCGGCAAGGGAACTTGCTGTTCCAACAGGACAATGCACGTCCGCATGTATCCCGTGCCACCCAACGTGCTCTAGAAGGTGTAAGTCAACTACCCTGGCCAGCAAGATCTCCGGATCTGTCCCCCATTGAGCATGTTTGGGACTGGATGAAGCGTCGTCTCACGCGGTCTGCACGTCCAGCACGAACGCTGGTCCAACTGAGGCGCCAGGTGGAAATGGCATGGCAAGCCGTTCCACAGGACTACATCCAGCATCTCTACGATCGTCTCCGTGGGAGAACAGCAGCCTGCATTGCTGCGAAAGGTGGATATACACTGTACTAGTGCCGACATTGTGCATGCTCTGTTGCCTGTGTCTATGTGCCTGTGGTTCTATCAGTGTGATCATGTGATGTATCTGACACCAGGAATGTGTCAATAAAGTTTCCCCTTCCTGGGACAATGAATTCACGGTGTTCTTATTTCAATTTCCAGGAGTGTATATAAAATAGATGTAAGCTGCACCATCTGTGATATGTAACTTATTCTGTATCTGTAATTATTATCATATTATTTCTGATATCTTCGAAAGTCATCATTCTGAAAGATCCATGCAAAGAAAAAGTAAATAAATAAGTCATGGAACAACAGCCAGATCATATTTATATTTACCTAAAGCAAACAAACATTAAACCGTGAAAGAACATTCTCCACAAGGGAATCAAACTGTACAAAAATTGTCCAAGTAGGTTAAGGCAACAATTAAAATCCAAATTTCTGAAAATCAATTACACCAAACTTTTGTATGTTGATTCTTGTGTTTGGAGTGACCTGTGATATGATACAAAGAATAGTGTAAAAATATTTTGTATAGATTAATTGTGTAATTTGTTTGCAAACCAGTGTAAAAAAGGTCTGTACACAATATATAAAAAATAGCAACAGTACCCATTAATCTAGACCTAAGTGAGATAATATTGCAGTTGCAAAATTTTCTTTTTTTTAAAAAATAAATTCGTTTTACATGTCTCATATTTTTGTGAATAATTTATGGATGAACAAGCAAGTAACTGGACTGTTTCAAACTGCTAAGATTTGTGTGAAATCTTTAAAAATTCTATGAATTCTCACACTTACCGAGCGAGGTGGTGCAGTGGCTAGCACTCTGGACCCGCATCCAGGCCGTCAACGGTTCAAACTTTGGTTGGGACATCCTAGTTTAGGTTTTCTGTGATTTTCGTAAATTACTCCAGGCAAGTGCCAGGATGGTTCCTTTGAAAGGGCATGGCCGACTTCCTTCCTCATCCTTCCCTAATCTGATGGGACTGATGACCTTGCTTGCTCCCCTCGCCCAAATCAACCAACCAATTCTCATACTTTATAGTTTTTGTGTGATGTTTGTTATGTATTTATGCTGGCTACAATAAAATCAGATCCAGAAAAGTTGTATTTGATTTCTTTTTGGTCCTGCAGATTATGTGTTTTAGAATAGTGAACTACTGCATGAACATTTTAAACATCATGCATACATACATACATACATATACACATACAAAGATGCTGAGTCACAGATAGGCACAACAAGAAGACTGTTACAAATCAAGGTTTGGGCCCATAAGGCCTTCATCAAAAATAGCCCCCCCCCCCACACACACACACACACACACATAGATATATATGACTGCAGTCTAAGGCAACTGTAGCCACACATATATATTGTTACATTCCATCCTGGATTTTCCATTTTATATATATATATATATATATATATATATATATATATATATATTCTAATTACAATTGGTTTCTTATAATATCTGAAGCTACAGTTAACTGGCATAAGTTTAAGTGAATGCTTTAAATGTTGAATAAATGAAAGTACACTTTTTTATCCTAACGACATAAATAACTAAATATTTTTCATTTTTGTCATCACAATTTAAATTAAAGTAGAACATTTTTATCTTCATAAGTAATAGTATCATATTTTTTTCTTTTAATATTGTTGTTTTATGTATGTGATTTCCTCTGGTCACATGCTGCAGGATGCTTTATAACTCTAAGAATTCATCCATTTTATAAAAGTTTGATCTATGAGGAATGTTTAAAGTTTTCTTCTATATATCTGTACTTTATTACTTTACTTTGTTATGTCATTGAGAGCTTATTGTATAGTTTTATTACCTTACTCAGAAACTCCTTTGTGGCTTGTTCTTTCAGGAGATTTCAAGAGCCTTGCTGGAAATTTCTGGTCTGTCTTATGTCACAGTTGTGAATGTCACTGCGTGTCTGGAGGACTTACCTGTTATTCGCTACAAAGATATCAATGAGCCTATATACTAATCCGTAATCGTAAATATCATCAGAGACTTGAAGAGACCCCAACAGGATATTCTGTTAAAGACTTCATGCGTTAATGTCACTGCTCATTTTTGAAGTTTAGAAACTTTTTGAGTCCCTATAGCGTTTGGTCAGAAGTTTATTCCAAACAGTATTATAGACTGGAAATGCGCGAACTATAACAACAGCATTCTTTCTCTGTCAACAAATTGAGAAATAGCGCTCAGTGCAAACATTGCTGAGTTGAGTTTCTTGAGCAACTTATCAATTTCCTCAGTCCATCATAAACGATTTCTTATCTCAATGCTTAGGAATACTCGAGTTGATAGTGAGCACCTTCATTTGTATTTGAAGAGGATGTGTTGCATAAGACAAAATAGTTTAACAAATACAGATATTTCTCGTAATTTTCGTGTTCGAATAGAATTAGTTACGTTTGTTTCCATACAACTTTCTAGAGCAGTTCTGGTATCTCAAAACCGGTATTAATTTTTCGTGGAGGAACTTCTCTTCATTAAAGCAAATAAGTAAGAAACTGGAAGCCATTTTACTGTTATTTACTGTAATACACGATGACAAAGCTGAAAATGTGTTAATTTGATTACTATGCCATTTTCCATCAGTTTATACATATGTTTTACGTTTCATTCATTATTTTCATATCTATTAACAATAATTTGCCTTTTACATTTTTTGAGACTTTTTTATATCCACAGCACTAAAAGTGTCTGGTATTGTGTCTCTACTTTACTTCTAGCTGCTTGAATTCCGCAAAACAAATTTTGTAAATTCAGTTTACAAATCAGTTACATTTCTAACTTTCCATATTTGAGAGTATTGTTTCTGAAGTAAGTTTTTATTCTTCGCATAAACAAATTACATAAACCATAAAAATAAATTGCAGAGATAATGCAACATAATGGGAAGATATTTCTCCTTCTCTGCCCCTATGTGATTACTGCTTATTCTCTCAGTCTCAGAGTGCCCGTGACTGGGGAGAGGTGTTAGTAAATTGCGCGCTTTTCGAGAGCAGTAAGTGGAGTCGTAACATTGAATGTGTTGTTTAAAATGATGGGGCCACGTTTCAGACAAGGATCGTGCCGACTCTGTTTATGGGAATCCAACAGTTTGTGGGATATATTTGGAGAATTGGCAGAAAGACGAAATTTCGCTCGGAAAATCGAAGCATGCGTAAACATAATTGTGAGTATCAATGTAAAATAAAGTTTACAGTAGATAATTTGTGGGTGTTTTGCTTCCAATTTTATATTTTCTTGTACTTATCCATTCTGTTTTTTTTTGGCAGTGGTAAGGTTATGTTTTTACATTGACATTTCTTCTGTGAACAGTATTTATTTACATTGTCATGCATGTGGGTAAATGTTATTTAGGATATAACTTCAGAATCATAAACGTTCGCTGTAAACGTTTAGTTCCTGTATCTAATTCGTTACAGTTCTCATGTAAATTGGGATTTGTTTTCGTTGTGGGTGATGGTTTACAGTACAAGCCGGTTCTACAGCTAAAGTGGTACTTCACTTTCATTGACGTTGTCGAGAGTTTGTAACACGGATGAACTTGGTAAATTGTAAATAATTAGTGTAGTTATTGTTATCAAATTGGGGGGCCTAACGGTAAATAGTCAAGCTATTTAGTATCAGTAGCAGAGTTTATTGTTGCGAAGTTTATATTACCCCGCTACTGTAAAAGTCTGAAATTCTTATTAGTCAAATTTACAGTTCAGTGTGATGATTACTTTGAGATGTTAATCTCTCCTTATTGCTTGATGATCGTTGAGATTACGCTGATGTTAAAAACGTATTTTTTTTTTTTTTTTTTTTTTAATTTTTAGATATGCTTTTGAGTAATGGTAGTAGCCCTACCACGATTGAAAATATTTAAGCCATTTGTTATTATATTTGATGTGTGTATGATTATTTAAGTAAATATTTGTATAGATAATTGTCAACAATCACAAGATGATGTCTCTTTCTTTCTTTCTTTGCCACCTTACTAGGTTAACCAAAAATTTTAACAAGCAAATTTACGGTTATTCGTCTGTGATTATGATCACTTTACTAACAGTGCTTTATTGGTTGAAACTATTTACTAATAGTGCTTTATTGGTTGAAACTACGCGTTTCAGGGGCAAACGATTTCGTCATTAGGTTGTTAAGTTTGTAATGTTTGTTAAACAACATGTAATTGCAGTTGCGTATATTTACCTACTTCCGACAATAGTAGATTCACCGTAAACTGAACAGCACCAACCTATGAAAGTAATTTTCTCTTATGATGGAGCATACAAATAATTGACACTATATTCAGAGCATATTAAACAGTTTCTGCTATGAATGCAGTGTCGTATTTACTCAAGTCACAGCAGTGTTGATTTAGCCGCATAATTTGGTTTTTTAGTAGGCTTTATTATTATTATTAATATTATTATCATTATGAAGAGGGTCCATTGTTTCAAAGCATTGGAATTCTAATCTTTGGAGGTTTGCCATTAACAGTTATCTATGTTAACATTTTTTCATATGTGATATTTGGATGTAGCACAAATACACTACAAAGAATAACTGATTCTGTTAGTTCAAAACAACTGACGAGTAATGAAAACATTTCGTCTCCATTGAAATCAGGTTCCCAAATTTAGCAGTTTCCATGCTTTCCCTAAATTTATATGGCTGCAAACATCTTTATCACCCTTGAGTAATATTTGCTTATTTTCATCTTACATTGTTGAGATCATAGCAATACAGAGTTGTGTCAGAAGAGTATATAGCAGGGAGAGGTAGTGTGTTTGAAACTTAGTATGACAATAGGTTTTTAGCTCTTTGGGAATATTATTTCAGAATGTATTTGTCGTTCTCGTTACGATCATCAATAATGTTTTTGGTCACAAGAAATATAATAATAACAGTAATAATATACTGTTTTCTTAATATCTCTCATTTTAAATTGGTAGATAATTTATCAAATAAATGGTGTTCTTAAACTAAAATGAAACTTATTATAATGTATATCAGTCATAAAATAAGTATGTTTGGCAAGTCAGAAATACAAAATGAATATTAGTCTGGAATAAACACTTAAGTAATAAACACCATATTTACAATAAATAGTTAAACCTAGTAATTTAGAAGGGGCTAAGAGGATTTGCACATTCTGCGTAGACTTATGACCTTAGCAGTTAAGTCCCATAAGATTTCACACACATTCTGCTTATTTAATAGTAATGTTGTACTATCAGTGATGACATTAAAAGTAATAATTAAGCAAGTCTAATAGTGTTTTATGTATATAATTTTATGTTTATAAGTATATAATCCATCTTAAAGCTCATTTGATTTTGGAAAGGAGAAAAATGATGAATTAGAAGTTAAAGTATATGTGTTATGTGAAGCTACTAGTGGTAACTTTTAATAACAGTTTATATATAGTCATTAAATAACATATCTCTTGGTTCTGCACAATTATTTTAGTGCTGATGTGCCCATTGCATAAAGTACACAGTAAAAGCTACATGGGGGCTTGTATTGAATTCTGCACATACATTGAAATGTGTGGAAAGAACTTACTTTTCATTATCGTCATGTCATTTACATTATCTGCTGGCAGTTTCTGTTTTGTGAGTATGTAAGATGATTTCAGATTTTTAGTGTTGAATATATTATGTTGAAAGATGGAGTTCTTATCACAGAGTAATTTGTAATAGGGTGCAAATATAGCATGTTAGTTATAATCACTTTCAAATATGTAGTGGATAAGAACCAAGTAGATATTTGTGTGATTCTGATTGAAATCCTTTACATATACACATAAAACATTACAAATACGTAAATGAACCATTCTTAGCTTCAGCACACCGACACACTTATTTCATCTAACTCTATTCCGGGACTAGTGTAGCAGGGGATACAACCCATCGGCTTTGGACAATGACGTCACAAGTCGCCAAACGAGAAGTGATTCTTCTTAGTGTTGTAGCTCCCTTCAGTAGCTGATAAGTGTTTTTTGGCTTTTTTAAAAAAAATTTCACGAGATAGAATAAACAGATCCACTTTATTAAGCAATCAGTAAAAAATAAAAACGAAACTGAAACATAACAGCAAAAGCGAAAATGGTAAACTGCTCTCTGGCGACTTGTGACGTCATTGTCCAAAGCCGACGGGTTGTATCTCCTGCTACACTAGACCCCTCTATTCCTCTTTGTTCCATTGTTTTGCTCTCTCAATTTTATCCCAGAACTTCATCCCATACCACCCTATACTGCCTGGGTAAACAAGTCTATCCTTTTTCAGTGAACTGTGATGCATTAGATTCAGTCTCCTCTCAAGTTTCTTTTTTCCCTCCCTCAAGAAGTACAGTCATCTTCACTCCCACCTACCCAAAAACCAGTGGCTCATCCTGTCTTCTAAAGATGTCATGTGTCCTGCAGATAATGTTCATCTCCCCCCCCCCCTCTTACTGGCTGAAAAGTAGATGTCTCCCACAACCCCTGAAAATGTCATTCCACTGCCTCTCCCCCCCCCCCCAATGAAAAAGATCAAAATCCACTCCTCTCTTCCATCTAAATATGTCATTCATCCCCACTCCCCTCGTCACTGAACTGGAAAATGGCCTTCTGCTTCCTATGCCCTCATAACTTTCAGCTATTGCCCTGTGCTTGCACTTTCTCCACAGATACCAGAGTCCATTCTCACACTACATGATGATTTTTTTTCTGAAGTTTCTGTTCCCCCACTTACGTGTTTGCTTGTTCAAGTTTGCTTACCCTTGATCTTACTTGTCCCTTTCTCCAAGTCTATTGTGCTTCCCCTCCTCCCACCCACCCCTCCGCAACTAGTCTCTTCTAATGCTCTCTTGACCTTGCACCCTCTAAATCGCATCTCTTGCCTCTACTGTTGGTGTCTCCCCTCACATTCACATTTGCTGCTCTCTTGCCTAATTTACCACCCCTATCAGTGCCCCTCATTCCTCCCTGTTTACACTATCTTTCCCTCCAGCTCACATCTTTCTGTCACCTTCACTAGCCTTCCTAGCTAATATATAAAATGCTTTGCAACATTCTTGCAGTAAAGGATGTAAGTAGGAACAGTTATTTTCTGATACTGTTGCTATTTTTCATTTACTTTTGATATGTCAGTGAATGTCACTGTTACAGATGCTATCATTAGTATGCAGTGATGATATTGGAATTGTTCCTTTTTTGCATAGTTTAATAAAGCTGAAATATGTCACAAGCTTGATTAGTATAACATTTTGCAATTAGTTGATAAATCTGTGCACTGGGAGGAAAAAGCAATGACTAGTGGACAATCACAAAGAAGAATGGGGCTATGTGTAGCTGTTAAACTAATACTTATTTTCAGCTATGCCAAGAACAAGAAACGAATTCCTGGGAAGACAATATGAAAGACAATAAGACTGCTAATTCTTGGCACACCAGAAGTATACTACTTTGATAGTCATATGTGTATTTAGTGTCCATTTACACCCAACAACCTATCATGTCTTTTCCATGAAGTAGATTGTGTTCTCTTGGATTAAAAGTTTTGCATGTTGTTTCCTGATGGTAATTCCTAATGCATCACATGCCGTTTTGTGGTTTCTGTAAAATACTTAGTCAGTATACAACTGATGGCAGCAACAAACTGTTTTTGTTTGCAGCCAGAATAACTGCTTTGTGTACTACAATCTTAATTTGTTTAAAAATCTTTAGGAAAAGGTCATAAGCAAACACATATATAGCACAAAAAGCTCACATGGCTTCTGGGAAAAAGTTTCTACTCATCACTTGCTGAAAGTGTAGGAAGCTGAGAACAAAAGAGGTCCAGGAAATGCAATGAGTTCTGAAACAATCATCAAGTGTGTGTGTGTGTGTGTGTGTGTGTGTATAGGGGAGACTGCGTGGGGAAAGTTCTTCCTTGAGAATATTCTGTGCAAATGGTTTGTCACCGAACTTAGATAAAATTCAGTATATGCAGTCCTGTACTACACAGGCCATGACACACCACTAGAAATAATGCATGAAAGAACATCAATAATTGTGAAAGAACATTAAAAATGCATAGGTTTTTGTTCCAATACAAGTATGAACCAGAAGAGGTCACAGGTTAGAGAACTTCTTAAACACCCAAGCTCTATAACTTTCACATTACATGTATTTTGGAGGTGAAAATGTTGAGTAATTGACTTGTCCTAGTTCATGTACTCACAGTACATTAACTCCATTATACAATTTCATGTCAACAATTGACCATAATTTGAAAAATACAGTTACATTACTTACTGCTCATACCGGACTAGAGTCCATTACCGCATCAACATATTTTCGCCATCTCTCCCTGTCTTGGGCTATTTCCTTCCATTCACCTTCAATACCTAGGCTCCTCAAATCAGCCTTCACATTGTCCTCGCATCTACACCTCAGTCTCCCCACAGGACATTTTCCTTCTAGGTGCCCTACCAGTACTTAGCGCGCTGCCCTGCCCTCATCCATTCGAGCTACGTGACCCACCCATTGCAGCCTACATGATTTAATAATACTGATTGTCAGGGCTTGAATAGAGTTCGTGAACCTCTTCGTTATGCAGTTTTTGTCACTCTCCGCTAATGTCATCCCTTTTTGCTCCGAAAATTTTCCTCAAAATATTGTTTTCAAATACTCGAATTGGCCAGTTACATTGACAAATATAGTACTAGAAAAGAAGTTATTTACACTATACTTCATTCAGCCTTAATGTGATACAGAAAAGTCAGGTGCGTGCGCGCATGCCAAAACAAAACAAAAGACTGTCCAATAAACATGGACTGAAATGTACACCTTAAGAGCTAAGATCACTTACTGTTCTTTATTGCTGTAAAACACAGCTGTCCTACTGAACAAGTGCTCATAGCTCTTAAGGTACATATTTTAGAGCTCAAATATGCTAGACTTTTTTCTCTGGTTGTGGTCTATACTATCACCTATGAAATTTGTCAGAGTTCATTGAGGAATATACTTAAGAGGGTTTTTATTTTCCTTTCTGCATTTTGTGAATAGTTGTTTATAAAAGCTGGTTGGTGCCATACTAGTCTAGCTACTATCAATCCTGAAAACAAGTCTTACTAATCTTGTTATTTTACTGAAATAAATGATGCACAGAAGCATAAAAGTTAGAAAGATTTTAAGTAATTAAGATTTTTCCTGTGTAGTATAGCTTCATGCAGTTATGGACTTTTGTTATCTCGTTTAATAAAATTCAGATGATTTGCACATAAAGTTTAGACCATAGCCCTCATTGGTGCATTTTCCACAGTCATTGCCTTGCTTAATCAGCAACTTCTTTTCATATGTATTCTTGCATACATTCGAAGAACAGTGTGCAACTTGATGTCATATTCTTTACTTCACTTATTACATAGATGTGAAAGTGTGCCTCCAAAATCAACAAGCCATCAAAACAGTGTGGTAAAAATATTTACTGGGTGTGGAATGACTGCTCTAGACCTTCCATTGTTATTTAATGCATAAAGCTTCAAATGGTAAGTATTGTTCTTTACACGAAATTAGAAAAGAAATAAATTAGGGCAAGACTTGCACTCCTATGACAGAATAAGGTGGTACATGGGTTAAGACAGTGCCCTTGGTTTGGGATGATGGCATTTTAAATCCTTATTTGGCCTTCTACATTTTGGTTTTTTAAAATTACCACTATGAGAAGTGTGCTTCATTTTAACCATAGTCTTCTTCCTTCAGTTTCAGACAACCCACACAGTAGACTCTCTTCTATCAGTTCACCAGTAGATTAGCTTTACAATAAGCATTTTCATACTTCAAAGCTGGATTGTTGTCTTGTGGCTTACTGTTGAGGAAAAAGCCTGGCTTTGTTCTTCATCGTTTTCCAATAAGACAAACAGCTGCAGTACATCTTGATGAGAAATAATTTGTGGCTTCCCCATTGAAAACATCATTCTGTAACATTTACATAACTTTGTGTCTCCTCCACAGTTGCAGTCAGTGTGAACTGTGGAAAGTGTACACAGTATGTGGTTTGATTGTAACATACCTAGAATGTGACAGTGGAGCTGATTTAAGCATTATTCTGCGTAAGTTGTATTATTTGTCAGTATAACACGTTGGTGTAGGAATGCTCCACATCTGCCCTGGTCAGTTCTGATCCAGTTCAGTGTGCACCAGTATTGTCAGTTAGGTGAATACTTACTGGTCTCTTCCTGGGAGTTTTAATTAGTTTGTAATGCTTCAAGGAAATTTGTTCCTGCCATTGATTGTTCCAGACATCTTGTATGTTGAAATCAAAGCCCTGCTGTAAGAAGACTGCAATGGCTGGATTGCTATGTGCCACAATGGTTTTCTAGACTTTTGCTAGAGTTCTGATGATGAAATTTCTGAATGAATTTGGAATTATGGGTTGTTTCTTATTCTTGTCTACATATGTAGCAGTGACTGTGATCATCTAAGAACAGTGCATGTTTGTGGGATGATTACCCCCCTTGTGCTGAGGTGCATTACTTGACTGAGCTGTGTGTTGATTATTTTAATGTGAGCACAATTTATACAGGTGGAACCGCAGTACTATGTGACTGATCATGAAACAGCTAAAGGATCATCTGACTACTCTTTCAGTGGCACCCCAGTCATTTCCTGTTAATTATTGGAGTGCATTGTTGAGGTTTTAATTGTAGGTGCCACATTCTGGAGATGGTTTTTGTTTTTCAAAGACCTGATGGAACTGACCTCTTCACTGCAGTGTTAAAGCATCATCACTGGAGGCTTCAATGCTTGCAGTATCGATATTTCTGTCGAACCTTTCTACAAACCATGAGGCATGCTGTCTTTCCTTGCTTGGTGATATCTTACAATCCTTTCGTTTTTCCGTGTAGCCTTTATATTTGTTGTTTAATACATGTAGCTATTGCTTATGCAGTTAAAGGCTTGTTTTCAATCTGTGAAACATTAAAATATTATGATCCCCGTAGATAGTGGGACCAGTTCCACTATTTTCTTTGTTGGATTATGAAGTAAGTAAAAAAAAGTACCGAGTTATAGAAAACTGTTCAAAATACTAATCAGTAATATTAAAGAACTAATATAATAAGTGTGTAAATTCTTTTAGCATGAGATGTTTAACTTCATTTTCCCATCATATGTACCAGTGTTGAACAGAATATTTAATGGTGCTATATAGATTAGGTTATAATAAATAAAGTAAGATTTTTCATTTGATCATGCAAAAATAACACAATACCAGAAAGCAATATGGCCTGTCTTGTGTGCAGCAGGAAATGTGAACCTTGTAATGATGTACCATCTGCCATGAACTATGGTGGTATGAAGAATATGGTTACCCAGGAGTCTAGAACTTGTGGAAAAAAAATCATAGAAATATATTCAGACCTGAAAGAACAAGACAGTTCATAGAAGATGAACAAAGCAATAACCGTATATCAGGAATGCAAAAGATATCAAACATTGGCAGGAAAATAAAGGATATATTCTTTAGTCCCATCTCTTGGAGAAAAAAAAATAAAATTGGTAGGATTGACACATCAGAAACTTGCACTTTCTAGTGAGCAAGAAAACCAAAATTATCTAAAAGCCAAAAAGTACAGAGGCCTTTAGAAGCAGTGGTAAAAGGTTAACTTTGAAATGTAAAATTGAGATTTCTACTGGTTTTGCACAGCAGAATTAGATGCAGAATGAATACAAAGATGTGTGAAGAAAATCGAAAAGTGTGAGGATGAAAATAATACTGAACAAGGATGACAACCAAGTGAAGACAATGATCAGGTCCATAAAAGAAGAAAAACTAAGATTTGAAGTAAATTGCTATATTAATAGTAACAATTTTGTCGGCATGTACTCAAATGAAATAATTCATGTAATAAATTTTGTTGATTACCAGTGAAATCTGTCATTATGTGACTGAATAAGTTATAATGCCATAAAAATTTATTAAATCATTACTTATTACAAGTTCCCCACTAATTAATTGGTAAACTAGTAGTACATTTGTTTGGGGATTTCTTTCCTATTGTATTGTTAATTGAGGGCAAGACTTGGCAGTAGATTCATCACTATTTCTTCGAAAACTATTATCTTAATCCAAAGTGAGGTGACTGATGTTTTTTAAAAGTGTGGTCCTTGCTCTTTTCTGCTTTTTTAACCAGTAGTTTATTCACGGAACTCATGATTTTGTCTCAACTCCTGCTTTTGTCCTCCTTTCATGTCGTTATCTGGGCAAAGTGTTATTGTACAAAATAATTGTAAATAAATGGCTGCTGTTGTGAAATTATATTGCCTGTACTTCAATTATTTATTTAAAGACATAATAATGTAACATTTCTTGAGGAAGTAATAAATAATGGCTTATCCACGTGTTTTCAATTTCAGGCATAATTGTGAGTAGATTTTTGGATGCAGATGATACTGAGTTGATTCTTCGGTGTAATCTGTGAATAATAAATCAATGCTTATGTACATTGGAAGATGACAAATAGTGAAATGAACTACTGACATTGAGCCTTTGGACTTCCATTCATAAATCTGTGATAGTGGACCCCTTCATGATGTCAAACAAATTCAACGAGAATTCAACAGATAGAATGATAAAGGGTACTTTCAGTCAGAGTAGGAGTTGCATGTAGATAAAATTTGATCTAATGTGCCCATAAAGTAGTGTATGAGTTATTCAAGCTTTAATTTAGGTTATCAGTTGTTGTTGTGGGCATTTGAGACAAACCCTTAAATCACCGATTCTGTAAAGAATCAGACTCCCTTGTACAAAACAGCTTCAAACATCTCATTACAAGTGAGTTAATGTGTCAAATGTTTCACTTTAAGCGCGAGAGTGAGAGGAAGTTTAAGAAAGGTTTGAAATTAAGCTTAAAGTTTGAATTTGCTAAGTGCTCTCTTTCTCAATTACTGGATGAATAAAGTCTGGGTATTTGCATGCTTTCAATTACACTGGTTCCAGAGAAACACACATTTTCTAATGGTAATATTTATTTGTTGTGTTAAACTTTTATCATCAGATTATACCTCTTATTGAATATCTTATGACAGCATTTTAATTTCTTTACACGAAATATTGAAAATCAAATTTTTGTTGCCCCTGGAAGTATTAGATAGGCACCTTGCAACTGGTAGTTGATTCCAGGATAGTAACTCCTTTAGCAATATACATCATGAGGCTAGTTGGAAGAGCATGTATGTGGACATTAATTGTGAAACTATTGCCCCTTCCTACCATTTGCTTGAAGTTTACAAGGGAAACCAAAGAAAACAGAGGAAAGGTGATTGTAAAAGTATTTTCATACCCAGTGCTTATCTCATATGGAAAGCTCTGTACTAATTCACATGGTCCTGAGTCTTAGATTATGTAATGTCTCTTATCATAATAGTATAATTATTTTAGTCCAAAGTGGCTCATAAATTCAGATTATCATAAGGGAAAACTTATGAAATGGTGTGATATTTGCTCATTCACTTACCTTTGATAGGCCCTGTAGCAACACAGTACCAAAATATAATAGTTGTATACAGAAGAGCTGAAGGAAAAATCTGCACACTTATCATTTTATGATGTTTCACCCAGTTCTTGAAGGTATTAAAATTTTCAATCTTGCTGTACACCTCTGTCAAGAAGTTTACTCAAAAATTTGCACATTGTATATATCTTTGATAATCATGACAAAATTGCAGAAGGTACACAGGTGCTACATATACATAGTAGATCAACTTGGACAGCACAGGACTGGTATATTTATAGTAACAACAGTGCCACTTTCCAGAAAACAGAACGTACTGCTCATGCATTCCTTCATTGAAAATGGAAATTGCAATGATGAAAACTGAAAATTGTTCGCACACAGGATAAAACTAAAATTAGTCATATACCTATTGTTCTAATAAAATACATTGATCCTTCCTGGTGAAGGATATAGACAACTTTGGTTTCCAATGAAGCTCTGTGATGCTTATGTAGGATAACAAATACTAGCTAGAATTCTTCATCTGCGGTTAGTTACCTTATAGGATTGGCAAGGAATATATTCTTTGAGCTGGGAAACATTAGCTGACCCCATGGAAAAATAACCTGCATTGGTAAGCACAAACTAACACTAAAAAAAGGTAAAATGGTTATTTGTGATCTCTAGGAAGAGGGACACTGTTTAGGAGGAAGAAAGACATTATTTAGGAGGAAGAGTTGAAGATGGTTTATCAGCTATGGTTATAGTTCATAATTTGTATACATGTGTAGAGCTGTGTTACACATTTTTGTTTCTACCAGTAACATCAAGCTTAAGAAGGTGAGTCTCAGAGGTAATTTTGGTAGAAGGTAAAATATCCTTGGAATATAATACCCATTAACCTGATGAATAAAACATGCATTACCATTGTCAGCAGTGCATGTGGGCTGGCAGAAGACAGTATTGAAACAATCTGTTGATTGGGATGCACAGTTTGGAGGGTGTAACATGTTGCTCTAAATCTTTGTAGAAAAGTCTAAAGTATTTACAGAGATATTAAACACTAGTACTTGTAACAAAAGTTATGATACTGAAATGACACAGTAACTGATAAATTTAGCAATAACTAAGTTAATTTCTAAATTAATTTGTAGTGTGACATGCAGTATATTCTCCAGTAAAAATTAAAAAAGCAGTAAGTAGGAAAATGTAAGCAAAAGCAGTGGACACTCATTTTATGATACATTTAAGAACTGATGCCAAAAAAGTAGCTGTAAGTTAAAGGTAGTATTCTCAAATTGACTACGGTATTGAAAAAGTACAATATCACCAGGAAAATGAAACATAAATGTGGTTTCTGTGAATTATCTCTAGTTATATGCTGAACAGGAGTGTAAGTATATAATATTTCTCAAGTAATGTAACATTTTGCTGTACATGCTGTAATAAAAATAATTTGAGTAGTAATTTTAAAATTTGATAACGGTTAATAACAAATTTTAAAACGAACCTGAACGTCAGAAGCATTAAGTATTCTGTAACATGGAACACATACATGCAGCCTCAGCAGGCAGAGACCGCGATCTCGAGCGTGTGTGTGTGTGTGTGTGTGTGTGTGTGTGTGTGTGTGTGTGTCTCTCTCTTCTGTCTCCGAAGAAGACCTTAATGGCCAAAAGCTAATTTTCTGGCAGTCTTTTTTGGTGTGCCTATCCACAACTCATCATCTCCGCTATGTGGTGAGTAGCAACCATCCTTTTCATGATATTGTTACATTCCATCCTGGATTTTCCATTGCTGAAAACATACATTAGTTATATGCCAATAAGTAATGTTCATTTTATTTTTATATCCAATATCAAGAGTATTCTTTGCAAGTCTACACTGCATGCCTGCTTCTCATGTAAACCAGTGTATATGACATAATACTCTATTTGAATAAACACAGACTGTGTGAAACTAGTGGCATCCATTTAAATTTCTTGTTAGCTCCAAATATGTGACATCATTTGACATACTGTGCTCTCTTGTCCATTTATTAATTTATTGTAAACAGTGTACATTTCTAGCTTAACTATGGTGTATTTATGCGGCTGTCAGGTAGATATCATAAGTGAAAGATAAATCCTTGTGTAATATTTGTATCTGTCCATATGGGCAAGTAGAATGAAAGTGGAATGATTATCTGATTAAGAACACAGTTTGGCTTTCTTTACATTTATGAAGTCCATCTTGTTTTAACCTATAGAGGCAAATGATTGTATAGTTTACATTTTTTTTTTTCGTACTGTATTGAGGAAGCAAGCAAAATTTGTAGTTGGCCCAAAGGCTTAGCTGAGAAAAATAGCCATGCTCCTGTTTCTGATAGAATGCTCTTTTTTTGCTCTGGTCAAGAACCCACACACACTGCCACTTATGCAGGGTCTTTCGCTCTTTTCCTATTTTTGAACACTCAAAACATTGCCAGTGTGGAAGTCATGTGAACTACCATGAAGTTCTAAGGCACATACATATAGGATCAAATGTTGGAAATTTTTGTTAGTGGTATACATGTAATTCCACAGCTTCTGTCACCAAAATCATGTAAAGCATTGATTCCGCAAAACTGAGGGTTACGAATGTTCGGGAAAGTTAATAACAGAACATCCTACAGAACTGTCTTACACTACCTTTCCACTGCATTTGCTTTTCAATAACATTATTGGTTATAAAAATGCATAATTGTTTGAACTCTCGCTTGACATCCTTAAATAGGGTTAATGCTGGAGTTAAGTCTTCCGCTGAAAAGCTCCCAGCAAACAGAAGGCACAACTAGAAACCTCAGAAATGTAAGTAATAAAACTATCTATTACAAAACTCTCCAACAAATTATCTTGAGCCTGGTGGGGAGAAACTTACTGCGTTAAAGAATACTGTTTGTTACAAAATAAAATTCCATAACAAAATTCCAACACACATATAGTTAATGGAGAACATGGACTCCACCAGTAGTTGCTCTTTCTGCTATAAGTATTTTATCTTGTGCAGTAGCAACCTTTAGTGATATAGAAATGTTATTAATTAGTTATTTCAAAACTGTGGAACACAAAGAGTAAAACTTTTTTTGGAAAAAGAATCTGGTTAAGTTTTCTAACTTTTAAACACTGGAAAATTCAGGATGGAATAATGACAATATTACGAAAAGTGTAGATTGCTACTCACCATGTAGTGGAGATGAGTTGCAGACTTGTTTAGCAGGCTTATTGTTTTCCGTTTCTGGAATTCAACTTCTCCACTACATGGTGGGTAGCAATCTATACTTTCCATAATATTGCCATTTTTCTGACTTTCTAAATTTGTATTATACTTAGGATGGGGAAACAATAATACTTTACATACATATTCATATGTAGATAGGCAAACACCAGTTGCATAAAATAAAAAATCAGCAGTTTTGCCCTAGGCCAAACTTTGTTGTCAATAATACATACGTGAACCCCAATTAAATTTCCAGGGTAAAATAAACACTTGGTGCAAAAATTATGTGTAAGTAATTTGCATCTTATGTTAAAGATCACTGTAGAAAGTAATCATAGAAATAAACAGGGATTAAAATTGTTTGATGTGATACATTTTTTCTTAAATTCTCATTGAAGAGGTATAGAGTAAGTCATTAAAAAATGTGACAGATGACTTTTCAGTGCAGATCCCTGTAATGTAAGACTATTTTGGGTATAATAATCTACTGCCACCTACAATAAGTGTTGTACAATTATGACTCTACAAAAATAAAGTGAGAATTTTACACTTGTGATATACAGACTGGAATGTAGATAAAATAGGATAGTATGATTTTTGATTTAGGTATACAGCTTTTTTGTACTGACCAAAATAATTTGCTTTGATTGTTTCTGTAGTACACAGTGTGTGTATTTAAATTGGATAATGGAAGTATTGTGAGAAAGTCAAAGGTTAGGGATCATGTTAAGCTGACATTCATATATAACAGTCTTCTACACAAATCTGTAAGCTCTTGGTAAACGATAATATATGTATAAAATGAATGTTTGACCATCAGCTGCTTTTTTATTTAAAATGCAGATAATGACCAGTTTCAGTCACAGACCATCTTCATGGAATCAGTCCAAAGATACAAGAAATACAAATAGTATACAGGAAATGTTACATTTTCTTTCTCATGGAAGTGCAGAATATACGTGAATACTTATAGGGTTAAAACAGTTTAAGCCACAAAATCACATGTGCCATTACTTAAATAATGGCCACATCTCATATGCAGAGCCTGTCATGAATTCCAGTATACCACACAGGATTTTAAAGGCAAACATACTATTAATATGCCTAAACACAGCAGTACTTTCTATACATTACTTGATGATTATTAATAGTCACCTTCCAAAAATGTTTAATATATGTATTAGGTTGTCAATATTTTGGGTATATATTGGGGCAATGGAAATAAGCTTTAATAGTTATTGACACCATGATGTATGAAAATTACTTTCTCACTACCTTGTCATGCAAGCTGCACAAATGAACTTGTTTGTTATATTACTACCATAAATAAGAAAACTGAATATAGCACTGTTTGATTATTCGTTTGATATACTAGTTCTGCTCACATACAGACATACAGATTAAAGTGTTACATATACCTTGGTTAGTAGAAATAGTAATATTATGTTTCATGGAAATTAGCAAAATAGATTTTTGCTACCTATCATGGTTTTGTATCATTTATTCTGACACATTTTGTGTACGGATAATTTCTTGGCGTTTGCTGCTTTTAATTAAGTCATATATTTGAAATAGAGAAAGACAAGATTTATGAAATACTTCTCAAACTGGACACCAGATTTGCTTTATTTTGATTTACAATAGCTCTTATGCAAGAAATAACAAAGAAAAAAGTTACGACAACCGTTTACATGTGGAGTTCCAGGTAATGACTTGACTTAAATTTCACTTGCTCATTGGTAGGCAGTATGTTCATTGATGCATAATAAACACAAGTATAGTATATGTGTCAGTTTGTGAAAGTTCCATATTTTTTAGTAGTTGTTAGTTGTAACATTCCTCAGGTATCCATTGTGTTTGTTGTGTAATTTATTGTCACCGTTAATATGCTTCATGTATTTGAAGTGGTGTTTTCTAAAAATATCAAATTTATGCTTCTATACTGCCCTCATTTACGACTCTCATATTGGATCATATTTTAGGTTTGCAAATGATAAATCCTTACTAATTCTGTGCTAATATCCTTTTTTATTAGTCTTTCTTGGGTAATAAACATTCATATCATTTTAAATGCAGTTTTGTTATACATTGTAAGTGCATTACTGGGGCCAGTCTTGTAAAAATAACACTGATGTAATGAAATCTTAATAGTGTAGCTTTGAGTCATTAAAGTTAACAATTACTAAAAAGGAATTATTGTGTCTTTCAAAACAAGATTACTACTAGAAAAACAAACAGTGGGGGGGGATGCTTGAGAGTGAGCTTTCTGTACTTAAGACAATGTAAATTAAAATAACTAGAAAATCTCCAGATGTAAATAACTGTAGTGTTTTTCACTAGGAAGTCAACTGGTGAGACTCCCTTGTTATAAGTGTATTATCTGGACCTAGGGTAAACTGTTTGATCAGCCTTGGTGGATATTCACAGTGTTGGTTTTTTAGAACAATTTTACAAATTCATCGCGGCTGTGTTTTTTAGGTAAACGTATGGGCCAGTTAAAAGTTCTATTGACTAAAAAGGATTATTGTTATGGTAGTACAGAACAACAATATATAATAATTTGCCACTATGGGTCAAAACAACATAAACTTCAAACATTTCTACTCATTACATTGTTACTGTAATCCAGTTAACTGTATGATAGGTATGTTTATATTATAATGTGTAGTGTTGTTGAGAATGTAAGTTACCAGTAACTATGGCCATGTTCATGATGCCTTTCACAATAATGTCTGTGTCAAACATCTCCCTTAAGAGATCTTTCCCTGTCAGAAGGAATGTCTGTCACTAGTAATAGTGTCAGATATAATTATGTGATTGGTAGAGAATGAGAAATGGTGCGTAATAACATAATCACTGTCTCTCAGCTCTTCTCTAGAGAAATACACGTAGATTCTCAGTAAGGCACTATAAAGTATATGAAGGGATAAATACTATTCACCCAGCAGTTGCTTTCCTACATCTAGGAAAACCATAGGCATCTTCCTTCCTTTTAGGCTATATGAATACAATGATATTCATTTCTTCTGCATTAGTATAGAAATTGATACAGTATAGGTTACTTTCAAAAGAGAAAACTGGTATGGCAGCTTTCATCATTCAATATCAGGATTATAATTTAAAAAATGGACATATTAAGGGACTTTATTCCTGTTACCAGCTAATTATTTCATCTCTTTTGCTGCAGACATGTACGTATTCACAGCAGATTTCCTTCCTCAAACTGTTGTGCTATTTCTTCTATGATGTTAAATTTTTATGTAACAGTTGCTCAGTTATAACCTGTTCTATCATTAACAGTTCAAAAAGATACCGAAAGCCTACCCCATTGTTTCGTTTCAGATTTCAAGCTGTTTACAAATGCGAGAGAGCTAGCCGGAAAATTAAAATTTTCTTAATAGCTGGAGATACGGCCAGTAAGTGCATGCTGTTGTTGCAGGTGTCAAAGGATGATGGTTTGTCGTCGCTTATCTGCCCCAACTGCATATACAAAATTGAGTTATTCTATGACTTCCAAACAAGTTGCAAGAGGTCTGACGACTTACAGAAGCGCTACAATGGAGTAGAGGACGCTGGTTGTGGAGATCGTGATGCTGCGGAAGATGTAAGTAGGTGTACAGATATAAATCAGGTACTGTCTTTGAAGATTTTTTTATGTATTTATAGGCGGAGTCTGCTATATCTGCTCATGTGATGTTCCGTGCGATGCTCGATGTCAAAAGAAAACAGCCGATTTGGTTTTCATTAACAATAAACCTAAATCATAATTTTAGGCGCCCATTCGCGAGATCAAGCTTAAATTAGACCGATTTTGCTGTGTTCCATTGCGTTTTGCCGCCGCCATCGATAAATATTACTGAGTATTAAACTGGACCAATTTGAGGTTGTTCCATCGATTGGGCGAGTAAAATTAAAATTTAAATCTCCTTCTGTGAAAAACATAGCTTTAACGACTTTTTCAGTCGACAGCAGATATCACCTGAAATGCCGCGTCAAGTGGCGTAGTTCGTGCTGGTCTGTCTATACGTTATAAAAACAAAGTTACATAATTCTCAAAATATACAGACGCAGCTGATCCTGGCTCTGACTTTAATGTGCTTAGAACTTACGATGGATGCTTCAGCACTTTCTGCAGGATTACAAGAGCTTACAAATTGTGCACATTTATTCTGATCATTTCTTTTTCGCCGTAGTCGTCAGATGTCATATCAATATCTGTTGATGAGTATCAAGATCCGCAACATGTAATTTGCGTAGTAAGCGAACACGAGCTTGTAGACGGTTGTTTTAAGTTCGCTTGACCGGGTCAGTTTAGTTGCCAACTAGTTAGCGTAGCACGTCTAGAGCTTATACGATCTGTTCATAAATTCCACTCGGCAACGTAATATAGTGCAACCACAGTTATTCGAGCGGAAAACATCCGTTATTTTTGAAATCTCTCTTACAACCCATAGTAAACCAAAAGTAGAACATCAACAGAAAACGTAGGGTATCCATCCGAATACAAGCTTGCACAACATCCTCTAACAACTCACTGACGATGGTCGCATTTGGTTCCAAGGCACGCACGTTTACGTCGATGGCGTCCCTGTTGTTCCTGATAACACTGCAGATTCGTTAAATGGCGAGAGGTTTGGCTTTAGGAAAGGAAAAGATCCAGAGAGGCAGTGGTGAACTTGCGCTTGACACTCTACATCTGTACTCCGCTACAACTGTACTCCGCAAGTCACCTTATGGTATGTGGCGGAGGGTACTTTGTGTACATTTCCCCCTTTGCCTGTTCCAGTCCCGAATGGTTCGCGGGAAGAACGATTGTTGGTAAGCCTCCGTCTGAGCTCGAGTATCTGTAATTGTCCTTCATGGGTTTTTCGCGAGATGTGCCTAAGAGGGACCACTATATTGGTAGGCCCTTGTAGGAACGTTATGCTAACAGTAAATCACAACTTGATGCAGACGCCTCTCTTGTATCGTCTGCCACTAGTTCGCCGAGCATCTCCGTGACGCTTTCGCACTTGCTTAATGGACCTGTAAAGAACCGTGCTACTCGTCCTTGGCTCTTTCCTGCTTCCTGTATCAATCCTATCTGGTACAAATCCCAGACGATCAGTATTAGATTCGTGGAACGAGATTTTCGTAAGCTACCTCACTTGTGGATGGACTAAACTTCCCGAGGATTCTTCCAATGAATCTGTGTGGCGTCTGCCTTACCTGCAATTTGTTTGCTGTTGCCATTCCGCACCAGATGCTTATTGCCAAATATGTTACGGATATGAATGCTTCCAGTGATCGTTCTGCAATAGTATAATCGAAGGGCCTACGGTAATCGTCTCTCTGCTTAGTTATGCACAATACGTAACATTTGTTTGTGTTTAGCGTCAACTGCCGACCGTTGCACCAAGCGTCAAACCCTTAAATGTCTTCCTGCATTTCGCTACAATTTTCTAGTCCTACGACTTCTCTGTATGTAACAGCATCATCCCCGAAAAGCCTCCTGGAACTTCAGACGTTATCCAATAGGTCATTTATTGTGAAAAGTAATGTTCCTATAACACTCCTTTGTGGTGCTTCGGAAGTTAGTTTTATGTCTGGAGATTTCTCTCCGTTGAGAACGGCTTGCTGCTTTCTGCGACTTCGTAGGCTTTGCCGTCGTGATAAGACTTGAAAGTCTTCTCAAGTTTGCTGCCATTACCTAAAATCTGCTTGATTCAAATTATGTCGATCCAACTGTCCGTCATCTTCAGGAGAACGTTGCTGCTGAGTCCTGAGTTTTCAGGGGAACTCAGCAGCAGAAGCTGCGTTCTCCTGCAGATGGCGGACAGTTGGATCGCCGAAATACGGAATTAAGCTGATTTTAGGATCCGGCAGAAAACTCGGAGACTTATATACAGTGTTCTGTTTGCCACAAACTCTTCAGTCCTCACATAGATGCTCAGATATTCCGTAATAATACAGGCAAGACTTAAGAAAAATAAAGGCACAGGACATGATCATTTATATCACCTTATTTTGCTATTGTCGTTACGACTGATATGTTTTTAGTCTTCTCATTTTCACGATTACGAATTTCCCGGCTGAAAGGCATTATTTATTCCGTCACTGTCTTGGCCCTCCGTGTGGCTGGCGGGATGATGATTCTGTCGCCACAGATGATCCTGGGGTGTGGGGAGGGTACCGGAGGGGCTCTGATCTGCATACCGCCCTGATCTTTATACTTTTACCTCTCGTTAAATTGTGATCCCTTGCATCTATATTGCTTTCGGTGCCTTCACAGATCGATCAAGTTTCTGGCTTACGCCGCCAACTCTACTTAGTGTCTCTCTTGACAGAGGGTTTGACGACATCGCTGTTTGATCCCTTAGCACCCCCCGTCTCAACCAACCAACCAACCACATCAAGACACGTTCATTGGTTGGACTTGCCTACATAGAAAAAGCTTTCAGCAATATAAAATCATTAAAGACATTTCAAATACTCAGAAAATAAGAATAAGCTATAGGGAAAGAAGGACAATATATAACAAATATTTGAGCTAAGAGGGCCCCAAAAATAGAATAGCAAGAGGAAAATGCCCAGATTAAAGAGGAATTAAGACAAGGATGCTGTCTTTGCCCCCTACTTGTTAGTTTTGTACATCGAGGAAACAATGACGGAAATAAAAGAACAGTTCGGGAGTGGGAATAAAATTCATGGTGAAAGGATATCAGTGACAGAATTCGCTTATGGCGTAGCTATCGTCAGTGAAAATGGGGGAAGGATTACAGAACTTGCTGAATAGAATGGAAAGTTTTCTGTGCACACATCATGAATTTAAAGTAAACCAAAGAAATGCTGAAGTAATGAGAAGTGCCAGGGATGAATTAGTAATGAACTTACTTGTTAGCCTCAGAATTGGGGACCATATAATAGATGAAGTGCAGAAATTCTGCTGCTTTGAAAGCAAAATAATCCATCTCAGATGGAGGGCGGCCGCTGTGGCCGAGCGGTTCAAGGCGCTACAGGCTGTAACCGCGCGAATCCTGCCTTGGGCATGGATGTGCATGATGTCCTTAGGTTGGTTACGTTTAAGTAGTTCTAAGTTCTAGGGGACTGATGCCCTCATAGTGCTCAGAGCCATTTGAACAGATGAAGGAAGGGGGACATAAAAAAAGCAGCCAAGCATAGGCAAACAGGACATTCCTGGCCAATAGAAGTCGACTAATATAGAATCTCGAACTGCAAGGAGAAGTTGTTGAGAATGTACGTTTAGAAGCACAGCATTGTAGGAAAATGAATCATGAAGTGTGGGAAAAAAGAAGACAGTCGAAGTGTATAACAAGAGTTGTTACAGAAGGATGCTGAAAATAAATTCATAAATTAATGCATACGCTAAGAAATGATGTCGTTCAGAGTATCGGCTAGGAAAGGAATCTGTGTCACTAAAGGAAGCGCAGAGAGTAGAAAACTGTAAAGGAAGGCAGAGACTGGAATAAATGAAGCAAATAATAAGAGGATGAAAATGTCCGTGGAAGAGCAAGACTTTGCGGGCAGAAGACTGATGAAGAAATTGAAGTGAGGTGGCATGGACGACCGCACAAGCACAGCACGATCGCAGAGCATACCGCGAAGTGTGACGCAGTTGGACAGCGATGGCTCGTTCAATGTCTCAGTGACGGTACAGTTCTTGTGTAGGGCTGCTGTAGGCGGACAAAGAAATTTACGTCATTGTGTGGCAGGCTCCTGCCTCCCTCATTGTCGAGGATCTGTGGCAGACATCTCGGGGCCAATTTCGTCCCGTCAGAAAAGAATATCTTCACCCTACGTGAAAAGTGCTGCAGTAACCATCGGGATACATCCCCTTCCGCGATTGTGGACATATCAGAGCCATCGACGTGTGCCTCAGTTCATCAGTCCATGCGACTTGCTTCCATGTATCTGTATTGGAATATGGTGATATAGCACCCACCTTACCTCTGACGTGCAGCGTTAGAGGGAAACTTATGGGGGCGGTGGCTTTTGTACCGCGTAACATGGGGTTGGTTCTGTACGCTATCCATTGTCCCCGGCTGTTATTCTTTCGAGTTGTACACAACAGCGGTTGGTTGCTCTGCAGCCCGTAAACGCGGTAGTTGATGGCGACCCTTGTCGTATCGGCGTTAATTCTTGAAATTGTCCAAGCAGATACAATACTCCATTATCTTTCGGGCGTGTATGCTGGACAAAATTATTTCTTCTTCCGATATTTCACCGACTCACCTTCAAGGTGACTTTATGGTTATCAATCGAAATTTCGGAAGAAGAAATAGTTCTGTTGCGGATAGACGTTCAAAAATGATGGAAAATACATTTGTTAGATTTTATACCACTAGGCTGCTTGGCGTGCCTAAGAGAGGAAAATGAGCCAACTGCCAGTGAAACAATATTTGTCTCAAATAAGGAGTAACACACCGAAGGAGCATGACTTCTTTCAAGAAATTCATTGTCGTTTACCACTTTCTCACATACACTATGTGATCAAAAGTATCCGGACACCACCAAAAACGTACGTTTTTCATATTAGATGCATTGTGCTGCCACCTACTGGCAGGTACTCTATATCAGCGACCTCAGTAGTCACTAAACATCGTGAGAGAGCAGAGTGGGGTGCTCCGCAGAACTCACGGTCTGCGAACGTGGTCAGGTGGTTGGGTGTCAGTTGTGTCATACGTCTGTACCGGAGATTTCCACACTCCTAAACATCCCTAGGTCCACTGTTTCCGATGTGATAGTGAAATGGAAACGTGAAGGGACACGTACAGCACAACAGCCTACAGGCCGACCTCGTCTGTTGACTGACAGACAGTTGAAGAGGGTAGTAATGTGTGATAGGCAGATATCTATCCAGACCATCACACAGGAATTCCAAACTGCATCAGGATCCACTGCTAGTACGATCACAGTTAGGCGGGAGGTGAGAAAACTTTATTTCATG
This sequence comes from Schistocerca nitens, assembly GCF_023898315.1. Taxonomy (NCBI): domain Eukaryota; kingdom Metazoa; phylum Arthropoda; class Insecta; order Orthoptera; family Acrididae; genus Schistocerca; species Schistocerca nitens. The sequence continues at coordinate 263,921,910 of NC_064615.1, forward strand.
GTCGAGCGGCTGCTCATAAGCCCCACATCACGCCGGTAAATGCCAAACGACGCCTCGCTTGGTGTAAGGAGCGTAAACATTGGACGATTGGACAGTGGAAAAATGTTGTGTGGAGTGACGAATCACGGTACACGATGTGGCGATCCGATGGCAGGTTGTGGGTATGGCGAATGCCCGGTGTACGTCATCTGCGAGCGCGTTTAGTGCCAACAGTAAAATTCGGAGGCGGTGGTGTTATGGTGTGGTCGTGTTTTTCATGGATGGGGCTTGCACCCCTTGTTTTGCATGGTACTATCACATCACAGGCCTACATTGATGTTTTAAGCACCTTCATGCTTCCCACTGTTGAAGAGAAATTCGGGGATGGCGATTGGATCTTTCAACATGATCGAGCACCTGTTCAGAACGCACGGCCTATGGCGGAGTGGTTACACGATAATAACAATAGCTGTATGCAATTGTTTTATACATGTGTAAATCTACACATTACAAAATTTGATGCTTTATGTTTATATCGGTGTATTTCAGGAAAAGTGCTATTCTAGCATTAATTTCGATATTTTTCAGGTTCATTATCGTTTTTACGTTTATTGGCAGGGGAATTCGTAATTTTGCTAAATTTTTCGACAATTATTTTAGTTCGAAGTAGGGAACAACTCTGAACATGAAATTTTCTGTTTAACAAAGCTTCGAAGCACGAGAATCACATCAGTGTTTGTATTTAGATACAGGACAATTTTCCTGTCACCTAATAGTTTCCAGAGGAGAAATATTGACATCTCTTTGAAGGCTGTACTCGCTCACGAATTCTGCGTTTTGTTTCGTCTAGAGAGAGAGAGAGAGAGAGAGAGACCGTGGGGGGAAGGAGGGGGGGGGGGTGTACTACGCATGTTCGCACGATTGTTGCAAAGTGAGAACGTGTGGTTTATCCGCCAAAAATAGAATTCATATAACCCTACCATTTTACGTTTCAATTGCAGCGTTGTAGATATTTTAACGTCTGATATGTTGTAAGCTGAGATCACCCGTCCAGTGTTTTCGATATTGACCGCTTCTTCAACTCTTTAATAAAACGTGTTGTATTGCTTACATCGTTTGCGTGCCGTTAATGGAAGAGGCGGCTATCGAATTCTCGGTGCGTTTACCTAAACGCAATGCCGGAAATTCCGCTGCATTACAGGTATTATACGCCGGAAAATTGTAGCGAAATGCGAGGAAACAAGTGGAGGACCATCGCTTGGTATCATATTGCGTATAAACAAGCGGAAGGACAAGTTGTTACTTGAGTACACGATTGACCGTCAAGCACCACAAACAGCAGCAACCGTGAAATACGTAGGTGTATGATTCGCTACGAACGCGAAATGCATAGATCGCATAAAATAAATCGTTGGAAATAAGGTGCTCCACTCCGATTCATGGAAAGACTGAAAAAAGGTAGTGCACCCACGAAAGAGATAGCTTACGCGACCCTTGTACGACAAACGCTTGCAGTTTGCTTGTTAGTCGAATGCCCGTACTAAGTAGGATTAACAAAGGATACAGAGAGGATCCAAAGATGAGCAGCGGTTAACGTCACGGGTTAGTTTTGTAAGAAGCCACGGATATAAACATCAAAGCACAGTGACTGCAAGAGGGGCGACTCGGAGAAGTGTACTTTTGAACGTCCGAGGCGTTCGTTCCAAGGGCAGCCAAGCAACACGTCACTTCCTCCCCCAAACCTCTCGCGAAACGACCATGACTTCAAAATCAGAGAAAAGTGAACTCACGCGCAGGCTTATCAGCAGCCTTTCTTCCCACACCACCAGCAAATGAAACCCAGGTGGAAAAGGGGAGAAAGATAAGCTGCAGCTTACACGCCTCGTTTGGCCGTCCTTGCCCCCAGTGCCTTGCATAATTTTAAGCAGAGCAAAATTACTACTCGTCGGACCTCATGATACAGGGTGGACGAGAAGTCCCCGTACCCCAGTAAACCCCTGTTTGGTATCAAATGTTATTGTGCAGATTGATAGCTATGTTACTTCTTATCAGTTGCGGAACTCATGTTTGTTTCCGCATTGGAGTTTTAATATGTACCCTCGGCAGATGTGGACGGCCATAGATGCACGATTGAGAAGTGCTTGATAACGAGTGTGTCGGTGCACGAACAACACTCAGAGCGGAAAATTAGACATTATAAGAAAGATTCAATAAGGATCCGCCGTGAAAGGCAACACTTCTGGATCGGGAAAGACGTTATGTAGCTTTTGGCAATGTTAAAGACAGGCCGTGGAGTGGAAGGAATAAGACGCGGGAAGAAACATGTGACGGAGTCGTTGCTTCGATTGAACGATCTTCTTTGAAGTCTACACGTAAAAGTGCTTCTGAACTTAGTATACGGAGGAAAACAATGCGAGATCACACGAAAAAAGATCGTAAGGTCAGACCTTTCCGACTGACGTTCCTAAAAGAGTTATCGGATACGTACCGGAAACGAGCGCGTTTCGGGATGCCGGGCTTGGTTAACTCAGTTTCCAAATGCAGTGAACCGTGCCAAGATTATGTTCCCAGATAAAGGTTCCATTTATCGCAGCTCACGTGTTAGAAATATTGCTGTTTGGGCCGAAGAGAATCCACATTATACGGTCGAGTTAGAAATGAACCTACCTCACGTAATGATACCGGCAGCGATGACAGCACATCTGCTTGGACCGTACTTTTTCCTTTTACTTTTTTTAAGAACTGTTAATGGCGCTAATGTTACAAACATGGTTAGTAAAGAGCGCCATCTCACCACGCTTTTGCAATGCGCAAGTTTCTAAACGAACACTTTCCAGGACGGTGTATAGGTCGTGGTTCATCAGCAACACCAGTTTCCTTGAAATGATCACCAATATGACCTGATCTCACCAAACCTGACGACTCATTAAGACGCATGGATCCGGACGACGTGATGCTACAAGAACTGCTGTTGATGGTGTATTTCGCAGTATAACACCGCACATGCCCAAAAATAAGACAAGAAGAACAAGGAGGATATGGAAATGTGTTTACAACATGATGGGGAACGTACCGATTTACGATGAAGTTTGTGCTAAAACAAATCAAATCAGTTAACACTAGGGATACGGGGAGTTCTCGCCCACCCTTTACGTGCCGCTGTGAGCAATGGTCTTTTGCGAGATACCCGTTTCCAAATGTCCGTGGCATGCAGCTCCATTCACAGTGTTTGCGCGGGACTGGGATGGACGGGGATTCGCTAACAGCAGCAATTGCTGTCAGGTTTGAAACGGACTGTAGCAGACACTGCACGAGACACATCTCCGATCTTTTTGCGACCTGTGTTTTTACGCAGTGATGCGTGGCTTCGAGTGGTACACCGTTGGATCGTCCGCCTTGATATAGCAACAAAGCGGGCAGCTGCATTCGCGGTGTGTTCATCGGTACGTTCAGCATGGTAGATCCTTTCTGCCATGCCTCCTAACGGGTTAATCTTGCTGCATTGAATCCTTACAACCGACTGGTACATACATAACCCATCACAACCACAACTGACGTTAGTTCAACTTTCTTTCGCGTTTTGAGTTGCTTTGTTCGATATTTACTCTGTCTGTCTGTTTTTCAACATAAATACGAAGTCGTTAACAAGTTTAGTGAGTAATATAGCCCACGCTAACTCACCGTTTATTCCGGCGATATATTAAAGAAACGCGAGCGCGCCTCTTTGCCTCCGCCCCACTTCACAACTCCCAGAAGAACACAAACATCTGCCTCTCGCATTTTTCCTTTATTTCAAGACAGCTGAAAATCACACGGCAGCAGAGATAAAATTGCTCAAGTGAGGGTCGGATCTGTACTGATATTTATTAGTAAAAATCTCGATATTTCCTGACCAACTTTCGACAGATTTTTATGCGATACCCAAATAAACATTCGGGAGGATATAGGCTATATTTTTTTTTAAACAACACTCCAGGTTTTCTGTAAAAGCCGACTACGAGAAAGAAAATGTGCAGTTTTCTTCCACGCAGTCGGTTTTAGCAATCTGTATGTTAGGAAAAATTATAGAACGGGAAATCCAGGATGGCATATAACAATATGGTGAAAAGGATAGTTGCTGCTCACCATATAGCGTATATACTGGGCCGCAGATAGGCACAACAAAACACTGTCAGAAAGTGAGCTTTCGGCCAACAAGACTTTCGTCCCGCGCGCGACCCAGCACTCCGCTATATGGTGAGTAGCAACTATTCTTTCTTTATATTAGGAAAGTTGTATTTATGGCTTATGGGCAGGCGTCCGACCCACTACTTGCGTATCAGCGCATAGTAAATGTAGCTGTAATAAAAATAGACGACAAGAACAGACACACGAGAAACGAAAGGGAAAGAGTAAACGAAACAATCAAGCATTAAGTAGGCAAGGCACTAAAAGCGCCCGTACTACAAGAAAATGGGATCCAGTGGTTAAAAGTGGTGAAAGCTTATTGTTAGAATACTACACTACATAAGTCGTTCGGAACTTTGCAGTACTACCCGTTCACAGATTAAAACTATGCGAAATAATGTCCTGAAGCTACTACAGGTGCCGGAGAAGCGTCTCTCATACTCTGTGTACCAGTGATGCCAATTTATCCATTCAGTTTCCTGTGCAGTAACAATATAGACGGCTCAAGGTGTGGGACATTCAAATACATTGGAATCGATTTACGAACAGAGTGATTTTGTCGTGGTCGGTTGTATGTTGTCACGAACTGGTAGTAAACTCATATCACACGGTATTAAAAAAATTAGAAAACCATAAAACAAAGCGAAAACAGAGGAGTCTGTTTAGTTCATATTCCATATAGTTTATTAGAATTTCGAAATTTATGCTTTTAGTGGACGAAGTCTCAATGAGGAGCCGGAATTTGCGTTCTGGTACTATTTCCAGGGATACGCCAAATTAGGATGTACCAGTAAATCCCTGATTATTTAAACAATCTTGTCTCCCATGTGTAAAACAGCTTTAAAAATCTGATTACGTATGTGTTAGCGTGTTAAATATAGGCTGTACATAAAGTCTGGGAACACTTTCAGTTATATATTGTACAAGAACCAAACATTGTACAGATATCATAGATACGTCATTTTGAAGAGAAACCTTGAACGTTTTTCCATGTATACCGCCACAGCGTAGTTTGGTAATTTGCCGATAGTCAGCGCTAGTCGCAAACATGGCGAGTACATGTGCGGAGCGAGCTTTCTGTGTGTCGGAGTTAGACAAAAACAAGTGTGCTACAGCTGTTCAACGGGTGTTTAGAAGCAAGTACGGTAAGAAGCCACCAACAAGGAAGGCCATTTACCACTGGCACAACAAATTCGTTGCGACGGGTTGCTTGTGTCCGGCAAAGAGAAGCGGACTTCCCAGTGTGAGTGAAGTGAATGTGGAGCGCGTAAGAGACGAATTCATAAAGAGTCGAATAAAAGCGGTGCGTCGTGCATCCCGTGAACTCGAAATGGCTCCAGTGAGTGTGGAAAGTACTGCGGCGGAAGCTGTCTATGAAACCATTCAAATTGGAGCTAGTGCAGAAGCTAAATGACGACGTAAAAGACAAGCGTTTTGAGCTTTGTTCGAGTTGCAACAATTGAATGAGGATGGGAATGGCATTGTTGATCGCTTAATTTTTAGCGACGAAGCCACTTTTCACTCTAATGGGAAAGTGAACAGGCATAATTGTCGAATCTGGGGTACAAAGCATCCACACGAATGCATTGAATTTGAGCGTGATTCCCCAAAGGTAAATATTTTTTGTGCCTTGTCACGTCGAAAACTACGGGCCATTCTTCTTCGCCGAGAGCAATGTCAATGGATATTCCTACTTGGACCTATTGCAGCAATGGCTGATGCCTCAAATACAACCGGACTCTCCGTTCATTTTTCAGCAGGAAGGGGTTCCACCCTATTTTCATCGTTATGTTCGTTGGTACCGGAACACGGAGCTGCCGCATCGATGGAACGGCCGTCTACAGAAGGGGACAGCTGTTTCATGAAATGGCCTCCCCGGTCACCAGATATCACTCCGTGTGACATTTTTCTTTGGGGACACATTAAATATCTGGTCTGTGTACCGCCTCTACCAAGTGATGTAGCAGAGTTCCGGGAGAGCATATGGGAAGCGACTGCCACAGTCGACGATGCCATGCTGGGACGGGTATGCAAGAATTCGAATACCGTATTGACGTCTGACGGATCACCCATGGTTCGCATATCGAATGTTTGTAAAAAAAACTTTCGGAGATTCTCTTCAAAATGCAATGTGTATGACATCTGTGCAGTGTTTAGTTCTTGCGCAATAAATAATTGAAAGTGATCCGGGACTTTATGTACACCCTGTATTTGACTTCAAAAATGTAAACGAGAAAAAGTTAAGGGAAGATTTGAAATCAAAGTTTGTTGAAAGTCGCTAAGCGAGTTTGTTGAAAGTTGCTAAGCGCTCTCATTCAGAAATAGTGGACGAGTACAGTCCAGGTATTTGCGCGCCATTAATTACGCTGTCTCTAAACACACACATAGTTTCCAACACTAACACGTGTCTTATTGTGTTGAACTTCACGTAAGGTTATATCTATTATGAAAGGATTATGACTATTTTAATTTTTTTAAATTCATTCATTAATTACGCGAAATATTGAAAACAAAATTTTTGTTGCTCGTGGAAGCCGTTAGCGATTCATTCTGAAACTAATACCTGGTTTAGCGACAGCGGTTTATTATTATAGATATCCCGCTCCCATACGTTACCGTATTTAGCAAGTGTGAAGTATTACGGGTTCGCTAGTCGATAATAAAGGATACTTGACGAGAAAAATAACGACAGAAAACCGACATAAAACCATGAAACTAGACGGAAAGAATTATATCGCAGCAGGGGAAGGCGTGGTATATTACAAACTGAAACTCCCTCCTTGCCTGTGCCCCCCCCCCCTCCCAAAAAAAGCACGCAACACTGGATTCGTGCTTCATGGATGGAGGGAGCGGAAGTTTGCGATCGGCTCCTAGCACATTGGCTGCTGAGAGAAGTCCAGCCTCTTTGTCCCAGAACAGCTAGTTTATAGCTTACAAAAGAAACGAACATGTAAAGCATTAACATGGTGTACTCCTAGTGTGACACGAAAGTTGATGGTGAATGCGGCAATAGATTGACAGTCAGTTACACAGCATTGTTTCTTTCAAGACGATGTGCACCAGGACTGCACGGAGGGCGTGACGAGTTAGGCTGCCGCCAAGGGTGCAAGACCAGCCCGAAAGAAACATAAGAAGGTTTGCGATTAACCTGGAGGGATGCGTGAGTTCTCTTACCCTCTCACCTATTGAGAAAAGCCTTTAACTCGAGTAAAAAAAAAATGTATGTATGTACGGTCTTCTGCCTTACGGCAGGTCTTGTCATGGGTTAAGCCTCTTCCACTTTTGTCTGTCCGTAGCCAGTCTTTTCTTTTCTGAATATTTGCCTCCTTTGATATTGTCCAGAATTTGATATCTTCTTTTTCATCTTCCCCCTTTTCCCTCCACCACTACTTCTATTCCTTCCTTCAATAAACAGTCCCTCCTCAAACAATATCCAATCCAGTTCCGTTTTCTGTTTCTGATGACTTTCAGCATGTTTCTTTCTTCTCCAATTCTTCTCAATACTTCTCCATTCCTTACTCGGTCTTCCCATTCTACTTTTTCCATTTTTCTCCATATCCACATCTCTAGTGCCTCCAATCTTCTTTCATCTTCCTTCCTCAATGTCTAGGTCTCTGCACCATATAGTGCAACGCTCCAGATGTAACATTTGGCAAGTCTTTTCCTCAGATCTTTGTTTAGTGGTCCACAAAGTTATTTCTGTTTCCTCTTGAGTCCTTCTTTTGCCATTGCAATTGTTTTCCTAATTCCTGTTGAGCAATACATATCATCCATTATTACACTTCCAAAGTAATTAAAGTTATTCAAATGCTCTATTTCCTCTCCCCCTATTTTCATATGGCATTTTCTCCCCTTTTCCTCCTATTACCATGCTTTTCGTTTTCTTCTTGTTAATCTTCATTCCGTATTCTTCTAATTTTGTGTTTATATCATATAACATTTGTTCCAACTTTCTTGCACACTCTGCCATCACAACCATGTCGTCTGCAAATCTTATATACTCAACTCTTCGACTCCCTATATAAACTCCTCTCCTTCCATCAAAACTTGCACTAATAATTTCCTCCACATATATATTGAACAGCGTTGGTGTTAAACAACAAAGTCTTACACCTCTTCCTAGTTCAGTTTCTTCACTCATCACACCTCCTATTCTTACACTCTTGCTCTCTGGTTCAAATATAAATTTCTAATTAGCCGTCTAGCCCTCCAGTCAACTCCATGTTTCCTTGGAATTTCCATCAGTTTGTCCCATCTGACACAGTCAAAAGCCTTCTCAAGATCAATGAACACAACATACACCTTCCTTTTCTTCTCCATGTACCTCTCCCCTATCACTCTCAGTAGCCCAATGACATCTGTAGTTCCCACTCCTCGCCTGAAACCAAATTGTTCATTTCCTATTACGCAATTCAGCTTTCCATATAGACTTCTGTTGAGCGTCCTCAGCAAGACTTTGGCTGCATGCCACAATAAGGCCACTACCAGATGGGTATCACTAAGGCTCTATGCACACGGGTAATTAATTACCGCGAGCTCGCTGCGTCATTTTCTCGCGCGTCAGCAATGCGTGTGAAACAACTGAGCCGCCCACACAACGGCGACAAGGCTGCGTATTTGCGGTGAGAAGGTGACATGATAATTACTTTGTTCGCGAACTAGTGCTGTTGGTAAAACATCGATATTATTTCCAAGAAATATCGACATGTATCAGCTTTATTTTCCCGTATATATCGATTTCTAAAAGGCAGTACCGAATGTCGATATTTTTCATCTCGTCCAGCCCTTCTCTTTGACTGTATGAAACAAGTCTAGGTGGCACATAGTAGTAGTCTCATTGCACTGGAGTGGGGGAAGGTGCGAATGGAATAACAAAATGTCCGCCGTGAAGAAATAGCGCACCAGTTTCGCCTTAAAAAAAAAAAAAAAAAAAAAAAAAAAAAAGCTTTGACGCAACTAGTGTGCCATTTCTTCACATGGCATTCTTCAGAAACAGTTGCTGAAAATGAAAAACTAAAATCTAAACGATGACAAGATTCGTTTGCGGTGGACAGAGACATGTGAGAGGAAATGCTGACTAGTCGGCGCTTCCAGCAGAAACTGCAACGCTTAGCTTCACCATGCCATTTTGACACTACAACTGCAAGGTCGCTGACGTTGGCAGAACAGGGGAAGTCGACATGAAGTGTTCCAGACAAAGCCGATATACGTCGAAACCGCACGACGGATCCGTCGGACATCTTTTATTGTGCCACTTACATGTAATTACCATTGTTAGCAAAGTGGTTATCGCCAAGCGTGGAAGTGCTTTGTTTTCCTTTCAATTCTTGCCCTAAGGGGGATAAACAGGCTGCTAGCTTGCTGATCTACAGAATATCTAATAATATATCAATACTTATTAAATATAAATATGTAGGATTCCCGATATTTTTAAAAACATCAGCAGTCCTTTCGCCGCGAAGCAGCAATCGACATAAGCGAACATATGTTTGCGGCGTCAGACACCGTGGATGCAGTCGGTTTGGACGTGGAACGTGTTCACTGAAGAGGTGGAGGAAGACCGTTAAATGTGGGAGACATCTGTCAAGGAATATCTAGATAGGATTAGAACAGAGCCGCATGGTTTGAAGTGTGTGAGTAAACAGTTTTGTTAAGGTTTTGCTGTGAAACCAGTTCATGAGAAAAATGATTGGGGTATCACTGTTTCGGTGTTTTTGCTCTAATGGTAGCGTCATAACTCGAATGTGGCCGTTCAAAACTTGAAATAGTGTTCAGCAGAAAATGCTTTGATCCCTGGCGTAAGCCCTTTCAGCCGAATGAGCAGATCTTGAGGTAATAATAACAGATTAAAATAAATTCCTTTCAAAACTTAAGTGAAATCTATGCTTTACTGTATTACAGCCACAAAATACATAATCACTCATATTTCAATACTGATATGAAATAGTCCACGTTCGACCATAAATTGATTCAGTGTTCACTAAGATTGCTGCCAGCCACATTTAGATACTTTCGTCTTGTCATGGTACTTTGCCAGGATTGTATGTAAAGCAGTCAGTGAAAACATTACTACTTTTGTTAAGTGAACTTCTGCCGTGGGTTGGTGGGATTTCATTGTACAGATTACAGAGCCTCTGTATACTTAGTGTTTACAAAGTTAGAACTATCTCTGGAACGACGGACGAAGCAGCATTTGATAATGCTAACAGTAAAGTTCTGCTCAACATTAATAGGTCTGTGAAATATTCTCCACTGATTCGTTAAACTTCCAAATTCACGTTGGGTAGTTAAAGGTCCGTTTCATGTAGGAGAGGAAAGTTCCTGTGTATGGTCCCACAACAAAATAAGAACAGATTCAGCAGCACTGAAAGCCTCATCGCTTTGTTTTTTGCATTTGAGGTATGATTGCAATTTCGCTATTAACTAATCAAAATACTGGACACTGATTCAGAAATAATTAAATAATTTACTTTCATCTTTTCATAAATCTATAAGCAGTGACACGAACAATCCTAGGAGGAGACGTGAACTACACAAGACGGAAAAGTTGCTGTTTCGTATCTTAAATGTTTTCCTAAACTAAATAAGCAGAATGATGCTGGCCCAGTATATATTTTTAAGTCTTACGCAGAATTTACTCTTGTTAATGAACAGGAGAACTGCCTCATCACACAAAATGCTGTAAACCATGATGGACCAGTCCGTTGCTGTCAAATGGCGGCCCTCGCCAATCTTCCGGCAGCTCTGTCCCGGGTAGGCCTAATTCATTATAGTGACGGTTGAATACTGCTCAGGATAGAAGGGCGCATATTCATTGTCGAGTTTTATGCGAAACACGAGTCGTAGAAAACATTTGCGGAACTGTTTGCGCAAGGAAGCGACTTGACAAAACCTCCAGTAAAGTGTACAATGCAAAACTTTTGGCAGAATGGCGCGAAACGATGGACATTTCCATTTACTGTAGTGATCATAAACAAGGGTCAGCCCTGCGTCAGTTTTACTATAAAAATATTTCCGGGCCAGTTCTCTCTTGTTCAGCCTGTATGTTATTTTGTTGCTGTTCTGGTGCGAATGAAACTGACTGCTAAAGCATCGAACATGTTAATGTTCTTTACTGAACGTTTAACTCGTGTAATTAAGTGTGTCAGATCTCGCTGTACAGTCGGTTTTTCTGCGCTTCTTTTATTATTAAATTGAAATTTTGAAATGTGCTTAGAAAAAAATTACGTAAACTTAGTTTTTCTGAGGGCGCGGGGAGTAGTTTTGACAGTTTTATCAGAGGCGCCCGATCACCACAGTACGGTTCTGGTGCGGACCTAGGGTGCCTTTCTTCTTGTACGAAACTTTGCATCGTAATTCAGAATAACATTGTTGTTGTTGTTGTGGTCTTCAGTCCTGAATAGGGACTGCAATATCGTCTATATCCGCAGACACCGGGCAACCGACTTTTAAAGTAAAATGTCGCCCTGTATGGGAATACAAAAATGGCTGTAAGATTACAGGTTGTAAACGCATGGTTAACGACATATGGAAGTTATGGCACTGGTCGTGAGTCGTGCACAAACCAAATGGCTAGGCCTCGTTTCGCGATTAGCAGGAAATGTGGGTTCGAGTCCCGGCCCGGCACAAATTTTCATTTTCATCATTCCATTCTACAGATAATGGTTGCCTATAATCGGAGTTCAAATATATTTAACCATAATGAGTGGCCGATTCCGTTATTGAGGCTCTGACAAGACAACAAAGCCTCATTTTGAAATGCAAAAGATCAACTTCTCACATCAGAACGCTCTCGCGAGACGATTGGTGGTGGCGCGTCCGTCGTATGGGGGCACCAAGACTGGCGGGCCTCCATTGGTGTAACTCGAGAGGAATAGCTTATGTGCTTGCAGCGGGTTTCCACCTCGACCTTTTCTCATCATCATCAATGCAAACATGACACACATTAGTCATCTGCGAGGGTCGTTCAATAAGTAATGGTCCACTTTTTTTCCTCGGAACATATTTGTTGTTAGTCAGAATTTGGTGACAATATACGTCAACATGTCTTGTCCATGTCCTATTTTTCTACGTAGTCTCCATCACGTTCTATGGCCATACGCCAACGTTGTGGAAGAGCATGTAGGCCTATTCCCTGCCAGTAAAAGTTCTTGTCCTGTTAGCGTGGCCATGTTTTCACTGCAAGACTGACACACTCGTCATTTTTAAAGTGTGTTCCCGTAGAGAATCTCTAAGCTCCAACAATTCAGATGAAATGTACTTTCTTTGAATCTTGGGGTCCTCTGTGAGCATTCGTGGAACCCATCGTGAATACCTCTTGGAATATCAGAGAGTCTGGATCGTTGCAGACGCACTTCCAATTACACCGACAACTGTAGAGCCAATTGTCGAATTGTGATGCGCCTGTCGACACGAATAAAGGCACCCGCACGATTCAGCATGTCTGGAGCAGTGGCTATGAAAGGACGTCCCGAGCGTGGCTGATGGAGCTCAGTGTCTGCATTTCCTGAGGCTGTAACTTTCTTTACCCTTCGCCCAACTGTACTCCCATCAACTGCAGCTTCGCCATACATTGCACACAAACGTTTACGGATGTACACCACGGTTTCTTTTTCTGCACACAAGAGTTCAGTAACAGCACGCTGCTTGTAACGGAGTCGTATGTAGACGCCATTTTGACGCTGTACTACGGCTCTGCCATCTGCCAAAACGGTTCGAAACTTCACCGGCGCACAGAACAAACGTCAAATGTGAAGCACCAACAAGGACGTGTGTGTGTGTGTGTGTGTGTGTGTGTGTGTGTGTGTGTGTGTGTGTGTGTGTGTTACACCAAGACAAATCTCACACTTCGGAAAGGAAAGGTGCCAGCGTGCGTGAAGAATAGGGAAAGCTTTCCAGTTGGATGGGTGATCTTGCCCCCTCTGATCTTCCAACGACATCACTTTTTACAGTACGCTACTTACTACTCGCGTTCCGCATTGCTTTTATCGTTGTTAAGTGGGAAAATGTTGAAGTCGACACAGGAATTAATCGCTTTGGTACTGGAAAAGTCCGTGCTGTGGAACAAGACTTTCCAACACAAGCATATATTTCAGAGCGAAAGCCTAGTGAGAAGTACATTAAGTTCCTAACCAGAGATTTGACGCCCTAGCCACAAGGAAAAGAAGACTTGTTAATATCGTCTACTAACTACCTTCATTTTACAATAAAAGCACTATCACATTTTCTTCGTTCAGTGTATGTCTTCTGAAAGCAAAAACATTCATACCTGTTCGTCAAACTAAGTTACGTATCACTATTCATCATAAAATTAGTAGTTCTTCATTCGACAGTGCAGCTCGTCGAAAAATGTAAGAGAGAGACAGTAGATTTTTTTTAAGTAGCTTGTTCTTCTTGCTTCCCAGTCTTCAGACTGGAGATAAAATGCAGCGAATGGTTCTCCTTTTTGATTCATCGAAGGAATCCAGCGAATTCTCCGACGTTGTTACCGTTGATAAAGAGTGCACCGAGTTCACATCTAGATTGCAGCTCGCGCTTCCCGCCACCGGCCTACACTTTTACGTCACACACACACACACATACACACACACACACACACACACACACACACACACACACACACACACCATCCGTACTCTTCAGCGGAGATTGACATCAATATGTTTCCAAGTGCAAAAATTGTTTCGAACGTTTCATACAGTGCAGTATGTAGAGTAAAGCGTAGTCAAAGCGAAGTTACACGCAGTCACACTTGTGTACCACAAAATATGTTAATTTAGTGGTTGACTGTTGCCGAGATTTGACTGCAAAGACTATGATAAACCATTATACGATAAGGTGTTCGTTAAGAAGGTAAGATGTCAGCCTATAGATGTTAAAAATGCATTTTTAGGAAATCTTTATTTCAAAACTTAGTCACGAACGTAAGAACCTAAAAAAACGGCGCGAAATTAAAAGTGTGTGTCTTATTTTTTAATGTGAGTAGTGTAATGCATTTACTAAAAAAGCCTCTGAGATGGCACAGTCTCATTTACATACACTACTGGCCATTAAAATTGCTACACCAAGGAGAAGTGCAGATGATAAACGGGTATTCATTGGACAAATATATTATACTGGAACTGACATGTGATTACATTTTCACGCAATTTGGGTGCATAGATCCTGAGAAATCAGTACCCAGAACAACCACCTCTGGCCGTAATAACGGCCTTGATACGCCTGGGCATTGAGTCAAACAGATGGCCTGTACATGTACAGCTGTCCATGCAGCTTCAACGCGATACCACAGTTCATCAAGAGTAGTGACGAGCCAGTTGCTCGGCCACCATTGACCAGACGTTTTCGATTGGTGAGAGATCTGGAGAATGTACTGGCCAGGGCAGCATTCGAACATTTTCTTGCTGAAATGTAGGGTTTCGCAGGGATCGAATGAAGGGTAGACCCAAGGGTCATAACACATCTGAAATGTAACGTCCACTGTTCAAAGTGCCGTCAATGCGAACAAGAGCTGACAGAGACGTGGCACCCCATACCATCACGCCGGGTAATACGCCAGTATGGCGATGGCGAATACACGCTGCCAATGCACGTTCACCGCGATGTTGCCAAACAGGGATGCGACCATCATGATGCTGTAAACAGAACCTGGATTCATCCGAAAAAATGACGTTTTGCCATTCGTGCACCCAGGTTCGTTATTGAGTACACCATCGCAGACGCTCCTGTCTGTGGTGCAGCGTCAAGGGTAACCGCATCCACGGTCTCCGAGCTGATAGTCCATGTTGCTGCAAACGTCGTCGAACTGTTCGTGCAGATGGTTGTTGTCTTGCAAACGTCCCCATCTGTTGACTCGGGGATCGAGACGTGGCTGCACGATCCGTTACAGCCATGCGGATAAACGCCTGTCATCTCGACTGCTAGTGATACGAGGCCGTTGGGATCCAGCACGGCGTTCCGTATTACCCTCCTGAACCCACCGATTTCATATTCTGCTAACAGTCATTGGATATCGACCAACGCGAGCAGCAATGTCGCGATACGATAAACCACAATCGCGATAGGCTACTATCCGACCTTTATCGAAGTCGGAAACGTGATGGTACGCATTTCTCCTCCTTACACGAGGCATCACAACAACGTTTCACCGTGCAACGCCGGTCAACTGCTGTTTGTGTATGAGAAATCGGTTGGAAACTTTCCTCACGTCAGCACGTTGTAGGTGTCGCCACCGGCGCCAACCTTGTGTGAATGCTCTGAATAGCTAATCATTTGCATATCACATCATCTTCTTCCTGTAGGTTAAATTTCGCGCCTGTAGCACGTCATCTTCGTGGTGTAGCAATTTAAATGTCCAGTAGTGTAAATACTTTTTACAGTGGAATCGAACAAGCCAATACCCAGTTAGTGGATAGGGTACTTCGCCAGAACGCGTGAAAAAGTCAACTGTAGAACGGGTACAGCACATGTAATTTCGCCGAAGGCGGAAACGGCTGTGTCTAAAGGCGGTTACAGACGACCTCAAATTCTTCTGTCGAGAATACATTACGCGCGGAATGCCTCTTGCTATAGCGAAACAAACGATAGTAGGCACTGCTCTGTGCATCACAAAAAACTCACCGCATGAGAAACAGAACAAAGTGGGCCAAAAATGATTACTGAAAAGAAAACATTATTCATATGACGTTATTGAGAGAACTGGATAGACAGGATTTTGGCAATTATCTAAGAACGGACTAAGACAGTTTTATTGCATTGTTGCGCTTGGTGATAGCGTTGGTTTCGAAGCAGAAGTGTCATGCTGAAGAAAGACTGGTTGCCACATTTAAGATTTTTCGCTACTGAAAGAGGCTGCAGAACATAAATATAGTACTGCAGTTTTTCAACTGTCGTGTTCAGAAACAATCCCCGAAACGTGGCTAATCAAATGCAGAGTTCTGAGGAACTGCGCAGACGTAAAGAAAATACTTTCTCAGAACTAAAATTACATATTTAGAAATTATTTCACGCGAAAAAGCCTTTTATTCCTGAGTACGAATATTCTCAAATACAACGAAGTCGACAGTGTAAGCACTGGTTTTGGATTCGTGTTGTTCTGCATGTTGTGCAGCAGAACTGTGTGTGTTTGAAATAACTGGGAGAACTGCACGTACTGCTGGAACGACTGAATCTGTACTTGCTTGATGATGGCAATGACTGTGTCGGCGAGGGCACAGGATGCTGACGGTATCACTTAAATTCGCTATAGATTGCTGTACAGCAAGCATCAGCTATTAATTTTTCTGCAGTGCATCGCTGAACATCATTCATTTCTCGCAGCCGTAGGCCAACAACCCGCCGAAATCTTTTTTCAGCTGAAAGTAAAGACTGTGCCGTCTTGACTAAACTTCCCTGCTTTATCATATCTGTAGCTCGCCTTTTTCTGCATATAACGTCGTGTGCTTCCTTTATCTGTGTTTTTTAGATACCTGCAACTGGTTTTTGTTTCTCTGCGGGCATTCGAAGTGCCTGATTTCTGGCATCACTGTTGCAGAAATATTGCACAAACATTTAAATTACTGATGGTGTTCTAAGGACACCAGAATGACGTGTCGCTTAAAAGCAAGAGTGACGATTGTGATGCACGTACGCACGACCTTGTCGCGTGAAGTCCAAAAACCACTAGTTTCATCGTATGACAGCGCTACAGACGGTCTGACGCGAGAAATGAATGATGTTCAGCGATGCACTGCAGAAAAATTAATAGCTGATGCCACCTGACAGGGACCAAACAAGACAGCCGACACAGCTAGACACGAACCGACAGCAAGTCTGACCTGAACGAATCAGCCCGACTGCCTAACCATATTATATCGTCGGTAGGCCGCTGAAAACTAAGCTGTCTTAGGAACAGGGCAACATCAGCCCACTTATGAGTACGGCACTGCATCTGCTCTGCCAAGATACATGCATTGACACACTGGGGAAGCGCGTCAGAGCTGTTGCATCCTTTCCTGAGGCAAGCTAGCGCACAGCTGTTGCAACTGATCCTTGATGTCCTGCATACTGGCAGTGGGAGGGAATTCTCGTCCGAGCTGGTTCCACGCACGTTCTGTCGGGGGCAGATCTGGACATGTAGTTGGCCACGAAAGTACCACAAAGTCACGTACACAGTTCATAGACACACCTGCCATACGTGGACGAGCGTTGTCCAGTTGAAATCCCTACTTTCTCGCTCCGTTAGAAGATGAGAAAACCAACATGAAACTAGCAAAGACAAATTTGCAGATTTGCAACCTTTTAACATATGAAGGGGTCGGAGAGATATAGTCATAAGCCACATCGAACTAGTTTTGAGATACAGCGAGTTTAAAGTTCCACGGAGGTCTGAAAATGTTTAATACAAAATAGAAACCTTATTTCTACTGCAAACACTTGCTTAATACTTGTGAAGCATGTTGTTAAATAGTCAACTCTCTGCATGCTATAAAATATTAATTTTAGAATGATTCTAATTAAGATGTAGTCAATGGTGGCTTATGACTATATCTCCCAAAAAATTGTTTAAAATATAAAGTATGAATTTGTAAGGATTTATTTTAACTACTCTCACACAGCAAGCACAATATATATTTTTTACACATTAATATATACATATCAGGTATCTGAGATGTATGGATTACTTTTTCATTGATACAGTTACATCAAGGAAGTTCCTCTACATCATCATTGTACACGTTATTTCCAGCACATGACCGAAAGAAATCTTGATTTGCTGGAGGTATGTATGGTATAAGAGACAGTATATCAATTTTTTCTGGTTAATTGGTAGTGGCTTTCTGTACTTTATTGGCAGCTGATATGGATTTGGTTCAACTAGCCTTCCTTTCTTTTTGATACAAATGTCAACATGAAAGCTCCTGTCTGAATAAGAGTGCTTTAAACTTAGCTTGAAGGGATCTTCAGACTCAAACTTAAATTGAGTAGCTTCACTGAAATGGTGGGGATCTCCAGATGTGGATTCTATATGTTGAGAGATCAATGTCTTAAGGCTTTCCAAATTTCTGAAGTCTTCTCTTTCCAGTTTAGTTACGGTTAAATGTTTTGGACTCGCAGATTTTACTACTTCTGCCCATTCATCTGGAGTGTACACTATTGGACGTCTGTTTCTTGCATACCGGTCAATGCGACCAAAATCACGATCGCGGCCAAAATCACGATCGCAAGGTAGCATGGTGTGACCTACCACAGGGAAGTAATGCTGGACAATCAAATCTTTTGATAGCGACAAGGGACCTTTCCAAAGCAATAATAGTCCGATTCTTTGCTTGACCCTTGAACTTGTCTGTGATTATGTGGAGACGTTTTGTCAGAGGATTAGTTATCTCGAAGAACTTCAATAAGCAGCTCCCAACCTAATCTGAACCCCGTCCTCCATCTTTCTCGCTACACAGAAACATATAACCCTTATTTGATCCAGTCATGGATACCATAGTTGTATGTCCATATTTTCCTCTTGTAAAATGCTGGACCAACTGTTAGTTTAGGTGTGGGGAACGTTTGCTGCATGTCCATTGCTATCACATGATGCTCTTTCGAATGTTCTTTAGCGAGAGCAGTTAAAGACGCAATCATATTTTGTCCTCTGTCAGCCTTTTTGAGATGCACTTCACATTGTTATTTCTTTTCTGTGACATCTTCTGCACATAATTCTGGGTTATTTATTGCAATTAGAAATCCATCACATTGTGAACAGGTGTCACTTTTTGGTAGTTTGAAGCCTATGTCAAATTCAGATACGAAAATTTCTCTGAATTTACTTTCAGATAATGCAGGAACTTGCTTTTCCTTGCAGTATTCTGAGTATTTATCTCGAAATAAGGAAGCAATTGTGAGATCACAATCCAAATGCACTTGATTGACGTTCTGTTGCCTATTGTAATGACTGTTATATTTCGGTATGGCGTTGAGAAATTCTCTCACACTTTGTACAGCTTCATCTTGAAATTTGTGTGGGTAGTTTCCATGTTTTCCTGAAAGAAAAAAAATGAGCTTATATCCTCTTCCTAATAGAAATATTTGTATAGTACTCAGTTTGAGTACATCTCTAATTTACAGCACAGAGTAACATACAAACCTCTTCCATCTTCTTTTGGCACTGCAAATCCCTGCTTCATTATATGTTGCAAATTCCTCACTCTTCATGTATGTATCTGTAAGCTATGAACTCTTAGGAAAGCTTCCTTGCAGATCAAGACTTCTATTCTGCATACCATCACATTATAAGAAAATGTAACATCCCTGGATGATATTTTCTTGGAAGTCTTTTTTGGATAGCTTTGAAAGAAATTATGACAAATATAACAAAATGAAATAAATATACAAAATATTAAACCATTTGTATTTAAATAGTGAACAAATCTCCTCTTTTTCGATTCCATTTTCAGGTAAGTATTCTGGGCATTAAAGTTTCCTATGTCCCAAAATGAATGAAAAATGTTTTCTTCCTCTCCAAGCAGTTTTGTGAAGCATTTATTTAAACAAATACAGGGACTTCCTGTAGTATCAGCCTGAACGGTCTTGTGGGTGTTTAAAAACTTATACTGCTGACCAGCATTTCGTCGACGTTTTACTTTTTCTTCCACTGATCAATATTTCACTTTCTTTTCCGTGAGGGCTTTGGTTTTTCGGGTGATTCTTCATTTATTCTACTTATTTTAAGCTATAATATGAAGAACAAAATAGTCTAAGAATTTGCGTGAGATATAGTCATAAGCCACAAAAAACATTAAATTTCGCTAAAATCACATTAAAGAGAAAATATTTTTTGCACATCTTTTGCCTTTGAAACTACATTATTGTACCTTTATGCAGTAACATAAATGTGCCCATCAAGTTTCATCATTAACACACAGGATGGCTGTGAAATGCGTTGGCAATGTTGAGAGAAACAAAGTCACAAGCCACAGGAAATTAATCACCAGAAATAAACCGTTTTATATAGTTACCGAAACATCAAATGAGCTGGAACTGCTGGTCGATGGATGCCAAGATTCATCATTTTCAGGATCCAAAGGGTAAAGCTCTTCACTTCCACTACTGTCTGTGTCAAATATGCGTTGAAGATCCGAAGACGCTACAGACGTTCCTGACGCACCTGCCATTTTGCCGTGGCTTGTGACTATGTATCTTCTGAAACTACCACCAGATAGCACAGCATAGAACTGCACTCCATCATAGCCTGTCGTCTGTTGCAGTTACACGGAACTTTTTCAACACATTGTGAAGAAGACATTGTTAAGAATGTCGCAGCATGAAAAACTCAATTTCGTGAAAGTTGTGGCTTATGACTATATCTCTCCGAGCCCTTCATATGTTAAAACTAATTTCTAGTAACACGTCGTAGACTACAGCAAGCTTGTTGAGGATGCGGCTAGGCGAACAATAGCGGTCACATTCGCTCGTCGCCTGTTTTGTGAGCACTCTCGGTAAAATGGGGCGGTGAGGCGTCGTTGCGTGCCTCAGTACGGCCGACTGGTAGCGCGGGAGAAGTAGAGCAGTGACCACAACCAGGTTCGGCGTACATACGTATATACGGCGCAGTGCTTAAGGGGTAATTCCACACAAAAATTTAAATTCTCTTCTACCTTTCCGATAGTAACCAGATCTTAAAATCGTGTCCACTGTGTAAAAGTACCTAAGTTTAGAAGTCCATAACTTCATTGGTTTTCGAATATTGAATTTTTAATATGATGTTAATCGTATTCTGGAAAACCAACCTTTGATACTCACAGCAGAATTTTCACGTGACAGGTTTTGTAGGTACATTCTCAAGACATATTTCAACGGTTCTGTGCATTCATTTTATGAGAAATATTAATAATTTTGTTTTCAGTGTTTATTGCTAATTTCAGCCTAAATTTTCTTTAATTATCGGTACATAAATGTGATGATAAAATGAACAAATTACATTTTCGATAATATTAATGCATAAAGAAGTACGCAAACACATCAAGACTACTTCCTGCAAAAATTTCGTTCAGATTGGTTAATATTTGTGCTAAATAAAAATTCGCACTGAGTGTATAACAACAAACTTGTGGTAAAATGAATTTTAATATTTTATCAGAAAATGAATGACACATTTCCATTAACATTCACCAGCACCATAACGTTTTCCCTTCTTGGTTATGTGAGGCTGCTTGTAATTTCAAGATCAAGGTAGCCATTTTCTTGAATTTTCTGAATAAAAGTCTACTCAGTCTTGTTGAGGAGGCACAGTGGTAGGGATGTCCGATCGTAAGCCAATGCCTATTTCCTTGGAGATTGTTGATTGTACTGAACAGGACTTCATTCTATTCCTTAAATTTATGTTTACACAGTCAACAGGCAAATGAACTGATTTCCAACCACTGACTGCCACTTCTTTTTATTCAGTTTTCCTGGATATCTTGCAACTTGTTTTTCTCAATTTGAGTTTATGCCAAGTTTGCTGTTAAGCTGGTTCTTTTTGATCGAGATAAAAATCAAAAATTATCTTTGGCATGTCTCGGTATGCCACACCTCCTTATGCAGTCCGTATTTCAAACATTTCGTGGACATACCTATAATTGAAATACAGCCAAATCATTTTGGGATCTACGACTAAACACTAAAAATATGGATAGTAGTCATCAGATTTCTTTTGGAAAAAAATTTACATGTTTGTTGTATGTAATGATATGCCGGCCGCGGTGGTCTAGCGGTTCTAGGCGCCCAGTCCGGAACCGCGAGACTGCTACGGTCGCAGGTTCGAATCCTGCCTCGGGCATGGATGTGTGTGATGTCCTTAGGTTTGTTAGGTTTAAGTAGTTCTAAGTTCTAGGGGACTGATGACCACAGATGTTAAGTCCCATAGTGCTCAGAGCCATTTGAACCATTTTTTTTTGTTTTTATTTGTGATGATATCTTGATATGCCTATGTGCTTCAAAACTTTGAACACAACGAAAAAAATTCAGTGTACAACAACATTACAATAGCTCCATGCAAAAGATTACGCATAGTTGGAAGTGGAACCAGGGAGAAGCTGATGCGGAAAATAAAAGAAGGAAAACAATTTTTAAGCGACATGACTGAAAAAAGTATTCATCATACGGGAGCTGAAAATAAAGATCTCAATAATTTTCCCATCATTTTCACTACAAAAATACATTTTTGTTTTTTGTGGAGAACACTCAACGAATGAATCTGCAGTTAGATCCAGGTTACCATAACTGCTTTTCAGCTTGCAGAGGGTCGCACACTTTCAGTGGTTTTCAGGTTATGCTGGCAGTGCAGAAACTCGGCTACAGCTAGAACTTATACACCTGCAATGTGACATTTAGGTGATTTTAGTTTCATAACAAAATTGATATCGTCTACTCATGTTTCCTCAGTGTAAATTTTCACGATCTTAGAAGTCTGCAGTTAAGATTATGTAGATATTTAGACTTATATGTAAATGATGCTTTTTTGCGTAGTGAAGAGAACGGAATCAGCACACAGAAGCTCACCGGTAGACGTAACAGCGTGGCTTCGAATTAATATTACTCAAAACAATTATACCAGACGTTGATCCTGTTGTGTAAAGTAAAATAAGCAATATTCATTGACATTCTGTGTTTCTATTGTTAACGTTTAAAGAAAGTGGTAATGAAATATGTTTTCAATTTAAATTTCGTCCTAAAACAGCAGTCGTCATAAGGCTGCAATAGTCGTAAGAAATACTTTTATTTCTTACTCAGCTTCCACTCCTCCCGTTCATTGCATCATACAAGTACTAAAAGAGATGTTGAATTTCAGTGCCATTTCTCATTGTGTTGAATTTCACTGCGATTTCTCATTAATATAACAGTCTTAAAAATACATTTGCCACGAAACGCGTTAATGAGCCACCCTGAAGCGATACACGGTTGCTCTCTCAGGGTGTATACGTCCCGGGAGATCCAGGAAAGACCCATTCCGGGAATTTCTCATCGTTTTAGTTTTCAGTTAATTTTTTTTAATTTTAATTGGTAAGAACCGATGCTCTACCAAAGGATGTTACTGTATCCCGGTGCTGCAGAACAATACTTCAACAATGAAACATAAACGAAAAAGAGAAGAAACGAAAATAAATTGGAAAGGAAAAGCGACATATTCATCGACCACACACACTGCTCATGCAAGAGTCTATCAACCGCAAAATGTGTCAAAGACTTTAGGAAGACTATGCAAAGCTTCATAACAAATTGCCTACGATGAGCGTGAAGTCACAACTGTTTACGTTAGATTCGTTTTAGCAGTTGAGTCGTAGATTCTCCCGCTTCTGGCTACAGGAATGTGGCTGTTGGCTGTAAAAGCAGTCGCAGCAAGCAGCTAGATGCTACCGGGAAAAGGGGGCGCCAAATTCATATTCTTGAGGAAAACAAACTTGTTTCACAAAGCGCCTAGCATCCAGCGCACGCTGTTCTATCGATTATTCGCATGATTTTGAAACGCATCCCTGTAGGTTTTTGAACACATTTTAAGTTGATTTCTGAATGAATCATAAGCTGATTTTTGAATGCGTGCATAGTGTACGTGATGTCTATGTCATGGAATCCTCGTCGTACCTAGAAATAAACTTTCCTGCAGACAAAAGGGGACGGGGCTGTACGAGCTGAGCGGAGTAAAGCCGAACGGATGAATGCCAATCGCTTTCTGATTATGAGGTTGACTGGGTTTGCGAATGATCAGCGTTGTAGACTACCAGAATGGAAATCAGACTGACAGGAATAACAGGTTAGAAAGATTACGTATTATCTTCTCGGTGCATCCAAGAAAATGAAATTTTGGCGAAGTTTTTGGCCAGATCGCAACACTAGTAAGAACCAGTTGTACAGTCCACGGCTAGCAGCCGCTTAGTTGTATTCTGGAAGTAACGTGGAAAACGTGTTATACGAACACGCAATAACGGCTAACCGGAGAATAATCGCGGGATAACTAAACCTGTGATTCGGACTGGGTTAGTGAAGTTAATCGGCGAACAAATTTTGACAATAGCAGGAATAGCTACAGCTACAGAATTGGTGATAAGATAGTTTGTTAGAACGGGGAGGGAGAAGAAACTGGGACATCACACAAATTATGGAAGAATAAGATGATTCCAAATTTATATAATAATTTCGTAATACTACTTTTCGATCTCATGCTTGAGAAACTGGTGCGTATGAATGAAATGTGAAACTATTTCCTAACATAAAGCTTTATGCTTTTAGTAGGCCTAACAGGCATTTGATATTGGTACTTCGGGAATTATATTCTGTCGTGTTATAAAAATGACCATTTGTGCCAAAACAGTCTCGTTTATTTGGTGTGTGTTACAAAATTGCTGCAGTATTAGAAAGGCCTATTTTATCTAGCAGGCAGTGACAAAATATACGTAATCAGATCGAGAAGCCACACCAGTCTTCGATATTATTTGTATTAACAGCTTTTTCAGTATTAGATAACGACATTTCGGATTTTAATGTAGCAAAACACAAATTTTGATGAGGTACTAGATTCTTTCGCGGAAAGGAAAGCACGCCATGTAAAGCTGTGGCAAGATTAGAGAGAAAAAAAATGCTAGGAGCTAAGGATTGAAGAAATTTGTACTTTCTTGCTTGTCTCTTGTCTTCCTTGGTTTTATGTATCCTGTATTTAATTTTATCTGACACAAAACAGCAAGTTATTAGCTAATAGACAATAAAGAGTGCAGATTTTCTGAAGAGTTATTGTTCTCCCGTTTACAAATAATCGCATTGGCTATTAATCGCGAGTTTTTTTTCTAAGAGGGCCAGGCTGTCAAACAGGCCAACTGGGGGCAGAAAAGCCACCACAGGACATTTCAATTTCCACTGCCCAGTGTAGATTTGATGGCATCCGTTACAAAATATACACGTTTCAATTCCACAGAGCGAAATACAGTGACGTGCTATAGAAGAATGCTGTATGAAGAGGCGTGGTACTGCACTTTGGCACACTGAAGACCAAACAACATGTCTTACATTTCCTCGAACACGTATGTTTTATGTTTCAGACTTTTCAGGAAGATGTGCGATACAAGATGAATATATTTTTGAAAATTCGTTTTTTAGTGTTGACCCGGTTCGCAAATATCGTAGATCCGGGGCTGATGCGCAGAGCAGTCGTGAGCTATAGTGGGTAGTCTCTACATGACCCGTGTTTACATTTAGTGATTTTGCAGTTTCCCCTTCGTTTACTCTCACGTCAAATGAAAACAAAACGGATATCTGTGGCCGGGAACTATCAAGTGAATTAAAATACATTAACATAATTACGGAAGTCTAAAATAGGTTATTAATTTCAGATTTTATTTTATTTCCACCTTTCTGACATTCAAACATTAATCGCCTTGCAGAATAATAAAGTTATTGTTTTCTGTTTGCTAAAGAAATTTGACTTTTATTGAACTTTTCTCCACAGAGGCAGTCAATGTATTTGAAACGAAATGTTTAATTCTACAGTACTGGCTAGTTTAAACTGTTTGCTGCATTTCAAGAGCACGTTTTCTTCTCCTAGCACGTATGGCATTATGCCATAATAAAGAACTAAACATGATATAATACAGTACTGGTGCTCCAAGAAAATTTACATCCCGGAAACCATACTGAAAATCTTAATATCAGGTCCAGGTCTACTTCATTGGGAATGTGGACATACGAATGTGCACTTTAAATGTGCACATTTTAGTATGGTTCACGAAATTCCAATGCTCTTAGAGTATCCTCTGATTTGTTTATTTTATGACATAATGTATGATCTTTCAATGTTTTACACGTACGTACCTACGGGCTTCCTACGCCATGGTAGCTGCGCAAGCGCGGTGTCGCCTGTTATCTGCGCTCCGGCAACTGCTGAAACGAACATACACTCCTGGAAATTGAAATAAGAACACCGTGAATTCATTGTCCCAGGAAGGGGAAACTTTATTGACAAATTCCTGGGGTCAGATACATCGCATGATCACACTGACAGAACCACAGGCACATAGACACAGGCAACAGAGCATGCACAATGTCGGCACTAGTACAGTGTATATCCACCTTTCGCAGCAATGCAGGCTGCTATTCTCCCATGGAGACGATCGTAGAGATGCTGGATGTAGTCCTGTGAAACGGCTTGCCATGCCATTTCCACATGGCGCCTCAGTTGGACCAGCGTTCGTGCTGGACGTGCAGACCGCGTGAGACGACGCTTCATCCAGTCCCAAACATGCTCAATGGGGGACAGATCCGGAGATCTTGCTGGCCAGGGTAGTTGACTTACACCTTCTAGAGCACGTTGGGTGGCACGGGATACATGCGGACGTGCATTGTCCTGTTGGAACAGCAAGTTCCCTTGCCGGTCTAGGAATGGTAGAACGATGGGTTCGATGACGGTTTGGATGTACCGTGCACTATTCAGTGTCCCCTCGACGATCACCAGTGGTGTACGGCCAGTGTAGGAGATCGCTCCCCACACCATGATGCCGGGTGTTGGCCCTGTGTGCCTCGGTCGTATGCAGTCCTGATTGTGGCGCTCACCTGCACGGCGCCAAACACGCATACGACCATCATTGGCACCAAGGCAGAAGCGACTCTCATCGCTGAAGACGACACGTCTCCATTCGTCCCTCCATTCACGCCTGTCGCGACACCACTGGAGGCGGGCTGCACGATGTTGGGGCGTGAGCGGAAGACGGCCTAACGGTGTGCGGGACCGTAGCCCAGCTTCATGGAGACGGTTGCGAATGGTCCTCGCCGATACCCCAGGAGCAACAGTGTCCCTAATTTGCTGGGAAGTGGCGGTGCGGTCCCCTACGGCACTGCGTAGGATCCTACGGTCTTGGCGTGCATCCGTGCGTCGCTGCGGTCCGGTCCCAGGTCGACGGGCACGTGCACCTTCCGCCGACCACTGGCGACAACATCGATGTACTGTGGAGACCTCACGCCCCACGTGTTGAGCAATTCGGCGGTACGTCCACCCGGCCTCCCGCATGCCCACTATACGCCCTCGCTCAAAGTCCGTCAACTGCACATACGGTTCACGTCCACGCTGTCGCGGCATGCTACCAGTGTTAAAGACTGCGATGGAGCTCCGTATGCCACGACAAACTGGCTGACACTGACGGCGGCGGTGCACAAATGCTGCGCAGCTAGCGCCATTCGACGGCCAACACCGCGGTTCCTGGTGTGTCCGCTGTGCCGTGCGTGTGATCATTGCTTGTACAGCCCTCTCGCAGTGTCCGGAGCAAGTATGGTGGGTCTGACACACCGGTGTCAATGTGTTCTTTTTTCCATTTCCAGGAGTGTATTTCTTACAGGTCGCGGGAAAATATTGCGAATGGTGGTTCAGAAAGCGTTACTTTCAAAGTAAATATACTTTTACGTAAGTTGAACTGTGTGCGAGAATGTACCATGAATTTCTTAAATCACAGAGAGCTTGATTCTCATTTAAAAATCAACTCTTCGATGACGAGCCATTTAGAAGAATTTCGAACCCTGAAGATCAGACATTTATGTCATTATTAAAAATTTGACTGGCACATTTGTGTGATATATCTTAAAGTGTATCACGTGCAAAAAAGATCAACATTATATGCGAAAGCTTAGCTTCTCTGGCAGCTTATTAACCGTAGAGACCAATATTATATGTGAAAAATTAGCTTTTCTTGTAGCAACACTATGTATATTAATTTAAACCCTTAACTTTTCCTGTTTGTGTGTTCGTGCTACTTAACAATGACGTTGCTGTTGGCTGACTACATTACATGTCCTATGCTCTTGAGTATCCGCTGTCATCGGCTGGCAAGATCACGTGACAAGGGCTATGACGCTTACAAAAGCGCATCGAAATCTCGATTTCAATGATTCGGAAAGTAACATGCGGTGTTTGGTGAAATTCCAATGTATACTTTCGTAATATGAAAGTACGCACATCAAAGATATTTCCTAAACATCTCTTTTCCCCCGAGTTTCGTTTTTTAAAGTGCCGGGAAATTCTACGCCCGTGTATAAAACCATAACCATTCAAAGGATTTATAAGTTTTGCAGTTCCAAGGGAAAATATGCTATCACTTAACACGGAAAAACTGTGTTTTCACCCGAGAGAAAGTGTATCTTTAACCGGGAAATCCGGAAAAAATCCGGGAATTTTTTTCCTTGTCCGCGTATACACCCTGTTTCTGCTGCTGCGCGGGCGCCGGCCATCTCGCACGAGTAGCTGCTGGACTTCTACGCCCGGGCTTCGTGCGAGTGTGTTAACCCAAAGGACTCACACCGGCGAGGCTTTTGACTTGGAATTTCATGGGATCTGTGATGGTAGTCGAAGGCGCCACGACAGCTGTCAGCTACTTGAATATTTATTTATGTATAAATTTAAGGGGATCACTGCTGTCAGCTGCTGCGGGGCATTACGCGGATTTAGCAGCGAAGAGGGAAAATGTTTACCGGACCGGGATTCGAACCCGGGATCTCGTGCTTAATAAGCAGGCGCGTTAACCACTCGTTATCGCAGCTGCGCGGACTTTCTTGGCACGCCTCAAGGCCGAGCCACACCTGGGTCCCTGATATACAGGGCGTTTTCAAGAAGGATTTTACAACTTTGTAAATTCGTATAAATTAATTCATAGTACCTACAGAGGTGATTGTAATGTCAATTTGTAGGGAAATACATCAAGTTTTGTCTCGCGTAGTTCGCTAGTGATGAATCGCACCGTAAGGAGCGCTAGCTGCAGTTGCGTTAAAGATGGCTGCCATCACTGGACCGAGCGCGTGCTAGCTGTGCATTTTGGCTTGAAGAATCGAAGTCGGCGACAACAGTTCAGCGTTATTTCCGTACGAAGTACGCTAAAGATCGTCCTAGCAGGCCTAAAATTTCTGAGTGGCATAAATGTTTTGTAGAAATAGGGTTCTCGGTAAGACATGGGAAATCGTCAGATCGTCCAAGCACA
This sequence comes from Schistocerca nitens, assembly GCF_023898315.1. Lineage (NCBI taxonomy): Eukaryota > Metazoa > Arthropoda > Insecta > Orthoptera > Acrididae > Schistocerca > Schistocerca nitens. Next base: position 263,951,009 of record NC_064615.1, read on the forward strand.
TATGACGATGTCGTTGAGCGAGTGAGACAACTTTTGTCAACAGCCCTACGAAATCAACCCGACGTGCATTTCGCGAACTGTATACAAGGTGCGTTCCATAAGTAATGCGACCAAATTCATAAAAAATCATTTATCGAATATATTTGTACAAATAATCAAAAATTTTCAAAATAGCACCCTTTTGCGCCGATACACTTCTGGAGGCGGTGTTTCCATGCCTGGAAAGCATCCTGGAATACATTTTCCGGAATGTCCTTCAGAGCTGATGTAACATGCGCCTGGATGCTTTCAATCGTGTCCAAATATTATTCATTCATGACTCCTTTTAACCGAGGAAACAAAAAAGTCAGCGGGAGGCAGGTCAGAACTGTAGGGAGGCTGGGGAACCAATGGGGTCTTGATCCTGGCCAGGAAGTCGTTGACCATGAAGGCGCTGTGACTCAGCGGATTGTCGTGGTGAACTTTTCACGTGTCTTTGATGTCGCTTTGGCAGTGCGAGGCCATCCTTTTCAGTCTTCTGAGCACTTCCAAGTAGAAAGCTGAGTTCCCTGTAGTCCCAGTAGGTACGAATTCGTGACGGACAATGCGTCTGACGTCAAAGAAGACAATGAGCATGGTTTTGATCCTGGACTTGTTCATGTATGCCTTCTTGGTATGGGGCGACGATGGGGTGTGACACTCTGAACTCTGCCTTTTTTTCTCAGGGTCGTACTCAGAAATCCATGACTCATCAGCAGTGATAACTGATTTTAAAAAATGATCATTTTCACACATTTCCAACATTTATCGGCACCAAAGCACTCGCATGTGCATGTGTTCGTTGGTCAACTCTTTTGGGACTAGTTTGGCATACACGTTTCGCATGTTCAAATCTTTGGTCAAAATGCGGAAAACGGTTGTTGTTGACATGTCTAGAGTTTGTGCTATCAATTCAACACTCAGCCGTTTGTCAGAGTTCAGACAATCGCGCACACGCGTCACATTTTCGTCGACTCGTGCGGTTGATGGCCGGCCACTCCGAGGTTCGTCGGTGATCTCCTCTCGGCCCTCCATGAACGACTTGTGCCATCAGAAAACTTGTGATTTGGACAAGCAATAAGTCCCAAAGGCATGCTGAAGTCATGGAAACGTTTCGGTGGCGGACAGCGCAAGTTTAACGCAAAATTTGATAGCGTACCGTTGCTCTACAGAATGATCCATTGTGCCGTGTTACATAAACTCGAAACGGAGTTGACGGAAACTCACGTCCTGACTCTCCGGCAGCTCGCAGCCGAATGAGACAGCGTTTTGAAGCTAACATCCCCCTCCACTTAGCCCAGCCGGTTACAACCCGCTTTGGTGTACCGTTGCGTCAGAAAAAAAATGGTCGCATTACTTACGGAACGCACTCTGTATCTAACATGCGACGATTTGACGTTTCTTGAGAAACTGTTTGCATTTGAAACCGTACAGATTGACGATTGTACAAGCAATAAGACACTGATAAAATTGCTCTCAAGAACTTATTTGCGGATATGTTAAATCGATTACATGAGGATGAACATTTCGTGGACAAAATCATATTTTCTTACGAGCCGACTTTTCACTTAAGTAGCAAGGTTAACGCGCATAACTGTAGGATTTCGAGCAGTGAAAATCCACATCAAACATTGCAAAATGTTTGTGATAGCTCCAAAATGAACTTTTTTTGTGCTCTGAGGAAGAACAAAGCGTTCGGCCCCTTTTTCCCATGAGGAAACCATCAATGGGATAGTGTACCTGGATATGTTACAATAATTTTTGATACCACAGATCGATGAGGATGACCAAGAACGAAATGTTTACTTCATGCAAGATGGTGCACTATTCCACTACCTGGCTGACCGCTTCCAGGTCAATGGATTGGCCGTGATGTGCCAATTGCATGGTCCTCACGTTCCCGAGACCGGACGCCACTCCTTTTTTTTTTTCCCCCCCAAGGATATTGTATTTGTACCTCCTGTGACGGCTTGTATACCTGAACTTCGAGCAAGAGTTTACGCCGCCACTGAGCATGTTAGCCTGCAGTGCTACAGCGAGTTTCGGAAGAAATTGACTTCCGATGAGATTTGTGCAGGATAACCCACGGAAGCCACATACAACATCTTTAAGGTGAAAAAGCTTGATGTGTTTCCCTACAAAATAACACTAACCCCTGACATGGAACATGCTGTCGCAATCAGCTCCGCGTCCACAAACCATCGGCCCGTAATTTTAATTTAAGGGAATAATCCCTGCCACACAGCACTGCAGTTGAATTGTTACGAGTACGACCATCGAGCAACTAAACAGGTGGTTGTAATCACCGTATGTATCACTGTGCAAACCTCTATGAACTGCATGCAGCAGCAATAATGACCGTTTAAAAGCTTCTGTGCGCTCGCTAGTCCAGTCCGGTCCAGCCTAGTCTTGCAGATCCCTACCAGAACGACATGCAGCTGGCTGAAGAACATCTCTAGATTCTTCACTGAACATATGTTGACACTTCGGGTGGCGAGCACCAACCTAGTATAAATTACTCTCGCAGTAGTAACTCTTTCTCCTTAAGTCGTGACTACTTTAGGAAATTACTTTCATTAACTGTTGTAGTGCTCAATTTCTGTTTACCTTTCTAGTTGTAACACCCCATTTTTCTAAAGAAGTAAGACATTTGTGCACAGTGCTGGCACGTGCATTGCGTTTTCTCTTGCAAACTATTGAGTGTCGGCAGACATTAATGCACACCTTGTGACAGTAAAGATCTACTGTATTAGTGTAATTTGTCGGTATATTGCGAAATGCAGTCAAGGGATGAACCTATTGTTCAACCTTTAACCGCGCCGTCTACAGGTACCACCGTCCATCATAGGTGCCTGAATCGCGTTAATTTGAGTGGCGCCATATACAGTTCGTGTGCAGCTTGAGATGCGAGCTGACAGCAACATGAAGGTAACCAAGGACAATTTCAGTATTATGAAAGGTTCGAAAAACATACCAGAAAGTGAAAAAGAGCGGTTTGCTGAAATAATGAGAGTAGGTAACTACTATTGAATGAAAAAGGTACGTCGTCAAAAGAGGTAAAGATTTTGTTTGGGAAAAAATAGACGTTGAATACAAAACTGAAGCACGCACACACAAATCTCAAGAACAGCTTAAAGTAATTTTCAAAGACATGAAAGCGAAAGCAAAGAGAATGAAAGCTAAATGTAAACGACAACAGTTCCAAATCTGCTGTGGAGTAGCTCAGACGAAGATAGATAATGTAAGCAAAATGGTTGTCGTGATCCCAAAAGTTTCCGAGGTAATAACTGGAGTAAAACTACCGTGAAACAACTGAATATAATGTGGTCGTTTCAAGCAACATCAGTGATAACTTCTCTGAAGATGGCAGTGCAACTGCTGAAGGTGAAACCTTATCCCATAGACATGACGCTCGGCTTGCATTCTCTGGTGTGAGCTTATCAGAAGATGCGCCCATGAGAAAAGGCAGAGATCGTGCGGTTGTAGTGAAGAGCAGGTAATTGTAAAGAGCAGACAAGTTTCATTTGTTTCAAATGCGTTTAATACGAGAGGAATATAATGACAAATAGAAATCGTGGAAGAAGAATATAACCTTGAAATGGAAGTTATGAATAAGTTCAAGAACGAAAAGGAGCAGACTTCCGGTTCCAGTTCTTCAGGCAATGTCCTCGAGAAATTCAGGTTTCTGTAAATGAATATAAAATTTCCAAAACATATAAAAACAAAAAGTTCAGGGAGAAACATCAGTATAAAATTATACATAAATAAAGTGGGTCACATTTCACTCCAGTAGTGAACATCCAGTGCCTTATCCATTCATTTAAGAAGGAAAATTCTTTACCCTGTTATTCTTTACACTTACTACTTTCTCTATTTTGTTTATTTTATTCTTTACACGTATTATTTTAATAGCAAATTAAGTAAAATTATAATTAAAATAAAAGTATCATAGACCTGACAGCATTTGTTTCTGGCTGAAATGGCTACTGACCGATGTCATTCACCTCCACATCAGGGTGAAACACGTCTATAACTTCTATTCCAAAGTTGTGGAGAACTGAATCAGCCACAATAACATTTCACAGTATTGTTTTGTTTATATCGCATTGTTTTATGAGAATTTGGAAACGTTTCTTCCAAACACTGAAACTGGTAGCAATGTGGGGTCTGTTGTAGCTCCCTTCAGATCCTGTGTGGGTTCGAAACACAAGAATCATCAGATGTTTGGAGAGATCATATCCACTCTGTTCAACAAGCAACCCATCACGTTGTCCGTTATCAAATTCTGCATCAACTCTACTGTTGTCCTAAATGCTTGCATTATGCCTGGAATCCTGCCAGCGGCTTACCACGTTCAAAATCTTCATATTGGCTTCACAGATAACTTGTGAGGTGATAGGAAAGAAATTCTTGAGATTTCTGTATAGTTGTGCTCCAGAAAACCAAAGTATATGTACACAATCAATGGCCACTGTGACATTTGGGAATCCACCAATTCGATAAATTCCTTTCGTTCCTTGATATATATGGTGGCTTTAAGCCAATTAATCCGTTTATCAAACTCTTAAAAGCTCTTCTAGAAGTAGTACGATGAACATTAGATCCTCTGCTACGATTGTTAAAGTACCAGTGGGAAAGATTCGCGGTGCACAAAGAAGTTCCAGACTAGGAGACAAAGGACGGTTACAAATTACGCTGCCGAAAAGATTCTTTACGAAGCTCAAACTGCACCTTGAAACCAGTCTCGCGATACATCGCAAATGGATCTCTTCTGCCCGTTTCCCCCTGCGGGTCCGGGGTAAGAATAGGCCCGAGGTATTCCTGCCTGTCGTAAGAGGCGACTAAAAGGAGTCCCTCCCCCTCAAGGGGGTAGTTAGCGCCTGCGTCCGGAGACGGACGGTTCCACGACCTCTATTTGCGGTCATTTTGCTTTTTCACTTCTCGTTTCTTCCTTTCTTTGGTTGGTTCCTTTCTTTGCTCTTCTCCACCTCACTGTCTTCCTTACTCTTTCCCCTGCATAATCTCCTTGCCTTCTCATTGCCTTCTTCTCCTTGCCTTCTCATTGCCTTCTTCTCCTTGCCTTCTCATTGCCTTCTTCTCCTTGCCTTCTCCTTGCCTTCTTCTCATTGCCTTCTTCTCATTGCCTTCTTCTCCTTGCCTTCTCATTGCCTTCTTCTCATTGCCTTCTTCTCATTGCCTTCTTGTCATTGCCTTCTTGTCATTGCCTTCTTCTCCTTGCCTTCTCATTGCCTTCTCATTGCCTTCTTCTCCTTGCCTTCTCTGGTCTCCGCCTCGGCGTTTGAGACACTGTCCTCTCTCTCTCTCTCTCTCTCTCTCTCTCTCTCTCTCCTTTTTCCTCTTCTTCCTTCCTCCCTGTGCGCGCCTGAAGGCCGACCCACGCGTTCGCACGCGTAGCCGGTGACGGGGTAACGCGTAATTCCCCGCCCTGGGTAGACATGTAAGGCACGCGCGTACCCCCTGGTAAAGGCCAGGCCCGGGGAGGGGTGATTGCCTGAGCTGATACCTTCTGACCATGCCGATTGGTCCCTCCGTCTGTTTCTCGGGAGGTGTGACCTGAGGTGTAAACATTCACCTAAGGCGGGAGTGCCCTCTGAGAGGGTCCCCACAAGGACGGAGCGCGCCATCGGAGACGCTGGCAATCATGGGGGATTTCTCCGCAATGGATTTCACTCCATCTCTCTCGACTTCTGCCCAAAAACGGAAACGTGACCAGCTACCAGTGACAAAAGTACTACCGCCTGCCCCACAGTTCCTCGTCGTTTCTCGATCTGAGGACGGAAAGGATTTTTCCTCTGTCAACCCTTTCGTTATCCAGAAGGGCGTCGATGCCATAGCCGGATCTGTCAAATCATGTACCAGGTTGCGTAACGGTACCTTATTCCTCGAAACTGAGAGCGCCTTTCAGGCACAAAAACTCCTTCGGGCCACACTCCTGTACACATTCCCTGTCCGGGTGGAGGCTCACCGAACTTTGAATTCGTCTCGTGGTGTGGTCTACACTAGATCCCTCGACGGTTTGACTGACGAGGAGATTCAATCTTTCCTCGCTGAGCAGGGCGTGACGGCTGTCCATAGGGTCATGAAAAAGGTCAACAATGACCTTGTACCGACCCGGACACTTTTTTTGACCTTCGATAGTGTTCAGCTGCCATCGCGCATCAAAGCGGGCTACGAGGTTATTTCTGTTCGCCCCTATGTCCCGACACCTACGCGCTGCTACCAGTGTCAGCGTTTCAATCACACTCGCCAATCTTGTTCCAATGCGGCTAAATGTGTCACTTGTGGCAGGGATGCCCATGAGGGTGACTGTCCACCTCCGTCTCCTCGTTGTGTGAACTGTCAGGGTGACCATGCTGCATCCTCCCGCGACTGTCCTGTCTATAAGGAAGAACGCTGTATCCAGGAAATTTGGGTCAAAGAGAAAGTGTCCACCTCGGCTGCTCGCAAGCTATTGGCTAGTAGGAAGCCCACGCTGCTCCCAGCGGGGAAATACAGTACTGTCCTCGCCTCTCCTCGGACTACCAGGGAGGTGGCAACCCAGACCTGCGATCTGACCTTCAGCACCACGGTCGTCCGTTCGGCCAGTGCTAAGATCGCGCGGTCGACGTCTCCTCTTCGTCCCATCACCCCACAGACACCAGCCCCTTCATCAGCTTCTGCTAAGACGAAGACCCAGAAGTCAGATGCACGGGCCTTCAAGAAGGAACCGTCCCGTGCAGACTTCCTACGTACCTCGACCTCCCAACCTTCGTCCGGTACTTCCACCAAACGACCATCCAAGAAGGCTAATAGGAAGCACAGTTCTCCTTCTCCGCCACGGCGCATTTCTTCTCCTGCGCCACCCAGCGGTTGCCGCCCCAGGCCGTCATCCCTTTCGCCTGGCCGCACCGCTGGTAGCCGAACATCTGGCCGTTCACCGGCGGAGGAAGCTCCCCCTCCCGGCCATCTTCCCAAGATGGCCGATGAACCTATAGACCCAATGGACGATGACTGTCCGCCTACTGATAGCGGCGGCAGTGCTCGCTCGAAGCCAGGCCCTCAGCGGCCTTCGAGGTGACCCCTTCTTTCATCTTCCTTTTTTCTTAAGATGGCACTTATTCACTGGAATATTCGCAGCATTCGCTCCAACCGAGAGGACTTGAAGTTGCTGCTTCGCTTGCACTGTCCGCTCGTCGTAGCCCTCCAGGAAACGAAGCTACGCCCATGCGATCAAATTGCCTTGGCACACTACACCTCTGTGCGTTTTGACCTACCCCCTGTGGTAGGTATCCCAGCTCATGGAGGGGTTATGTTGCTGGTCCGGGATGATATTTACTACGATCCCATCACGTTGCACACCGGCCTGCAGGCAGTTGCCATCCGCATTACTCTCCCCACTTTTACATTTTCCATTTGTACCGTTTACACTCCATCGTCGTCTGCCGTTACCAGGGCAGACATGATGCAACTTATTGCTCAGCTACCTGCACCATTTTTGTTAACTGGAGACTTCAATGCCCACCATCCCCTTTGGGGCTCTCCAGCATCCTGCCCGAGGGGCTCCCTGTTAGCAGACCTTTTCAACCAGTTCAATCTCGTCTGCCTCAATACTGGCGCCCCTACTTTTCTTTCGGATACATCTCACACCTATTCCCATTTAGATCTCTCTATATGTACTCCCCAACTTGCACGCCGGTTCGAGTGGTATGCTCTTTCTGATACATATTCGAGCGACCACTTCCCGTGTGTTATCCATCTCCTGCAGCATACCCCCTCTCCGTGCTCATCTAGTTGGAACATTTCCAAAGCAGACTGGGGGCTCTTCTCTTCAAGGGCGACCTTTCAGGATCAAACATTCCCAAGCTGCGATAGTCAGGTCGCACACCTCACGGAAGTCATTCTCTCTGCTGCTGAATATTCCATCCCTCACCCTACTTCTTCTCCACGTCGCGTACCGGTCCCCTGGTGGACCGCAGCATGTAGAGACGCTCTACGTGCTCGTCGACGTGCTTTACGCGCCTTTAAACGCCACCCTACAGTGGCGAATTGTGTCAATTATAAACGATTACGTGCACAGTGTCGTCGTATTATTAAAGAAAGCAAGAAAGCCAGCTGGGCTGCTTTCACAAGCACCTTCAACAGTTTTACTCCTTCTTCTGTTGTCTGGGGTAGCCTGCGCCGGCTATCTGGCACTAAGGTCCACTCACCAGTTTCTGGCTTGACGGTCGCGAATGACGTCCTTGTGGCCCCTGAGGCTGTCTCCAATGCCTTCGGCCGCTTTTTCGCAGAGGTTTCGAGCTCCGCTCATTACCACCCTGCCTTCCTCCCCCGCAAACAGGCAGAGGAGGCTAGGCCACCTAACTTCCGCTCCTCGAATCGTGAAAGTTATAATGCCCCATTCACCATGCGGGAACTCGAAACCGCACTTGGCCGATCACGGTCCTCCGCTCCAGGGCCTGATACTATTCATATTCAGATGCTGAAGAACCTTTCTCCTGCGGGTAAAGGTTTTCTTCTTCGTACTTACAATCGCATCTGGATTGAGGGACATGTTCCCGCATGCTGGCGCGAGTCTATTGTTGTCCCGATTCCTAAGCCGGGGAAGGACAAGCACTTGCCCTCCAGTTATCGACCCATCTCGCTTACCAGCTGTGTCTGTAAAGTGATGGAGCGAATGGTTAACTCTCGATTGGTTTGGCTGCTCGAGTCTCGACGCCTACTTACCAATGTACAATGTGGATTTCGTAGGCGCCGGTCTGCTGTTGACCATCTGGTTACCTTGTCGACCTTCATTATGAATAACTTCTTGCGGAAGCGCCCGACCGCGGCTGTGTTCTTTGATTTGGAGAAGGCTTACGACACCTGTTGGAGGGCGGGCATTCTCCGCACCATGCATACATGGGGTCTTCGCGGTCGCCTCCCTCTTTTTATTCGTTCCTTTTTAATGGATCGACAGTTCAGGGTACGTGTGGGTTCTGTCCTGTCAGACACCTTTCGCCAGGAGAATGGGGTACCACAGGGCTCAGTTTTGAGCGTCGCTCTCTTCGCCATAGCGATCAATCCAATAATGGATTGCCTCCCAGCTGATGTATCAGGCTCCCTTTTCGTGGACGATTTTACCATCTATTGCAGCGCGCAGCGTACGTGTTTCCTGGAGCGCTGTCTTCAGCGTTCTCTTGACCGTCTTTACTCGTGGAGTGTCGCCAATGGCTTCCGTTTTTCTGCCGAGAAGACGGTCTGTATTAACTTCTGGCGCTACAAAGAATTTCTCCCACCGTCTTTACGACTTGGTCCCGTTGCTCTCCCATTCGTGGAGACAACAAAATTTTTAGGTCTTACATTTGACAGGAAACTTAGTTGGTCTCCACATGTGTCTTATTTGGCTGCCCGTTGTACCCGTTCTCTCAATGTCCTCCGTGTTCTCAGTGGTATGTCGTGGGGAGCGGATCGAACCGTCCTCCTTCGCCTATATCGGTCGATCGTCCGCTCCAAGCTGGATTATGGGAGCTTCGTATACTCCTCTGCACGGCCATCCATCTTACGCCGCCTCAACTCCATACAACATCGGGGTTTACGACTTGCGATCGGAGCGTTTTATACTAGTCCCGTCGAGAGTCTTCATGCTGACGCTGGTGAGTTGCCACTCACCTACCGGCGCGATATACTGCTTTGTCGGTATGCCTGTCGGCTACTGGCAATGCCTGACCACCCATCTTATCGTTCCTTTTTTGATGACTCTCTCGACAGTCAATACGGGTTGTATGTCTCCGCCCTGCTACCCCCTGGAGTTCGCTTTCGTCGCCTCCTTCAACACCTTCATTTTTCACTCCCTGCCACCATTCGAGTGGGCGAGAGCCACACGCCACCTTGGCTCCAGGCTCAGGTTCGCGTCCACCTTGACCTCTGCTCACTCCCGAAGGAGGTTACCCCCGATTCAGTCTACCACTCCCGTTTTGTCGAACTTCGTTCGAAGTTCATTAATACGACCTTCATTTATACAGATGGCTCTAAGACCAATGACGGGGTCGGGTGTTCTTTTATTGTCGGGGCACAAAGTTTCCAATATCGGCTCCATGGCCATTGTTCGGTCTTCACAGCTGAGCTCTTTGCCCTCTACCAGGCTGTCCTTTACATCTGCCGCCACCGACATTCTGCATATGTCATCTGCTCCGATTCCCTGAGCGCTATCCAGAGCCTCGGTGATCCGTACCCGGTTCACCCTTTCGTGCACCGGATCCAACGCTCTCTTCAGCAGCTGGTGGACGTCGGTTCTCCGGTTAGCTTTATGTGGATTCCTGGCCATGTCGGTATCCCTGGGAACGAAGCTGCAGATGCCGCGGCCAAGGCTGCGGTCCTCCAGCCTCGGACAGCTTCTTGTGGTGTCCCTTCGTCAGATTGTAGCAGGGTAATTTGTCGGCGCATTGTCTCGCTGTGGCATGCCGATTGGGCTGCACTTTCAGACAACAAGCTTCGGGCCTTGAAAGCTCTACCCGTGGCTTGGACGTCCTCCTCACGCCCTTCTCGGCGGGAGGAGGTAGTTTTGGCCCGGTTGCGAATTGGCCACTGCCGGTTCAGCCATCGCCATCTGCTGACGGCTGCGCCGGCGCCGTTCTGCCCATGTGGGCAATTGCTGACGGTCCGCCACATTTTAACGTCGTGTCCGAATTTTAACACCCTACGTCTCGATATTGGCCTGCCATGTACTGTAGAAGCCATTTTAGCGGATGACCCACGAGCAGCTGCTCGCGTTCTTCATTTTATCAATTTGACAACCCTCTCAAAGGACATTTGATTATGCTGTTTTCTTTTTTAATGCTATGCCTGTCAGTATGTCTTTCATCGTGTTCTCCGTTTTGTTGCTGTTTTAAACTTGTGACTCGCGGTGCATTCCTAAAGTAGTCTAGGCGCTAATGACCGTTGACGTTGTGCGCCCTAAAACCACAAAAAAAAAAAAATTCTCCCCGTTGAAACCCTCATTCTTGGGATGTCTACCCCTCTTCCACCATCTCCATACATATAATCCAGAGAATTCGATATTTAATACGTAGAAACGAATTCCTAAATTACTGACGTGGTGGCCTTCTACATCTACATGGATACTCAACAAATCACATTTAACTGCCGAGCAGAAGGTTCATCGAACCACCTTCACAGTTCTCTATTATTCCAGTCTCGTAAAGCGCGCGGAAAGAACGAACACCTATATCTTTCCGTACGAGCTCTGATTTCCCTTATTTCATCGTGGTGATCATTTCTCCCTATGTAGGTCGGCGTCAACAAAATATTTTCGCATTCGGAGGAGAAAGTTGGTGGTTGGAATTTCTTGAGAAGATTCTGTCGCAACGAAAACGCCTTTCTTTTATTGGTGTCCAGCCCAAATCCTGAATCATTTCAGTAACACTCTCTCCCATATTTCGCGGTAATACAAAACGTGCTGCCCGTCTTTGAACTTTTTCGATGTACTCCGTCAGTCCTATCTGGTAAGGGTCCCACACCGCGCAGCAGTATTCTAAAAGAGGAAGGACAAGTCTCCTTATTAGATCTGTTACATTTTTTAAGTGTCCTTCCATTGAAACGCAGTCTTTGCTTGGCCTTCCCCACAACATTTTCTGTGTGTTCCTTCCAATTCAAGTTGTTCGTAATTGTAATTCTTAGGTATTCGGTTGCATTTACTGTCTTTAGATTGGGCTGATTTATCGTGTAACCGAAGTTCAACGAATTCCTTTTAGCACCCATGTGGATGACCTCACACTTTTTGTTATTTAGGGTCAACTGCAAATTTTCTTACCATTCAGATATCTTTTCTAAATCGCTTTGCAACTTGTTTTGATCTTCTGATGACGCTGTCGATAAACGACAGCGTCATCTGCAAACAACCTAAGACGGCTCCTCATATTGTCTCCCAAATCGTTTATATAAATAAAGAACAGCAAAGGGCCTGTAACTCTCTTTGGTGGTGCCCTCTACCAGTTATGGAGTTAATAAATTAACTTCGCGAGTAAATGAAAAATTTACTTCTATGTTCAGTCCTCTCAATTGCCGATTTCCTTAGTACTTCCGTTTCACTTACCCCGGTGCTCGCCACTCTTAGTAAGTAGGCTTTTGGGATGCAACTGGTTTGTAGAGGGTGGCGCAAAAAGAATGCCTTAATTTCAAACTACTGTGCTTAGATTTTGATCACATGTCAGAAGTATTTACACCAGTACAATCTGTCAGTTACCCAATTTAAGAATTCCAATTTTTTAAAGATAACATTGGAAACCAGGCGCCCTTTTTCGTGCACACACATAAAAAGTCCCTTTTTAGCATACCTGTTTGTCAAAGTGTCCTGTGACACAAGAGTAATTTCTTGTCGTATTGCAGCATTCAGATCGGTGACAACAAGGTTTGCGGCAATAAATTTTACATTTTAAATGACCCAGTAAGACGAAGTCACAAACCGACATGTCTGGCGAGCGTGCAGCACAGTGGAGATAGCCGAAACGTGAGAGCAAGTGTTATGCAATCGTTTCTCGAACTACTAACTGCCCTGGATGCATTAGCGGTGTGAGCTGTGGCTCCCATCTTGTTGGAACCACATTTCTGCCGTTTATTATTATTATTATTATTATTATTATTATTATTATTATTTCCAACGATACCCACTTCGCAAACTCCACACGCATGGACGCCTTAGTGATTTATTATGCAATTCGTTTTGGGTGTTTGCTGCACAATAGCCGCAGTTTTGCTTATTTACAAAACCGCGCAAGTAAAACAGAGCGACATCGCTCATCATTAACAAAACGTAATCAGCATAAAGAACATCAGGGATTCTGTCACCGAAAAGTATCCGTTCGTTATAATAATGTTCATGAAATTCCTGTACGATTATTTATTTATTTATTGTGTGGCTTGAATTATATTTTAAAAGTACATACGGTGAAGTCGATATAAGATAAAATGGTACTTTTATAAAAAAAAAAGAGGTGGAGCCCCTCCACGCCCACACCGGCATGATGGCCAACACAATAGGTCTACTGCCATCTCTGCATAAGGGTTAGTATTCACTAATGTGAGGTGTCGCAGGATGTGGGTACTGCGATGTTTGCGTACGTCTGGTTAAGGTTACCCATTAATACGCGCTCATAGATTGGGTCGAAATCGAACGAAGGGTAGCGGTTTGAAGGGCAGAGGAAAAAAAGTGCCAAGGCAAGAGCCAAGGGAAAAAAACCTCTGCGATGGTTAGGTCGGGTGGTAAGAGCAGTAGCGGTTGTCTTGCTGCCTGCGATAGGTCGTGCAAGGATAGGCTTTGTTAGTAGTGGGTATCATGCATGTCGATACCTTGACGTTGTGCGTTTGTGCTGCTCGGCGGCTGGCGCTGGGTGCTGGTAGAGTCCTCGTTCAGCGTCAGCAACCTGCAACAGTTAGGTTTATTATCGTTCTTGTGTCCGATAGGTCATATATCGGAAGCACAGTGTGAGGTAATGTTGGCGGATTGTTTGTGCGTCTGTGGGCGAGCTCGTCGGTGTCCCTGCTGTGGCCTGTTAGTCGGCTCTAATAGCAGCTGGTATTTACCAGTCAGTGTTGCTGATATACAGGGGCTTGCCGACGTTTGTCGCTTGTTTGCGTATGTTAGTTTACCATAGGTGGCTATGCCCTAGCTAGCAGTGTCTTTGGCCGCTTGTGCTTCCACCTATGTTTGTGATCGTAGTTTCCCAGAGTGAGGATGAAAGGATTGTTCGAGTGTCTCGAGTTCCTGTGTAGTCGTGTGGCGTGTTTTTTGAATACTTCCTTGAGGGTATCAAGGTACGAATCAGTGCAAGCAGATACATCTGTTGATCGATATATACAGATGTGTAGCCAATAAAGAAACCTGGAGAACCGGTAGTAAATAAAAGGAACTTGAGAGCTCCATTTTTCATCATAGTTGGATATCCAAAGACACCAACCGGTTAATTGTTGCAGGTGTTGCGTCTACAAAGTCTTTCAGGCACGCCGGCCGCGGTGGTCTAGCGGTTCTAGGCGCTCAGTCAGGAACCGCGCGACTCCTACGGTCGCAGGTTCGAATCCTGCCTCGGGCATGGATGTGTGTGATGTCCTTAGGTTAGTTAGGTTTAAGTAGTTCTAAGTTCTAGGGGACTTATGACCACAGATGTTGAGTCCCATAGTGCTCAGAGCCATTTTTTTCTTTCAGGCACCCATCAATTTTCTTACTGGGCAGTCGTGGACAATGTGTGACAGTCGCATTGGCCATAATCGGAAATTTCCCACTTCTGTAGCGTTGTTTCGTCACGGCGTTGCCAGGTCAGATACGGTTGAGGGGCCGCCATATTTTTCTTGGTTGGTTCGCACCTGGGAGTTGGATGATCGCATCTATGTTGTCTAGTAGTCTTAATGACCCTGGAGGGCGTCCACTGATTTCTCCATTCATCTCTTAAATTGTGGATCATTTTGAGTTTCATCCATTCATGTGTTACTGCTTGTTGTCGTCTTCGGAGATTTGGTGGGCCAGTATTGGCTAGTTTTGACAGCCGTGGTGTTGGTGTGGATTTACGAGTCCTGTCACGATACTAATCATTTACAGGTTGACTATTATTAAACCATATGGAAAAAAACGTAAAACGGCGTGCACACACTTAATTCAACATATAAACGTCACTATAGATATTCGGATTTAGGTTGTGACATGTTCGATATGGCTGTTGTCATTGGCGATGATCTGTCGCAGATGAATAGCGAAATTCTGCATGACCCGCTGAAGTATCGGAACATCGATACTGTCGAGGGCCTCCTGAATGGCTGTTTTCAGCTCAGCACTCGTTTTGGGGTAATTGGTGTACACCTTGCCTTTAATATAGCCCCACCAAAAAGGAGTCGCATGTGTTCAGATACGGAGAATATGGCGGCAATCGAGGCCCTTGCCAGTGGCCTATGGGTACCCCTGAGCCAGACTTCACTCCCCAAAGTGCTCCTCCAGGACATCAAACACTCTCCTTCTTCGATAGGGTCGAGCTCCGTCTTGCATAAACCTCATGTTGTCGAAATCAGGCTCACTTTGGATAATGGGGATGAAATCATCTCCAAAACGTTCACATACCATTCAGTAGTGACTGTGCCATCAAGGAATGTCGCACCGATTATTCCGTGACTGGACATTGCACACCACACGGTCACCCGTTGAGGGTCAGAAGACTTCTCGATCGCGAAATGCGGATTCTCAGTCCCCCAAATGCGCCAATTTTGCTTATTGACGAACCCATCCAAATGAAAGTGGGCTTCGTCGCTAAACCAAACCATATTCACATTAAAGTCCTATTTGTCAATTCTGTGGTCAGTAGTATGGTTGACGGGTTTGAATTTTGTATGGGAAGAGATGCAGGTTCTCTGTACCGCGACATTTTCAGGTGCAAATGGCCGACAGCAACAAGGCGCTTGCTATTTCCCATCCTGCCCCGCGGCCAAACGTGCAGTTTGAACGCCCTAACGTAAACCGTTGAGAAGTTATGACGATTTAATTTCCTATAGTTCAGTAACCGTCACCCTGTAGATGGAAGTCTATTTTGTTGACATGACATCATCTTCTCCAAACAGGAAAACGTTATTCGGCGACAGGTTACACAAGTGCTTGTGCTGTAGTTCTTAACATGTTTGCATTAGATCCTCAGCTAGCACCAACGAGGTTCCCTAAGATACTATTTCTCGACTTTAGCTTCTGTCCTGTTAGTTCTAGGTTTCTCCTACATGTCGAGGCTCTGTTGAGAGCCACACCCAGAAACGTGGAGTGTCGACAATGTCGTAATTTTTTTGTTGCCGGAGATTACACTCAATTCTCTGTTTGCCAGTCAGGTGGCTTGGTGGAATGAGCTGGGTTTTGTTTTATTAGGGTTCGGGCAAAGCCTCCGCTTTTTGTAATGCTGATCGAGCTTCTCTGGCTCGTTAGTGTCTTTTTACCTTCTTCGAATGTGTTGCTTTGAGTTGCAATCGCTAGGTCGTCGGCGTAGCTAAGCTTTACAGAATCAGTGGTGTCTATGTCGCTGATGCAAAATTTAAATAAAAGCGGAGCCCTGTGGGACACCAGTCTTTATGTATAGGATTTACTTGCGGTGTCTCCAATGTTAATTTTAAAAGAACGGTTTTAAGCATGTTTTCTGCTAGTTCTGTGATCTTTGAGCTGGACACGGTTTGATTTAGCGTATACATTGATCTGTCCAGCCACAAGGTATCTACGATGCTGTGAGGTCAATAAATGCAACTGAGAATTCTTTTCTCTCTCTCTCTCTCTCTCTCTCTCTCTCTCTCTCTCTCTCTCTCTTGGAAGCCTGCTTCTGCAAGTGGCGTTAGGTCGGGAACTTGCTCTCAGCAGCCTCGATTAGCGCGAGATCATGCTTGATGTAGGGGAGCAGGGTTGTGGCAGCAATTATTGGACGTATTCGATTACACAGAAATCTTTCCAGTAGCATTATAACAAATGCTTAGTAGTGCCATTGGACAATAGGTCACTGGATCTTCTTTAGATTTTCCTGGCTTGGAAATTAGTAGTTTTTGCAGTTTTAAACTGCCGAGGAATTTTTCCGCTGTCCAGTATTGCATTCTAAAATTGTAGTAGCCACTGTCGTGCTTTCTTTCCTAGTTGTTTAATGGTCTCTAGAAATGTACCATCCAGTCCAGAAGTTTTCCTGTTTCTAAGGGATTTCGTTTATGGGTTTCTGCGAAATTGTGTTGTCAAGTTGCTGCGAGGCTTTTGGGGTATCAATTTTCCCGTCGCAGTCTCAACAATAGCTAAACACAGCACGTGCGGAACATTGTTTGGGTACACAAAAAGTCACGTGCGGTATCGTGTGCGACTGCGCTGTGTCTTTAATCATCGCTTTCCCAGGAACTTTATCTGCCAGGGAGTTTCAAATTTATCGTCTTCCGCCGGTTTTATTTATTTATTTATTGGCGTCCTGAACTTGGCCGTACGGCCATCTCAACACTGGAAATGATATACAGTTTGTTCTGATAATTGAGATTGTAAATAAGTCTAGCCGACCCAATTTTCAACAGCATCTCCGTTCAGTGCGACGGCCTTTCGCCACCTCTCTGGGAGGGCCTGTATGCCCGCGCAGTACCACTATTGGTCGACACTTCTTGCTGCAACAATAATCGCCCCCCATCGTCCACGTACAGTTTCCTGCCGAGTGCATCCTTCAGTGGGCAAAACAGTTGGAAGTCGAAGATGCAACATGCGGGCTGTAAGATGGATTAGGAAGAACAGTCCAATGAAGTTTTGCGAGCTGCTGTCGGGTGCTCAGACTTGGGTGAGGCCTTGCGTTGACATGAAGAAGGAGAAGTTCGTTTGGATTTTTGTGGTTACGAACACATTGCAGGAGTCACAGCTGTGAGCGGCCGACCAGCACGTGGGAGATCGGATAGGTTTGCGCGACCGTGTTGCGATGATGACAGACGCTTCGCTTAACGACTCACCGTGCGTTTCTCAGACAGGTCTTCGTAGACATTCCGCAAGCGTCTTTGAATATCTGCGATGCTGTGGTTTTTCTCCAAAAGAAATTAAGACAGCTCTGCTGAAAGCACCTCCGTCACAGACGGCATTTTGAAAGCTACATATGACGCCGCCACCTATCGGAACTTTATGAAACTACAGGGGCTGAAGCGGTCCACAATTCTCCACAACAAATTCCTCTTTTTCTTTTTTAACCGAAACTGACCGAGTAAAAAAGTGTTGCATTGGTTATCGAACGCTCCTCGTATATTTAACAAGAGAACGCTAGTGCCACGTCCAGAAATTCAAACTCGAAATGAGGCTAATCCTGTGGTTACAATACTCCTTCACATTTTTAGAGCTGGCGTGGTCTGTCGGGAGCCAGCGATTGATGCTTTTAAACAGTAAACAACTCGTCACAAGTCTTCAGCTGAACTCATTTGTAAATGATTTGAACTTAGAGAAGGATGTATACCTATACCACAGGAAACATCGGCATAAGATATTCTCGATTTAGGTTCGTGGGACGAAGGTATAGACTTACAGGGAACTACCAATATTATACTCGTAAGTTGTGTTTCAGAGGATTTCTTAAATTTAGGTTCACTCTACAATTTTCAACATGTACCTGACGTCTGGATGTGCACTGAATGGGTAGCAGTATTTCTCTTGCCGAAACTACGCAAGAAATTTAGTACGCTGTGACATACGTATCTGATAACATACAGCTTGGCAAAGCTAAGCTTTTCCTGAGCCAAATCTGCTAAAAAATATTATAATATTGGTGACTTCTTATCTGAAGTAAAACTGTGGTATCATTTTTGTGCGAGAGCACAAGTATCTATAAGTCTATCAATCACTGATATTATTGGTAAACATACAGTTTTTTTCCAGTTATGGCAAAGGCTGTACTAGTTCTTGTTTATCCTGATACTGCATGCACAATTCAACTATGCTTCACTGCTCCAGGAAGAGTAAAACTTTGGTTGTATTCTGTATTGAGTGAAAAACAGGTTATGTGAGTTATTAATGCTAAATGTCCACAGAGGAAAAGTAATTGAGCGATTCTCATTCGCATTCAAACCCGATGAAGTGTAATATTACTGTAGTTTCTTATCACGTGTGTTCTTTAGAGTTACTCACTGAATAGAAGGCAAATGATATCTCTGCATTTACTAAACATCTGATTCCATGTCTCACGTCACATCATCTTTTGTTTTTCCTAACGTTTCGGGAAGTGAAAATTTTATGCTACTTCGACGAGTCACATCATCTTCATCGCTACATGCTGTCAATTCGAACCTGTGACTGTGCCTTTTGTGGGATGCCACTTGTCCAGATTAGTCTCTGTATCTACAGAGGGCAAGATCTGTGGTACTGACAATGATGGTTGGCGACACTCTCATTATTATTCAAACATTCGCACATTTACACATTCTTTTACAATACTCGACATAGCTTTCTTAATTGTATGGTAACTTTTCCATCCAACTTCCAAAGTATAATACACATGACCGGCTCTCTGGTACGCACTAGACAGAGTATTACATATTCACAACTAAGTTACACCCGATATAGAGCACGTGTCCGGCTCTGAAGAACACCGGCAACAGAGTGACTATTACATGTTCACATCTAAGTAACGCACGGTACTGAGATACGTGTCCGACCCTCCAGAACACCCGGAACAGAGTGACTAGCGCAGCCAAAGTACATCGTCTCCTAGGCACACCAAAGCGACCCGAAGGTGTCTGAAGCACTTTCGTTACAATATCGTTTCTCTTATGTTTCTCAAAACTAGTGAAATTTAATAAAAAGAAACGACGGATTCATAGAGTGACCATGAGAGATTGTCGTACTAAAAGCTGGGTTAAATACAATAAAAGGTATAGATAGTTAATTAGAGAAGTTAGGCGTTTTGGCGCCTAGCACCCAAACGTGCCGACCAATCAGAAGTAAGTTCAGTACAATTAGGCAGACTCTCCCATGAGCTTGTACGTGCTGTACAAGCTGTCGCTTGTACCTTACTCCACTTTTGTACCATATGCTACTTCACGTGTATCAAGCTGCATCAAGGCGAGCTTCTAGCGAAATAAAATACTGGTGGCCACACGGTGTTTTTCATGTTTACGAACATTACCAGAAGAGAAAGAAGTGGTAAGTGACGAATAAAAATTCTAGGACTGAATGGGGATTGAAGCCCAGACCAGTGGATCTGTAACCTGGCAGTGAGTGGGGGCGATGAATACCACGATGTCTGAAATAGTCGTCGTCGTTATATTTATCATCAACATCCGTAACCAGTATGTGTACCGATTTACTGAAGAAGAATGAAAGCAATTCCTTCTTTCTGTTCGGCAGGCACTTCCGGGTACGGCTCTGCACTGCGCCGTCTCAAATAGCCAAAAGGACGCGCAGGGTCCTGTGGAGACGATAGACATCAAAGAAGAGCCTATAGACGACGACGACGATGAGGCGGCGGTAGAGGGCGTGGACGACGAGCAATTCGAGGATGCCGAAGTGGAAATAGAGGTGGTGGCCGTGTCACAGGACAGGACGGCAGAGGGCACCACGGCGACGGAGCAGCAGCAACAGCAGCAGAAGGAAAAGGGCAGGGGGGAGGAGGTGGTCTCGGGGAACGGCAGCTGCCTGCAGCTGACTCCGCCGCGGTCGCCGTCTGTCGCGTCTGAAGCGACGTACTCTACATCGGAGTCGGGCAGCTCGACAGAAAGGAACTCGCCCGAGCAGCAGCAGGAGGGGGAGGAAAGGGCGGAGGGTCGCTGCTCCGACCTCAGTAGGGAGGGCGGCGGCAGCATCTGCAGGTACTGCGCCAAGTGGCACCCCGACCCGCAAACCTGCCAGGAGCACGAGCGCAGCTGCCCGCGCCGCAGCGGCGCAGACGACGACGACCACCAGCAGCAGCAGCAGCAGCAGCAGGAGGAGGAGGAGGAAGCGGCGGCGGCGGTGCCGCGGCGGCCGCCGCCGCCGCCGGGCAAGTACTCCAACCAGTGCCGCTTCTGCACCAAGTGGTTCCAGAAGACGAGCGTCTGCCGCGTCCATGAGAGGGAGTGTGGCCCTCTGCACGGCTACGCGGCGCCCGAGCTGGTTAGCGGCCGCGGCTCCGGCAAACGCTGCCGCTCCTGCTCGGCGCTCTTCCTGTCTAAAGCTGGCCGCAGCATCCACGAGTACCACTGCTTCCGCCGCGAGCGACAGATCCAGAGCGGCGAGCTGCCGCCGGTCGCGCCCAGTGCCGCAGAGCCGCAGTCCCAGAGCGCAGCGCTGCGCAAGCTGCCGCCGACGCCCAAGTACTGCAACCAGTGCCGCTTCTGCCGCAGGTACTTCCCGCGTGTGCCGTTGCGCCGCCTCCACGAGGCCCAGTGCGGCCCCCGTTTCGGCTACCGGCCGCCGCCGCCGACGACGACGACGACGACGACGACGACGCCACAGACGGTCCCCAGCCCTTCCTGTGAGGGCGCCGGCGCCGGTGAGAGGCAGTGCTCCTACTGTGGCAAGCGGTTGAAGACGTTGGCGGGCCGCAACGGGCACGAGTACTATTGCCGGCGCCGCTCCCTCCCGACGCGTCACAACCTGACCGCCAACCAGTGCCGCTACTGCCACGCGCGCTACCTCTCGCGGTCGCAGCGCCTCTCCCACGAACTCTCGTGCGCCGAGGCCTCCGGATGGCTGGATGGGCCGAAGGCGGACGCTGCGTTGCAGGCCGGTGGGAGGGATGCTGTCAAGTGCCGCTACTGCGGCAAGGGCCACCTCAAGTGGCGGTCGCTGCTCACGCACGAGTTCCACTGCCGACGTAAGGCGCCGCCGCGTGGCGAGGCGGGCTCGCAGGTGGCTGCAGAGGCGGGCTCGCAGGTGGCTGCAGAGGCGGGCTCGCAGGTGGCTGCGGAGGCGGACACGCAGGTGGTTGCGGAGGTGGGCACGCAGGAGGCTACGGAGGCGGCTGTGGAGGTGGTGGAGCCATCAGCACCAGAGGTGGTGGAGGCACCAGCACCACCTGGTGATACAGGCAGCAGTGGTGACAACGAAAAGGACGAGAGCGTCAGTCCTTCAGGCAGCACTGCGTCTGGAGACAAGAGGCAGGGCCCACTCAATCGTTGCAGTCGTTGCCACAAGTGGTGTAAGACCAAGCACGGCCGGAAGTTGCACGAAGCATATTGCTCGCGCAATTTTCATATGACTATCGCAGGAAGGTGGTACAAGTGTTCGTATTGCTCTCGAGTCTTCCTCAGACGTTGTTCTTGTGTCATGCACGAGCGTCACTGTCCCCAGGCGACAGACCGTACGTGCGACTCTGGTACAGTCAGTCGTGCAGCTGTGTCTGTTGTGCCAGAAAGACGAGAGCAGCAGTTAGGATCGACTGCCTGTGACGGTGCACAGTTACGTGGCGGATCGACAGACGAACGGGAAGTAATATTTCCAGGGCTGTCACAGTCAGAGCGGAAGAGGAAGAATGTGGACAGTCCGTCGTGTCTACCGTCAGCTGCTAATGCCAAAGAAATGGACGTCTGCATGTGCCGGTATTGCGACAAGGCTTTCAAGTACCGCGAGTGCCTGCGTACCCACGAAGTGAAATGTGGTGCAATTGCTGCCTACCAGTATAGCACCCCGCCCCACCGTTCACCCACCTTCTTCACGTGCCCTCTCTGCCGCAAGGCCTTCAAGTTCCGCAGAAAGCTCCACAATCACTGGAAAGTCTGCAGGGCACGCACTTCTGTCGTAGCTGAAGCGGCTGAACTGAACGGGGAAGCGAAATCGACACGGGCCGTACCTGAGCGACTAGAGGGAAGTGGTGGAGGTGGAGGAGTAAAGGCGCCATTTGGCACAAAGTCCTCTCCGGGTGAAGACCCCGTGGAGTGGCGCGGCTGGCCCAGCGGCTACTCCCAGACAGTTGAGGACTCCCTTACCGACGACGACAGTGTCACCGGTGTGGCAGACTCGTCCGGGCTCAGCTGCAAGCTCTGCCACAAGGATTTCTGCTCAAGGGTGCTGCTAGAGCTGCACACACTAAACGAATGTGTCTACCAGCGCATCCGCAATGACCATGCCTACGCCCAGTGTGAGTCACCCAGTGTCGACGAGTCCACACTGATGCGCATGGCCAGAGTCGAGCTGCAGCGACTGCTGCTCTGCTCGTGCTGCGGCCGTATCTTCGGGGACCGGCAGGAACTGTCAGACCACGAGATGGCCGAGAGACAGAGGCATGGCCAGACGTCGACAGAGGCTCGAGATCAGTCTTCGGGAGACCTTGAGGCCACCCACGTGCAGAAGAGGATAAAACTCGCAGAGGCGACGCGTGAGTTGGGTCTGCATCTGGAAGGTAGAGGACAGCAAGAATCCAATTGCAGGGTGGAGCAGCTGACGGCAAATTATCAGGCAGTTGCAGCAACTGATAAACTGGAGGATGCAGACAGCAGGCGAGAATCAAATAAAAACTGTCTCCCGCGGGAAGTTCTTTTGGATGGTGATTGCCAGCAATTGAAACAGGTCTATTCAGAGGATAGCGATCAGAAGCTGGAGATAAAAAAAGAAGAGATTGATTTCCAGCACCTGGAAAGGCAGCATTTGGAGAGTGCGAATGGTGAACGAGGACTGAGTAACAAATCAGTACTTCAGATACTGGTCAAAAATAATAGTGATTGTAAGCAAGAACATCTTAAAGATGACCCCGGTAAAAAGGTTCCTTCCACCAACAGTGGACTAGAACAGGAGAGCCAAAGAGAAATAGTTCATCCGCAGCATCAGGAATGTATCTCCGATGACGACAAATGGCAATTGCAGAACAAAATGCCAAATCTGGCTCATTTGCTGCAACAACAGTGACCGGAGGGTCCAAACAATAGGCAGAGTGACCAGAAGTGCAGTGAAGAGCATGGCAGGGAGGAAACAGCACACAAGAAGCAGTGACCAAAGATTACGAGGAGCCGCAATACCATCCAGTGTTACAGGGACAAGGAGGCAACCTTCCATAGGGTTTGTGTAATGGTCTGGACTGTTAGTCACAGAATGGAAGTGCAGCCACTGTTCCTTATATTTTGCCATCATAAGCCACTTCTGCTTCAGTATTATCGAAGGCTGTTGTACGGGTGGTGTAAGTGCAGATGCAGTGGTAGAAAAATATCTCTCCTACCCCCCCGCTGTCTCACCCTTGTGTGGCCTTGCGTTTTTTGCTCTTTTGGGTGTCATGATTCCTGACAAGCACCAGCAGAGGAAGGACCTAAACTTGTCCTGTTCAATTGTCAACTGCACAGCTTTTCAACTAGTCAACAGCTAATGCTGTGTCCTAACATTTCTGTCGATTTTGGAAAGCAGTCACTCATCTTACACCTTCTCTGGATACTTTTTATTTTTAATTTGTTGATATACTGGGCTGAAAATGGCTGTGAAAGAATGTGTTTTTTTCCCCTAGTTCACAGACATGCAGGAATGTCACTATAATTATCTGAAAAGTGTTTGTGCTTGTCAATTGTTGATGTATGGAGGGGATGATGATCCATGAAATATTGTCAATATCCCTGTTTTGTTCTGTAATGTATGTAGAAATACCATAATTTTTGTAACGCTTTTTTTGAAATCATATAATAAATGATTCAAGTTTTTTTATATGGCCTCTTATACATGGAGAAATATGTACAGAGTGAATCTCTGTTGGTTATAGGATGAATGGAACACTAATTTCTTTATAAGAGTTAAAAAACTATATGCTATAATGTAATAGTGTATCTTACCTATATTGCGTATTTTAATGTTGAACCTACTTCTGTTAATTTATAAGGGACAATGTAGTGTTCTATATTGACACTGCAATAGCCCAGAGAACAGAAAAAAGTAAGTAAACAAGCCTTTTTATTAAAAATTTAAAAATGGGTGGCTGGGATCACATGGGCCTTTCTTGTCCAAATTGGGATCTACCTTCAACCATTTTGTGCATATTATTTTTATGAACTATTTGTAAGGCTCCTCCTTTCATCCAGTATGGGAATGTGTTGCCAGTGTGGGTAATTGGGCATGAGCTGGTCAAATACACTGGAGTTCCAATCTCAGATTACAGAAAGATTTGTGTGTGTGGACACACTGAAAATGCATATAGCAGGAGCAGTGGGAACATGGCTGAAGATATTTTTGTTGATTTCTGTTTTTTTGCCATTTTGTGTATTTTGAGCATATGCCTAAAGAAAGTTTGATAACGCAGATTAAAAGCCTAGCCAAAAACTTTTGGACCTACATTCCATTTTAACGACCTTGTCGAAAAAGTCTTGTCAGTATCGCATTTGTAACCATGTCTTCTTTTTTTTTCCAGTGAGATAAAATCTCATACAATGTGATGAGTCAAAAAGTATCAACATCATTTACTATTTTTCCATGACACTGTAATTAACTCCATAGTATCTGCTCATTTCTATGATTCTGCCCCCTTACACTTCCAGTCATATCCATATTCTGCAAGCCACTGTGAATTGAATGACACAAAGCCTCCCTATTGTAAGACATATTACAGTTCCTTCCCTTTCCATTTGTATTGGTGCATGGAAAGAATGACTGCTTAAATACTACGTGCATGTTGTAATTAGCCTTGTCTTTGCAGTTCCCATGGCTGCAGTATTTAAGGGCTACAGTATATTTCTAGATTCCTCATATAATATTAGGTCTTAAAAATTTTGTTGAGAGACTTTCATGGATTTCTGATTCTTAAGTGTGCTGCAAATTTAACTGTTTCAGTATACTAAATCCCACTGGTGTGCTGCTGCTAGTTGTGCATGTTGTCAATACATTGAACCTGGATCCTCTAGATACACCTAAGAACCAACATGTCTTGATTGCAATTGCTCCGAATAAATTCCTCTGCTCCAACTGCGTGATCACTTCCTGACATGCCTCACAGAAGTCTGGCTGATGAGATGGGCAAAAGCACATTACACTCTCTAGCGTAACTATAGATGAAGTTAAAGGACTGCGTTAACAGTTGACAGTCATGTAAATTGTCAAAAGTTTTCTATGAGGGTTTGCTGAAAAGTAAATTCCTCCAAATTTCCCTTTTTAAATCAGACAAATCTTATTAAAAATGTACATCTTTATTCTTGATGTTTGTCAACAGTCTCCCTGGTGATGACCACGTTTCTCCCAACGAGAGGCCAGTTTCTTAATACCATCGCTGCAGAATGTTTGAATGTGTTGAGGGAGCCACAACCTCACCTCTGCTTGCACTGCTTCATCACTATTAAACTAAAGTCCTCTATGGAGTTCTTTAGGTTTCAGAAACTGATGAAAATCGGCTGGAATCCACTCTGGACCGTGTGGTGGTTTATACGCTGAGGAGCCAAAGAAACTGATACACCTGCCTAATATCGTGTAGGGCCCCTACGAGAATGTAGAAGAGCTACAACATTATGTGTCATGGACTCGACTGCCTGTAGTAGAGCTGGAGGAAATCAGTCCTGTAGAGCTGTCCATAAATCTGTAAGAGTAAGAGAGGGTGGCACTCTCTCCTGAACAGCTTGTTGCAAGGCATCCCAGATATGCTCAATAATGTTCATGTCTGGAGAGTTTTGTGGCCAGCGTAAGTGTTTAAACTCAGAAGAGTGTTTCTGGATCCACTGTGTAGCAATTCTGGACGTGTGAGTTGTCGCATTATCTTCCTGGAACTGCCAAAGTCCGTCTGAATTCATAATGGACACAGATGGCTGCAGGTGATCAGGCAGGATGCGTGCATACTTGTCACCTATCAGAGTCGCATCCAGGCGTATGAGGGGTCCCATATCACTCCAAGTGCATACGCCCCACACCATTACAGAGCCGCCTCCAGCTTGAACAGTCCCTTCCTGACATGCAGGGTCCATGGATTTATGAGGTTGTCTCCACACCCTTACACGTCCATTCGCTCGATGCAGACATCTGACCAGGCAACATGTTTCTAGTCATTAACAGACCAATATTAGTGTTGACGGGCATAGGCGAGGCTTAAAGCTTTGTGTAGTGCTGTTATCAAGGGTACACGAGTGGGCCTTCCACTCCGAAAGCCCGTATGGATGATGTTTCGTTGAATGGTTTGGACGCTGACACTTGTTGATAGCCCAGTATTGAAATCTGCAGTAGTTTGCGGAAGGGTTGCAGTGCTGTCACGTTGAAAGATTCTCTCCAGTTGTTGTTGGTCCCGTTCTTGCAGGATCTGCTTACAGTCGAGCTACGTCGGAGATTTGCCAGATTCGTGATATTCACGCTACACTCGTGAAATGGTCGTACGGGAAAATCCCCACTTCATCGCTACCTCGGAGATGCGGTGTCCCATCGCTCGTGAGCCGACTATAACAACACTTAAATTTTGATAACCTGCCATTGTAGCAGCCGTAACCGATCTAACTGCGCCAGACACTTGTTGTCTTATGTAGGCGTTGGCGAGCGCAGCGCCGTATTCTACCTGTTTACATATATCTGTATTTGAATACACATGTATATACTAGTTTCTTTGGCGCCTCAGTGTATATGACAGTGAACCCAAGCCATCGAATTATTGCTGATGCAGCACTCGTGTGTGGTCTGGCATTGTCATATTGAAGGAGAGGGTGCTCCATGTGTGGACGATCTTTTCGAATTCGAAACTAGATTACAGCACTCTGTTTCTTAAGCACTGACATAATTACATTACACACCGCCATGTTACACGCTAAAATTGGAAGACTTGTAGCGGTGGAGGCCAGCAAAAATGTAGACATGAAGAATAGCGATGTAGAATGTTAATAACATTCGTTTTATTTAAAAACCTATGAGTTTTCACATGAAACGTTCGGGGACATTACTTTTCTGCTTACCCTTGTACATTCCAAAACATGTTCCACTTGGATGGTCACCTCAAGTACACTATCCGTTCCAGAAGTTCCGAGACATTTTAGTTGTGGTGTGTAACTACAGTGGCAGCTTGAACTAAGAATTGTAAATAAGATCTGCAATCGAACAGTCAGTTATGGGCGGTAAGTGTGAAGTAGTGGATGTGTGGCCGTTAATGTGTGAACGTTGTCACAAATTGCAATGGAGCGACATCCCAAAATTAAGTGTTCAAGACATTCTTCAGAATGTTTGAAGAAGAGAGAATTGTGTGCAAAATATGTCCCACACACCTTGACTCCCGAATTAAAACGACTACAAATGGACGTCTACTACTATGTAATTGGAATGCAAAACATGGACAGTTATTTCTGGGGAAAAGTCATAAAGAGTAACGAGGCTTCGAGTTATTAACACAAACCTACAACAAAACAAGTGCAGAAATTCACTTGACTTGCTTTGATGACAAAAGCAACATTCAAGCTAGTTTACGCTCAAGTTAAACATCACAAAGACGGACTTTTCTGATAGTTTTAAAACCATCTTAACTTTCATGTTTTTTTTATTGTTATTAATCCAGTCTCGAAACGTTCTGGACTCATAGGATATTATTTAGACTCATTTCAAAGCACACACTTTTTCTCTCTTAATTTAGACATAATTATGTTGAGACTGTTCTCTACCCTATCTAATTGCTTGATGAATTTGAGCAGCACAGACGGCATGAACTTTTGTCATAGCCCCTGCTTTTAAGTTGTGGTCAGCAAGGCTCCTTAAACAAATAAACAGTTTCATCTGTACATTTTATGACACTCAATAAAAAATACAACAATGAAATATATAACCACTAAGTCATGTACATCTTATGCTCTTCTAATAAAGCATGTTCTTTGAGAATTTTTTTTCTCGGGATGTGTTATAGAAATCAATGTCAAATTTGCTCAAGAGGTTTGATATTTCCTCTACAAACTGGAATTTTTCGACCGGAGATGTCGAAGAGCAAAGGCGGAAGTAACGTCGGAACGGATCAAAATTTCGATGTAGACCTCCACGCGCGTTAGCGAAGTATATAAGAATCTTTAGGAGTTGTTCGTCGCTTAAGTTATTTGGACTATAGGAAACAAAATGGCGGCCATTTTAAACAAAATAGGGTTTTTTCATCGATTTTTCGACTTCATCGTCCAAGTAAAAGTATTTATAGTTGATGGATCGGAATAAAAGTGGTACAACTCCTAGACAGTTTAGTTAGCTTCGTCGGAAACAAAGAATCATGCGAATCGGTTCAGTAGATTTGAAGTTACCATACCGTGCGATAAAAAGTCATTTCGAGAAAAACTCGTTTGAAGTTTTGACTGCATATAAATGCGATATTATGCAACTTACGTTCTATCTGCTGTTCCGGGTGTCCATAAACTAGTACTTCCTCATAGAGTTCGTTCTGCTCGTTCAGGGCCATCCCGCGCTGCTCCAGAACCGATCGTACGGCCGATGACAAGCGGATTTCGGCCGCTTGAATCCGGTGGTCGTCCGAATGCTTGGCGAACGGCGTGGAATAGAGTCCCAGGGTGACGTCCGTCGTTTTCATGGTCTTCAGTATTGCTGAATACTCTTCTTTGAAGCTGTTCACTAAAGTCGCAATCTCCACAGTCTTCGCACCAGAATGCTTTTGAATTTTGTGTGTTTCCTTCCCAAGCACCGGTACAATAACTCGTCCCCCGAAAGGGCCTCGTAGATAGGATGAATCACTTTTGAACTTCTTTGGAGAGCGGCTGGTCATGTTGATATTCATCCAGATGTCCGGTAGCCTCTGTAATGCTCCATTTCCACCAACTTGTTTCCCCAGCCGGACAATTTTGGTGTTGTGAGTGGTCATCCGTCGAACACTTGTGGAAATACGTTGCCCAAATTGCCTTCTTCATCTGTTCCACCGAATTGGAATGCCGTCGGATTGCTAAGCCGTAGTACGTCGTAAGCTCCTTGATCACTTTATCAGTTTTAGTCATGGGCAAGCACATAGAATAATTTTTCGCGGCTGCAAAGTCGAAATTCCCGAAAAAACTGGTGCGTGAAAAAAGGCCGATTTCAGGCAAGTGCATTTTTTTGTTCAACAGCGAATAACAAACATTTCCGTTCCGTATTCGGAAAAACCGTTTCAGGGGTGGATTCTAAACATTTTTATGGATCCAAAAATGCAATTTTAAAATCGATTTTTTGAACCAAAAAATAGTAAACCTCCCCTTAAACGAATTCGAATGACATGGGTCCTCCTGATTGTTCTGACACTCGTGCTTAATCCCATCTAGTGCGCTGTTTCTTCTTTCATAATTTGTTAGCTTATTTTCAGTGGTTTTACCGTAGATAAGATGGAAAACCGAAAAGTTTATGAAAATGTACTTGTGAAAGTGGTATACGGAGTTAAGGAAACACGTTCGAGGAAGTTCTGTTAGCATTTATCGTCAGTAGTTCATACAAGTGTACTAGCAAGGTTTTCTAGTTAAGTGACATATCGGTCCTATCACATAAAACCTATTTGCTGTTCGGTACTGCTAGTTTAACCCTCATGTATCATAAAGTAAGATTATTTACTTCTCCTTTCAAGTTTAGGGCTGTGTGTGATATCTTCCTATGTATTCTTCATATTTTACCATTACGTTCATTATGACACATATATAATCTAAAATTTAGAAACAGTGATGAGCGAAAGAGTAAAAAGATTATGGAGAAAAGAACAACATTCACATTTGTAAGCGTACAGTGTATAAAGCGTAGAAAAGTAGAGCTAAGCTCTTCACAGGCAGATATATGTAGGTAGAGGAATAATTAAACTTGGTGAAGGGGTGTAATAAGTTACGAATAAACGAGAAGAAATACTATGTGAATCGAGTGACTGAAACAGAAAACCACGGGGATGACGCGAACGTTTGCTTTCCTGCCAGAAAAAGAAAAATTTTGATATCTCAAATGTTTTAGAAGAAAAGATAACAAGAGGAAGTGCTTTACTTTAAGATAAAATGCAACAGGAAATTGAATTTTGTGTAGAGAGGAGCCTGCAGGGTAACTTGTTCAGAACTCGAGGAGTTCAAGAGTGTTGTTTTAAGGATGGGAGCAGTTGGCATACAGAAGTGAGATTTTGTATTGCAATTATGACAGACAATTGTTATACGAGGGTATTTATCGAGGGCTTCACAATGGGAAGCTAATGAAGTAGGCATAATTTTTATGGTAGTAACGTGATTGTCTGGTCGCAACCATTAGATTAATTATTATTGTCGTTTTCCGTCTGAAGCTCTCGGAAAATAGTATTTTTCACCAGAAGCTTTTCGCTTTTATTTATGAAGCATATTCTGTGGTCATTCTGTAAATATGGATGTATAATGTCTTCAGATTTTCGTATTAATACTTTAAAATTAGTATTTCTTTATGAAATGGATGTAAAATTTACTCGCGATGTTTTTACCTTATGTTTATATATTCTGCAAACAATTGTATTTCCTTTCTTGTTAGCGGAGGTTGAAGTCTAAAGCAAGTTGATGTCCTATTAAATTTTGTCAGTTTGGCGCACTTTTCTCTTGTGTGGTTTTCAAAAGTCAGGTGAAGTAGTAAAACCACCACTATAGCGAAAGGTGATTTAAAGAAAAACTGCGAAAAACTGACAAAATTTAATGTGAAACAAAGTTGCTATCGACGTTAATCTCCTCTTAACGCGAAGGAAAAAGCAGTGGTTGGCGGAATATATAAATAAAAGATAAAAACACTGTGAATAAATTGAATACAAATTTCATACAGGTATACAGTATTAATACGAAAATGATAAGACATATTATGTATCTGTATTTCCAAAATGACCACAGAAGTTGCATTATAAATAAGAAGCGAAACGTGTCTGATATCAAAACATTCTTTTATTTGCAAGAAGCTTAAGACAGAAACACCAATAACAAATTAATTATAGCAGCTGCTGCAGAAGATGGCCATCCATACAATATTATGCTTAGACTTCGTCGACAATCAGTGCTATGGAATGACGTCATGTTTTTTTATTCTTTGTTAATTACTGATGGCATAAGGAAAAATATACCAGTTACTCTCATTGTAATTTGAAGTGTTTATTTACAGTTATCGAAAAATTGTTTTCGCCCTGTGTACTGTTGCTGTAATCAAGAGAATGTTGATAATAATAATAATAATTATTATTGATGATGATGATGATGATGATGATGATAGGTATATAAGTCACTAAAAGGAATGCCATATGCATACAGCTGTAACGTGGTTTCAGTCTAAATATGTTTCACTGGTGTGGATTGAACAGGACATCCTTAGGTGACCCGGCAAGTGTGCTCGTGTTCAGTATCTTCATAATCCACAGTATGGTAAGCCATTTAGTAAGCAGGGGCAGAGTCGAAGCCCACAGTGTTTATAGTGATATAGCTGTCACGTAATGCATATAAGACCCCACTTTTGATCAAAAAATAAGCCAGATTTCTACAGTAACATGGTATGTTACCCATTTCATACACTGATAGGCTGTATTCTGCGCCTATTGTAGCCTGAGTTTTGTCTGTTCGAAGTAAAGATGGAGCATGGATTAATGAATCATGAAGTAATATAGGGCACACAAAAAAATTTCGTCAGGAATGATTAATTATTGTACGGTGTGTTGTCCCGAGTTTGAAGAAATGTTTTATGCCTTCAGTGTATCATAAACTTTTCGTCAGGAATGATTAATTATTGTACGGTGTGTTGTCCCGAGTTTGAAGAAATGTTTTATGCCTTCAGTGTATCATAAACTTTGAAATACTTCATTTTCACCCTTGACTCTACATTTATTGCAATTTCAAACTTTTGGTCATTTTCAGGTGGGTAACAGACGCTGTAAATACAACAGTAGTCATCAGTAAAATTATGTGAAGCCTCAGTGCTCGTGTCTACCTCAGTTACATACACCACCATTATGAGACAGCCAGGATAAGTGCACATGAAGTAAAATTCTTGCTTACTACACATATCAGTTGCTGACTAAATGAGTAGTGTGAATTCTCCCTGTGTTTCTAATTGTTTACTGACACTTTCAGGTTAGCCCACTGTGTATTAGTACAGGATAGGCAATTTTATGTTAAGTTAATAATCTCATGTTTAGGTGAACGGTACTCTTGTTTTTGAACAGGTCTTGAGGAGTTGGTTGGATGGTTGGTCACGTGACTGTCCGCCTCCGTAGTTCAATGGTCTGTGTGTTTGGCTAGTAAGCGGCGGCCTGTGTTCGATTCCTGGAACTGCTGGGGATTCTTCCTTAGTGAGAAGCAGTGGCTCCCACATCAAGAAAGTCGACAACGCCCGGGAGAGCGGTGTGCTGACCCTACATCCCTCCTCATCGCAACCAAACGAAACAGGGCAGAGGATGACACGGCAGTCAATCGGTCCCATTTGGCCCATCAGGGCCACAACGTCAACTAAAAATTAGTTCTTGGAAACACATTTGTCGAGAAGAAATGATTTTAGGTTAGATTTAAAACTTGCTTTTCCATCTTTTGGGCATATGATCCAAAAATTTTGTTGCTCCTTTGTGAGCCTTCGACAGCTTCAGTAATAGATAATAATGGTCATTTTTCCCTCTACTGTTGTAGCTGTGGACATCACTATTCTTGGCAAATTGTAATGGATTATTTATGGCCAATTACATTAGTGAATATATGTATTGTGATGGGGCAGTTAAAATGCATAATGCTTGAAGAGGTACATAATTGACGACTGCGGGCGAACACCACATATTGTTCTTACTGCTCTCCTGTTGGCAATCGGTACTTTCTTTCTAAGTGATGTACCCCAGAAAATTGTTGTGTTAGACATTATTGACTGGAAATATATGTCAAAAGGTTTTTCGTTTATTTCGAAGACCAAAAGTAGTTAAACTTCACTGCATGAAAAAAAAATTTCTTTCAGTCTATAGTCAACTTTTTATATTACATATTGGCTGCCGATTTCGGTACATAGTACTGTCCTCACGCCATCTTCTGATAAAAAAAAATCACTATACACTGTTAATATAGCAATTTAAGAAACATTAACAAAATATTTCGTATTTATAGCAGCCAACGCATGGTACAGAGTGCAACCTTAAAATATACCACTCGCACCCAGTCACGGTTGCTTCCCAAGAAGATACGTCAGATACGAAGAGTAAACATCGGTGCACAAACTTAAAATACACACAAATTGCGGCCAGTAGTGATCTAGTGCCCCCTGTGTACACAGTTTGTTTTTCTTCTTAAAGTCACTCTATAAAAAAATGTCTAAAGAATAAAAATAGCATCGAATGTTTTAAATGATTGACGTAAAATTGATTTTTAGACGATAGGGGCCATAAGAAGTTGATTTAAATGCCGTTGACTTAATGACGTAAATCGCAGATGCGCAAGATATACGGGATGATCAAAAAGTCAGTATAAATTTGAAAACTGAATAAATCACGGAATAATGTAGATAGAGAGATACAAATTGACACACATGCTTGGAATGACATGGGGTTTTATTAGACCCAAAAAAATACAAAAGTTCAAAAAATATCCGACAGATGGCGCTTCATCTGATCAGAATAGCAATAATTAACATAACAAAGTAAGACAAAGCAAAGATGATGTTCTTTACAGGAAATGCTCAATATGTCCACCATCATTCCTCAACAATAGCTGTAGTCCAGGAATAATGTTGTGAACAGCACTGTAAAGTATGTCCGGAGTTACGGTGAGGCATTGGCGTCGGATGTTGTCTTTCAGCATCCCTAGAGATGTCGGTCGATCACGATACACTTGCGGCTTCAGGTAACCCCTAAGCCAATAATCGCATGGACTGAGGTCTGGGGACCTGGGAGGCCAAGCATGACGAAAGTGGCGACTGAGCACACGATCATCACCAAACGACGCGCGCAAGAGATCTTTCACGCGTCTAGCAATATGGAGTGGAGCGCCAACCTGCATAAACATCGTACGTTCCAGCAGGTGTTTATTAGCCAGGCTGGGGATGATGTGATTCAGTAACATATCGGCGTACCTCTCACCCGTCACAGTAGCAGTTACAAAACCAGAATCACGCATTCCTCGAAGAAAAAAGGCCCGATAACGGTAGATGTGGTAAGTCCAACCCATACTGTGACTTTCTCGTCGTGCAATGGAGTTTCCACGACAGTTCTAGGATTTTCGGTAGCCCAAATAATGCAGTTGTTGGCGTTGACAGATTCTCGGAGCGTGAAATGAGCTTTGTCGGTCCAGAACACGTTACTCAACCAATCGTCATCTTCCGCCATCTTTTGAAACGCCCACACCGCAAATGCCCTCTGCTTCACTAAATCGCCAGTAACAGTTCATGATGCCGATGGATTTTGTATTGATAGCATCGGAGGGTACGCGTAAGTGCCAACCCGTTTGAACGACCCGTGGCTTCGAACTTCGAAATCATTCTCGCCACAGCTGCATTTGTCAACGGACCTTCACCCGTTCGAATCCCCCTTCCTATGGCGATAGGATCGTAACGCTGAACTAGTACATTCCCCATTCTGATAATACAGCTTCACTAAAAGCACCTTTTCAGGTAACGTCAACATGCTGCGACTGCTAGCGCTTCTGATTCTCTCTCTCATTACAGCTCCTTTTACACGCGATTGCCATGCGCAGTCACTGACGTTTTACTGTCCAGCGCCAGCTGTCTGACATTTTGTGAACTTTATTTTTTTTATTTTTTTTTAATAAAACCCCGTGTCATTCCAAGCATGTGTGTCAATTTTTACCTCTCTATCTACATTCTAACGTGATTTATTAAGTTTTCAAATTTATACTGACTTTTTTGATCACCCAGTATTTTGACATAACTTCTGTTAACTGATGACGGCAGTTTAAGTGTTACCAAGGTTAGAACCCAAGCACAGAGATATTCAAAGAGAACGAACAGATTTCAAACACTCATTGCTTCCAAAATACAGAAGATAAACACAATTCCAACGTTCCCAGAAAGGCAAAAGTTCAAATTTTTATTCATTCAATGTGAGCACCATGTGTTACACGACAATCCTGCCACACACGAAGCAGCTAGTCTTTAGTTATCGAATCCACAGCTTCAACAATGCATAGTGGGGATAAAACGCGGTCTTTTATGTAACCTCACAGATGAAAGTCATAAGGTGTGAGGTCTGGAGACCTGGGAGGCCACCGGCGACGAAGTTAATTTTCTGCTTCTCCTTTTCCAAACCAACGCCCCAGATCTGACATTTTGTGACCTTTGTCTGTGGGGTAGCGCAAAATACCACGTTTTTATCTCCACTATGCATTGTTGAAGCTGTGCATTCGATAATGAAAGACTAGCTGCTTCGTGTGTGGCAGGAAATGGGTCACAGTTTTGATATTTGTTGTGTAACACATGGTGGTCACATTGAATGTCTAAAAATTTGAGCCTTTGTCTTTCCAGGAACGTTGGAATTTTGTTTCTGTCTTTTATAGTTTGGAAGCAATGAATGTTTGAAATCTGTTCCTTCTTTGTGAATAGCCCTGTATTAATTTTAAGTGCCAGAATAGGGTAAGCCACAGCATGACACGGTGGTATGAAATTTATGTATGTATGTATGCATGCATGGGCGTGCCCAGCGAGGGGAAGATATTCGCAGTTTTTCACTAGTTTACTGTTTTATTTAATAAGAAATGCTGCACGTTTGCTCGGATTGTAGAGGTGCATTCTTGTATTTAAAATGTTTATTAAAAGCAGTTTTTCACTGGTTTACTGTTTTATTTAATAAGAAGTGCTGTATGTTGTCTCAAGTCCTTGTTTCCTGAGACTAGTATGAACTGCCCCCCCCCCCCCCCCCGCCCGGTTCAGATCCGGGGTACGCCCTTGTATGTGTGTGTGTGTGTGTGTGTGTGTGTGTGTGGAAATAGAGAAAGGGAAAGAAAGGGATGGGTGGGAATTCGTGACTTCCAGTCCCACCGGTAATTGTGGTAATGCAATGACGAAAGTGGAAAATTTGTGCCAGAACGGGACTGGAACCCGGATTTACCGCTTGTCGTGAGTGTTTGCCTTAAACTGCTTCGTCCATCCGAACGCAGTCCCTGACCGACTAAAATTTCCAACTTATCGCACCATGCAATGTCCGACAGGACACCACTCAAATATACACATGTCTGTTAAGAGTGCTAGGGGTCTTTGCCGATTGTTTAAGTGCGAACGCGCTAACTTCGTCCTAACTCCAAGGGGAATCAGTAATTTCCGAGTAGAGGGTTAGTGGACGAGGGACGCTGCATTGCAGCGTGCGATACGTTGGAAATTTGAGTCGGCGGCCTGGGACCGTGTCCGGATGGCAGAAGCGGCCAAGACAGTCGCCCACGAGGAGCGCTAAATCCAGGTTACAGTAACACTCCGGCACAGATTTTCAACTTCCACCATTGCATTACCACAATGCGCTGTGCGACTGGCAGTCACGAATTACCGCACACTCCATACCTTTTCCATCTTTCCCGATTCTCTATTTCGTATAAACGGTTGTATGAATTGATGTTGTGGTCTCCCAGTACCAAATTCCAGCGGTGCAACTTCTCACAACTGTGCAGTAGTTGCTAGGAGTGGTCACCATAGCCGTGGCGGGTAGGAAGAGCGATGTGGCGCCGGCCAAAGGCCCAGCGTACACAGGGACACTGCCGGCACAAACACGAAACGGGAAATTGGGTCGAACACCGTCAACTGACAGTTGCAGAGTAATATTTATGAAGTGACCATCAGACCTGTTAATCATGGATTTCGATGTATCTTTGGTACGTTGTAGTGGGAGCTGTCCCGAGTATCTCGCGACTGCCCCTAGTTTCCCTGAAAAATGATGCTGAAGCTATATGCGTACCTACTACACTCAACCGCCAAGGAAACTGGTATAGCCGGCTAGTGTGGCTGTGCGGTTCTAGGCACTTCAGTTGGAACCGCGTGACCGCTACGGCCGCAGGTTCGAATCCTGCCTCGGGCATGGATGTGTGTGATGTCCTTAGGTTTGTTAGGTTTAAGTAGTTCTAAGTTCTAGGGGACTAATGACCTCAGCTGTTAAGTCCCATAGTGCTCAGAGCCATTAGAACCATTGGAAACTGGTATAGGCATTTGTATTCAAATACAGAGATAAGTAAACAGGCAGAATATGGCGCTGCGGTCGGCAACCACTACATAAGACAACTGTCTGGCGCGGTTGTTAGATCGGCTACTGCAGGTTATCAAGATGTGAGAGTTTGATCGTGGTGTTAGAGTCGGCGCACGAGCGTAGGACACAGCATCTCCGAGGTAGCGATAGAGTGGGGATTTTCCCGTACGACCATTTCACGAGTGCACCCTGAATATCAGGAATCCGATAAAACATCGAGTCTCCGACATCGCTACAGCCGGAAAAAGATCCTGCACGAATGGGACCAACGACGACTGAAGAGAATCGTTTAACGTGACAGAAGTGCAGCCCTTCCGCAAATTGCTGCAGATATCAGTGCTGGGCTATCAACAAGTGTCAGCGTGCGAACCATTCGATGAAACATCATAAGATTCAGTTTATAAGAAGCACTGTTCTTCTTGTCTTCATAACGAACAAAGTTACAAGGAAGGCAGTCATGCTGGTTTATTTTCCCTGTTCGCTAAACAACTTTGCTTGAATATAACTTACTTTGCCTCTGGACAGAAAGTTATTTGGAGTAGTCGAAACAATGAAAAACATTGTATATTTTCATTTAAAAACAACATCCAGTATCTTAATAGGCAGCTAGTTTGTTGGTTAATTATTTAATTTTATCATTGGCATGATAGTTACGTGGAACGAGTGGTTTTATGTTAACATGACAAATTATTTTGTCCCTATGGCTACGTGTCGCTCCTATATTTAGTAATACCTACCCACCACCTTTTACACATTGCAAAAGCAGAAATTTTTCTATGGAGTAGAAGGAGTTGTTGAGGAGAAACGTTTTCAGTTTGTTTTCAGTTTTTACTTTGCTCTGTGTCAGACATTTTATGTCACTGAATAAGTGTTCAAAGTTTTTGGTTACAGCATTGTGCAGTGTATTTTCCTGCTAAACACAACCTTAGTGTGGCGTGATGAATGTCTTTTTTTATTTCTGTATTGTAATTATTTACATCATTATTCCTTTTGAACTGCAGTGGATTATTTACAACGAGCTTCTTGGGGGAATGAATATACTCTGAAATGGTAGACAGAATGCCCAACTCTTTAATAAAAATGTCTAAAACATGATCGTGGGTGAGCACCACATATTATATTACTCTTACAGCACGTTTTGAGCGATGAAGACTTACTTTCTTTAAGATGAGTTACCTTAGAACATTATTTCATAAGACATTATTGAATGAAAACATGCAAACTATGTCAACTTACTGATTTATATCTGCCCTAGATTTGCAATGATTGTTAAGTGCAAATCGGGCTGAACTAAGTTGTTTTCGGAGATCTAAAATGTGCCTTTGCAGTTGACATTCTCATCAATATAGATAGCTAAGAATTTTGAAGTATTCAGTCTATCTTTTATTTCATCGCCATGTGTTACACCTATCTTTGGTGTAGTACCTCTGGCTGTACAGAGGTAAATATGTTATAAATTGAGTGTGTGACCATTCGCTGGAAACCGGTCAGTGAGACTAAGGACATTGTTTACCATTTGTGCTGCTTCTGTATGTATGCTTGGAATGATTACACTGCGAGTGTCATCTGCAAAAGGAGTTAACGCTGCTTGTTGTATATTAAACGGAAGATCGTTTACAATCCAGTGGTCGTCAAACTGAAACACGAAGTAACTATTAGTGCGACCCACAGTTCTGTGCCGTGTTTTATAGTAATATGCATCTACCGATTAACAGCCGAATCGAAAAACGTCAACCAACTTTTAAAGCTTCTTAAAACTATATTCTTATGTCTATACTCTGCAAACTACTGCCGGCCGGAGTGGCCGAGCGGTTCTAGGCGCTACGGTCTGGAACCGCGCGACCGCTACGGTCGCAGGTTCGAATCCTGCCTCGGGTATGGATGTGTGTGATGTCCTTAGGTTAGTTAGGTTTAAGTGGTTCTAAGTTCTAGGGGACTGATGACCACAGCAGTTAAGTCCCATAGTGCTCAGAGCCATTTGAACCATTTGCAAACTACTGTGAGGTGCATGGCAGAGGGTACGTCCCATTGTACCACTCGTTAGGGTTTCTTCCTGTTCCATTCACGTATGGAGCGCGGGAAGAATGATTGTTTGAATGCCTCTGTGCGTGCAATAATTACTCTAATCTCATCCTCACGAGCCTTATGTGAGCAATACGTAGGGGGATTATTGTACACACATCGAAAAAAGTTTTGAATCACTCCAGTTCCCAGAACTCCTGAAGATAGACGTTGACTGTGGATATTCTATCACAGACACAGTCCCTTTGACTCTTCAGAGATGTCACTAAACCCGCCCAAAGACGTAAACAACCATGAATGAGCAGCGCCTATTAGACGGAAGGGTCCAACAGCCGATCAGTTCCCGTCATTCCACTGGGAAGTAGGTACACTGATCGCGTTGTCTGCAGTTCAAGACGGTCAATACCGCGGTTCGATCGCGTCTGAATTGTTACTTTGTGCCAGGAAGTGCTCTCTACAAGGGAAGTGTCCAGGCGTCTCAGAGTGAACCAAAGCGATGTTGTTCGGACATGGAGGAAATACAGAGAGACAGGAACTGTCGATGACATGCCTCGCTCAGGCCGCCCAAGGGCTACTACTGCAGTGGATGACCGGTAACTGCCGATTATGGCTCGGAGGAACTCTGACAGCAACGCCACCATGTTGAATAATGCTTTTCGTGCAGCCACAGGACGTCGTGTTACGACTCCAACTGTGCGCAATAGGGTGCATGACGCGCAACTTCACTCCTGACGTTCATGGCGGGTTCCATCTTTGCAACCACGACACCATGCAGCGCGGTACAGATGGGCCCAACAACATGTCGAATGGACCGCTCGGGATTTGTATCACGTTCCCTTCACCGATGAGTGTCGCATATGCCTTCAACCAGACAATCGGCGGAACCTATTTTGGAGGCAACCCGGTCAGGCTGAACGGCTTAGACACACTGTCCAGCGAGTGCAGCAAGGTGGAGGTTCCTTGCTGTTTTGGGTTGGCATTAGACCTATGTGTATGAGGCCGACGTACGCCGCTGGTGGTTATGGAAGGCGCCGTAATGGCTCGACTAGAGGGGCCAGCATGTTCTCTAGACATGAACCCTATCGAACACGCCTGAGATAGATTGAAAAGGGCAGCCGGCCGTTGTGATCGAGCGGTTCTAGGCGTTTCAGTGCGGAACCGCGCTGCTGCTACGGTCGCAGGCTCGAATCGTGCCTCGGGCATGGATGTGTGTGATGCCCTTAGGTTAGTTAGGTTTAAGTAGTTCTAAGTCTAGGGGACTGATGACCTCAGATGTTAAGTTCCATAGTGCTTAGAGCCATTTGGACCATTGATTGAAAGGGTCTGTTTATGAACGATGTGACCCACCAACCACTCTGAGGGATCTAAGCATAATCGCCCTTGAGGAGTGGGACAAACTGGAACAACAGTGCCTTTATAAAATTGTGGATAGTATGCCACGACGAATACAGGCATTCATCAGTGCAAGAGGACGTGCTACTGGGTATTAGAGGTACCGGTGTGTACAGCATTCTGGACCATCACCTCTGAAGGTCTCGCTGTACGGTGGTACAACGTGCAGTGTGTGCTTTTCATGAGTAATAAGAAGGGCGGAAATGATGTTTATG
Organism: Schistocerca nitens; assembly: GCF_023898315.1. Lineage (NCBI taxonomy): Eukaryota > Metazoa > Arthropoda > Insecta > Orthoptera > Acrididae > Schistocerca > Schistocerca nitens. Next base: position 263,992,107 of record NC_064615.1, read on the forward strand.
TTGATCACTATTCCAATTTACTGTATCGTTTCCGGAACTCCCGGAGACTACGTGATGCAAAACTTTTTTTTATGTATGTATATTCCTAGAATCAACATTTAAAGCCGGTTTTTGAAACTTTGTTAATAGACTTTCTCGGGATAGTTTAAGTCTGTCTTCAAGAGTCTGCCAGTTCAGTACCTCTGTAACACTCTCCCATGGATTAAACAAACCTGTGACCATTCGTGGTGCCCTACTCTGTAGACTTTCAATACTCTCTGTTAGTCCGATATGGTACGGGTCCCACACACTTGAGCGATATTGTAGGATGGGTCGCACCAGTGATTTGTAAGCAATCTCTTTTGTAGACTGATTTTACTTCGTCGGTTTTCTACCAATAAAGCGAAGTCTACCATCTGCTTTACCCACGACTGAGCCTATGTGATCATTCCAATTCATACCGTACAAAGTGTTACACTCACCTGAGCCGTGTTGGCTCGTTCTGTGTTTTACATCCTTACCTACTGGCGCGGTCCGCCTGTGTCTGGTGGCCCCTTAGTAGCGTCTTGGGCAGCTTTTTGATCACCTTGGCGGTCAGTCGATAGTTGTCAGGGGAGAGACTGAGAGAGAGAGAGACGGGCGCACGGTTGTCTAAGCGGCCGGTCTTCACCGAAGTCTGCTGGTCGGTAATACTTGGGCCTAATGTCGACGCAGCCGATCTACCCTGCATTAAGCAGGCGTAGTTGCTGATACAGGCGTTGGAGTGCTGTTCATTTTCTAATGCCGTCTGGTCTGCCCTTGCGGTAAGGTACTCATGACCTGGTTGCCGCGAGAGCTCCCGTGTTGAAGTTGCTCCCGCTACACTGGATTGCCGGTGTTTCTCCACCACCCTGTTTCAACGTCTGAATTTACCTTTTGATTCCTCTGTTTGACTTTATTTGAGTGCCACATTTGTATTTTTTAAAATTTCCTTTAATTACAATTTGCTCAATGTATGCTTATTGGTCATCTGTGTCTGAAAGTGTCATACGTTTTAGGCCGCCACGTGTGTTAGTGACCACTGAGGTCGAAATGGATTCCGATTTTTAATGGAAATTATTGCTCCCCTGACTGATGTAGCGAGTACAAAATTTCCTATAGCTGTGGTAAGCAAACGCTAGCGGCCGGTGAATCTGGGTTCTTTGCGTAATTGGTTTCCTTTTCTCTGGTGAGATTCGACCTTTCAGGAAAATTAATATTTGTTTCAAATATGATTACGATTGTAGTTGTTTGAGTGTTAGTCCTCAAGATTTGCCTGTTGCCTTCTAAACCAGTTCAGTTAATTTGTCTGAGGGTTATGTGTGATTATTACTTTAAGATGTTATATTTTATTGCGAGATAAAAGGGTAAGTCATTAATAACTCTTTTGTAAAATTCTAGTTGTTACACGTAAGGTTCGTCCGGGGCTTGGAGCCACGCTCGCGTTGAGCTTTGGTCTTAAGCTGTGCTGGCCTGAGTGGCCGAGCGGTTCTAGACTCTACAGTCTGGAACCGCGCGACCGCTACGGTCGCAGGTTCGAATCCTGCCTCGGGCATGGACGTGTGTGGTGTCCTTATGTTAGTTAGGTTTAAGTAGTTCTAAGTTCTAGGGGACTCATGACCTCGGAAGTTAAGTCCCATAGTGCTCAGAGCCATTTTTGAAGTCTTATTCTGTGCATTTTCATATGTTCTTCGATTATTATGTATGATTTACATGTCTGCATGTTTTCTTCAGCCTTCTGAGCTGTCCTTAGCGTTTGGAGGCGTTCCGCGTTGCTCCGGGGTGTTTATTCCCCGCCCGTCCACCGGGCGTAGCCTGTCCGCGTCGGTTGTGCGCGTGCGCGCGGGCGGCGCGCCGCTTCACGTCTCACCGTAGCCTCTTGAGACGTTGCGGCCTCCTGGTTTTGCTACGGCATCCTTCATAAGTTGAGCTTCTGTATTGTAGCAATCGGGCGTTAATTTGCCCAGCTGTGCCCGTTATTTTTTTTTATTTTTTTTTTTTCCTCGTTCAGAACTGGCCTGCCGCACCTGCCCCTTCCGTGATTTCCCTGTCTGAAGTTTGTTCTTTTAAAGTAATAGTTTTAATGTTGATGTTATGCTCAGTTGTTAAATGTTATTTTATTATTATTCCACGCCAGTACCTTGAATATTCCAAGGAGCCTTCCCTGATTCACTGAATGTTTTCAAATTAAGTGATTCATTTTGGCCAGGGTTGTAAGAAATTTATGTTTTTTATTTATTTATATTGAACACATTGTGTGTTTATCTGTAAATCTGAATTGAGCAGTTTCCATTTTTAATGTATGTTTCAGAAATGCTCTATATTTATGGTGGTAAGATGGAGTAAAAAAATTCAGAAGGAACGTGTTTTGCCAGGAAGCCTTCTCTGATTGATCAAATGTTTTCAGAATTGTGACTTAGCTTTGGCCAGTGTTACAAATATTTTTTTCATTTATTGATATTGAATCAATTCTCCTGTTTATCTGTAGATCTGAACTGAAGAGTTGCCTTTTTAATGTATATTTGAACAATGCCCTATATTTATAGTGGTAAGATTCAATGGGAATGTGTATTGTCAGCCAGTTGAATTATGTGATATGTCTGTGCAATAAAATACTGTTGAACTTTTGTGAAGTAACAAATGGCTTGTGATGAATGACCTGCACCTTCCCATGCCGGTTTAGTTGCTCCTTTATCCTGAGGCGTCCATTGACATTTCATCAGGTATTTGTATGAGTTGGCTGATTCCAACAGTGACGCGCTGATATTATAGTCTTAGGGTACTATGTTTTTTTCCGTTTTGTGACATGCACAATTTTACATTTCTGAATACTGAGAGCAAGTTGCCGATCTTGGCAGCACTTTGAATTTTCTCAAGATCTGACTGAATATTTATGCAGCCTCTTTCAGATAGTATTTCATTACAGATAACTGCTTCATCTGCAAAAAGCCTTGTGTTACTATTAATATTGTCTGGAGGTCACTAATATAGAACATGAACAGTAAGCGTCCCTGGGGCACTCCTGAATCTCCTCCTACATCTAATGATGACACACTATGCAAGATAACATGCTGCTCCTTTCCACCGGAAAGTTCTTAATCCAGTCCCACATTTAACTTGATCCTACTTTTGACAACAACCTTCTCAGGCATAAAAGAATACAGACATACTAATATTATTTTCACATTAACTTCTGAAGAAGATTTTGGAATCTACACATCACTAAAAATCTAAATGTTGTCAAACCGGCGCACGTCGACACTAGGCTCCTGTGAGTACATCCCTCGAAATCTAATTGTAGTCAAAATGGCGCATGGCAATTTGAAAGTGCTATCCCATATATTGGAGGATTTTAATATCATAAACATGGCTGATGCTTGTTAGAAACTACACAGTAATTTTATGCGGGAAGTATTCAGGTACCGCCAATAGTTTCGAATGGTAAGTATTTATTGTTTTACAGTTTCGAATATACATTTCCATTTGAAATAGGTGTTAATGTTTAGTAGCAGCTTATGGATGTTCGATAACCGATAAAGAATAAATGCTTAGCATTAGCAACTGTTGGCTGTACCTGGCTCTTTCGTCGAATCATAAATATACTGGAGGAATTATGTATGTGATAGGGTGCGAATAAAATTGGCCTGTCACCTCCGATGCCAAGCTGGGTGCAGGGGCGGAGAGGTTCGTCGTTGCAGGGTGGGGATGCTTTCTTGTTTGTCTTCCAGTGTTGACAACTCGCGGGCTTGCGTGCATAGCACTGATCAACTAATGTGGTATAAATTTAAAGCGGAAGTAACATGTGTTCATGAATGCGCGTATTAGGGACTGTCACCTCAAGTCGGTACATCCTTGTAGCAAGGCATGTGAAATTCAGTAACCTGTTGTAATACAATACAGTGAGTAGAAGAAAAATTGAATTCGAAAAATTTTTTTTCTTGTCTCAGCATAATCATTTAAATATAAATAGAATTACTGTTATTAATCTGTTAGTCATTTGCTCACACAGAAAACACAACTACTATTCATCAGGCATCCACAGTGTCACTGGTGTTGGCAGCAGTACGAAACAGAGAACAGTCGATACGAAGTCTTCCAAATATTGCCGACTTTTAACGATCGGGGCCTACGGCCAAATTACCGTGCCCTTAAGTACACTGGGGGCTCATAACATACCAACTTACGTTGTTGTTGTTGTGGTCTTCAGTCCTGAGACTGGTTTGATGCAGCTCTCCATGCTACTCTATCCTGTGCAAGCTTCTTCATCTCCCAGTACCTACTGCAACCTACATCCTTCTGAATCTGCTTAGTGTATACATCTCTTGGTCTCCCTCTACGATTTTTACCCTCCACGCTGCCCTCCAATGCTAAATTTGTGATCCCTTGATGCCTCAAAACATGTCCTACCAACCGATCCCTTCTTCCAGTCAAGTTGTGCCACAAACTTCTCTTCTCCCCAATCCTATTCAATACCTCCTCATTAGTTACGTGATCTACCCACCTTATCTTCAGCATTCTTCTGTAGCACCACATTTCGAAAGCTTCTATTCTCTTCTTGTCCAAACTAGTTATCGTCCATGTTTCACTTCCATACATGGCTACACTCCATACAAATACTTTCAGAAACGACTTCCTGACACTTAAATCTATACTCGACGTTAACAAATTTCTCTTCTTCAGAAACGATTTCCTTGCCATTGCCAGTCTACATTTTATATCCTCTCTACTTCGACCCTCATCAGTTATTTTACTCCCTAAATAGCAAAACTCCTTTACTACTTTAAGTGTCTCATTTCCTAACTTAATTCCCTCAGCATCACCCGATTTAATTTGACTACATTCCATTATCCTCGTTTTGCTTTTGTTGATGTTCATCTTATATCCTCCTTTCAAGACACTGTCCATTCCGTTCAACTGCTCCTCCAAGTCCTTTGCTGTCTCTGACAGAATTACAATGTCATCGGCGAACCTCAAAGTTTTTATTTCTTCTCCATGAATTTTAATACCTACTCCGAATTTTTCTTTTGTTTGCTTTACTGCTTGCTCAATATGCAGATTGAATAACATCGGGGAGAGGCTACAACCCTGTCTCACTCCTTTCCCAACCACTGCTTCCCTTTCATGCTCCTCGACTCTTATAACTGCCACCTGGTTTCTGTACAAATTGTAAATAGCCTTTCGCTCCCTGTATTTTACCCCTGCCACCTTCAGAATTTGAAAGAGAGTATTCCAGTTAACATTGTCAAAAGCTTTCTCTAAGTCTACAAATGCTAGAAACGTAGGTTTGCCTTTTCTTAATCTTTCTTCTAAGATAAGTCGTAAGGTTAGTATTGCCTCACGTGTTCCAACATTTCTACGGAATCCAAACTGATCTTCCCCGAGGTCCGCTTCTACCAGTTTTTCCATTCGTCTGTAAAGAATTCGCGTTAGTATTTTGCAGCTGTGACTTATTAAACTGATAGTTCGGTAATTTCTCATCTGTCAACACCTGCTTTCTTTGGGATTGGAATTATTATATTCTTCTTGAAGTCTGAGGGTATTTCGCCTGTCTCATACATCTTGCTCACCAGATGGTAGAGTTTTGTCAGGACTGGCTCTCCCTAGGCCATCAGTAGTTCTAATGGAATGTTGTCTACTCCCAGGGCCTTGTTTCGACTCAGGTCTTTCAGTGCTCTGTCAAACTCTTCACGCAGTATCTTATTTCCCATTTCGTCTTCATCTACATCCTCTTTCATTTCCATAATATTGTCCTCAAGTACATCGCCCTTGTATAAACCCTCTATATACTCTTTCCACCTTTCTGCCTTCCCTTCTTTGCTTAGAACTGGGTTTCCATCTGAGCTCTTGATATTCATACAAGTGGTTCTCTTCTCTCCAAAGGTCTCTTTAATTTTCCTGTAGGCAGTATCTATCTTACCCCTAGTGAAATAAGCCTCTACATCCTTACATTTGTCCTCTAGCCATCCCTGCTTAGCCATTTTGCACTTCCTGTCAATCTCATTTTTGAGACGTTTGTGTTCCTTTTTGCCTGCTTCATTTACTGCATTTTTATATTTTCTCTATTCATCAATTAACTTACGTAGGTTTCCAATTAATAATAAAATCGGTAAACATGCGGCCCGCGGCGCTGTCCCATAATGTCAGTACTGGTTCCTGAGCAAAACCGTTTGACGACTGCTAGTTTACATAATCGCACCCCGGCAAGAAAAGTTATACAAACCGAAAAATGCCATTTTCAGTTTGTCGCTGAAAAACTGGTGTGAAGTGGCGCCACGTGCACGAAAAATACAATGGAATTTACTGGCAACAGTGCTTACTTAAAATTTGAAGGAAGCTTATACAGTTTCAGTACAAGTTCTAAGAATTAATTCTCGAAGTCGAGTTTCCTGAACTACTGCATGTTTTAGTTGTGTCACTGTTCTTGCCAGGGAGCGGTAATGAGTAATAATAGCAGACCTAAAATTGAGCCATGGCGGACCTCATACGTGATTTCTCCCCATTGTGCAGAATCTCCCCTGACTATATCGGTTGAATTATTAGGTACAACTTTCTTCAGTCTTTTGGTTAGATATGACATCCATTGGTTGGCTATAACATAAACTCCAAAGAACGTCAATTTATATAGAAGAATATTGTGGTTCACACTGTCAAATGCCATAAATAGGTCGCACAAAATTCCAAACGGTGCTGTTTCGTTATTTCATACTTCTAAAGTTTGGTGAGTGAACGTTGTGTTGTTTTTAGTATGTATGTTGTTGTGTGCTGTTCTGCACGTCAAGTGGTGTGCTTTAATTGTGTATTCATGTGCAGTTCATTAAACTGTATGATTTGTAGGCACATATACGGATAGTTATACATCAAATGACGCCACACACACTAAAGTGACAACACAACTTATCACGGGCGAATTACACAGTCCCTGTTTTTACCGAAATATTATTCGAAGTATTAATGCCCGCAATGGGAAAAACTTAAAGACCAGTGTGAAGCACCGTACTAGCTCGTATGTTGACAAAATATTTCAGGTTCTTTTTGCATTGCAGTTTCATTGAAACGAATACTGCTTTGATGTCACGGGTTCGCGTAGACGAATATTATTGTGTGGCATATTTATCACTGATCATTTCGGAGTAAGTTAATTTATGTGAATTTACGTAGCTGAGATAAAGGATAGCCGTTATGTGGCAACCACGATAGTGTAATGAAAACTAGTATTAATCTTTCGTAATAAATAAAAATGCCACTAAACTTAAACAATATATTTAAAATGCAAACTTTGTATGTTATTGCCTCGGCTCTGTGCCATTTAACATTAGCAGTATTGGAATAAGACGTTGCGGCCGTGCAAACGGCCGACATTAATCATCCATAGGCTCGCGTTGTATTGCGCGTTCTGATACTCTGAAAAATAAGTCATTAGTATCCTAACACGTAGGGCTGCTAAAGATACATAAACAAAGGTTTTAAGAGCTTATAAACGCAAAAATATTTAACCAAAATGCAACGTAGGTACACTTATAATGGCTCTCATGTCTGTCCTCATCCAAGCTCAAGACCCGAGTGGTTAATTACATAAAATCAATCGACTGTTTCATATCCATTAACATTTTTAACATAGAACAAAGAATAATACACATAATAAGTTGATATTGGGTCATATGAATAAAACTGAAGCACAAGCTTGGAGCAAAAGGTAGACGTAAGAGCATTCACTTGGAAGCAAAAGGTAAAAGCAGAAGCATTAGCTTCTGAATGTAAGAATAACCTTTTGCTTTTCTTCTCTACCGTTTACTTCTAACACAGTAGCAAAAGCTCCCAGCCGGCCGCTGGTGGCCGAGCGGTTCTGGCGCTACAGTCTGGAACCGCGCAACCGCTACGGTCGCAGGTTCGAATCCTGCCTCGGGCATGGATGTGTGTGTTGTCCTTAGGTTAGTTAGGTTTAAGTAGTTCTAAGTTCTAGGGGACTTATGACCTCAGCAGTTGAGTCCCATAGTGCTCAGAGCCATTTGAACCATTTGAAAAGCTCCCAGCTGCCTGCTTGGTACGCATTGTCAGCAAACCACTATTGAGCAAGAGCAGGCTTCATCACTGTTTCCTTTGCCATGCGACTGCATTGCGCTTCATTTATTTTCAGTGAGTACTGTCACTTATTGACTGAAGATGGACTCGTCCGGAAGATGGCCTCGTCCGATTCAGATGAAAGCTCGGTATGTGCAGAAAGTACGATGTTGTTTTTAGTTACGGCTTTAGAAAATCATCCTGAGTTATTAGAGAAGTCACAACTTCCAGAAGCAAAAAGAAAGAAAGAAGAAGCAATCTTAAATGTTATACATTCATTTGAAACTAATATCGGCATTAAAATTGACAGGAAACAATTGCTAAAGAAAGTTAGTAACATGAAAACGAGACTAAAAAGGAATACGGATATGTACAGAACGGGAAATAAACCGATTGTTTTATATGTTTGGGAGAAAATGTTTTACGGCTTGCTACAAGGAGACGGGAATCCTACAATGAACCAGCTATCAGGTAAGATAAATTATAAGCTCGTGTTATATTAATATTTATTTATTTTCATTCGGTTGATAAAATTACAAATTACACACAGTCTGTAAATGTTAAAATGAGTTTTTTTTTTTTTCAAATCGTTAACTTTCATTGGCAGTGACACTAGGGGTTGCACCGTCCATATCTACACTATCGCCAGTAGAGCCAGTAGAGCACTCGAAGTCATCTGGTAAGATTCAGTTCTAGTTTTTGTTTGTCAAACAAAATTAATTACTGCTACTTATAAAGATACTAACGGAAA